>NC_142033.1:34901948-36101948 GCF_982192425.1 Myodes glareolus
CAGGCTGGTGGCGCCACCGAGCTACATTCCCCCTCTCTAAGAAAGATGGTTTTGTTGGAATGGTTTTATATTGTCATTGAGAGTAGACAGTGATGAGGTCCCCTTCACTTGATGTCTAGGGTGAATAATGCGGCCGAAGTTGAGGAAAGACAGGGATTCATGAGATCTTGTGCTTGGAAGTCCTCCTCGTTCTAGGGAGAAGACACATTGGGTTAGAATGTGGGTTCAGTGTGAATCAGCTTTAGCGAAGTGCCTGCTCTTTCCTGGGCACGATATAGGAGGCATTCCACATTCGCAAATTAGTAGCTTCCGTTTTTTTAGAGATAAGTGTTAATTCAATCCATTGTAGCTAAATCTAAAGAGTTTTATGAATATCGTTTGCTCTGGACTAAAAACAGAATCATCAACCATTGACCTAACAGTGAAATTATGATTGACAAAAAGCTGTTTTCTTTGCATAAGTATTGATATTGACCAATAAATCATACGCTGTCCATGTGCTGACAAGGTACATTCAAAGGCAGAGTATGGGCCAAGCAGTTCCAGTGACAGGGAGTGGCTATAGGGACCCAGCAGTTCACTCTGCTTAAGCATCATCTTCTTGAGAAAGGTTCCGTTTTGGTGTTTGATTTACAATAGAATTTTAATTTCCACAGAGTTTTCACCAATATTTCATTGTTTCTCCACATATGACAACTCATTAAATCTCTCACTCTTTCTCCTGGGCATATATGTCAACACAAGTTCATCTTCCAACCCAGGACACATCGATTCTTGTGTTCCAGGAACGTCTGACCCGTGCACAGTGTACCGAGGGCAACACTTGACAGCTAAGATGTCAGGTAACAAGTGACAGTTAATAAACATCTACAAGTTAAGACCACTAGAATGGAGAACTGCCACAACCCGAGAACAGAGGTCCAGAGAGATGACTGATGTCCTCACCAAGCAGATGCCCCGGAGGACCCAGCAGGGTTCTCACAGCTAAAAAACAAAACCAGTAAAAGAATTTGTACAAGTTTCAAACACACTACCCCTTCAGAAGAAAATTCCCTACAAACTTGTGTTCACAGCTTATCTACCCGACACACAAAGGGAGGCAGTGATGGATTGTAAACATGCATTTGACTTGAGGTATCAACTCATGGGATGCCCGTGGCTTATCAGCTTCCACAAGCAGACACTGCAGTGAGCACTCAGCAATAACCCCCGCTGGAGATCCTCAGAGCAGGGATCTAGAGTCAGAGAAATCCAATGCAAAACGGTAAGGAGCAAAAGACAATTTCTGTAGTATGTCTGGGGTCTTAACACTTTGTTTTTAGAAGTTTCTCTCTCCCTACACACTTATTAATGAGCTGAACTGGAAAGCGTGGCCAAGACAAATTTAATAGAAAAAAATGCATCCATAATTCAAAACAACAGTAGACTGTGTTCATTCTGAAAATTCAAAAACTGTTCATAATTTCCTTACTAAGGGTGAAAGTGGGAATTATCCAGAGACAAATATAAGTCTTTGACTACTTTTGTGCGCAGGGACTGTTTCAGTGGTTGTGAAAACATAAGAGAAAGACATGAATCTTCTAGAAGAAGATCAAACTTGATCCAATTTGATGGTGAGAACAAAGTCTTTCTTTTTTCTTGGCCTCCCATCTAGAGTGTTAAATATGCGAACACACAAACAGACATTCCAAAAGTAAGTTTCTCTCCAGGTTTCTCAATTGAAGTTCAAAGTTTATGGAGACTTCGGTCATCAGTCCTGCTAAACAGGGTGACGTCATCATCATAGCCCGAGGCTGCACAGTCTGCATTCTCTAATAAAACATAACTGTTCTGATGGCAATTTGGAGAAAGGACTTCCATCTTAGCAGTGGATGTGAGCTCACTCCAGGTGATGTCTGTGTTTTTAAAAGCATGTAGAAGAAAGATGCCATTGATGATGGTGAAGAATCCACTCAGGGTCCCAATGACATCTCTGGCTTTCATGCCATACCACTCCTGGAACAAAATGGCAGAACAGGTCACCACCATGGATGTGAAGAACACGTAATAAATGGGAGTCACCAGAGATGTGTTAAAAGTGTCCAGGGCTTTGTTGAGATAGTTAATCTGTGTCGTCACTGAGAGGACAAGCACAGCCAACAGGATGAAGACGAGGGGGTTCTTGTAAACAGGCTTCCACTCCAGCAGCTCCTTGGCGGCGATTCCCAAGCCCTTGGCAGAAGAAACTGAAAAGGCTCCGATCAAAGAGCAGATTGCAATGTAGACCAAGATATTGGTCTGTCCTTTCTTTGGTGCCACGAGCACAATCAGCACCAAGGAGATCACAGAGACGATCAGAGCAAAGGAAACGAACCCTGTTAGGAGGAGAAAGAGTCAGACTCAGGAGATGCTAACAGGACCAAACCTTCCTGAGGTACCACGCGTCATCAATTTAAGAGCACAGGATTTCGAACAAGTGGAGTAAATAAATGCCGTTTGGCTCCTTAGTGATTCATAGAGCAATTCACAAACATATCATCTGAATCGCCACAGTATCACTGCAAGACTGGCCAGGTGTAGCATTTTCTATTTTTCCTTAAGGAAGAAGGGGCAGGAATTTGGGATCATTAAGAATCCTTTGTTGTCGGGCAGTGGCTCACGACTTTAATCCCAGCACTCGGGAGGCAGAGGCAGGTGGATCTCTGTGAGTTCGAGGCCAGTCTGGTCTACAGAGCTAGTTCCAAGAAGGCTCCAAAACTACAGAGTAACTCTGTCTCGAAAAACCAAAACAAGAGACAAAACAACAACCAAAAATACAACAACAAAAACCAAACTAATTGTTAACTTCTTGAAAAAGTTATAATGAACAAATCTCACTGTGGTTTACAATCCGTGGCAGACTTGTTGGGCACCTTCAGTATCAACACACATTTCCTTTGGTGATGGACATGGCGGAGCATGGGTGATGTCAGTACTCAGGAGACTGACAAAGAGGGCTGTACATTCAAAACTCTCCTTGAATGTGTGTGTGTGTGTGTGTGTGTGTGTGTGTATCTCGAGGGCCTATCACAATCAAACCAAACCAAGACAAAAGCAAGTATGCAGACATCATTTAAAGGAAAGAAGAAAGTGACATCAGTGGGTTTTATTTCTTCCCTTTTGTTTGGTTTTGCTTTGTTTTTAAGGCTGAATCACTGACCTGGATCCCTCAGTTTTATTTCCATCTCGTGCAAAGAAGTGACTTCTTCCTCTTGCGGGGCATGGATAACCATCACAGTGGACCCCAATATGCTTAATATGCAGCCTATTTTCCCATGAATGTTCAAGTGCTCGTTTAAAAAGTAGGAAGACAATATTGCGCTGTTGAGAGAGAGAAACAAAATCACCACCGATCAACTACTGTTTGATTCCACCGCAGTTTAGAGGTCGCACTAACGCTCGTGTTCACTGCACCCCACGGAGCTGACTAGAATATGCTCTGTGACGCTGAAAGGCCTTAAATGAATAGCTCAGAAATGATGGTTAAGAAAAAAAAAAAAAAGAAATGATGGTTAAGGATCCCTGTTCTACTGCGTTTACAGCTTGGGAGACACCATAGGCATGGAATGCTCCTGTTTTCTCCCCATTGCCACAGAGTTTAACTAGCTTCCAACCATCCCTTGTAAAGCAACTGCAATGAAAAGTATTTTATAGCTTTCTGGCAACAGTGAACACCCTTATCTGCAATGCTTCGGTGGCAGGTGTTTTGGAGGTGGCTTGTTTGCAAGGACGAGAGCTCTTAGGGAGGGAGCCTGACCTTAAATAGAAGATTCATCTGTACGTCATAAAGGCTTGACAGACTGACCGGAGGGAAATGTTACACAGTATGTGTGATACGCTCATGTTTCCACTCCAGTCTGTCACGTGAGGTCAGGCAAGGAACTTTTCACGCAGGCATCCTACGCAGGCTCAGAATATTTCCAATTTAGGATGACCTTGGGTTTGAGTTTTGAATTAGGGATGGTCAAGCTGTACCCTGCTGTTTCAAAGGTACACACCCTAGGCTGAGGAGATGGGCCATTCAGTAGTGTCGACGGCACAAGAATCAGTACCTGAGTTTCACAACTAGGACTCTTATAAAGCACAAACAAACAAACCAGTGTGGTTGTGCATAGTTTTAAAACCCCAGTGCTGGGGAGGTAGAGACAAAAGGATTGAGGGCTTGCTGGTCAGTGACCTATTTGTCAAGTTCCAGATCGGTGAGAGACCTTGTCTCAAGATAAAAAGGTGCACAATGTGTGAAGAATGACCCTTGAGGCTGTCCTTTGGCCCTCATTACACACACACACACACACACACACACACACACACACACACACGGGGTGGGGGAATAGATAGATACCTAGCTAGCAGGTGCTCTGTTCAGAGTTGATACATAACTAACACATACCTGTACAACCATACAGACTGTCAAACAGTGAAACACTTTCTCATGTCTACTCCTGCCTGGGTATTTCTGACTAGCTAATGCTCTCAATGCCTCGCTTGCCATGGTTTGCTTGCTAAGTGCTCAAGGTTGGCACTACCATAGATACCATAGATACCATAGATAGAGTAGGACACTCTGCTGCCACACCAAACAGCTCTCTGAGACTTCTGCCCATCAGCCTCCTTTCTTACCATTCCCAATAAATGGTGCCATTTGACCTCTAGACTGTGAGTATTTAGGAATCAGAATCAGGTGCTTTCTCAGAGTTGCCCCCTCGTGGTCACTTGTGGGACTGCAGTGCCAGCGAAAAAAAGTCTTCAGACAGCTAACACATTAGTTTATTTAATTCTCTCAATTCTATAGAGACACAAAGGAGAAGTATATAGGCCTAGCCAGAAGTTTTCTACTAGGTACTGATAATTTACAGACTCTAAAGAGACAAAGACAACAAACTGGAAGTCAAGGCACACAAAGAGTTCACAGGTCATCAAGCAAGTTGGTTGGAAGCTCAACGCAGATCAACTCAGAAAAGTCAGACCCCGTGTGCTGGTTGGTTTTGTTAACTTAGCACAAACTAGAGTCACCTGGGGAGAGGGAGCCTCAATTATGGAGTTGCCAACATCAGACTGGTTTGCAGGCATTTCTTGATTAATGATTGATGTGGAAGGGCCCAGCCCACTAGGAGTGTTGCAACCCTGGACAAGTGTTCCCAGGTTGTAGAAGAGAACGTGCTGATGGAGCCGTAGGGAACCAGCCAGCGAACACTGTCTGCATGGCTCCTGCTCCATCTCCTACCCTGAGCTCCAGCCCTGGCCTCCCTCAGTGACAGACTAGATAGGAACTGACCCTGCCCTCCCCCAGCTCATTTTGGTGACTCGGTTTATCCCAGAAACAAAAATCCAAGTAGGACCGCCATGTACTGTAAGACAGGAAATCCTGCCACAGGGCACCCAGCACAGGTACCCGGCAGGCAGGGGTGGGGTTTTAGTGAGGGCTGAAGTGTAGCTTAAACATGATGGGTGCCTTTGAAGCCCTCTGATAACTGCTGTCCTTAGTCACTATGGCAACAAGGAAAATTCAAAGGAGTTTCACAGTTTACTCAGATGAGAGGTACAAACCACACCAAAAACCTCTAGCTAGGCTTCACTGTGTCAGCACACACACACACACACACACACACACACACACACACACACACACACAATTTATAATCACCTTGTTAGTAGTAAGCCAAGCTCTCCTGTCAGGTTTTTCTCTCTCTTCTTTTTGTTTTTATTTTGCTTGTTAACAACTTGCCAACGTATGTCTTATGTCTCTTGCTGTCTTTATGTAGATTTCTCAAAAAAATTTTTTTTCAGAGGCAAGATTAGTTTTTTTTTTCTTTCCTGGGGATCAAACTCAAGGCCCAAGAAATAATCTTTTATGCCTATATTATAAATGGCGTCTCTCTACACTCTCAGGAGTCCCAGACATTATTTGAGGCCGTATGTGTTTTAAGAACTCAGGTGCATTGTGTGTGTGTGTGTGTGTGTGTGTGTGTGTCTGTGTGTGTGTGTGTGTGTGTGCATGCTTGCACGCGCTGGGATTTCTTAGCAGAATGCTTCTCGTTTGTGCCCTGCTGACAGCATCTAGCCACAGAAGCCAAGTTCTCTGTTGTTCACCTACCTTACAAGAACACTCAGAGCCCCCAAGGGGGTGATCAAGGTGGCAGGTGCAAAGGCATAAGCTGCAAAGTTCGCTGCCTCTCCAGCTCCCACTGGAAAGCAAACAGAAGTATGAGTGGGCAGGATAATATCAGAAGAGACAAGCAAACAACTCATGACAGCAGCAGACTTCTGTCTCAAAGATGCTAAGCCCTACCTGAAAGCAAAGGTTTAAACTTCTTGAAGCCTGTGGGAAAGGACCACTATTACTGGATGTACAGCTATGTAATTGTCAGTAAACAACAATGTAACAACGCTGAGGGATGAATGCACATTTTACACACTTTTCAGTTGAGACCAGCTAGCTCCTTGTATGTGGAAAACATATTTGGTCAGTTGAATGAAGTCAGTAGAGGAAGCTTTGGAGTAAGTTGGGAATGAGCAAATTTGCAATTTAGCTATAGCAGTACATCAGACATCTTATAAAATGAGAAGGGCCTATAGGGATCTGGTGTCTGGGAGGAAGATACCCAGGAACCCCCACCACAGGCCCACGGCAGGAATCTCTGAATTGGAGATGACCTATAAGCAAGTGATGATGTCTCAGAAACTCAAGAAGATCCAAGTAGCTAATGTTATGTCATCTGAGAAACCTGAGATCCGCACCAGGTAGTGTGTTGCAAATAACTTCCAGAGTGAGGGCAATTCCCCCCAAGAGCTGGCTTTTGTGTGGAAGACAGTTTATTCTCAGAGACCACAGTGGGACACTTTTCCAGAAACTGCAGTATTCCACGTTGTCCAACTGTGCCAAGCAAACACATACAGAGAGAGAAAATAGCAGTGTATAATCTTTCTTTGTCTACTTTGCTACCACACCCAACCTACAGGAAACCCAGCATTAGAACATCATTAAAAAAATCTAAATTGTTGTAGAAACTACTTTAACTATGTTTACACATCTTTAGATGTGTTACATTTGTTTACGCTGTGGAATATGACTTAAGCTGTGGAAGGGTGCGTTACATTTGCTTATGCTGCATATGTTTAATGATGCACGGATGTGTGTTTAGTTATGTAAAGATGAGTTTCATTTGTTTCACCTTGCCTGCCTAAGGCACCTGACTGGTCTAATAAAGAGCAGAACCACCAATAGCTAGGCAGAGAGGGACAGGTGAGGCAGGCAGGCAGTGAGAATAAATGGGAGGAGATATCTGGGCTGGAAAAAAAACGAGGATTGGGAGAAGAGGAGAAAAGAAAAGAGGAGACAGAGGAGTCACCAGGCGCCAGCCACTCAGCCAGCCATAGAGTGAAAAGGAAAGAAAGACATATAGAGTAAAGAAAAGTAAAAATCCCTGGGGCAAAAGGCAGATAAAGAGAAGCAGGTCAATTTAAGTTAAACGAGCCAGCCAGAAACAAGCCTCAGCTAGGTCGAGCACTCAAAACTAATAAGTCTCCATGTCATGATTTGGGAGCTGATTGATGGCCCCAAACAAAAAGCCTGGTACACTAAATTTTCAGAGCAATTAGAAGACCACTCTCATTAAAAGAGCCAAGGCAGCCTTTTCAGACTACTCGGCTTCCTTTGAAGCCCTTATGTTGTTTATAGTTTCTATTTTATAGATGTCCTTCCAGGCAAAGCTTCCTCTCATATGCTGATAGCGAGATAGCCCCTCTAACGCATGTTCTCATCCACAGTACCACAGCTTTCCTTGGTATACATGGTACTGTAAATGCAGCCATACGATTTTCTCCTTAGATTTTCATTCTAAGATTTAGTTTTGTTTCATGCCTATGAGTGTTGGCAGGCATGTATATATGTACATTTTGTGGGTGCCTAGTGCCCACGGAGGTTAGACGAGATGGTCAGAACCCCTGAACTGATATTGAAGATGGCTGTGAGCCACCATAGTGCTTGGAACTGAACCCAGGTCCTCTGCGTGAGTATCATGTGATCTTAACCAGAGAGGCGTATCTCCAGTCCCTATATTTTTGTTTGAAAATGGGGGGAAGAGTGAGGAGATACATGTAAAACACACACAGAGAGTTAGAGGATCACATAGATAAGACAAACTGGAACCTTCCCAGGGCAGAGCAGTCAACTTTTATTCAGCAAACGGGTATGAACACTTCTGGAAAATGGAAAGAGCGCTACAAAACTTAAATGTTTTTTCATCACCCCTTTTAGCTTCCATCCTTGTTAGTCAGAAGATACTTAAGCTGTTTCTTTTGAAAAATTAAAAAATGTTTTCTTTATTTTGTGTGTATAAGGGGTTTGCCCCAGCGTATGTCTGTCCACCTGGGGCCTGTGGGGGTCAGGTGTCAGATCCCCTGGAACTGGAGTTACAGTTGAGGGCTGACACATGGGTGCTGGGACTCAGACCTGGGTCCTCTGCAACAGCATCGGTGATCTTTACTGTTGAGGCATCTCTCCAGCCCCCAAGTTCTTTCTTAGAGCAGGGTTTCTTAAATGTTGAAATAAGTTACTTGGCCATGGAAAGCAGGGACACTTTTGAATGAAAATATAAATTAATAAATAAGCCACCAAGCTGAGTTAAGAACTCAGAAAAAGAGCTGGAGAGATGGCTCAGAGGTTAAGTGTACTGGCTGCTCTTCCAGAGGACCGACTAGAGGACCTCGGTTCAATTCCTGCACCCACATGAATGCTCACAGTTACCTGTAACCCCAGTTCTGCAGATCTGATGCCCCCTTCTGGCCCTGTCATGGATAAGGTGCACAGACAGCCATGCAGGCAAAGCACTTATACACTTAACATATAAATAAATCTTACAAAAAAGAACTCAGAAGATACAGGAGGGAAGATATTTCTCAATTCTCATAGGAAATAGGAGAAGTTTGTGATAAACTATATTGGGACTCCCCATGGGAGGCTTCACCCTCACTGAGGAGTAGTAGGTGGGGGGAAGATAGGGGAAGCGGGAGGAGGGGGAAAAGGGGGGGGGACTGGGATTGGTATGTAAAATAAAACATTGTTTAAAAAAATAAAATAAATATAATACTGGAAACACGAATTTCTTCCTTAGCATTCCTTAGCCAAAGCAGGAGGTGTGAAAACAACCTATATAATACACAGTTAAATAGAAGGTGATGTGTGACATCACCAGTCATTTCCAGACAGTTCCATCCTCTGCAGGAGGGAAGGGTAACTGAGTCTGAGAACTCCCGGCTTTCATACTTACTCGACAGCAGTCCTGCCCACCACATCCATTCCTTGAGGTAAGAATGTCCACCTTGCCCTGGGAAAAAGAAAAACAGAAAACAAAAATCAGGTCATCACCTCAGGAGATAAGAGCAAAACTGACTCCTAGGAGAGGAGTTGGGTGTTCTGCAGAAGGCAAGGCTCTTCCTGATCACCTCAGCAGCTGTCAGTCCTTCCCAAGGCCTTTCCGGGTTTTCTGTTACCTTTGACTCCCTAGAAAGTTTCTTTGACTTGTGGGGAATTTTACTTAATCACCAGGTTCAATAGCAATATCAGTCGGCAATACAGGCACGGGTATTATAAATTCTGAATTTCTTTGTTTCAGCCATGGTTAGCATTAAAACCCAAACCATAACTTGCAAGAGACACTGGTCCTAGAGGGAAGAAAATATTGGAGACAGGAGTTTTTGAGACTGTGGACGAGTCAGTTAAAGAACAACAAGCATTGGACTGGTGGGCTCTGTTTCTCCTTCATCTGGAGATATGGAAGGCTTTTCTGAAGCTGCCTGGACTCACCTCACCATGACCACAACGGCTGACCTGAGTCACTGCTAACATGTTAGCTAGAGAAAGGGGAATTTTCTCAGCTCTAACACTTCCTGACTTTGGCCTCAATGATTCAATAAACTAAGAGGATCTATAAGCAATAAAGATGATCTTGCAAAATTGTTTATCCCTACTTCTTTAGTATTTTCTCCTCATCGAATTTACTAATGACTAGACAGGCATCACCTCATCACACTGGAGGTTTGCATCTCTTCTCTGTGCTTTGTACTTGAAGGACTGACCTATTTCGTCAGGTGTGGTGGTTCGAAAGAAAATGACCCCCAAAGGGAGTGGCACTGTTAGAATGTGGCTTGTTGAAGTGAGTGTGGTCTTCCTGGAGGAAGTGTGTCACTGTGGGGCGGGCTTTGAGGTCCCTTTCATTCAAACTTTCTTCAGTGTGACTGTCCACTGACTTCCTTTGCCTGCAAGACGTTAACTCTCAGCTTCAGCACCATGTCTGCTTACTGCCGTGTTCCCCATCACGATGCAATCGCTCTTTATGTATTAGGAATTTTTATAACACTGTGTCATGTATTCATAGCCTCCTACATCATCTGATTGTTTAGTTTCAAGTAAGTTATTTCCAAATAGGATGTCTGTGTGTGACCTATTTTACTCACCTATTCAGAGAATTTCTTAAGTTACATAGAATAAATAGTGTTCTGCCAGGCGGTGGTGGCGCACGCCTTTAATCCAGCACTTGAGAGGCAGAGGCAAGTGGATCTAAGTGAGTTTGAGGCCTGGTCTACCAAGCAAGTTCCAGGATAGCCAGGACTGTTACACAGAGAAACCCTGTCTTGAAAAAAATACAAAAAAAGGTAGAATATAGTCTTCCTTTATACAGAATAGATTCATGCTTAAGAAGGCTTTTGGGGGGGGGGGTTAAAATTATTTCGCGTTCATAGAACCTGGAGTGTATTTTGCAGAATGGTAACAGGCAGAACTCTCACATTTTTCCCCTCTACTTTTTCCAAAGTTGTCTCAATATTTTTAGTTGAATAACTCATTTTTATTCACGAGTCTGAAATACTACTTTTAGAAAGTATGTACTAGTGGCTACGTGTAATCTATTCTACTCGGACATCTTCAACAATCCCTTACTATTTATTTTAATTCCAGCACCAATTTGTTTTCATTAAGTCCAAAATATAGTATTTTTTTTTGATGGAGCAAAGCTCCTCACACACTGTCCCTTCAGAAACTTGTTTACATAACTTATAGTCACTTATTTTTCCATATTGACCCAGGAAAAATATTTAAGTTTCTTGTGCTATTATAGTTTATAAAATGAATATGAATGTGTGGATAATACAATCAAACAGGTTACTTGGCATCTGAAATATCACAATAAATAAATTGTAGTATAATTGTATCACTATTCATTGATTCCACAAATATTTGGTGGGTGCTAAACACTGTTGAGTGCATGTTTTATGAGTCTACTATCAATAAACAAGTAAACCTGATGACTGAAATAAATAATACATCCAATATCTTAGAGGCAATGAAGGGAACTGTGTGGTTCAATGACAGACACTGAGGGGGGGGTGGTGAAGGAGACCGGTCAAGGGAGGTGGACTATGGCAGAATTCAGAGCCGTCAGTCAGCTAGACGAAGGGCAGCGGGATGAGAGTTTTAGGAAAAGGGAAAAGCTCCTGGGGTAGAAGGGAATGTGCTCTATTTCAAGAACTCAGGTGAAGACTTTGCCTGTTGAACACGTTTCTTACCTGCTCTAGTAATGCCCTTGTTGGCCAGTTGCAAGAGACCCTTCTTCTTGAGTATGAAACTTGAGCCGATAAAAATGCTGGCGCTGATGGCCAGTGCCAAGCCGGCATATAGACTGTATTTGTTTTCCACGTTTGCTGAAATGCTGACATTGCTTAGAGTGGAGTTCAGGTCCGTGTAGAGGACAGGATAAGGCAGCAGCTGTGACACATTTGTGATTTCACAGGAAGCCTGGGAAGAGTTTGGACAGACCAGAGACAGCACGTAACCTGGTAAAAGAGAGAGGAGGAGATGTTAAAAATGCAAGGGAGCTAGGTAAAGGCTTATTCCTTTCCACAAAAGAGATTTCAGTGGATGGAAGCAGGGAACTTCCTAAGAGGTGGTCCACAGGTCAAAGATCTTCTTCTTCTTCTTCTTCTTCTTCTTCTTCTTCTTCTTCTTCTTCTTCTTCTTCTTCTTCTTCTTCTTCTTCTTCTCCTCCTCCTCCTCCTCCTCCTCCTCCTCCTCCTCCTCCTCTTCTTCTTCTCTTCTTCTTCTTCTTCTTCTCCTCCTCCTCCTCCTCCTCTTCTTCTTCTTCTTCTTCTTCTTTTCTTCTTTTCTTCTCCGTCTCCTCCTCCTCCTCCTTTTCCTCCTCCCCCTCCTCTTCTTTCTTTTTTCATTCAAGACAAGGTTTCTCTGTTTAGTCCTGGCTATCCTGGAACTCACTCTCTAGACCTAGACCTGGCTGTCCTCCAACTCAGAGATCTGCCTGCCTCTGCCTCCCTAGTGCTGGGATTAAAGGTAATGCGCCATCACTGTTCAGCCCTATACACACTTTCAATTTAGCTTGCACACATTCTTAAAATTATTTAAAAATGAGAGATTTCCCATGGAAGTTCAGGATCCTCTATCAATTGGGAGCACGTAGGTCTTGGTTCCAGTAAGGAAGCAGCCTCTTGGAAACGTGAGTGCTTGCGTGGACGTGGCTGATGCTCCACAGTTCACCACAGCCCAGCCCACCCCATCCACTGCACTCCTCATGATCAGGCTGGCTCTCAGAAAGAAGGGCTTGTGGACAGGAGTGTGGAGAAGGTTATGGCAATGCTACTGGCTTATAAACTACCCTATTATAGGAAACTTAGCTGACCCATTTGTGAGTTAGGAATTGTGCATTCCAGAAAATACATTAAACTTTAATTTTGCATGCCGCTTGCCCAAAGAAAATCATATTTCAGTCTAACTAATTGACTTGCTCCTGAATAAACAGAATATTGTGGGAAAAAATGAATTAAACATCAGTAGGCTTTATAAAGAATAAGACCCAAGTAAGAATGCAAACCCACTGCACCAGACCCATTCCATGCATTGGAATTTTTAGACTAAACCCTAAAATATGAAATGGAAATATTTTACACAAGATAAGAAACTTCTAATAGTTTTTCACTCAAACAGATTCTGAGTCAAAACTTTTAAATATTTTTAAAAAATTACATAATTTAAGGGATTTCTGAAAAAAAAATACACTGAGAAATGTTCTAGAACATTGCTCTAAATGAGTAACTGCACATGTTTCCAGTAGCCAGGACTCCATGCTCTTCCAGTGGGCATCTCATCAAACCCAAGACGTGAGCTGTGCGTGGTGGCACTCCCGTGTAATTCAGGCCCTTGGGAGTTCAGCTTACAATTTTGAGGTCAGCCTGGATTACAGGAGGAGAAGCAAGCAAGCAAACAAACAAACAAAATATAGTCAACCAAAGAAACAACCAACAACAAACAGATGAAAAGAGAGCCCGGGAGCATTTTTGCTCGGTGCAATTCTGATTCCATTCATTCCTGAGAAAACATTGAACTTAACTTCCCAATGCATTCCTGTCCTTCACAGGCAGCTAACATAACCATTCCAGAACTTCATCTACGAAATTGGGGTGGGCGGACCTCATTCCAGGAAAACAATATGCCTTCTAAGCAGCTGATGGAGCAAAAACATTTCCTCCTCTTTAGGGGGTGTGGGGACAGCGGCACAAAGGGAATGAAATAATCTTGGTTGTATTTTCCAACTTCTCTGCATAAGGGGCAGAGTAGAAGCCTGGGAATTTTGTGACAGGAAAAATAATGAAAGTCTTGCCTGGTTACTGACCTTAGAACGTCAATCATTTTATGCTTTGGGAGTGTGTTCAGGGAGGGAAGCCCACAGAGGCTGTGACTGAAGGAGAGGGTGTGGAGGTACCCAGCACATGGGGACAAAATGGGTGGGGCAGAATGTGTGGGTAGAGACCCTGGAGAAGTTTCAAAGCTATCTCTAATCAGAGTAGGCGTCTCAAGATCCCAGGAAGCCAAGTCATTATTCAAGGAGTTCAATCTAGACTTTACTCAACACTGAAAGTCTATAATAGTCATTTAAAAATTGTAATAGACACTGTCAGTCACTTTGAAAGTGACGTCAGACAGCTTGCTCAACCGCTCAGCTTCTCTGATGTTATTTCTTAAAATATTAAGTGAAAAATAGGAGATATGTGTCATTTGTAAAAAAAATAATTAATAATGCTTGAACTATGTCAATGAATCAACCACACAACTTAAGAAATAAAATATTACTCCTTATAGGTGGCATCTACCCTGGACTCTCTTTAAACATTTCTCTCCTTAAAATGGTGACTTCCTTGCTATAGTGCCACTGCAAAGGGCACAGCTAAGCAACCTGAGTCAACCTTTTTATTTCAGAAAATTATAAACATAACAGATTAGTAAAGCCTGTAAAATCTTAATGTTCACACAAAGATGAAACGCTTTCATCTCTCAAAACCTTATATGCCTATAGAGAATCATTTAACTGTCCAGTTTATGACAGGCTATCTGACATCTAGGAAGTGTGTGGTTGGGGACAGCTACATTTCAACTTGAGAATCAGAGCAATGCATTCCCAGGCTGCAGAAAGCATTGTCTCACCATCTAGTCCTCTGCGTTGATTATCAGCCTTCCCACTGTCGGCAGATGGTTCTTCCCCTGATGTAGACCAGATGTTAAATGTTCAGGAAAAGCCTCCTGCCCAGGGCAGTACTATTGGGAGAGAGCGGCACCGCCAAGAGGTGGGCTCTAGTGGGCAGGGGGTCTTTGAATCATTGGAGGTGTGCCCTATCATGGCACACCTTCCAGGTTTTTCCCTCTCCCCATGATGAGGTGGGCAGTTTAGGCCTGCTACATGCTCCTACTGTGACAGGCTGCCTTACTACAGCTCCAAAGTAATGCGATAAGATGTCCCAGACTGGAACTTCCAAAATTATGAGCCCAAATGTATTATTCCTCTTTATAAATTGATTCTCTCGGTTGATTATTCCTGCACTGATACTAAAAGGTCACCAGAGGTGATATGAATCCAAGCTTCAGCTTGCTCATAAAACCTCTCACTATCTCTTCCTCCCTCAGAGGTCTTATTCAGTCGAGGCTGGCTTTGAACTTGCTACGTTAGCAAGAGTGACCTTGGACTTGGGCTTCTCCTACACCCAAATGGTGGGATTACAGGCATGCACCATCACACCTAGTTCATGTGGAGTTTGAGATCAAGCCCAGGGTTGTATTATAGTTGGTAAATACTCCACCAAATGAGCAACATCCTTAGCCTGAGAAGACTCTTGCACATCTGGAATTCTCAAAGCTGCTGCTGGCCTTTCAGCCTGGGTCCCACTCAGGAAGAAAACACAGAGAAGACCTGAGAACCAGTCGCAGGCAAATACGCGGCCTGAGGCAGGAACCCAGTCTAGCTCACCCTCAGCTGACTTGCAGACACACCGGCAGGAGTAGAGTACAGCTACCCGTCTCTTTGGCATAGAAAATCTGAAGGAAGTCTTTCTGCCCACCACAATTCACTCTGCAGACTCGAGTCACCGTCGGCCAGGTTACACCTTCCTTCCTCAATCTCACGAACTATAGCGTCGTTTTCCATCCTGATTACAACAAAGCTTCAATTGCTCCCAACCCTCGACTTTAGAACCTCATATGCTCTGGAGCTTGCTGGCCTCTGACCCTGTACTACATCGCTTCCCCCTCTCACCCGTTCCTCAAACAGTACAAGTTATACCTCCATTCGTCCATCCAAATATTCACGGACTTTCGACTGCCCCGAATCTTTTAGAAGCTGGGGGTATAGCCGTGAGTGTAACAAAATTCTCACTCTCTTGTTTCCTAACGAGGAAGGATAGAGAAAGGAACTGTGTAATATGCTTAAATGCCAAGAAACGCAGGGAAGGTGCATATATGTGTGTATTCCAGAAACAGGATGAGGCAGGAGACGTCTCTGCTACATGTAAAAGCCAAAATTGGAGACAGAAGGGTGTCTGAGGGTAAAGGGACTGTGTAGTCAGCTGGGTGACAGGGGGGAGATGCAACAAGATGTGGTCTCAGGGCAGTTGGGGCAAGATCGGGTGAACTGAGCTGGTGGCAAAGAAGGTCACACCCTGTCGATCTTCTGTCTTCTTTCCAGAACTCTGCACTGACTCTCCTTTTCATTTGGAAAGCGCAAGCACCCTGCCCTGTACTCTACAGACTTGCATCCTGCTTCCTCTGTGAACCCTCACTAGATCCAACTCCTCTGGAGTTGTCTTAGGCTAGTTCTTCCTCGCCTTACAGCTTTTGTAGAGGCTACTATTCAGTCCATTATAGAGAGCTAGCACACATAGCCAGCTGCTTCTCGGCACTCAAATGCTTCCTCCTAGGTTTGTGGGCATAGCTCAGCGTCAGAATGCTAGTACAATACACCCCACCACACCACAATCCTTAGACAGCCATTCTCTGCAGTCCCAATCAAAGAAGCTTTCAATTCCCTCTCAGCAAAGCCCCCCAGTTAATGCCCCGGATCAACTACCCTTCTCCTCGCAGCCTACGTTGTTATAGCACTTGCATATCCACACAGTTATGGATTTGCTCAACCAAGCAGCCGTTGAGCCCACACCACCCAAGACGCCAGGCTAGCTATGTATTTATTCACGGGTAGTCAGTGAACTGGTGAGGGAGGTCAACAGGACAAGCCAACTGGCTGTGGCTCCCACAGAGTCGACGGTTTTAACGAAAGCACAAGAAACCAGAATAAATGGGGAAGGCAGAACAGGAAAGAGAAACCATTTAGACTAATTTGAAACAGAATGGGGGTTAGAAATAAATTAGAACAAATTTGGAGCAAAATGAGGAAGAACTGCACAGATTTGGACATCACTTCAGAGCAGACAGATGTGCATGTGAATTCTCCCACAGCTGAGTAAGATGCCCATTATCCCAATTAACAAAACAGAACTGAGAGACGAGGGTGCAGCTCAGAAGCACATGCTTGTCTGGCATGGGGAGGCCTGAGGTTTAACCTCCAAGCACTTCAAAGACAAAGAAATTGCAACGAAAAACAGTGCGGTAGATGCAGCAACAACAAAATGCTTCAAAACGGAGGTGAGAAGCTGCCACAGGTGTAAAACCTCTATTTTCATGTCAGGTCTTCTCCAAGTGGCCTGCGGAAGGGCAGTGTCACAGGACCGCTGGCCCTGAGGCTTTCCATAGTGAGCTGCTGCTTTCCCACACTCTACCACCAGTAAGACAGGTCAGCCAACTGCTAAGAGTTGAATCCTCTTGGGGGCCGCGGGACCACGGGGGTTGGGGGCACCCAGGTGTGGTTGTGCACACCTTTAATCTCAGGGCTCAGGGGCAGAGGCTGGGTGAATCTCTAAATTTAAGACCAGCCTGATCCACATTGTGAGTTCCAAGCCAGCCAAAATAAATAAATAAATAAATAAAATGTGTAGTGAGACCCTTCCCCCAAAACACTAAAAATGAATAAATGAGCACATAATTTGAAATGAAAAGCAGGAAAGGAACACAGGGGCATTCCAGTGACCTTGCACACATACTGAGCATTTTAAAAGCAATCATTTATAGTTCATACTAAATATTAGGCTCATTAATGGACATCATTGCTTTCTGAACAACTTTTAGTGGAGAATTTTATTTTCTTTTTAAGTAGTGCTTAATTTTGGCACTTATGAAATCTTTATGACTTAGAAAAAACCCTTATCTTAGTTTTCTTATTAAGATACAAAGAAAATTTCCTTCTGAGAATTTGATAAGCAGTTATACTTTATACAAAAAATGAACGTCTTAATAAAATCTAATCATATGATAGATTTTGAGAAACGTCTTTCACGTGTATTTTTTTTTTAAAAGTGACACATTGAAATTCTAAACTCACATCAGGTCTCAGGGGCCATAAAATGGGTAGGGCACTGTGTGTTAGCTCCAGCTGGAATAACCAAGCAGCGCCTATGTTGATCTCTAAACAGGAATTATTTCCCACATCTCTGGAGGCTGGGAGTCTGAAGTCAGCCTGGCCTCGTGGTTGGGCCCTTGGCGACAGCCTCCTCTTCCCTATAGGGGGAAATTTCAGGCACTATAGGCCCCAAATCCCAGATGCTACAAAACATCAAGCTTTAGAGCACTAATAAATAGGACATTAGGGGGAAATTCCACACCAGGCAACTCAGTTTTATCTAAAAACTTATTTAAAAATATTGTATAAAATGATCTTCAGAAAACATGTATAATTTTTATATGAAATGTGTGTGAATTTATTACTCAGACTTGAGTCCCATTCCCAAGATATCTCATTATGGTTACATAAATATTTCTCCAATCCCAATATCTGAAATACTTCTGATCCTAAGCATTTAAATGAGGGTCACGCAGGCTGTAATCTCCTGCATGAAGGCCTCATTCAGCCCTATGACCAAAGGCCCCATTCCTCAACCCTGCCACATTGGAATCAGGGCGGCAACGTGAATCCAGGAAGGACGCACTGCTCAGTGTACTGCATGCCCTTTCAAGCGAAATACAGGCCCAAATAATCCCATGCTTATTGAACACTCACTCTGAAGCCGTATTAAATTCTCCAGTTCAGTTTCTGTATCTGTAAGATGGAGACTAGAACTACGGAATTTAGTTATGCACGAGAGTGAATGAATACACATTTTATATGAATGTCTCGATATTTCATCAATATGGAAATAGACGAGGAAGGCATAGCCAGTTCTCAAAGAGTCATAATTCCTCAGTTGCCAATTCTTAAAATTTTTTAAAGTTATTTTTATCTCAAGGATATGTGTTTTGCCTACGTGTGTGTCTGTGTGCTACATTCTTGCATGGTGGCCGAGGTCAGAAGAGGGGGCTAGATCCCCTGGAACTGGAGTTGCAGATGGGTGTGAACTGCCTTGGAGATGCTGCAGTTAAACTCACGGCCTCGGAAAGAGCCCTCAGTAGGCCTGACCACTGAGCCATCTCGCTAGCTCCTGGTTCCCGCTTCTTAAAACCAAAGATATTCAGGTCAGGAAGACAGACAGCAACAACCCTATACACCATCACAGAGCCTTTTCTCTTTTGTCTAGCCATAACCTGAAAAGTGGCTCGCTCCATGAAAGAAAACTTTGGAAACCCCAGATTCCTCTCTGTCTGAAGCTTGCTTTTCCAACCCCAAGTCAGTTAAGAATTCCTCTGAGATGAGAATTTATAAATGTCCTTTTGGTTGCCAAGTCATCATAACGTCACCTCCACAGTCCCTGACAGAGGATGCTTCTGCAGTTGGGGTGTCCCAGGTGACGGCTGTAGTTTTCACATTCTGTTTTTATGGGCCACGTCTCCAATGTTAATAAAGCCCCACTGGCTGTTCAACTCCATCTGAGTTCTGTTAGAACACTTGCAAACAGTACTGAAAAAAAACCAAACTTTTTTTTTTTTGAGATAACTTGGGGTTATAAGGTGTTTTGAAGTATTCAGTCATGGTTTAAAAAATTGAAACCAAAGTGCTACTGTAAGTTTTTCTCTGTGGGCCTCTAATGGGACTACTTTATGTTCAGACTCCATGACTGGAGCCTCTTTTGGTCTCAGCTAGACTAACACTTTCTCTAAGGGATCTGGGCCCCCAGTCTTCAGGACCCCGCCCCCACGCTGTCAGGGTCTTATCTCTTAGATTTTGCCACCATCATAGGGCCATTATCAGTTCATTTGGGTCTTGGTAACTATCTGTCACTAGGGTAGGAAACTGCATGAGCCTTCTAGAGTCAGGGCCAGACTGATGACAATTTTTCCTAGAACCTAGGCCCAGTGCTTGGCTCACAGAACTCTTGTTCATCACCTCAGAGGAGTCAGTGAGAAGCACACTCTGTCTAAGCCCCCATCAGGCACTGCCCTGTGGGTTTCCGGTGGTATTACACCAGCACCTACTGTGACTGCCAACAGCATGATTTCTTGCCACTTTAGAGATAAAGAAAGAGTCTCTGCCTCCTACTGGAAACACAGATGAACCTCTCCCGACTTCCCCAGCAACTTCCTGCACAATTAATCACAGAGGTGAAACAGAGCTCCAATATTTTGTCTTACTAAACGCATGCGTAAAGCAGGAAAAATATCCAGAGGTCAAATGAGTGGGTGCAATCAGCTTACAGATCCCTGAACAAACAAGGGCAGGGTGCATTAGTGCCAACATGACTTAGTGACTTCAGAATTATTTAGAAAGGGGATTAACTCCAACATGGCTGTCTAGGAAGTAACTCTAGATACAGCTGTCTTAGAGACCACCAATGTCAATTCGAGGAGAGTTGGTGAATTGTAGCGACATTTTCTTTTACATGTCTCTCCCGTTTCTTACTAGCTGTGTTTTGATGCCTTCCTCCCTCTCTTCCTCCCTTCTCTCTCCTCTTCCTTTTCTTTCGATTCCCCTAGTAAGCTATACACCAGAGAAGCCAATAGGAAACGACATGAAAGATGTTGGCAAAAACTGAAAGGTGCGGTTTTACTAGACAGTTCTCTGCCCTCTTTCTCTTTGAGTCATTGGCAAGTAGATTAGAAATGGCCTTTGCCCGGACGCTGTAAAAAATGATCACTTCATTTGCAATGCACACTTCCCAAGACTGCCCCACTCCTTCCCTGCTTCCATCCCAGTTCACTCTCGCATTCTGTGATGAGACGGTAGGAAGCCAGTGGATGTGCTGAACATCTATCTGGCAGAGAGCAAGGCCCAGGGATTTTACAGGGCAAGGTGAGGGCCGTAAATCCCACAGTGGTCCGCTGGAAGAATTTACAAAAGGGCACGCCCAGTTCCCTGTTTGAGTAATTTCCCTACTCAAGGGACTGCTCGGCAAGTCATATTCTTAGCTCGGTGGGAGCTGTTCCATTCCGAAGGCAGAGCAGCCACGCTAGCGCCCGCCCGACTGTGCCGAGCGACTTCTCAGTGGGACCCAGGCGCAGCCACGAAGGACGCAGCGTGGGAGACCCGCGGGTTCCCCGGCACGCCCTCTGCCCAGTAGGTGGCGTGGATCACGGACTCTGGAATTGAGGCTGAGTCAGAGGAAACTTCCTCCGCGGTCCTTAGCATCCCGAGTTTCCCCGCCACACATTCATTACTACGCAAATGACACGGGCCCGCCCCGAGACCAAGTGGGCGTCCCGTCAGTCCTGCTCCCATTTGGGCTTTCCCATGGAGCCTGGAGTGTGGTGGGCACAGCTCAGCACTTACTGTCCGGTTGATGGAACAGCCGACTGAACGGTGGGAACACTGAATGACGAGGGAACCATGTTAAAAAAAAAAAAATTCGCACATTTCCTCCGGTCTGGTTGTATCTCAGTCCGCGCATCTGGGCTCCCAGCTACTTAAGTGCAGGTATCCCGACTCCCCCGCCACCGGGGCTGACGCTCACCTTCTCGGCAGGGCTCTCCGGGCGGCAGCCTCAGCTGACCCCCCATGGCCTGGGGTCCGGGCTTCCTCGGCGCCGGCGTAGTTTCTCACACACCTGTGTCCCGGGACCCGCGGAGGAGCTTCGGAGTCCTCCGAGAGTGTGCGGTCTCCTCCCCCGTGGCAGCCTCAGCCAATGAGACTGGCGGGGTGTGGCAGCGGAGCGAGCCGCGCCCCCTGGTCGGGTGGTTGGAGGCGCATTCTCCGCCCATCGACAGCCGCCGAGGTTCCTCCGGTGTCCTACGTGTCTCTAGGGTGGACCAGGGGTTCTGCGGGTGAGCTGTCCAGAAACACCTGTTCCAGAAGTTGATGAGGTCACAGCGTGGATGCTGCCGAAGCCAGTCGGGGAGTTTACTGGAGTAGAGTCTGTGCTGAGCCCCGCTTCTGGCTGTCCGGGAGCCGAAGATGTGCTGGCTGGTGTCTGTGGGTCCTGCTCATGGGGGAGTCTTCCATCACTGGCTTTTGTGACACAGGGCTGGAGGCTGCCGCAGAGCCCTGTCTGCGGGACTTCTGAGCTGAGTGCATGCGAAAGTTTATTTTGGAAATTTTTGAACAGGCTTGGGGCTTCTGGTTCTCTTACGTACCCCCCTTCGTTGTTCTCCACGCCTGCTTATTTTCAACCAGCAGACATCGCCCTCTCCTTACCCCCACGCCCAGTCATATAGATATGAAATGAGCTTTTAACGGAACAGCAATGCCCAAACTGACAAGATCTGTTCCCACACTGAGGTTTATGGTATTAGCAATACGTCACACTACAGGCACATACATGAATCGACTCATGGTATCGTGCGGTTAACTCTAGTTCGCAGAGGAGGGATTCAAAAGAAAGAGTGAGGCGGAGAACCTAGCCACGAGGTATCTATACCTCGAGAAGTGGGCACACTTCCTGCTGAAAGTTTCAGAAGGAAGAACCGGAAGCGTGCATGCGTGTGGGCTGCTTTTGTGCCCTGTCTCTTAAACGCTGTACTCCTATCTGCTCTCCTCCCTTTTACTCTGGGGGTTCTTGAGCAGCTATTAACTTAATTGCCTAAGAGTTTCACTGCAGAGATCCAGCTTGCTTTTCTTGTTTCCAGGCTTATGAGACAAGACTTAAATCCAAGTTAGTCAATAATTCAAGGTGCATACTTTTTACGTGGGTATGACTTGTGGAAGACTAATGGGGTGGGAATAGGAACAAGTGCCAGTGGCAAGGCTGACTTAAGACAGCTTTAGGTAGGGAGCCTTGTGAAACAGACGTCTATTTAAACGCTTTCCTCGGACATCAGAGTTGAAGTTTATCTTCATCGCATTGGCAATGATTAATAAATCGTTATCAGGTACTTATATCGGGTGCATATGACTATTTAACGAACATCAGTTACTATATGGCAAAAAGTATCCTAAGCACGTCATAAAACTTTTTTAATTCGTATTTTTAAAAAAGCCAGAAGGGGATACCAAATATTTTGCTCTATTGCTCTTCCCTTTATTCCCTTGAAATGGGGTCTGTTCCTGAACTTGGCCCTAGCCTAGGCAGCAAGTCCCAGAAATCCTTCTGGTTTTGTCCTCCAGAATGCTGCATGTAAGCCATGTTAGCTTTTTAAGTGGGTTCTGGTCCTCTTGCACATGCGGAGATGCCATTACCTTCCAGGTCACCTCTCCTGCACTCTGAGATGAAGGTCTGTTTTCACAGGAGGTACATTGTTAGAATTCTTGCTTATTTCAGTTCTGGAAATATAATTAAAAAAAACTCTGAAAAAAAATATTCAAACTTACTTAAGATCACTGATGTCCCAAGTCCAATGTGGCCTACGCAGAAATCGACCATGAATTTTCCTTCCCTGACTACTTCTAGATGAACAGATATGTGGACACCACACAGAATGTCATTAGTGCATTAACGGGGGTGAGTGCTATTCCCATCCAAGACTATGCTGTTTAACCCAAAGAAGAATAACACTTAAAGGTCTCCAAGGTGCCCACTCTTGATTTTGGGAAATCCTTTTATGATTCAAAACATAGACTGTGACAGCAAACAAGGCATTCTAAAAGGCAGACTCCCATTTACTGGACTCTGTGCAAGGTCACTAGACCCAGCGATGGTTGTGAAAACTGAAGGTTGGTGATGCTTCTGAGTCTGAGGAATCAAAGTCACACTGTCTTGGAGCTTGGGCAGGTTCGGAGAGTGCCTCCTGTATGAACTTTTAACCTCCAAACTGCTACATTATGGTGAGTTGCAGTTCCCTGGGCTGGGGGTGGTGGCAAGATGAGGGGTAGCTGGTAGGTAGGCAGTCATTTGTAATGTGTTCTATGTAACACTAGCTCACTGCTGTTAGTTTGTCATGGTCCCCACCGTTTATCAGTCTATTTAAGGGGCTGTCAGTTTTGATAATCTTCCTAAGAAGCAACTGATTTTCTTCTGCTGACTCAAAACTCATTGTCTCCTGTTCTTATTTTGAATACTTTCTTCCTTATACTTTGAATTTAATTTATTTTTTGTACTTTTCAATGGAAAATTTCAGATAATTGATAATGAGCACTTATTGTCTTTTAATATGCATATTTCAAATATGTATATTTGAAAGGCTAGGGAGATGTGTCTGTGGTTAAAAGTGGATACTGTCTTGGAGAGAACCTGAGTTTAGTTACCAACATTCACACCTGACAGCTCACAATTTATGATTTCAGCTCAAGGGAACCCAACACCCTTTTCTGACTGTCATGAGCTCATGCACACACACACCTTTAATCTCAGCAACTCTGGAGGCAGATGCAGGTGGATCTCTGAGTTTGAGGCCTGCCTGGTCTACAGACCAAGTTCCAGAAACTTGAAAAACCAAAACCAAGCAAACAAATAAAGCAGAAAACTATGTATTTGAGGCTACCATTTAACTGCAAGTACTACATCAGCTCCAGCCTACAAATTTTGTTGCATTGTGTTTTTATTAACATTTAGTTCACAATATTTAAAATCATTCGTTTTCGTTTCTTCCTTAATCTGTTTCACTTAGGAATACATGGCTTGGCTTCCAGACGCTTGGTACTTTCAGGGCTGCAGTTTCCCATTTCTTTCGGACTGACCCTACTTTCTACAGTATGTAGAAGAAAATGGGAAAATCTTTCACTTGGTCCAGTAAATCCTAGGAACCACATATGCAACACTTTACTTCCCAGATCTCCCTCCCCCTAGTATGTTCTTGGTGCCCTTTCTGTCTTGTCAAGCTAACCTCTTCTTGAGTTGCTTTAAGTCAAACAAATTCAGCATCACTCTTGAATCCATCTTTTCATTCCCACCCCGCAGCCACTCAATCAGCAGATCTTATTTGCCTCTGCTTTAAATCTATATTTAAAATCTTATCCCTTCCTTCCACCCAACTCCCACCATCCTGGTTAGAGTCACAGTCACCCCTTACTGAATTACTGCCACAGTGTTCTAGCGTTCCCTGCCTCATCTTCCTTCTCAGACCGTAGTTCCCTAACTTCCTCTATCCCTTGCTAATGATGACGGTGTCTCTGCTTCTCCTTGACAATCCAACAGAACCTTTCCCGGGAAGTGGGCATGGCTAGTACCGTCACTGAACTCAGGTCTCCCCTGAAAGAAGCTTTGCCTAAGGCCTCCCTTGTGCCATTTTCCTCCTGACCACACCTGGCTTACGTGTCCCTCCTGTATTTGATCCTTCTCCTCCTCATCAGAATGCTTGCTTCATGAGGGTAGAAATTCACTCTTGTTAGCTATTGACTTCCTAGTGCTTAGAAGAGAACCTGGTATTTCATATACTTGAATGAATAATTTTGCATCGTAGTGAGCCACACGCTACATGTTGAGTAACAAGCAAATAATGGGCACAGCCCTAAACTCAGAGGGTTTATAGTTCTTACAGGAAAGATCATCATTTTGTTGTTAAGCAATTAATTATACAATCTTTAATCCTAAAAGTGGAGGTGTCATAAGGCCTGAGCTGGCTGAAGGTCTTGGTGGGCTGGGAGACAGGTTATCATATACCTAACACAGAGTCAAAAACCAGAATTTCTCAAATCATAGTTTTTTAACAATGGAGATTCATAAACAACCGATTTCATGCAAATGAGCATCTATAGTTACAGGCACTTGAAACAGGATTATAAGACTGAGAGGACGCTGACTAAGCAGGACAGAGAGCCGGGGGAAAGTAGCCTATTAAGTAGATAATCCTTGTAGCTGTGTTCTCTCTGTCAGTCAAGGTTACCACAGATCCCAGGAAATGACACTCAGCGACAGGTGGACTGGGTCAAGCTAAACACACTGTAGAGGGGAAAATAAAACATCACAAAGTATCCTTACCCCTTTAAACTTGAACTGGTTGGGGAAACTTCCTATTATATGTTTCATATACACAGACAAAATTTCTACTTACCTTCAGCTTCACCAAGAAACACACCCCTTCCCTAAGGCTTCCGTGTTCTCGTCCCTTCCTTCTTAAATAGTCATGCTCCTTGCATGTGGTCCCTCAGGTCTGTATCACAACCTCTCCTAATGGTCTCCCTCCCCAGCACGGTCTCTGAAGACAGGACTCAGACCCCCGCTCCCGAACAGCTTCCCTGTCCATCACAGGTGCTCAGGGGTAGCTGCTCCCGGCAGCTCCTCTAGCTCATCACCGTCTCTTTGAAAAGTGTCATGACAGGGAAATCACAAGAATGCGAACATCCTGCTGCTTGAGGACACCTGTTGTATTTATCTTAGTTGCATCTTCCATGTGTGAAGGACAAGAAAAGACTGCGCCAAACTAGTCCTAGAAATGAACATTTGAAGCCAGAAAAAAATGTGTGTTTATTTAACTTCTAAAAGGAATCAGACACGTTTGTATAAGAACATGAGTAATCACTGTAATTTAAAGTTATCCCTAGCTACTTATCTGTTAAACGTTACACTAACTACCTGCCCATTTGAGGACTTCCACAAATATCCTTATTACTGTGTCTCGTTTTAATACTTGTAATATTATAACCCTGGAGAAAATTGGCAACAAGATTTTAATAAAATCCATTAGGCAGAATTTTTTGTTTGATTTTCAAACATTTGAAGCGATGTCCCGTTGAGAAAGGCCTTTATTTATCAGACACATGCAGATTAATGGGCTCAGGTTCACACCAAGGATAAGGATGACTTGGGTGGTGTTATTTTCACCTACACACAAATCCGCAAATCCAGGACTGAGCCGCGGACGTCCTCCCCGGCCGATGCCATGGAACTTACTTTTCTGAGGAATAATTAATAAAGCGAGCCATTTGTGCCGCTTAAGGAGAGGAAGAACAATGTCATATTTACTACTAAAGGAAAGTTACAACTGAATTTTGACAATGCCAAGATTAACCATATATCTGAGTCTGTTTTGGATGCATCACTGATCGACACTGCTGGGAGACAGGCATCTCATTTAAACAAGCACAGGTAAGAGCCCAGTGATAATTTTAGATATACATACATACATACATACATACATACATACACATACATACATACACATACATACATATACATACATACACACATACATACATGTACATACATACATATACATACATATATAATATATAAAATTTATGTTGGCATGTGTTTTTATTTACAAATATCCAAGATTTTGTGTTGGTTCCCATGATACAGGGTTTGTAGAAACAACTAATAACTGAATCTTGATCGTCTCTGCATTTTGATTCAGATTTGTGAATTAACATGCAAGTTTAATTAAAATTAGCAACAAAGAAAGGTCTTACACTATGACTTTGTTAATCTGGATATTATAGCTGTAAATACCACTGGGATTTTGTGAATTTAAATTTACTTTAAGAAATCCAAGGCAATGATCGTGACAGCTGTGTGTTTCCCCCAAAAAAGCATTAGATCTTTCTCTTTACAGTGTGTGAGGATTGAACACCAAACTCACACAAATGGTGACAAAGTGTTAACTGTAGAAATGTGAATTCCAATTTTTTGGAGACTTCCAAGTGTTCTGGGCTTTTAGAAGTACTTCTATGTTAGGTTGGTCCTCCATTCAGAGACGAAGACGTGGTCTGTGGGGAAAAAGGGACTCACAGGGGTGCCCCTCTCTCTTCAGTGAGGGCCAAAATTTCACCATGCCAGCTACTTTCTTTCTGCTCTCTTTTTCCAGTGTGTGTGTGTGTGTGTGTGTGTGTGTGTATGTGTGGTGTGCCTGTGTATATGTGTGTGTGGTATGTGTTGTGCCTATGTGTACACGCATTGTGGGCTATGTGTGTGTGTTTGGTGTGCCTGTGAATATGTGTGTGTGGTGTGTGGTGTGCCTGTGTATATGTATGTGTGTGGTGTGTGTGGTGTGCCTGTGTATATGTGTGTGTGTGTGTGTGTGTGTGGTGTGCCTGTGTATATATGTGTGTGTGTGTGGTGTGTGTGGTGTGCCAGTGTATATGTATGTGTGTGTGGTGTGTGTGTGGTGTGTGTGGTGTGCCTGTGTATATGTATGTGTGTGGTGTGTGTGGTGTGCCTATGTATATATGTGTGTGTGTGTGTGGTGTGTGTGGTGTGCCTGTGTATATGTATGTGTGTGTGGTGTGTGTGTGGTGTGTGTGGTGTGCCTGTGTATATGTATGTGTGTGTGGTGTGTGTGTGGTGTATGGTGTGCCTGTGTGCCTTGTGTGGTGTGTGTCTGTGTGTATATGTGTGTGGTGTGTGTTGTGCCTGTATGTATATATATTGTGTTATGTGTATGTATGCGTGTATATATGTGTCTGTGAATGTGTGCATATGTATGTGTGAGGTGTATGCCTTTGTGTGTGTATCGTGCATGTGTATCAGCATGCGTGTGAAGGGCTGAGGTTGAAGTCAGGAGTCATCCTCTATTACTCTACCTTATTCACTGAGGCAGAGTCTCTCAGTCAAACTCCTAAGTCACCGACACGACCAGTCTTGCAAGCCAACTTACTTTAAAGCTCCCCTGTGTCTACCTGCTCTTGGAAGTAGAGGCAGACCACGGTGCCCTCAGGATACTTCCATGGGTTTCTGGCTTCCTGAACTCAGGTCCTTTACCTTTGCCCAGCAAACTTCACAGCTGCTGAACCCTCTCTCTGCCTCGCCACGTCCTTGACTCTCCACAGTAAGCATGCGTATTCTAGTTAGACCTCAAAGAAACCACTCTTATCAACTACTGCCATACTTTATTTTAATATATTTAAAAACTGCATTTATCATTTTATCATCCTTTTACTATGATTTAGCTTCTTTAAATGTTAGTAATTTAGTCTATATTAGAAAGTTAGATACTATTAAACAAAACTTTATGAAATGCTCCTCTCAGTATATGCCGAACTCCTGGTTTTTTCGTTTTGGCATTTCTATGTATACATCATTACACTACCTGTTCTGCTATTGCTAATGTGTGAGGTCACTTCCTGCTCAGCGGTGTCCTTGCTAGATCAGCCACCAAACAAAAGAAGGCAAGTGTGGAAAATCAGAGCGTAAAGGTGCTTAAGCACCCAATCTTTATCTTCTGTACCATGTATCTATTAGGAAATACTCCCTTTCCTCTCTGGGAACATTTGTGGATATTGCTAATAAAATAATTCCAGTAAAGCAAAACAAAACAAAATCAAAACAAACAAACAAAAAACAAAACCCACAAGGCCAGAGAGGCAGCTCTGTGGTTAAGGGCACTTGTTGCTCTTCAGAGGACCAGGTTGGATCCCCAGCATCCACGTGGCGGCTCACAACCCCCCATACATACATAACTCCAGCTCCAGGCTACTGGATGCTCTCTCCTGATCTCTGAGGGCACCAAGCACACATGCGATATACAGACATACATATAGGCAGAACATCACACGTACAATAAAGTGAATAAATCCTATTAAAAAGAAGGCCATACAATCTGTATGTTATGGCCATACTCAAAGTTAAAAATGAAAAAGAAGTATGTAAATTAATGCTCCTATCCCTTGGAAATGACCTTTTTTTATATTTAAAAAAATAAAGGAAAAAAATCAAAAACCCAAACAGCTTTTCATTAGTTGACAACAGTAAAATCCATTCTTGCTGATCTTTGTTTTCTTTGGAAGGATTATTTTTAAATTGTGTAGTTGCTGTGCTAAGATAAAAAAAAAATCCAAGTGAAATTATATTTTTTTAAAGAGGAACCAATGCATAAATTTAAAGTAAGAATCAAAAGTTAAACTAGCTAATAATGAAAATGAAAAAAAAACTGACAATAAATGTCCAAGAACTACCTCCAAAAAGTTACTGCAGCCCCAAATATGTGGTTTTTACTTGTTAGTCTTTTCTACAAATGTTTAATACTTTCACAATTCAAAGTGTCGTCCCCCCCCCCCCGCTTTTATTTTGTTTTTCAAGACAGGGTTTCTCTACAACTTTGGAGCCTGTCCTGGAACTAGCTCTTGTAGACCAGGCTGGCCTCGAACTCACAGAGATCTGCCTGCCTCTTCCTCCCGAGTGCTGGGATTAAAGGTGTGCACCACCACCGCCCCAGCTCAAAGCATTTTCCTAAACAAAGACTTTTCTTTGCGTTTTACTGTACTCTCCAACCAACAGGTCAGAGGAACGGTCTATGTGGTGCCAGGGCTCTTCAGTTCATTTGACTGATAGTGTGTGACAGGCAAGCCATGATGACACCTTAGGTGTGGCTGTGGTCTTAACCCTGCTTTCTCAACAGGTTCTTCACACCCCTCAGAGGAGAAATGCATCCCTGCTCCTCGGCAGATAAACTTGGCCACCATTCTGAATGACAATAATTGGGGAAGTCTTTGCTTTGGGGGTAAAATGCTAATTACTATTCCTGACAGTTTTCGAATGTCCAAGTGTGGATCAGCTTGAGGTTTGGCTATGTCTGTGCAGTTAATAAGAAAGTAATTGATAAAATATAACCTTTATTCTTGATAGAATGGTAAATTTGTAAGCAAGAAAGCTTAATGCAATAGGAAAATGTATTTAAAATTAATAGACCATAGGAAAAATTCTAGATACTAAAAGAGTTCCAAATATAATATTTATTGTTTAATATTGTTTCATCCAATATAACAAAACAAGAAAAAGATTAAACATTGAAATTCTTAGATTCTTTTTTTCTTTTCAACTTTTGAGACAAGATCTCACTGTGTAGCCCTGGCTTGCCTGGAACTCACTATGTCACTATGTAGACCAGGCTGGACTGTAACTCACAGAGATCTGTCTGCCTCTGTCTCCTGAATGCTAGGACTGAAAGTATGCTCCACCATGCCTTGATGTGAGATTAATTTTTGAAGATATTTATCTATGAATAATATGATTGTGGGCTCTAAATTCTCCAGTGGATTAATTTAAAAACCATAAAAAGGGATCAGCTTAATGAGATGATAGATCACAAAATAAAATATGAATGGTTAACTTTTCTTTAGATAATGTGAGGGCAGATCTTATAAAAATGTGAATTGTATTATATAGAGTATATTAATGAAAATTGTCAAAAGTACAAATCAGGTTTTCACCAAGAAAATATCTCTTGTCAGGTGATAAAAACTGATATCTTAATACATTGATTCTTCTAACATCAGCCTATAAATTTAATAAGATCTCTTTTTAGAGCACACGAGTTTTCTCAGGATCATCTTTTTCTGAGGACAGCAGTGATCAATAAGCACATGGTTTCCACTTGCAGAACAGTCGTGGTAATCCAGGAACAGTCTGTAAAGGGCCGCTGAATACCAACGCTTATTTTATTGGACGCAGGTGTGGTGTTTGTGCAATGAAAGAAACGACAAAAGTTAAAAGAAAAAGTTGGTTGCTTATTATGGGCTTGATACCACATAAATTATAGAGCAGTGGTTCTCAACCTGTGGGGCGTGATCCCTTTGGGGGTTGAATGACCTTTTCACAGGGGTTGCCTAAGACCGTCCTGCATATCAGCCATTTACATTACAATGCATAACAGTAGCAAAATTACAGCTATGAAATAACAACAAAAATAATTTTATGGTTAGGGTCTCCACAACATGAGGAACTGTGTTAATGGGTCAAAGCAATAGGAAGATTGAAAACCACTGTTATATATAACAACGGGAGCTCAGGGATGCTTGTTCTCAAGTCTGATGGGCGAGGGGCTCATATACAAGGACCGGTGTAACATAATGACTCTGCACTAATAACAAGTTCTCCAGGAAGAGACAGTAATACCTGGTACCCCAAACCCAACTGTGTCGGTTTACTTGAAAAACCACAGCAAAATGCAGCCAGAGCCCATCGGTCGCAGAGCAAGAGTATTCCAAATTTGTGTCTCTGTTGAACTCATAGATATTTTGGTTGTTATGTCCTAGACAGTTCAGTGGATCCACTGTTTGCATTCCGGTGGCCATCAAAATGGATGCTCGGGTGACTTGAGGTACAATGGAAGAAGTGAATCAGGTTCACAGGCTGGGCAGCTGACACAAGAGAACACCCATCTTGTGACTCTGGAGGCTGTGTCCAAGGTCAAGCTGTCTTCCCTGCTGAGTTGTCTCCCCTGGCAACTCTAGAACACACTTGTACCTAGCATTTCACCCTTTCCCTCTCGTTTCTCCTCTTTACCTCTCAGCAGCCTACATGGCGTTGCTTTGAGAAAGCAGTCAATGAATGAATGAATGAAGGAGAAGCAAAAACTGTTGAGGCACGGGTTGGACTGTATACTATTTTCAGGTTCTTTCCAGTCAAAATACAATTATTTTGTTTTGTTTTTTGAGACAGACTTTCTGTGTAGCTTTGGGGCTTGTCCTGGAACTAGCTCTTGTAGATCAGGCTGGCCTCGAACTCAGAGATCCGCTGCCTCTCCCTCCTGAGTGCTGGGATCAAAGGTGTGCACCACCACCACCCGGCTAATACAAATATTTTTAGTGTGTTCATTTGGAGATGAGGTATAGACTTACGGAAGAAGACAAACTGTTACATTGAGTGTTGACTGTGGACTGTAACTGACAGAGTGTGTGCAGTTACCGTCCAGGGGACTCCATGCGCTCAATCCTGAGTATTTGACTAAAGTGTTGACTCACCTTTATTAGTACCATAAAATGCGAGAGTGATGAAGTAAGAGAGAGAAAGGGAACTCCCCACCCTCAGAGGCCTACAGAATATTGAGACAACAGGCCAATTGCCTGTAAACATAGATATGTGTAACAGGAAGTGGGTGCTTAGGGCTTGTCTCTTTTCTACTTCTACAACAACAGAATAACAAAACAAACTTCATGTTTGTTGAGCAGTCAAGGAGTGGTCATGGGACTGTGGAGGCCAAAGATCAAATATTCAAGGTTCTGAGTTCCTTCTTGTTTGTGGAGAATGAGAAACCATATGGTCTCCCGGCATTATGTAGCCTGTGTGTTTACTCGTGATTAGAAAAGCATATGGATTTTGAAGAAAACGTTTTGGTGATGGGAAGATCTTGTGATGCTCCAGGGTCATAATTGATACGCTATAGTTTGGATCTTAAATGGTCCTAAAGGTCCATGTGTTGAGAGACTGAACCCTTGGGTGGGACTGTTGGGAGATGGTGAAACCTACAGAAGGGACCTAGTGGGGAGGTTGTAGGTCACTGGAGTGTTCATGAAGGGAACAGTCAGTTCTGACAAATTCCTTTTCTTCTCTTTTGAGTCTTAGCCTGGGGGAAGTAATTTTACTCTAAGCTCCCTGATTTTACCATCTGCTACTCTCATCAGATTTCAAAGCAGTGGCTCAACCTTGTCTTGAACTGGAGCCTTGAGCCAAAGTAAACCTTTCCACCTGTAAGTTGATTATCTCAGGTATTATTTGTTATAGTAACAGAAGGATAACTGACATGTTTTCATATAATAAATATGCTAAATTAAATATTAAAATATACTATGATTGCTTTCTCTGATGTTTTATAGTCCTATAAGTTTGCTTTTATTATTTATGCTGGCTTAAAAGGAGCAGAGGAAAACATTTGATGGTTTTGTTAATTTCACTATTGATTGAGATTTTTATCTTGTGGGAGATACTTTATGCATTATATGTGGTTATAGCAATTGTAATAATGTTCATTATAATATTAATTTCCTTGTTAAAACTATTTATTCCCAAGAAAGTATTGGGGGTTTCTTCCTACAGTGCTAGCAGTTGGCTTAGGGAACTTGGCAACCCATCTCTTCTCAAACAACATACATACTTATCAACAGTGTTGTGTCGGATCTGCAACAAGTCTTTAAGAGAATTACAGCTTGCTTCTGCTCCTGTGATGATAATTATTATTTTCTTAATAGTTCCCTTGACAATCTGGGCTTCTCAGAGTGATGATTCCGGGGTAGAGGATGATTTTCATCACGCTGGCATTTCATTTTGAGACAGGGTCTCACTTTCTAGGCCAGACTAGCTCCTAACGCATGGTGATTCTCCTGCCTCAGCGTCATGAGTGCTAGGAGTAAAGGTGTGAGCCACCACATCTGGTTTACCATCGTCTGTGTAGCTGAACTTGGATTACATGATTACATTATCCACTCGTATTTGTGTGACTTTTTAAGCCTTCAGTGTACTTTTAAGTCCTTTAGCTTTCCACAGAGAGCCATTACGATAACATGAAGGTATCACAGAGAGCCATTACAATAGACATGAAGGTGTCATCCCTGTTTGGCAGAAGAGGAGAAGGCCAGAGCTCAGAAAGATCTCAGTTGAGGCTTCATAGCAATTTTCTGAAGTCTGTGCTTAGAAACCACATCCTTGCTAAGCAGGTGACTGCTGTGGAGCAGGCCAAGCCTGTTCTGGTTCTCCATAGTAACAATGCCTTGAATATTGCTGCATGGTAAGAAACAACTAAGCCCTGCAATTAACTGAGATCGGGCAAGACTGGAAAACAAGCCTGGTTGGCTGTTGGGTTATTTATCCTGCCTTATATGCCAGAGCGTGCTCTTGTCTCAATGGAACTTCACTCTCTTTGGCCAACAAACATCTTTTGCATTAATGAAAAAAAAAACCTCACATTATTTTAAATTGAATGTGCTGGACTGGAGGGATGGCTCAGAGGTTAAGATCACTGGCCACTCTTCCTGAAGAACCAGGTTTGATTCCCAGCACCTATGTAGTGGCTCACAACCATCTGTAACTCCAGTTCAAGGGTATCTGACAACCCCTGACATCCTCTTCTGGCCTCCACAGGTACCACATTTATGTGATGCACTGACATACATGAATGCAAAACACTCATACACATACAAATTAATTAAAAAAACAAAAAGCAAAGGTGTTTGCACAAGTGCCTTTTGCTGTTTAGGAGAATTTCATCTATGAAATATCTTTTCCCCAGCAAACAAAAATATATTAGGATAAAGTGTGGACAGACATAAAGAACAAAGAAAGAATACTCAGCGTCCCATGACTTAACATTAATATGAGTTAGTATTGGAAGTTTATCCTTTCTGTGTGCATTATATAATTTTAATAAAATTCTATCACTATAAATATTGCTTTAAATTATGTTTTTTCTACCTAATGTATTTATTCCTATTGTTAAAAATGCTCTTTAAATAAATGTATCCTTTTAGTATAAAATTTAAGCAATGCAAAATCATTTAATTCTAGGCTCTTCAGAGCTATCATCTTACAGAGGTCTGTACCTTTTTGTCCCCTTATACTGAGAATATTTTTTTTCTCATATAACATATCCTGATTACAGTTTCCTCTCCCTCTACTTCTCCTGTCTCCCCTACCTTCCTTCCCATCCAGATCCATTCTCTTTCTGTCTTTCATTAGGAAAGAACAGGCTTCTAAGAGATAATAACAAAACATAATAAAATAAAATGTAACAAGATAAATAAAAAAAGCCATCATATCAAAGTTAGACAAACCAACAGAAGAAAAAAGCCTTAAGAGCAGGCACTAGAATCAGACACCTACGCACTCACTCAGGAGTACTATAAAAATACTAAACTAAAAGCTTTAATAAATATATAAAATATATATACAGAGGATTTGGTGGAGTGATCCGTATCTATCTCTCCCTCTTTTGATTTTTCGAGACAGGGTGGATTTCTCTGTGTAATAATAGCCCTGGCTGTTCTGGAACTAGTTCTGTAGACCAGGCTGTCCTCAAACTCACAGAGATCCTCCTGCCTCTGGCTCCTGAGTGCTGGGATTAAAGGTGTGCACCACCAGCGCCTGCGCCCCCCCCCTTTTTTTAATTCAACCTGAATTTCACTTGTTGCCTTGCTGTAGTGGGTGACTGTGAACTCCTGATCCTCCACCTGCTAGGTCCTGAGTGCTGGAATTGCAGATCTGAGCCACCTGTTTACAGAGCATGGCATGGCAAGCACTCTATCGGTTGAACTACATTCCTAGACTGTAGCAGTTTATAAAGAAACATTTTGATCGAATGGAGAAGAGAACATCTCTTAGTTTTTGAAAGGCACATATGGAAAAAGTGCATATGTTAGAGGGCTGAAGAGATGGCTCATCAGTTAAGACACTTGCTGCTCTTGCAGAGGACCTGCCTGGGGCTGGCTCTCAGCATCCACATCAGGTGTCTCACAACTGTCTGTAACTCCAGTTTCAGAGGGTCCAATGTCAGTTTTTACCTCTGCAGGCACTACATGCATGTAGTATATATACATACACATAAATACATATGTACATACACACAAAAATTTTAAAAATTTAAAGGTGTATACTTTACTTTTACATTCAAATGCTACAAATAATGCATAAATACCAAGAGTACTATCTATAATAAAGCTTGAGACCATTTTCCCTGGAACTACCAACATGCAGGAAGCTTCTGTTCAGTCATGTTTGGCCATCTTTAAATAATACTTTCTGTGAGCTGCAAAATATATAAACATCTTTGCTTGAAAATTATGCTTTAGGGTTTATATATTATACCAACCTTATGAAATATATCCTCCAATTTGTTTGTGATTTATGTAGAAGTAGTGCACTGCTTAGGTGACAGCATATATGCAGAACTCTGAATATATCAATAGAAGTATATTTTATTATATATTAATATATCATTATCTATGTGTGTATACATATATATATATATGGTTCTAATGATAATTAATATTATATTGTTGAATCCCAGAGAAGCTAGACAACAATGAGGACCCTAAGAGAAACATACATAGATCTAATCTACATGGGTAGTAGAAAAAGACAAGAACTCCTGAGTAAATTGGGAGCATGAGGTCCTTGGGAGATGGTTGAAGGGGAGGGGAGAGGCAGCGAAGGGAGCAGAGAAAAATGTAGAGCTCAAAAAAACCAATAAAATAATAATCATAAGCTCAAAAAAATTAAAAAGATTTTATTGTTGAGTTGCTATACAAGTCATTACCTGGCCAATAGGACACTTACTTTTATGACTTAGTATGTTAGTAATGAACACAAAAACATAAGCAGGTGACTTCTGAAAGGTAAAATTCAAAGTTCAACCTTAGTTTCAAGACCAGAGAGATAATGATGCTATAAACATAGCAGTCATTTATTAAATATGTGCTCAGTTTTTAGTAAGAGAGAATCCAACAAAGATAAGGACCAAGGGTATGAATATGAAGGGTATTAATCTAAAAGAATGTAAATGACTCATAAACATGAGAGATCTCCAACTTTATTAACACATCCACACCAAAAACTTCACTGCAAAAATGTTCACTTATCAGATAGAGGAAAACTTTGTTTGACAGTCTCAAGTGTTGGTCAGGAGCAAGTGCCAAGCTTGTTTTGGGCTAGCAGAATGTCAAATGGAATGGCCATCATGGCAGCGATGTGGCTGGTTTAATAAACTAAGCTAGAGCTAGCAATACTGTTCCTGGACTTACATGTTGGAAGCGTTCCCAAGGCTGTGTCTATGGAGACATACAAAGGGTGTTTACTATACAGCGAAAGTATTCTTAAGCACCGAAGTATTTAAATGGCAAAAAATAATACAAAACTGTTACTATTTTTCTTACTACATTTTTGTTTTGTTTTGTTAATTTTGGTTTTATTGATATAGGATTTCTTTGTGTATCTCTGCTGTCCTGGAACTCATTCTGTAGGCCAGGCTGGCCTCGAACTCACAGAGATCCTCTTGCTTCTGCCTCCCTGAGCACTGGGATTAAAGCCATGCACCACCACCACTCAGCTTCTTACTACATTTTTACAGAGAAATTTTTTTTTCTTCCTATCAATCTTACTCTTTCTACCCTGTCACCATAGGGCATAGACCCTTTGTAAAAGAGATGGGACCATATTATCTTTGTGGAGAACTGTCCATACAGAAGAATCCTCTGAGTTTTAAATACTGCATCATATTTCATGGTTTAAGCCATCTTTTTGAATTTTTTTTTAAGTTTTGGAAGAAAGGGGGAAAAAGAAGATTAGAACTCAATTGCTGAAGAAAGGACAATAATTCTGTAAACAATGATGAAATCTTGTAGGATCTTGAACAGCAGTGAGTGTGAGAATAGAAGCTCCTTAAAAAGAGTAATTAGGTCCAATTTGTGTTACCCATTGGTGGTTTTTGGCAGAGGCGGGGACACAAGGGTAGGAGGGTGAACTGGGAGAAATGGGAAATGAGTGTGATAGGGTGCATTGTATAGATTCACAAATAATTAATGAAAATATGTTGGGGAAAAAAGATTAATTAGGGGGCTGGAGAGAGTGCTCAGCAGTTAAGAACACAACACTCTTTCAGGGAACTGAGCTGCTGTACCAAGTAACCATGCTGGGTGACTCACAACCATCAGAACTCCAGTTCTAGGGAGCTGACACTCCCTTCTGACTTCCACAGGCACTTGCCACATGATCTTGTTGTGCCCTGTGAGGATGAGTCTTGACCAAGGTGCCTTCATAAAGAGCTGAATGGCCAAGAGCTAGGCAGGAGAGGATAGGCGGAATTTCCAGGAAGAGAGAGGGAAAGGAGAAGGAATCTAGGTGAGCAGGAGATGCCAGCAAGACTCAGACCAAGTTGGACAAAAGTGGTACAGAGAAGAGGCAACCCAACCATGTGGCAGAGTGTAGATTAATGGGGAAAAAAATCAGGTTAATTAAGTTATAAAAGATTGTTGGAAACAAGCCCAAGCTAAAAGCAAAACTTTCATAAGTATTAATAAGTCTCTGAATCGTTATTTGGGGACTGGTGATCCAAAGATAGTCCGACAAGGAAATAAACAACAGGCACTCACACACACACGTGTGTATACTCACACATAGACACACACGCATGCACATACACACAGATAAAACTAAACCTTAAAAAAGAAAATGAATTAGGGAGTACTGTGCAGACATGGAGGGAGCATGGGACTGGGACAGAATAAACACCTTTAGAAGCTTTGTCGGAGAGAGATAATAAAAAGCATCTGACAAGTTGAAGTGGGTGTTCATATGAGAAAGTAGAAATAAAGGCAAAATCCTTGTAGGAGTGGACTATGCAAGACTTGACAGGAGCTAATGGGAGGGGAAAAACTCAAAGATAAGCCGTCCCAGTTTTAATAAGCCTGGTGAGCAAAGACATAGAGACTGTGTGGACAGGAGTGGTAAGAAGGGAGGTGCTCACAATATTTAGATTGGGTAAAGGGATGAAATGTGTATGGGAACTAAGCAGGTGGTTAAGGCTGGTGTATGGAAGTGTGTGATGGTGTAGGTGGATGCTACACTAACAGGGTCTAGAGTCAACTAGGAAGCAAGCCCTTGGGCGTGCCTGTGAGCATCACCTAGACCAGATTAACTGAGGCGGGAGGGCCTGCCTTAACTGTGGACCATATTATTCCCTGAGCACAGGTCCCGGACTAAATAAAAAGGAGAAATTGCCACTATCGTACTTTGGGGGATAACCAAGAGGTATCAGATTGGACTTATGAACCACTAATTAGGGGGTAATTCAGGCCTCATATTAGAAACCTAACCACTATCTGGGGATGGGGAGGTCGTGGACCCCCAAAAGGGAGCCTGCTCCCACCACTTTTCTAACCCAATGAGATTTCTTTCCTTTGGTTTCTCAAGACAGGGTTTCTTTGTGTAGCCTTGGCTGTCCCGGAACTTGCCTTGTAGACCAGGCTGGCCTAGAACTCACAGAGATCCACCTGCCTCTGCCTCCTGAGTGCTGGGGTTAAAAGCACGTGCCACCATGTCCTGCTTAACTTCTAACTGCATTCTAAGCCCTAACCTCATGTCCACAGAGAAGTGTAGCTTTCAACCTTCAGACGGACTCCGCATCTACCTCAGAATGCTTGAACTCGTATGCACTCAGTAGACATTTCTTTTCTTATTTTTCTCTGTCCCTCAGCCTTAAAGCACAGAGGTGGAAGGCGACATCGGTTCTCATCCTGCCCACCGCTGTGACACCAGGGTGTTAAAACACAAACGATCCCCGTGACATTTTCCCTGAAGCGTCAGTTATAGATGTTTTTCCTCAAGCCTGAAGAGTTGATAGCACACAGACTGAAAGTCCCGATGGAACTACTTAGAAAGTCAGTGCTGTCCTGCCCCAGACTGCTGGCTCTCCTTCAGCCCCTGTGACTCAAACCCTCATCACACTGCTATGCTTTCCCACGGGCATCTGGACCCTCTGCTCCTTTGTCCTGTATGTGCACTGAGCTCCGTGGTGCTGCCTTGTGAGACACATGGGACACTGATGTCCTTCCAGCTGAGTGTCCCTGCCATTCCGGGCAGTCTCAATCGCTGTGCAGTTCTATTGCCGTTCTCCGCTCTGGAGACCTTCTCTTCATTTCCACCATGGTCACCCGAGCCCTGACTGGAAGCTGCTTCACAATCACGTGCTCACTGAGAACCCTCGGCTCCTGGCGTCCGCCCTGGAACTCTGCTTTTCTCATTAGACCTCTCCCTCAAATTTGTTTAACAAATTTGTCCCCTTGACTTCTACTTCTCCATTATGTTTCATTGTCTGGCATCTCCTCCTCAAAGCCTAGAGCAGGCCATCTCCCAGTTAAGTGTCTTGTGATCTCCTTATCCCGTTTGTATGGCTGCGCTTCCACTCCCACCACCCTACCGACCCCCAGTCTCGGAGTTGATATCCAGCCTCCTCTTTATCATTGGAACCACTCAGTGCTGGGAGACAAAGGCCATGACGTCACGGTACTGCCTGCTCCACCACTGTAGCATTGGGCACCTAGTGCTATCTTATCATCTGTCTATTGCTTACCACTCTGGTCATCTCCTGCCACCTATGGAAGCTTTTGTGTCCTTCTGTCTCTCCATAAGTTATCGTTCCATTGTAAAACTGGCAGTGTCTCACTTAAAAACCTCCAACCCTCATCTTCTTTTAGAAAACAGGCTACTCAACATATCAGTGACTCTCTCTCTCTCTCTCTCTCTCTCTCTCTCTCTCTCTCTCTCTCTCCACTTACTCCCATCTCTCTGCCCCTGCTGTGCTTTTCCGAATACAACCTTGTTTCATTTTTTTAAAATTTATTTATTTATTAAAAATCTCCACCTCCTCCCCACTTCCCATTTTCTTCCCACCTCCCCTTCTCTCTCCCCCCTCCAGTCCTAAGAGCAGTCAGGGTTCTCTCCCCGTGGGAAGTCCAAGGTCCTCCCCCCTCCATCCAGGTCTAGGAAGGTGAGCATCCAAACAAACCAGGCTCTCACAAAGCCAGTCCATGCAGTAGAATCAAAATCCAGTGCCATTGTCCTTGGCTTCTCAGTCAGCCCTCATTGACAGCCATGTTCAGAGAGTCCGGTTTGATCACATGCTTTATCACTCCCAGTCCAGCTGGCCTTGGTGAGCTTCCATTAGATCAGTCCCACAGTCTCCGTGGGTGGACTCACCCCTCGCGGTCCTGACTTCTTTGCTCATGTTCTCCCTCCTTCTGCTCTTCATCTGGGCCTTGGGAGCTCAGTCCAGTGCTCCAGTGTGGGTCTCTGTCTCTAGTACCTACTGAAGAGCCTACATGGAATCCTGTTTGGATCAGTGTTGATGGTTCTGCTCAAGATTGCTCTAGACTTTCTTTCTTTTCAGGGAATTTTCCTCCAGATTCCCTGAGGAGGAGTGGGTGGATCTTCTTGGCTTCTCTAACACCTCTGTTCTGAAGCACCTCTGTGCAGGTGTGACATTGTTGCTCCTCGGTATTGCTCCATCCGTTTTTAAGTGAACTCTCTGGAGATGAATGCCATCTTTACCTGTTGTGTCTGCATGGTTTCTGTGTCATCCAGTGCAGAAATGCAGCAGGAACTCAGTGCATGGGGCAAGGGGCAAGGGGTAAGGGGCAGGTGGTGAGTCAGGATAATGAGTACCCAGGATGGGCCTCTCTGTGTGCTGGCCTTGTGTTATCTGTGCTATCTGTTATCTTGTGTTATCTCTTATCTTGATTTCAAATTAAGTCACTGTTCCTGCACCATTCCTTGTGCTGGTTGGTTTTTGACAACTTGACACAAATCTAGACCTGTGTGGAAAGAGGGACTATTAACCAAGGAATTGCCTCTATCACGCTGGCACGGCCATGTCTGTAGACGTTTTCTTGATTGCTGATTGACATGGGAAGGCCCAGCTCACTGTGGGCAGCATCATCCCTGGGCTGGTGGTCCTGGGTGCTGTAAGAAAACAGGCTGAGCAAGCCGTGAGAACAAGCCGGTAAGCAGCTCCCCTCCATGTACCCGTTCCTGCCTCCAGGTCCCTGACTTGAGTTCTAGGCTCAACTTTATGGGATGATGGGACAATGTAGTTGTTGTGTTTTCTTCCCCCTTTGAGGGCCTGCCACCAGCTCCCAAATAAATACACAGAGACTTGTTCTTACTTATAAATGCCTGGCTTTAGTTTGACTTGGTTCTAGCCAGCTTCTCTAATTAAATTATCCCATTTTTCTTTAACCACATTTTGCCTCTGGGCTTTTTACCTTTCTTTATTCTATATAGCTTTTTTTCCTTTTTACTCCAGGGCTGGTTGTGTGGCTGGGTGTCTGGTCCCGGTGCCCTCTTCTCTTTCTCCTTTTCTCACTCTTCACCCTCACTCTCCTCCCTAGATTTCTCTTCTTATTTATTCTCTGCCCACCAGCCACGCCTATTTCTCTCTCCTGCCTAGCTATTGGCTCTTCAGCTCTTTATTAGACCAGTCAGGTGTTTTAGACAGACGAAGCAACACAGCTTTACAGGGTTAAACAAATGCAGTATAAAAGAATGCAGCCCATATTTGTATCAGAATGGTCCAGAGATGTCTATCTGGTCCTTTTGGTATGGGGCATGGTTTCGTTCATTTATTTTTATTTTAATTTTTTTCACTTTAAAAATTGATTTACTTTTTGGCAGTTTCGTACATGTCTCTTTCTCCTTTTCTCACTCCTCGCCCTCACTCTCTTCCTTAGATTTCTTCTCCCAGGGAGTCCCCCTCTTATTATCAGATCTTTTCGTTTTTGCTTTGTTTTTCCACTGTGTTCAACCAAGGCCATTTGTTTGTGGCTGGAGCTACACATTTGGAGCATGGGCAATTCAGCAGTGACTCTACCACTAAAAACAAGGACCCCCCCCATCCTTCAGCAACAATGAGTTGCCAATATCTGCTTGACCAGTGCTGGGGCCCCATGAGCCCCTCCTTCATCCATAACTGAATGCTGACTGGTCCAGTTTTCTGCAGGCCGTGTGCAGGTAAACAGCAACCACTGTGGATCTATGAATGCAGCAGCCATATCATGTCCAGAAGACAACATCTCATGGCGCTTGTCTCTATCGTCTGCCTCTTACCTTCTCCCCGCCCCCTCTTCTGTGATGTTCTCTACCCTTGGAAAAGTGATGTGGATGCCCATTCTGAGGCTGCGCACTCAGCAGTGTCTTATTCTCAGCACCTTATCCAGTCCTGAGTCTTTGCACTAAGCACTGTTCACTGAAAAGAGAAGTTTCCCTGACACATCTGAAGGCAGCACTAGCTTCCTATTTGAGGTAGTTTAACAACATATCCATCTAGCATGGCAGGAGCAGGTTCACTTTAGTTTCTATGAGTTCCCCAGTCATGAGCCTTGGCCAGATCCCCAGCACCAGGCATGAACTCGTTCTTATAGAGTGGTCTTCATACCCAAACAGAATGAAATTGGTTACTCCCAGAACAATCATTTATACCATCATGCCTGTCAAGTTGGTATTGGAGCAGGTAAGGCCCACAGCTAGGGAAGCCCACGGAGGACCTTTCTTCCTTGGCTGATTGCATTTCAGCTTTTACCGCTGTGAGAACTGAGGAATAGGAAGGGAGCTTCCAGGGAAGCTTCAGCAGGATCTTTCTATGTCCAAGCCCAAAGTATGTGTTATCTTAAGCTGAGGGACTTTGCGGTCTAGTTCTTGTGGTCAACCAAGGGCAGGGTCAATACACTCTGTTGCTTTGGGACAGGGGAAGTTACCTGAGCCTGGCATTGCTGCCTTCATTAAATAGCAGGGCTCCTGGGAGAAGAATTATTCTCTCACTTGGGGGGCTTCTGCTTAAACTCTTAAAAATTGTATTTTTAATTAACTTATAAAGTAATAGGTTTCCGTACGACTTCTTCATATGTTCTTAGTTTGGTGACTCTTCCCTCTATCATTTCTCAAGTCCATCCTCCTACCTCCACATGCCTGTCTTAGCGTGGCCACCCCAGTGTTTCTCCTACCTTCATAAAACATGCGTTCTACTAGCCTCGCCTCTCTGAAAACCTCCCCAATCCATCACAGCTTCTTTCTAGATTTCAGGTCTCTATAGACATTCCAAGATAAACATGAAAATTTAAATATTCAAAGCTCTCATCTACATATAAGAGCTAGCATGAGTCATTTGACTTTCTGAGCCTAGCCTACCACTCTTGGTATGTTTTCTAGATCCACCAATTTTCTTATATTTCATAATTTCATTTTCCTTTTCAGCTGAATAAAATCTCATTGTGTATGTGCCACATTGTCATTGTCCGTTCTTGAGATGATGGACATTTAGAATAATTTCATTTTCTAGCTCCTGTGACTATAGGAACAATCAATGTGGGTGCACACATATTTCTGTAGAATGCCATATACCTTCGGGTATTTTTCCAGAAGTGGGATATCTGGGTCACATGGTAGTTTTATTTTTCTTTTTCTGAGAAAGTGCCAAACTGATTTACATAGTGGCTGCCCCATCCGTGCTCATCAACAATGTATAAGGGCCCTGGGACAGGGCTTCTTAAGCATTTCTACTTGTGACCCCTGAAAAAATTTTGTGGGACTCCCTCTAAATATATAGATATATAAAATGAGTGTGTAAATCAAACATTAAGAAATAGTAAGTCATGAAGAAATTGATTTTCAAGCAATTCTTTGGCATACATATAATTTTATTATTTATTAAAGACTAAAGCAAATTTGCATACTAATAAGATGGATGTATTTATTTGCTTCACATATAGAATAAATTCTAACTTAATGTTTGACACTTCAGGTTGTACAATGTATTTTTCAGAGTTCATCAATATTTTGTTATATAATTGTTAATGATGAGACTATCACTTTCTATAAATACTTAGCACAAAATGGTTTAGGTATGTTTTGGGCTATTTGATACATCGTTGGAAATCCTGTTCTAACTAACTCTAAGCTGGAAATCAGTTAATGACTTTTTTATGCAAAATAAAACTGAAGTCAGAAATGCAACCAAGAATTATAAAACAAAGAAAACAAAAGCCATGTGTTACACTGACACTGCACAATCTAAAGATAAGCATTTAAATTTAATGCATGCTAAGGAACAAACATAGAAAGTCTAAAGTTTTCCTGAAGCTAAACCATTATGTTCCATAAGAGCAGAAAACTTCCTATGGTGTAAAAACACCGCAGTTCAGAGCAAACAGTCATCTTGAATCTGAACTGAGGTGTTTTGGACCCTATTTGTCGGTGCCGTGCGATGCGACAGCTTTTCTCTGCAGACTGCACGTGCTGTGCACTGGGAACCAAGGCTGCAGTGCAGCCTCTGCAAGTCACTGGGTGCCAGGAATGCCTCACATCCACTATGCTTTGGATTTTGAACTACCCCTTGTATCATACCTAGACTCTTTTCAGTGTTGTCAAAAATGCTGTGACCCCCAACATTCAGCTGTGTGACCCTCAAGTGGGGATGAAACCTGCAGCTTAGTGTGCTTCTTTGATGGGAGAAAGGAGCTACTCTATTCATGGGTGTAAGAATATGTATTTAGATACAGTTAGAAATTATATTGATTTAGGAAAATGGCAATAGCCTAGAATCTATGACCTCTTTAGCCATGGTTTTTGGTTTATAGTATCAGGCATGAGCTCCTTCCTATTAGAAGGGCTGTAAGCACAGTTAGACAGTTGTTGGTTACCCCAAGATAAAAGTGTCACTATTGCACCACTGGGTGGGCCTTAATGGCCCTGTCGCTGTTGTGGTCGGTGGGCTTCACAGGTGGGCAGAGAGCTGATTATTTTATTCCTTGGAAGTTTGTGCAGCGCCTTTAAACACTGTGAGAGCTGGAAGTTAGGGCCTAGGGTAAAATTTAACTTTGCTGTGCCTTTGCTGATTGCCTGTTTAGGGTAATTTAATGCTGCTATTTCTCGGTTGCGATCTGTCTGTTACCGTTACAGCTAGCATTGTCTTGTATACTCTCGTTCTTTTGTACACAACTGCTACAGTCATGTTGTGTGTGATGGTTACTATATTGCATAGCACTATTATTGCGCTGGAGTCTCTTACTCTAGGTATGTTATTATTTGCTTCATAGCCGGATGTTCCTGTTAGTGCTGTGGAGGCCTAATCCTAATCTTTCCTGGCCTGTACAGTTCCGGTGGATAAATCCGCTGTCAGCTAATCTGAGGCAGCCCTGCGTGAGGTCTTCTGTTTGCCTTTGCACACCTGAGAATCTTCTTTTTGTCTTTCGCTGGTAACAGCTTGGTTATAATATATCCTGGAGTAGACTTGGCTGGCAGTCCTGATGCCTGTACCTATGTGTAAGGTTTTTGTTAGTATTTCTTTGAATAAGATTTCTACTCCTTTAACATTCTCAAATCCTTCAATCCCAATAGTTCAAAAATCTGTTCTTTTAATACAACTCTAAAGGAGTTCATAAGCTTTATTCATTTCCCTTTATTCTCTTCTCCTCCAACTGAATATTATAGAGTCTGTCTTTGAGGTCACAAACTCCCTCAGGCTGATCTATCCTCCTGTGATAGTTAGATGTCATTGTTAATGTAATCGGGATTCAGAATCAATATGGGGACATGCCTCTCTGATGGTCTGAGTCTTTTCCGCAAATGTTTTGTTTTTGTTTTCATTTTTCAAGACAGGGTTTCTCTGTGTAACATCCCAGGCTGTCCTGAAACTCTCTCTGTAGACCAGGCTGGCCTCAAACTCAAAGATCCGTCTGCCTCTGCCTCCTGAACTGGAATTAAAGGTGTGTGTCTAGCTTTAGCCAGTTTTAATGGAGCAGGAAAGACCCATTCTGAATATGAGCCGCACTGTCCTATGGACCGGAGTCCCACACTGAATGGAAAAGAGACAGGGAGCCGTACACTAGCGTTCGTCTTACTCTGCACCCGGAGGAAGACCAGCCTGACCTCCACTGCTAAATGAGTCCCTCCCTCCCTTAAATTGCTTCTTGTCAGCTGTCTTATTACAATGAGGAATGTAGCTAACCCACCTCTTATGGAAATTTTTTGTTGTAATTTAATCTCAACACTAAACTGTGCTTGTAACTCAAGAATTTGATTTTTAAAAAATGTTCCCATTTCAATTTTCTCAGGATATTGGAATATTATTGTCCAATGTTGGCTTCAAACGAATCGGGAATAAAAAGTGGTCATTTTGAATTCTTTCTGAGAGTCCCTCCATGCTGACTACTGTCTGGCTAGTTTCTGGCACTTCAGTAAAGTGAAGTCAAGAGTCTTTAAGCTTTTGCTTGAGATTAAAGGATTGGGTGCCCTCGGCTTCCCAACTTATCTCTGTGCTAGGCTTGGCTTGTGCGGTCAGGAAGAATGAGAAGAATACCTAGAAAGAGTAATCGGTTGCCATAGGCACCCTCTGGGAGCGGGGTGGCCCCAGATACTGTGTTCATAGTGTCTGCCTGTGATGACACTCCAAGATCTGCCTTGCTCTGGGAGCAGTTAGTTACCAGGTGGAGCCGCTTCAGGTTCCTGTATGACTCATCAATGTCACCAAGGCTACCAATCCATGCCACACCCTGACCTACAGCTCATCGAGACTGAAACAACACAGCACATACGTAGTCCCACACTATTATAGATTGCCCAGTGCCAGGGTAGGCTTGTGGGCTAAGAGCACAACAACCAGCCATGGGTGGTGCCAGCTAGAGCAGAATTCTATTAGACGTGAACCCAGTATCATTTCTGTAATAAAAATATAGAGAGTAGAGGAATGGCTCCGCAGTTAACAGTGCTTGCTGTTCTTGCTGAGGCCCCAAGTTTGGTTCCCAGCATGGTAACAGGTGGCTCCCAACTACCCGTGGCTCCTGTTCCCAGACCTGGGTGACCTCTGGTTTCTGCAGGCACCTGAGTGTACATGTACATAAACTCACGCAGGTAGACACACAAAAGCACACCTTTCAACAGTTTACAATTTTTGAAATATTTTTAGATGAAATAGAATTACATCACTTCCTCCCTCAGACCCTCCCAGTTACCTTCCCTTGAACCCCTCTCATGTCCCTCAAGTTGATAACCTCTATCTTTGGTTATATTTGGCGGTGTGTGTGTGTGTGTATAGACAGAACCTGAAGAGTCCATTTTTGTTGCGTGCGTATACATACTTTCAAGACTGAACTATGCGTTGGACAACTAGTAAGAGGGCTCACCTCTGGGAGAGGCTAGTTCTCCTTCTCCCGGCAGCCGAAAGTTGCTTGTAGTTATTTGTCTGGAGATGGGGGCGCCATGAACATCTCCCCTTTCCATGCTAACATGTCCACTGATATCACTATTGTACAGTCATGTTTATGGAGTCCTTTCTAGAAGAGACTATCTCACAGCAGGCTTCCTGCTATTCTGGCTCTTAAAAATCTTTCCAGGGCTGGGGAGATGGCTCTGTGGTTAAGAGCACTGCCTGCTCTTCCGAAGGTCCTGAGTTCAATTCCCAGCAACCACATGGTGGCTCACAACCATCTGTAATGAGGTCTGGTGCCCTCTTCTGGCCTGCAGACATACACACAGACAGAATATTGTATACATAATAAATAAATAAATATTAAAAAAAATCTTTCCACCTCCTCTTCCCTGATGTCCCCTGAGTTATATCTGTAGGACTTGTGATGTTTATGTAGGTATTTGGTTGGACTCCCCATTATCCATTGATTTTAGCATTGTGTCCAGTTGCAAACACAAACTTTTTTAAATCATAAAAAGTAAATACAAACTGTGGATCTTGCTTCATAACTTATGTTTTCACTGAGAGTTAAAATAACGAAAATAATGAATTACATTTTAGTACAGAGGACTTGGTGCCAGACTGGTACATTTATATTTTAAGAAGCTTTAGTGTATGCTAAATATTATGATTGGCAGTTTTGGATGAACTTTCCTCAAAAGTGCACACTGCCAAGGGGCCAAGCACCTCAGTACCTGTGTATTAAGAGGTAGACACCGAGAACTATGGGAACAAAAATGTGTGATGAATTCTTCCCCCCCCCCCAAAAAAATTTACTGAAGTCATCACAGAGGGGATAGCGGAATTGGTTTTTGATCGGCAAGTAGGATTCTTTCTGGGAAAGCAATGAAGAGTTCATGTTACGGGGGCTGGAGAGGTGGCTCAGTAGTTTAGGGTACTTTTTACTTTGGTGGAGGACTTGGTTTCAGATTCCAGCACCCACGTGGCAGCTCACAATTGTCTGTCACTCCAGTTCCAGGAGGTCCTATCTACTTCTGATCTCTGCATGTTCGGCATACATGTTGTATACATACACACACTCAGGCATGTGCATACACACACACAAAATAAATATTGAAGAAGAATTCATGCTATGGGAGCAGCATGATCATACATGTAAACGTGCCTGCCATGTACACTGTCAGGTGTACAATGTAGAGAAATGAACAAAGTTGATCAAAGTTCCCAGATTTTGGATACCTCAGTATGATTTCTGTTCAGTGAGAGCAGTTCTACAGCTAACAGAACATTCCTAGGATGAAGGAAGGGTATTTCCACATCACTGTTATTTTTAGTTGTGTGCACTTAGGGTGTATATGAGTACATGTGTGTGCATGGAAGGTGCAATGTGGGGAGAGCAGAGGTTGACACTGGGTGTCTTCCTCAATTACTCTCCACTCACTGAGTCTGGAAGTTTCTGATTTAACAAGACTGGCTGACGAGAGAGCCCCAGGGATCCTGCTGTTTCTGCCTTTTCAGCATCGCCACACAGCAGCATTATGTGCACTCTGAGGAATCAAACTCAAGTCCTCATGGTTGCATGGAAACCACATCACCACCAAGCCATCTGCTGGCCCTGCCTCATCTTTCTTTGAGTTTCTCCTCATGCTTGTCTTAGTTGAAGGTTTCTATGGCTGTGAAGAAACACCGTGGCCAAAGCAACTCTTACAAAGGAAAACATTTCATAAAGGGTGGCTCGTTTACAGTTGCTGAGATTCCTTCCATTATCATCATGACAGGGAGCGTGGCGGCATGCAGGATGACGTGGTGCTGGCTACATATCGATCAGAAGGCAACAGGAAGTGAGACACACCGTGTAGTATCCTGAGCATAAGATACCTCAAATCTAGCTCCCACAGTGACACTCTTCCTCCAACAAAGCCACACCTCATAATAGGGCCACTCCCTATGTGATGATAGAGCCCAATTATATTCAAACTTCCACACTTGTGAACTTGGGGCATACTTTATAATGATTTTTGGTCCTTCAATAAATGACCTATGAATGCATTTAAGAAGAAAATGTTCTCATTGTCTTGCAAGTTTAGACTAACAGAAAACTTTGCACAAATTATAGAAAATACTATGCATATCTTCAAAGAGCAGCAGAAAAGTTTAGCCACTAACATTCTATTTTATTATGTCTGTGTGTGTGGTGTATGTATGCATGTTCGCATGTGTATATTACTACGTGTATGTTCATGTATGGGTGAACATACATGTGGAAGCCAAGGTTGATGCCAGGTTCCTTTCTTGATCCCTTTCCACCTTATATATTGACTCAGAGTCTCTCCCCTGAACCCAGACGTCATTAATTGATCCAGTCTAGCTAGCCAATTGCCAGGGATACTGTCCCTGTCTCCCAAGCTCTGGGATTACAGATTCCAAGCCTGCTTGGCACTGGGTTCCAGGGGGTCTAATTCAGGTCCTCATCCTAACATGACGAGTACTTTATCTATTTACCAAGCCCAATCCCCAGACCCGATGTTACTCTTCTATGTTCTCCAAATAATAAAATCTGGATGATGCACCAGCCTTTCCTTCGCTCTCCCACTTCTCCATCTCCCTTCTTGCTTTACTTTTACATACTCACCATCTCATCTCCTCCCTGACTCTCATTTTGACAGTGTCTTCCAGCACTCTGTGTACTGACAGTCGAGAAAAGAGTTTGGTCATTTTCAAGCACTAGATGGCACACCAGTTATTCCCTGCCCCCTTTTCTTCCTCTTCTCCTTGGCTTTATTTTGGGGGACCAGGACCCAACGGTCATTGTAAAGCTGGGGGTAACAGGCTCCAGACTGAGTTCCAACCATGGTTCCTAAGCAGCATCCCAGACCTGTCCCGCAGATAGCTTCTTCCACCCCCCACCCACCCCACCCCACCCCCCCCCCCCCCGTCCCAATCTAGGAGGTTAGTGAGAAGATGGCGCTGGAGCTGTTTTAAAGGAACGCACCTTCCAAACTGTGAGTCAGAGCTCAGGGAACCACTTCTCCTGGAGCCTGATTGATCTCTGAGGCTGCCCTTTCTTCTACAGTTCCCCAGTACAAATGGAACGCCTGGTTCTTAGGACCCAGAGAACTGGTGACTGACTGGTCAGGGATTTCTGCCTTAGAAAACCCAGGGCTCCCCTTGCCTATTCTTTTTGCTATTGTTTGTTTGTTTGCTTGTTTTTGTTTTTCAAAACAGGGTTTCTCTGTGTAGCTTTGGAGCCTGTCCTAAAACTCACTCTGTAGACCATGCTGGCCTTGAACTCATAGAATTTTATTTCATTCTGTCTTGGTGGACCACAAAAGCACATCATAAATGGAGAGGATCGGATGTTATGGGCCAAGAGAGAGGACTGGATGCCGTGTGCCAAGGGAGAACATTGGATGTTGTGGGTCAAGGGAGAGGATTAGATGCTGTGGGTCGTTCCCTGTATTTTACACCCCCAACAACTGTTTCAAAAATCCTTGTAAATTTACCAGATTTTAAAAACTTCTGAGGGAATGTTATGTGAGTAGAGTAGAATTGTTAAAATGTAACAGCAAGATTTAGGGCTGGAAGTAGAACTCAGTGGTGGAGAACATGTCTACATTCTATTCACAACATCAAAGAAACAACAATAGCTTGTCCCCATCACAGAAAACAAAACAGGATTTGCTCAATGAGCAGCTGTTTTTAAAGTCTATTATATGCCAAGCACCCTGCTGCTGAGGCAGAGTTCTCTACAAAGCTCGCAGTGTAGCTGTGAAGATGGAGAACGTGGCGGTTTAGCCTATGAGGGAATTATTCCAATGGATGTACATTGCTGTAGCAGAGAAGGGGGGACGCGGTTAATTTACTTTGGGGTGAAGATTCCTTGCATCGGACTCGAGAGATGGCTAGCACCTGCCTAGACTCAGTTCCAGGGGTCACTGGCAAAGGCACGGAGGCGTGGAACAGCGTGGCTCAGTTGAGGAACCACAGCCTGGACACGTTTTCTTCCTTAGTAGAGCTCTGTTGTCGCAGCCCGGCCTCTGACGTGTGAACACAAAAAAGTCTTCTCATTAACAAGTCTCGTTTCTTTTCAGACCTTAACCTCACCATGAAGACGAATATTATCAACACGTGGCGGTCCTTTGTAAGTATCCCCAATGCGATCGTCCCCGCTCCTGGACAGGAAATCCGGCGGATGGAAAACGGAGCTTGCAGGTGAAGCTATGCTCCTTCTCACGCCTTGTTAATGCAAGCCCAGTTTTTTTTTTAACTTATCTAGGTTTGATTTCAATTTAGCTTTGTAATATGTATTCTTAAAATTCATAATCTATCTAACTTAGTGAATGTATTTATACTCTGAACCAGCAAAGCTTGTCTATCGCGTGAAGACTGTTATGGAGGGTCGTTTATGGAAGCACCTATTAAGTGACTGTGACAAATACTTCTTTACTCACAGATAGGGTCTTTCCCCATGGAAAATATAAAATCCAGATAGATGACATTGCTATGCATCAATGTGAAAAGGTATATAGAATATGAAATCTAACAATATAATTTGATAGTATAATTGGAAATAGTTACCCTTAAGTGACTAGAATATGTGTGTGTGTGATAGAATTTTCTTTTAATAGAAAGAAATATCAGGAAGTGGTAGTTCATTCATATGTATAAAATAATCTAAAATTAGACACTACACTTGCTATCAGATAAACATTGTTGTCGACCAGGGCATCAAACAGTAGAGATGCTGAAGACTTAGCGTGTATTCCTAGCAATCACTGAGAGAGGGCGCACACTCTATAAAATGCTGTTCCTACCTATTCTCACCATACATGTGCGTGGGTCTGAAGAGGGGTGGAAAAAGATGGAGTGAGGGCTCACCTGGATGACAGGTGGCCTTCCTCTGAGCCGGTTAGAACATGAATCCTGTTCACCTCTGCTTCCCTTTGAATGGCAGCTCCTTTTCTGACGACGACAATGCCTCTCTGTCTGAAGCAGAGAGTGAGGACTCTTTCTTTAGAAACGGCTCACAGAGAGGGCGAGGACCATCCCAGAGGTAAGCAGGGCCGTCTACCCTCGGAATCCTTCTTTTAAATATCACTAGAATGCAAAGTCTCCTGTTCCTGCCACGGAGTGGCTTGACACATGCTCTTGTCAATGAGATACTTTGCAAGATCTCATGAGTACCTTGCTATTTCTGTCTCTTACCTTTGCCCTCTTTTGGAAAGCTACTGACGTTCAATTATTTATGACCCCAGGGTTCCCAGTCATAAATATTCCCCGTCACGTGCCCTGAAACTAATGCCTGTTCCTCAGAAACTTGCCCCGTTTCCTCCCTTGACCTGAACCTGCAGGAACAAGGGTCCCGAACACTGAGATGTTGAGTAGGAGAACTGGGGATGGGAGATAAAGATGAGAAAAAGAGAAGACAAAGCAATAGCTGGGACCAGGCGGCATCGCATAGGATGACCTATGCCGAGCAACTTTAAGAAGTACAGCTTTATATATACTATCACGGGAAGAAAGTGGCCAAGAGCAGCAGAGAGCTGAATCAGATGATGTTAGCAAAGAGAACACATCTCAGACACAGATGCCCCAGGGCTGATCATCACAGCCCCTGGGAAGAGCTGGGTCTTCAGAATCTACAATCTTGACTCCTTCGAGGCCCTGGCTCCAGTCTCAGACTGGCCTTGTCAAATCTGTTCCTGGACAAGGACAGAGAACTAGAGTTGCCTTTGTCTTATCATCAGGGCCTCTTAGAAAGCCTTGGGTAGGTCTGGGTCCCCACATTTCCTTGATTTCCTACTTCTTTTGAATTCCTTCAGGGTCCTGGAGCAGCTGCACACGAGAGGGTGGGCTATCATTCTCTAAACTGCTAGATCTGGCAGAGCCTGCTCCCAGGAAATAAAATGTGAGACTAGAAAAGTATAATGTCCATACAGGAAGTAAAGCAGGCATGTTCAAGTATAGACCCTGAAGCCATTGAAGATTGAAGGAGTGTGGTAGAGTAGGGATCAGGGTTTCTGATCCTATGCAATGTACTGTATTCTTTGTTATCATTTTCCCTCTTTTTATTCCTTCCTGTGTCTAACTATAGCTTTCCACTATTTCTTTGAAGTATTTATTCCTCCTCTTTCTGTCTTCTCTGACTATCTGGGGTCTTTTGGTGGAAGTCGGTGCCATCCATCTGGGCTCACTCCAGACCGGAGATGATGCTAATTTTGGTATGCACCTTAACCAACAGTCGTTCGCTAACCACTGTGGGGTCAGTGCACTAGCTTCTGGCGAGCTGTGTGTCACAGAGGTTCCGTACATCTTAAACAGTAACCTGGGCAATGCTATGAAGTGAGCAGGAAACTGTAAGTCCTTTGATTTTTAAGGCAGTTTGCTGACCATGAGCAGGGTGGTCATTGCGCTCTCTCTGTGTTTTTCCTCTTCCAGGGAGCAGTACTTGCCAGGCACTGTGGCTCTTTTCAATGTTAACAACAGCAGCAACAAAGACCAGTAAGTACGTCTATGGAGGAAAATAAAGACAAGTAAAAAATAACTGGCAGTATCTGTACTTGAGATACAGCTAATACTTAGACTTGTACTAATTTAACAGAGGTGATCTTCTATTATTTTCTTGTTTGCTTTTCTTGTTAAATATATATTGTTTATATCTGGAAAATGCAGCTGTTCCCTATTAAAAGTAGCATGTATATATTTTACTCCTTTACTTGTGTATGTTTTTAAAAGGTTCATGTTATATATGCAATTGCCCTTCCTTAGGACAGAACGGATGTCAAAGGTCACACAACACTGAACCCTTGTACCTTGGACCACATTCTTCAGGAGACAGCCTCTGAGATAGAGGTCTGTGTGCAGATATTTATGGAATGTGCCCTGTAGCATGACATCCTGGAGGGAGTGAGGGTGACAGAATTAACTGGGCAGAGGGAGATGCTGATTTCAGAGAAGAGGTTTGCTCTTAAGGGAGTTTTGGCATCTGTATGTGCTTTCAACTCTGTGCCATCCTCAGGTGACAGAACTGGGCCTTTGCAGTCACACGGAGTCATCCAATGAGAGCAGTCCCAGGAAGCTGGGAGATAGATTTTAGGATGGTAGTGGTTTCCTTGTTCTAGGCCTTCCTTCCGGGGGCAAGGAGAAGCTGGGTTGTCAGCAATTAAATGTCGGTGCATTGAGAATGAATACCTGAGACCTATGTGTAATTGTAGCCTCACAACCCAGCTGTGCTCTGCTCAGATGCACTCTTTTAAAGGAAAATTCTGGGCTGCCCTCTTCCGGGCTTCTGGATGTTCTTTTGTCCTGTTCAAGCTTGCAAGAAGAACATCAATGGGATGCAGAAAGATCTCTGACAACGTTAGATGTTTCTGAGGTTTACATAGAAACCCCTTATCTTCTTTAATTCATTCTAGAGCCCTGCCATCGTTGTGTAGATTTTCTCCCAGTCTAGGAAAATGCAAACATTTAGCTAATCACCATGCCTTCCCTGGGATGTGGCTACTAGACTTGTCCATCCACTATAAAAGATGGGCTGGGGAATTCCAAAAGATGCCATCATGGATCCTGTGCCCATCAGATACTTTTCTGCTTTCTCATTGCATGACAGCAGCGCTGCCTACTTTTGATGATCAGCATTATAAACTTTCCAGTCTGGTGATTCTTCTCTGCCAATTGGTTTCTTGGAATGAGAAGTCGAAAGTGGCTAGGAACTAGTCATAGATTAATATTTAATAGGACTGTAACTGTTCTCTTTGGCACAAGTGTAGATGCTCTTTCATCAAATGAGGACCTCTAGAGTCACAAAACCTAGGTGTGCAGGGTTGGGAAGTGTACTTTCCCTAATTAAGTACCTTAGTTCCTAGGCCGATTCATTCTGTTCATGTGTAGGTGTAGAGCACCACCTAATGACCAGCCTCTTCTCACACACACAGTGTCCTGGATTATAGTAACTCACCTTCAAGAAATCTGCACTCCATGGCAACATTTCAGTGGTGCCTTCTGAAGCTCACTCCATACCTGTACCATGTCAGACACTTCTGGGTGGAGTAGCATATGATAAGACCATTAGATTCCAAACTCAGATTCTGTGCTGGCTACTTTTCTGTCAACTTGACACAAGCTAGAGTCAGTAGAGAGGAGGGAGCCTCAGTTGAGAGAATGCCTCCATTAGATTGGCCTGTAGGGTATTTTCTTACTTCCTGATTGATGAGGAAGGGCCAAGTCCATTGTGGGTGGTGTCATTACTGGGCTGGTGGTGCTGGGTTCTATAAGAAAGCAGACTGAGCAAACCATGATGACCAAGCCAGTAAGCAGCACCCCTCCATGGCTTCTGCATCAGATCCTGCATCCAGGTTCCTGCTCTGCTTGAGTTCCTGTCCTGACTTTCTTTGATGATGAATAGTGTGATGTGGAGGTGTAAGCCAACTAGACCCTTTCCTCCCTCTCTTGCTTTTGGTCATGGTGTTTCATGACAGCAATAGAAACCCTAACCAAGGCAGTATCCAATGCCACTCTTCTGTAAAGTAGACACAAAGTGATGCTGCATAGCACTCTGTATAGGTGGGCCATGCTTTAGAAACGCCTACACAGGGATCCTGGTCAAGTTTGTAGCAAAAAGCAATATATACCACAATATAAATCAGTTAGTATCAAAAATATTTGATGTCTTTTCTCTGTTGGCAAGGATTCAAGGCAGTTAATTTGCCATCAAATGACTACTCTCCTTAAGGGTTAAGCATGGAGTCATGTTATAACAGCGGGGCTACCTACATGATCCTGTAACTGAAAGACATGTTCGACACCAGCTATACTGATCAGGAGGCCAAACATGGCTTTTATTTTTTGTTGCCATGGATGCTGTATTTTTAACTATATTGTGCCAGTGTGTAGATGTCACATGGAGGCTGGATTTATCAGCTGAGTCCTTCAGTCTGCTTGGCTGTTCTCTCACCTGGGGCACAAAGATTTTCAAACGTTGTGCCCATGACTCTATTAGTCTACCTTTTCTCTAGAACTGCTCTGCCTGATCATTCAGTCCTTTTCCCACCTAGGTCCTTAGCCAAACAGTTAAGGCATTTGCGAATCTTCATGTATCCTTAAGTTAGCCACACTTTTCCCATAGAAAATGAGCGACTGAATGGTACTTGAAGCTGTGTCACTGGGGAGATTGCCTACACCACTGTGTTTCAAAACCACTTATAGTTTCATAGTATAAACATAGCCTCCTTGGGGTTGCCCACCCGACCCATCCACGATCTATGCTTCAATAGTTACTCCTAAGGAAACTCTTCCTACAGGTAGGCCATGACGGGTGGGTGCCCATGAAATAGCGCAAAGCGACATGGGATGGCATGGTGTGCTTATCCGCCTTCTCAGCTGCTTACTTCTTCCCTGTGGTTCCTGATGTGTCTCAGGTCTCCTGCTTGATCATATTCTGGGTTAATGTCCAACCTCATGATCTGATTGAATGACCACAGAGCTCTTTTTTTATTAATCACGAAAAAAAATGCTGTCCACAAGATTATTCTCTTGAAAAAGAGTTTATGACATTTTCTTGAGATTTTTGGTGTTTTAAATTAAATGTATATGTGAACAGTATTCAAAACTTTAAAAAAAACCATTACTTTCACATATTATAATTCTGGAAGTATACTTATTCGGAAACTTATTTATTTAAAGTTAGTGAGTTCTTTTTTTCATATTTTACTCTGTCCTTTTAAACTTTTGTTTTCTGTTAACCTGGACATGTTTGGCTTATCTGTCTGGATACCTATTTGATTTTGGCCACCATTTTAGTTTCCAAGTACCGTGGTAGGACTTTGACTGCACAGCTAAGAACCCTTGCTCAATGGAAAGCAAAGTAGTAAGAAACTGGGGTTGAACGATGTGATCATGTGACAGATGCTGTTTTTCTTTAGAGACCCAAAAGAAAAAAAGAAAAAGAAGAAGGAAAAGAAGAGGTAAGTCAGACTTGGCATGAGTGCCCCTAAATGTTTTTCTGCCTGTGCATTACCTGCATATGGTAACAATACATACTCAACTTTTCCAGCAAGACAGATGATAAAAACGAAAATAAGAAGGACCCAGAGAAGAAAAAGAAGAAGGAGAAGGAAAAAGAAAAGAAAAAGAAGGAGGAGAAAGGCAAAGACAAGAAAGAAGAGTAAATAGTTTTTACTGGTATTGGAAACAGAAATGAGCTTGCAATGGGTTTTAGACGTAGGTAAAATTTCCCAAAGAAAGCTTTGAGCAAAGAGCCCCAGGTGAAAACAAATATCTTTAAATACTTAAGAACAAACATTTTGTATAAATTGTTATCAAAATAGATTAAAAACTTTCTTCTAGGTTCCCTAAAATTAGCAAGTATAAATTTTCTAATTAAGAATTTTTGCTGTGTTGGGAAATTTTCCCTCACAAGCATCACTGAGGAAGAACTTCCCACTCAATATTCAGGATAATGATCATTGGGTACCTAGGAGCTCATGAGTCTGTAAAGACCAAAATAAAACTTGATAATCTCATCAACACTTCAGAGTAGTCTCTGCTGTCTGACAAGTATCCTAAAGCCACGATGCTTTCGGCAACAGCACAGTGCCTTCCAAATGCTGGCTGTTGAGGGCCTCCTTTTCAAGCAGACAGGCGAAAGCTAGAATTTCCCAAGAGTAAGGCAAAGTTATGTTTGCAAAGCTTTTAAAGAAAAAAAAATTACCAAAGAGAACTTGTTCTACAAAACAACCTATCAAACAACAATTCAACTATTTGTGCCTGTTCCAAAAATTGCTGAAGCTTGCGCAAGGAAAAGAAATTCTTAAAGATATCGACTTGGTACCAGAACATTTAAAACACTCTAGTATTGATCGAGTGTTTTATTCCTTTATCCTTTATGCCCTCTACTACCTCCCTCAAAGATCATTCCTGAAAATATTTGATTGAGAATGATACTAAATTGTGCTGCACTATCGTCTTTCTCTACAGATGAGTTGCTGAGTCACACCCCTTCCCCATCAGTGTAGTTCATGGCCATTTTGTTTCCAGATAGGGGTAGGGAATTGATGGCAAAGTCACCATTCTCTCAACCTTAACCTTACAGAGGATTGTTGGGAAGTCTATAGTTTCCAGTAATTTATATCCTTATTTGCACTCAGTGATTGGGGTATAAAACAGACAGCATCATTGTGGTAAGCACAGGGCTTCAATGAGATTCTTACATATGGTTCAATGTAGGACTGGTGATTTAACTCTCTATTCACCCCTTACTAACTAGCCAGTTTTTTGTGGTGAATATAATTATTGAGCTAATCTTCCTAAGTTAAGGGGATCCATTTTCTATTTACTCATGGTTGATTGACATGCCATATTTGATATGATAAATAACTGTGCTCTTCGTTTCTAATTGTGGCTAGGGAGAAGAAAGAAGTGGTGATTATTGATCCTTCAGGAAGCACATACTACAACTGGCTGCTTTGCATTACTTTACCTGTGATGTACAACTGGACAATGATTATTGCAAGGTTTACATATATGTTTTCTGTGGATATCAGAGCACTTAGAAGCCTACTGCCAACATACTTTGACCTAGGGTTCTTGGGGCAATCTTCTCCACTACATGTTGGGAAATGTGGCTGAATCATTCTCAATGTGTTTACCTGAGGTCAGGGTGTCTTTGATTCTCAACGTGTGTAGACATACAGTCCTGGGATGGGACGGGGAAGAGAGTAGAAGTGTTCTTTTAAACTTCTAATTGTTCAGTCATGGGATTCGGACACTAGGAGAAACGTAATTCTTGGTCTATCATATATAATGATGATGATGATGATGATGATGATGATGATGATGATGATGATAATGACGCCCATAATGGAAAACAATGAAAGATCTGGTATCTTTTAGAAACATCTCAGTTGTTCAAGATTAGGAACATTTTTCCCTGAAGCTTTTTGGGTATAGACAGGGAATACAAGCTTTGTGATCAATGAAGTTTCATCCCGTGATATTTGATTTTAGCTTCAAGCTATTTATCAATTTAAGCATATATATGGGATATGTGTGTGAGGGTGCACATGCACATGTGTGCATATGTATGTGGAGGCCAGAGGTCAGCCTTGTGTGTCCTCAGGATGCTCTCTACCTTGTATTTTGAGATAGGGGTTCTCACTGATTTGCCGATATGACTAGACTGGTTGGAGTGAAACACAGGGCCATGCTCCTCTCTGCTGCTCCAGAGCTAGGATGACAAGCATGTGCCAACACGGCAGCCTTGCTGTTGGTATCACGCTTGTTAATGTGGGTTCTGAGAACTCATGCTTGCACAGCGAGCACCTTATCAGTGGAAGGATTGCCAGCTGAAACAATGTATTCGGTGGTGGTGGTGGTGGTGGCTTTTGAGACAGGGGTTTTCTGTTGTAGCCTTGGCTGTCATGGAACTCTCTCTTTTGACCAGGCTGGCCTTGAATTTAGAGAGCCTCCTGCTCTGCTTTCCAAATACTGGGATTAAAGGCGTGAGCCATCATGCCCAGTTAATTTTTTTTTTTTTTGGTTTATTTAACTTTATTTTCTGTCCATTGGTGTGAAGGTGTCAGATCCCCTGCACTGGATCCCCAGGCAGTTGTGAGCTACTATGTGAGTGCTGGTAATTGAACCCTGGTCCTCTGGAAGAGCAGTCAGTGGTCTTAACCACTAAGCCATCTCTCCAGCCACAGCCCAGCTAATTCTTATCGAATGTCTATCTATACAAGTCCAACTAGTATTGACGGAAAAGATGTTAGAATTCAGAAATATGGGGAGATGAATTATTCCCATGAAAGGACTAATTTGGAAAAACTGTGATTGACCAAATGCATTCTAAAAACCCCTTTAGCCTTAGCATGTTGTATGTCCCATCACAAACAATATACACAAAGGGACAAAGGGACTTTTTATTTCAATTCGTCTCCATGTCATTTTTTTTAATGCATGTCTTTCTTTTACAGAGCATGTTTTGACGAACTCCAGTCTGATTACATAGAATACTGGCTCATTTTTGATTACGTATCAGACATAATCTACGTTGTTGATATGTTTGTACGAACAAGAACAGGTACGTGTGATCTACTTTGGGTCATCTGAAATTTCTTGCTTTTATCTCCACCCAACTGTTCTTCAAGGTAAACTCACAACCTCAGCTGAAAACATGAGTGACATGTTCCCCCTCGCTGGCTTAGGTCACTCCAACTGATCCAGAAAGATGTTAATGTTTTTTACATTTATTTATTTATTTATTTATTGTATATGGGTGTTTTGCCTGCATGTTTGTCTGTGTACCATGTGCATGCAATACCAGAGAAGGCCAGAAGAGGGTGTCAGATGCCCTAGGCCTGGAGGTACAGACTGTTGTGAGCTACCATGTGGGTGCTGGGAATTGAACTCAAGTCCTCTGGAAGAGCAGCCGGTGCTCTTACCCTCTGAGCCATCTCTCCAGTCCCCTCAGTAATCTTTTGAGTGTGGCTTAGTGGTTTTCCTTCGTTATTTTAGTCATTTGGCTTATGCCAGGCAGAAGACTAAAGAACAGAAATATTTAGTCAGTCTCTTGTGGGTAAAGGGCAATCTCTGCCACATATGGAGATACTTTGAAAGGGCACAAAGAAAGTGTCACTGCTTTCCAGGAGCCCCTTAATAGAGGTTTTACAGGAAATATAAACTTTGTAGTTCACAGAGGTGTATGTTAAGTAGGGTTTACCGATCTACTGCCTCTCTACTTAGTGTTTAGTAAGCAGGTGTAAAGAGTATTGTTTTCACACTGCCCGCTCCCCTCCACCCCGCTGTAAATGCTACACACAGCATAGAAGCCTCTAGGAGTCCCTGAAAGCTTGCTCTCTAGAGGGCTGGGCAGGGCTCAGCTGCCGGAGCTTGCCTGTCGCTTTGGTAGCCACTGTAGGAGAAGAAACAAAGTCCCTTTCCGACACAAGGCTTCAGTACGCACGCCAGGCCCACAGGGACAGCCCAGAAGAGAAGATCCTAGGTAATGAAGGACGGCCTGCAGGACAAGAGCGAGAAGGGCAAATGCAGTCTGAAGGGAGATTGATGTTTCATGCTGAAGGTCAAAAGCATGTTCATGAGAAACAGTATGATAAAGGGGCAGGTGTCGACACTTCTGAGAGCAGGCCTAAGATTCTGCCAAGGAGTATCTGCAATGTTTGCTACAATGTCATCGTTCTGAAGCTAACTAGAGTTAGTGAGACCCTGCAGGTTAAGGACTGGGCCTGGTAAGGCTCTTCCTTACTTCAGGTGTCTGGCACACTGCTGGAAGCAAACACCTGTATTTTGTTTACAGCCATCTTACGTTCACAAGTAAGATATTCACCTTTGCAGGCAAGTTCTGGACCTAGGACATTAGCCTAGTGAGACCTGCAGGCACCAGGCTTTTAGCAAACAATTTGCATTTTCCTTTGTTAGTCAACAATCACAGACCCTCAGGATTTACTTATCAGCTAGGGTCGGCTCCAGGCCTGAATTCCAGCAGACCTGACACACCTCCCCTCCCACTGGCCGGTTTGCTATATAACAGCTTCTGAGGATATAATAAACGGCGGTTTGATCAGATATACTGTCTTGCCGTCATTTCTCATGTCTCTGGCTCTTCCATTCGTCTCCCATAGGTTTATCAGGGACCACCGTTCGCATCCCGCTGGTCGGGATAGACACGACTCAACCTGCATTTCTGATTAAATAAGTATACGTTAGGCTTCCCACAATCCCTCCTCAGCTTCAGCTATTGACTTGCATGGCTCACCAAACCAAAAAACAAAACCAAAAACACATTTTCTAGTTTATTCTATTAATAAAGGTTGTAATAAAAGACGTGAACAGGCAGATGCCGAGGTACGGAGAACAAGTGTAGAAGGGCTTGAGAGCAGGAGCTGCTGTCCTCGCGGAATTGGGTTATGACATTCTTCTAACACCCTACATTTGCTCTCTCACTTGGATGCTCTCTGATCCCCAAAGCTGTGGGACCCTCACCCCTTATTCTCAAAGGGGCGAGAAGAAATTTCTTAGCAGAATATTTTCCCAGGAAGATAATGGCCTTCCCCTCTCCCAGGGAGATTCTGAGCACAAGGTCACTTTGCTCAGCCCAGCCAGCCACCTGGTACAGGCTGCTAAAGATGGCCTAACTCAAGAACAGTGGCCTTGCTCTAAGAACAAGAAAAATGCTGACTTAGCAAGATGGGAGGGAGCAAAAGTCCTTGCATCCGTGCCAAAGCAGCTCCAAAGAGTCTCTTTGGAGTTATGCCTTTAAAAGCTTACCCCACAGAGGAGATACAACTCCTCTCTCTACCTCGTTGTAACGGGGATGGAGATGAGTTCCAAGCATGTTTGTATTATGCTGATTAAACCTTGCTTTTTACAGTCTGGGCCTCTCTGGTGGTCTCTCTGGGGGTTGTAATCTGGGCACAACAAAGCCAATGATCTTTATGGAAGGCTTTTATTGTATAGTAACAACACAATAAGTAACAAAATTAAGTTCCTTTCCAGCATCCTCCTCCTGGAGAAAGTGGGGGTGGAGGTTAAGAATATCAAGTCTGTAAATGTCTGTTTCTGGGGACCAGCCCCATCAGGCCTGCCAGGAGTGGCCTTACAGAACAAAGATATCTTTACCACCAAGAAATTCAAAGCACTGGAGCTCTGCATTGGGAGCTGAGGCCATGACCAAATATCAGAACAAAAGATACCACTAGCATTTTGGTTTCTCAGGAAAGCGTAAGGATTTTAACAGTGGTGTGTCAGAAATTGGGGACAGGAACCAAATGTGCAACTTATAATAATGCTGCAGAATATGAATGTGATTCATTAGAGAAATGATTTTACCTGTGTAACCAAAATCATATATCAAAGGATCAATTAATCAATCATTCTATCTACCTACCTATTTACCTATCTGTTTATAGATTACCTTTATACTAAAAAGTGTCATTTTCTATTTCTACAACAGACTCTTCTATAATGACATGTAGGTTTGGTCACAGGGGTCATTGTACAACTAGGAAACAGCCTGGCTTTCCTCTCTTCTACCGCAGGTTATCTGGAACAGGGGTTGCTGGTGAAAGACAAAGTGAAACTCATAGAGAAGTATAAAGCCAACTTTCAGTTTAAACTTGATGTCCTGTCAATGGTGCCCACTGATCTGCTGTATTTCAAGATGGGGTGGAACTATCCAGAAATTAGGTTAAACCGACTGCTAAGGATCTCTCGAATGTTTGAGTTCTTCCAGCGGACAGAGACAAGGACCAACTATCCAAACATCTTTAGGATTTCCAACCTCGTCATGTACATCGTCATTATCATCCACTGGAATGCGTGTGTGTACTACTCCATCTCGAAGGCCATCGGGTTTGGGAATGACACATGGGTCTACCCCGATGTGAATGATCCTGAATTTGGCCGTTTGGCTAGAAAATATGTCTACAGCCTTTACTGGTCTACGCTGACTTTGACAACCATCGGCGAAACTCCACCTCCTGTCCTGGATTCTGAGTATATCTTTGTGGTAGTTGACTTCTTAATTGGAGTTTTAATTTTTGCCACCATTGTCGGTAACATAGGATCTATGATTTCCAACATGAACGCAGCCAGGGCGGAATTCCAAGCACGAGTTGATGCGATCAAGCAATACATGAATTTCCGAAATGTGAGCAAAGATATGGAAAAGAGGGTTATTAAATGGTTCGACTACCTCTGGACCAACAAAAAAACAGTTGACGAGAAAGAAGTCTTGAAATACCTACCTGACAAGCTAAGGGCAGAAATCGCCATCAACGTCCACTTAGACACGTTAAAAAAGGTCCGCATCTTTGCTGACTGTGAAGCTGGTCTGTTGGTGGAGCTGGTGCTGAAGCTACAGCCCCAGGTGTACAGTCCTGGCGACTACATATGCAAGAAAGGGGACATCGGGCGAGAGATGTACATCATCAAGGAAGGCAAACTTGCTGTGGTGGCCGATGACGGAATCACCCAGTTTGTCGTGTTGAGTGATGGCAGTTACTTCGGTGAGATCAGCATCCTCAACATCAAAGGCAGCAAGGCCGGCAACCGAAGAACAGCCAATATTAAAAGCATTGGCTACTCAGACCTGTTCTGCCTCTCAAAAGATGACCTCATGGAAGCGCTTACGGAGTACCCAGACGCCAAAACTATGCTGGAAGAGAAAGGAAGGCAGATCTTAATGAAAGATGGTCTACTGGATTTAAACATTGCAAATCTGGGCAGTGACCCCAAAGACCTGGAAGAAAAGGTCACACGAATGGAAGGCTCAGTTGACCTCCTGCAAACACGATTTGCCCGCATCTTGGCTGAATATGAGTCGATGCAGCAGAAGATCAAGAAAAGGTTAACCAAGGTCGAGAAATTTCTGAAACCACTTATCGAAACAGAATTTTCAGCTCTCGAGGAGCCTGGAGGAGAAAGTGAGTGAGCCCACAGAGTCTGCATGGGACTGAAAAGCTGGACGTCAACAGAAGCATGCACATCTCATAATCTTCATGAGCACTTGGCCAGAAACAACTGTACAGTGGAAGAAACAGATTCGTCTGGGAAGTTTTTCTACGGGGAAAATGTGTGTGGCTGGATGGCATAAAGCCGTTGTGCAATACTACAATTAAAGACTCATCTAACCCTGGGATTTTTCACAACGGGTCGTGTGCAAGGACTGGACTGATTACTCTGTCTGTGACAGGATATGCTCCCCCCCCCACAGATGCCCCTTTTCTGTAATAATCTTTGTAAAAGCGAATCAGTATTTCACACTTCCAAGCCGCTTGCATTGTTGAGGAGTCTGTTCAGTGTGACTGTGCCCACTGTGTTTGAGATACCGTTTTATGAAGAATTAGGATGCAATAAAGTGAAACTGATTACAAATCCAGAGTAAATATGATTTATCTGGTGACTAAGTAGGGAATAGTAGTGTCTGGCAGACTTCAGGCCACTTGAAGGATACTTGCCTTTGTGGTAAGATAAGTCTGAAAGGGTGATTGAGGGAAACTTCTTATTGATAGGAGCATAATAAATCAGATTTTATGACAAGAAAATATATGTGGACATGAGTATTCCAGTGTTTATTGACATCACAAGATGATGTAGGAATCTTTTAATGTTACTGTTAAGGAGCTCTCAGAGTATTAAGGCTTGACATCAGAGACTTCTTCCTTTCCTGTCTGAGTTTTTATTTCGCTTCCTCCAAACTCACACTGATGCTTTTACATTGGACTGCTGATGGGTGTTTGGTCAAAAGCCTGAGGTAAGGAATTATGCAATTCCTTTCTTACTCCTCTAGGGAGAGGGCTCTGGTGGGCTAATATGCTGTTGATGGTTTAGGTTAGCAATGAAAGGACGCCAATGCAGAGGTTCAAGACTGGGCTCCAGCTTCAACTGGGAGTTAAAAGACAGGATAGCTCTCAGGTGGTGCCCTGGCGGGTTCTAGGGTCCATTTTCCTATATGCTGCAGCTGGTGAGGGGCAGGGCCAGTTCTCTCACCTGCCACCCCATAGCAAGGGGTGGGGGAGAGGGTGTCTTTCCCTCACCCATGCAATCACATGACAGATGAAAGGGACAGGGTCAGGTCTTCGACTGACTCTCATACTCTCAGGGTTGGCTCGCCAGCGTCACTATCAATAGGTTCAGCTCAAGTGCTAAACTGGCCTGGCATGCAAAGACATGCAGTTGAGCCAACCCTGAGGGTGAGAACAGGAAAGCTGACCCCGCCTTCCCCCCCACCACAGTCGGGACAGAGGGCTCTGCACTTTGCCTGAGGAAAACAGTGGAGCTGGCCCTGGTGGTGGGAGTGTTAGTGAGCTGGACAGAGGGACTGAAAGCAGAACAGGCTGTATTGAATGACTGTCCCAGGTGGTACGGGAGAGTTGGGGGGGGGGTGGAGTGTAAAAATAGGGGAAAGCTGGTCCCAGGCCCTGGGCTGTGAGTTGGCTCACCCCAACCGCACCTCCTCTATGAACTGTCAGAGCATGAGAAGGGGACAAAACTACAGATCTAAAACTAAGATCTTCACAACACAGCGAAGTCCACAGGGAGTCCTAGTGAGAACCCTTTGTAGATGATGTGACCGAGGATGGAGGCCTCGAATCAGACAGCTGACCCATGGCCATGAACTCTGCAGATGAAGATGAAAGGACCGAAGGGTAAAATGTATGTGGGAGTCCCTGGGCTTCCCTGGGAAGTGTGTGACCACAGCTGCCACAAAGAGATTTTTTTTTTCTTTTTTCTTTCTTCTTTCTTTTGCTTTGTTTGCTTGGGTTGTATTTTGCTTTTCTTTTAAAATTTGTTTTGCTTTGGAGGGTTGCAAGAGGGGGATGCTGGAGGTGGGGTGGGGAGATAGGATTGGGATGTGTGATGTGAAAACCACAAAGAATCAAGATTATATATATAGAGACAATACATATGGCTTTGGGGAAGCCCACGCCAAGAACCTGGGAACATGCTAAAGCATGACCTCACCTTTTAGCTATGCAGAAACCAGACCTATCTAGACAACAACTTTTGTCCAGGGTGAGCATCTTTAATGTATTAAGACAAGGACAGACATGGCACCAAGGTGGGCGAGTTTGGGATGAGAGAGGAAGCTAAGGTGGAAGTTTGCAGGTAAATTCTGAGAATTGAAGATGGCAGATCACTGAAGAGGCTGGATACTGGTGAGTGTTCCTCCATGTCCCAGCACTTTTCTGTGATACTCACAGGAAGAGACAGTTTTGAAGCATTAAGAAAACCCCAAAGCCTGAAGTTGCATGTTTTTCCATTTAGAAATTATCTAGAGCCTAATTCATCCCTATTATACTGGCTAGTTTCATGTCACCTAGACACAGCTAGAGTAGAGTTATTGGGAAGAGGGAACTTCAGCTGAGAAATGCCCCTATCAGGTTGTCCTGTGAACAAGCTTTGGGGCATTTTCTTGCTCAATAGCTGATGTGGGAGGGGCCCAGACCTCTGTGAGTGGTGTCACTCCTGGGCTGGTGGTGCTGGGCTGTCTAGGAAAGCAGATCAAGCAAGCCGGGAGGAGCATGTCAGTAAACAGCATTCCTCTGTGGCTTCTGTCCCACTTTCTGCCTTCAGGTTTCTGCCCAGAGTTCTTGTCCTGGCTTCCATCAGGGATAGACTTACAAGTTGTAAGGTGAGATAACCCCACCGCACCCCCAACTTGTGAATGGTCATGATGTTTTATCACAGCAATAGAAAGCAATTAATAAGCCATTTAGTTACTTTCTATTGCTTTGATAAAACATCATGACTGGGGAGTAGAGGAAGTCCTGAGTGAGTGTATAAGGAGCAGATGAAATCCCGTGTGAATGTGTGCTGTGGACATAAGCACAGCCATGTCAAGGGTAACGATAGCTCAGACTCATGGGAATGGCAAAACCTTCCACGGGGCAGACTCAGAGAAATGGCAAAACCATCCAATGGGCAGACTCAGGGAAACGGCAAGGCCTTCCCCTGGTGGATGTTGAGAGTATAGACAGAAAATGAGACCACAGCTTCCTCCTAGGAGATATTTACAGCCTGAAGCTGCTCCCCTACAGAGATTTGCTACTGAGATGAACTAAGCCTGCCTCCTTGTCCAGCTACACACAATAAACTCACCTTCTTGATTCAGATGTATAGAACAAATGAATTGAGCTTTTGGGTTGCTGCTGGTGCATCTCTACCAGAGTGAACAGTCCACGCAATCCCAGCTTTTCTGTATGTGTCTATCTTTTCCTTACTCCCCATTGCCCCAGTCAGGTCAATCCCTAAACAATGTAGGTCATGAAAACGACCCTGGCAACTTTTGAAAGGAAGGGTTTATTTGGGCTTATAGTTCCAGAGGTGTAAGCATTCCTTAACATCACAACAGGGAACCAGGGCAGTAATCAGGCATATCAGTAGAATCAGTTAAAAGCTTAAGCCACAAACAGGAAGCAGAGATAGCAGACTAGGAATGGTGCCAGACTTCTGAAACCTCAAAGCCTACCCCAGTAACACATTTTTTTCTAGCAAGGATATCCCCAACCATCCCTAGACAGCGCCACCAACTGGAGACCAAGTATTCAAATACCCAAGACTATGGGGGACATCTCATCTAAACACCACAGTCTCCAAACTTTGATCCAGGGATGTCAAACAATAACTCATATCTTTACAAGTTACTTTATATTTTAAAAATCACAGAAAGTTTACATAAATGAAGGACAGATTTATCTGCAAAAATCTAGGTTCCTTATTAATGCATGAAAATTATGCTTACACAGAAGTCAGAGAAAGAATCACTATTGAACCTAATACCTCCACCAGAGGTGGGGACCAAAAGTGTCAGTAGCCACCACGCCTAACAGACCTAAAAAAAACCCAGATTTTGTTCAGAAAGACAAGTATGAGATCTTGTCCTGCTTGTCAACACCTCTTAGTTTTGTTTGGAAAGCGAAGACAAGCTTTCACGGCTACTTGAAGTCTTGAAAAATGCCTTGTGCCTTTTTCGTAGTCATAACTTTATGTCTGGTAATACCTTGCTATGGTGAACTGAAGGAATCAGCAAATAAAAAATGAAATAATTGAATACAAATTAAATAAAAAGTAAAGAAAGAATGGTGTGGGAAATCCTTTTATATATGCATTGCTTTGATTGGCTAATAAAGAAGCTGCTTTCGGCCAATGGCTTAACAGAATATAGCCAGTCTGGAAGATTATGTGTGTGTGTATATATATATATATATATATATATATATATATATATATAGAGAGAGAGAGAGAGAGAGAGAGAGAGAGAGAGAGTAGGTAGAGTCAGGGAGAAGCCATGTAGCTGCCTGCAGGAGATAGATACACCAGAAACTTGCTGGTAAGTAAGTCACAACCATGTGGCGATAATAGAAATGGGTTAATTTAAGACATAAGAGCTAGTTAAAAATATGCTAAAGCTATTGTTCAAACAATATTGTAATTAATACAGTTTCTGTATGATTATTTTGAATCTGGGCAGCCAGGAACTGATAGGGGAGTTCAGCCAATCACATTCTGTTCGTGGGGTGTGTCGCCCTAAGGCAAAAGTTTACCTTTAAACTTGGCGGGTGAAAGCCCCTGCAGCTCTTTCTCTCTCTCCCGCTCGACCTGGCTTGGATCCAACGTTCCAGCAGGGTGAGATTCTGTATAAGTTTTCCCTTCTGTTTTTATTAAAGCTGTATCTTTTGTAAGATAGTCTGGGGACTTTTCATTACCGATCGCCCTGCGGCATCAAGGAACGAATGAACAGATTCTGCCAACAAAAGAAAAAGAAAAAAGTGTCACAGATACACACACACACACACACACACACACACGCACACACACACATGTTTGCCTCAGCTTTAGTGACGAGATCTTAACTTGGAAGCAATGCAATTTCTGCAATGTAGGAAACAGCTAAAATGAAGACAGAATAGTTATCACAGAAACATACCAAGAAGCCCTTAAGTTATGTTGCCACAGCCTCTCTATATAAATTTTATTTAAGTATTTTGCAAAGACTGCTCAGTTGTTAAGACTATTTGTTGCTCTTGGAGAGGACATAGGTTCAGTTTCTGGGACCCACATCAGTTCAAACTTGGATGAAGGTTATTTGCTTTTACGTTCAGGACTTGGCCTCCTTGGTTTTTTTTGGGATTCCACAATCTAGACACAACAGTGGGCTGGCCACTAGGCTTAGTAGGTGTTTGACAGGTTAGTTAGATGAATGTTTGAAACAACATTACATTAAATATGACAAATTTTTGGTATTTTTTTTTTTGTAGCATGAAAAATAAAAACCCAGAGACAGATATTGGGGTTCAACCTGAAGATCAGAAAAACAAAGCAGTCAAGCCACTAGAGAGCTCTTACCTCTTCAGACCGAAAGAGCGAGTTCCTGTCTCACCCCACTTTATATTCCTCTCTAGTGCTGGGATTAAAGGCGTGCACCACCACCGACTGGCCTCTATGGCTAACTAGTGTGACTTCTGGGATTAAAGGTGTGTGTCACCACTGCTTGGACTGTATGGCTGACTAGTGTGGCTGTTTTGCTTTCTGATCTTCAAGCAAGCTTTATTTATTAAAATACAAATACAATATCACTACAATTTTGGTATGAAATTCTTTAAAGAAATAATAAAATGTTAGTTGTTAAAATTATTTTATTTTCATAAAAGTCACATTATAAATACTTTGAAATATAATCATTGTGAGTATTACTAAGTCATTTCCTAGTTACATACATTTTAACCTGGTCCGAAAAATCAACCTGGCTACCTAATGTTTCTAATCATTCTCTGCCCCAACTATGGATGAACAGCTTTTAATTTCTTACTGAATGGTAAATTTGCATTGTATATTGCAGTATTTGAATGAGAATGGCCCCCATAGGCTCTTATAATTGGCAATTTGGAAAGAATCAGAGGATCAGGAGGTGTGACCTTTTTGGAGGAAGTGGTTTCCGAAGCCCACAACAGCCTCAGGCTGTAGTCTCTCTGCCTCTGTCTAGAGTTGGGGATGTGGCTCTCAGTTAATGCTCCAGTGCCTGACTGTAAGCTCCCTTCTATGATGATAATGAACTAAAGCCCTGAATTTGTAAGCAAGTCTTACAATTATAAGAGAAATGCTTTCTCTTGTAAGAGTCGCCTTGTGTTATTCCTTTTGATCTCTGGTCCCTTTAAGGGACAAGCCACGCCCACTCCCAGCGACTTCTGACCTCTCGTCACCATCTTAACTTTCTTTCTGTTCCCTCTCTTGGCGTGTGCACACGTGTTTTCTGTCTTTCTCTCTCGCTTTTCCTGTTTCTGTCTTTCTTTCTCTTTCAAGTAATAAATGTTCAGCCTTATGTCTATTTACTATGTCCTGTAAGCCTTTTATCCGCCGTCTCCACCTGCCTGTTTGGGTGACTCTCCCGGCCGCATGGCAGCACCAGCCTGTACCGCTCTGGCAGCCGTCTCTGGCAGCCGTCTCTGCCTGGACTAGCGGCTGCGGTCATGCCAGCATTATATTTTTTTAAAGAATAAAACCTTGGTCGTGGTGTCTCTTCACAGCAACCATAAGAGAGTGTTTGCTATGGACCGGCTCAAGGGAGCCACTCAGACCGTAAGGGAATCAGGGCGAAGGCACAGGAGAAATCAGGATACAGCGAGGAAAAGTGACACACAGACACTCTCAATGTTTTTGAGACATGCTGTTGCGATTTACTTACTTCAGTGCAGGATTATATATTATTACAAACAAAGAACTTGGCAAAGGCATATATCATCAGATCATAAAATAGAAAAGAACAGCATAAAACAGTTTTACAAAGAGAATCTTTAAAGATGCTTTGGCATGAGTACAAGGACTTTTGCTTTCTTACATTTGTAAAGTTACCCCTTCTTTTTTCTTGTTATTAGAGAGACCATTGTTCTTGAGTTAGCCCACCTTTATCAGCTTGTACCAGGTGGCTGACTTGGGCTCAGCTAAGTGACCTTGTGTGTCTGGGTGAGAAAGAAGAAGAAGGCTACTATCTTCCTGGAAAAACTTTCTGAGACTCATTTTGTACCATTAATCTCAACTCCTTTCCCTTCCCGACTCTCAGGGTCAGACGTTGTAATTAGCCTAGGTTTTCTGGCCATAAGGAAGGTTGCATAGGCCTCCTGTTAAGTTGCACATAAATGCCTAATGCTGTTTTCCTGTAGAAGGCTTCTAAGGTTTTTTCTGCTAAGATTAATTCCTTTTATTCCACATTATCAAGGAATTGTCCTAATGATGATTTTGGCAATTCCCAGAACTGGCTACTTTTTTAAGGCTTTAATTAATAGTGGAGCAGAATTCAAAAATGTCCTCAGCAGTCTTGTTTATATCCACAACTGCCTGGAATAGTCTGATCTGTTAGCAATATGTAAGGATCACAAAGAACACACAGACAAGGGAAAAGACACACATATGGCTCCAAGGACAGCCAGGTCGAGTCAGTACTAATGGCGACTCAGGCAGCATTACACCACAACTGGTTGCCAAGGGACTGCCTGGAACACACAGCTCCTAGAAGCACAAATCCCAATCCTTCCGGCAATATCTGTCCATCCAGTCAGCATTTCTGCTACACTGGTGAGACAGCCGTGGATGTAGGCTGATGGAGACTTCCCATAAAACACGAAGTGCCCCTTTCCAAGTGGAATTCAGATCTTATCAGAAAGGGTACAGTTCTGCACAAGGGCTAGCAGAGGGGGCGGGTGGTCTGTTCTGCACAGAGCCAGTCTATGGGGCAAGCAGGAAGTAAGGTTTCGGAGTGCCCACAAGGGCAGGTGATAGCAAGCGGTGGAGTGGGAGTGTTGAGAGCAGGACAGCACTGGCAGGCTGAGCCTGATCTGCAGTAGATACGGTGCCAGCGAGAGTCAGGACAAACATCAATGGTAAAGAGAATGGTGGGTCAATGTGTGTGTGTGAACATGGATGGATGACTGACTGCCACTGTCTGTGTTAGAGGAAAAGTATTGTGAGGCCACACAGAGCTGCCAGGCGACTGACCTGCTGCCGTGTCGCATCCACAACTAACACCAGGAACTCACTTCATGCCTGCAACTTATCTCTAGTCCCTTCCATGGTACTCAGGATGCTTAAAGGAGTCAGGGTCACAGGATGTATGTACAGGATTGTGAAGAGAGAGGCAATGCATTCCTAACTGGCAGTGTTTAAGATGTACATGTAAAAGATAAACACATCTGAAGAGTTGAGTATAGAAACTCTGACAAAACCAATCCAAATAAGGACCATATGTCAGTATGTCAACTAAACTGCATTGTCAGATGGCTGGACAACAGGCATATCCAGGTATAAGAGATCTCTAGACTTAGTTTGGAACAGCTTTTAAAAATAGAGGAATAATGAACATGTAGTGAATGGTGTAAGTCACAATACATACATGATGAGTTATCATGTCTGTACATGCCAGAGAAAGTACTCTTCTTATCGGGACAGAACATTTCCACACCCAGGATTACTACTTTTCCCGGAGGAAGTCTTAATTCCACCAGAAGTGAGCATGAGCATTAATCTGCCTTCTTACACTGGTTCAACAAGTTCATAAAAATGGAACTACAATGACTGTAACAGATTTTAAATATATCCTCATGAGTCATCGCCATCTATTAAATATGAAAAATTTAAATATGTATTGTAACGTTTGCGTTACTCTCCACAGTACAGTTCGCACTACTGTACCATTCGCTAGCAGGGCAAGGGTCTGGAGATTAAAAGAACACACATGGGGCATTTGTGAGGAGATAATGCAGTCTATTCAAGTTTAGGAAAACCCTTATACACCTAACAGCTGCACAATGGAATTCCCCCCAGGCAGGTGGGAAATTACCAGGCCCAAGATGGAGTAAACAATGGTCCTATAGCTAACCACCAAGGGGGCTGAGGGAGCCCAGGAACAAACAGGATGTTTAGCCAGAAATTGCAACAAGAAGTCTGTGGAACTGACTTCTTAAAAGAAGTCCCACACTAGGTCAGAATTGAGAAATAGATGGTTATTTATTTAGGGGTAAACTCACAAATCAGAATCCTCTGTTGGAACGGAGATCAGAAACCGAAATCCGCAAACAGAACAGAGAGGCTGGAAAAATGGCTGGTCACATGCTCTGCATCAGCATATCTATTATTAAGAGACCACGCCACAGAGGGTGGGTTACCACTAGCTGTAATACTTTCTGCAGCACCTCCCCCTTTTGTTTAAATAAGAGAGTTCTAAGCCTAATACAAAATCATATACAATAATAACAAATATATTCAATAATTATTCTATCCTAGTTTAAGTCTTACATAATAAATAACTTGGCCAAGTCAGGCGAGGAAAGTAACTACAACTATCTAGTCTTCAACCCCACTGAAGATCCAAGAAGGGAAATAATATTACTTGAGTAAGCAGGAAGTGCAATCAAGCAACTTCCAAAATGTAACTGTTCTTAAGATGAACCCCGGGAGGAGGGGCAGACCTGTGGGCCCTACAATGTATAAATACATATATTCAAATGCAACATATATGTGTAAATATTTTGCACACTATTAGATGTTTATGACAAATTCTAGACGGTAATTTAATGATTGTATAATTCCAAATATCAACCAAAATTCTGCTCGGTCCCAGACAGATCACTAAACGCAGACGGACCACTAAACGCATTTCTGTAATCTATACCTGTGTTATTGTATACTCAGTACAGTCTAAAAGATTAGCTCTTGGCTCTCAGTTATTTTCCTGAAGGAAACATACTTGAGGGAGCAGTCTTGAAGGTAAAATAAGACGTCTCCAGGGGAAAGCTTGTGACGCTATGAAAGAGGTAATAATAGGGGTTGGATTTCTTTGGGAACTCAGAAGGGAGCTTTCTCAACTCAAGCCATTTTCCTACAATGCTCCAGAAGCTTTCCCGATCCGGTTTCCCACGGCGACCACAGTATTTTCTTTGTAAAAACATTCCAGGCGAGAATCTTCCCGCCACCTGCAAGCAGCAAGACTGCGGCGAAGACGGCTTTAGGTCAGCTGAGTGCTCTCTGACTGAATCCTGACACCCGCGGATTTCCGGAGAGCGTTTGCTAATGGATGGGTTAGGAGCAAGCTCTCAGCGCGCCCACCAGAGAAGGTGTTCGGCTTTCACGAGCCCCAGAGCACGCTGGGAAATATAGTTCCCCAAGGCTGGGAAGAATCCCGTGGGCGCACGCGCACCAAAAATGCATTAGCCGCTTCCGGACGTGGAAGCGGCCGCACTGCCACGGAGTCTGCGGTCCGCGGGCGGTGGCTTCTGGGAGTTGTAGTCGTTGGCGGTGAGCGCCGTCGGTAAGGAGACGTAGCTTTCGGCTCGGTCCACCACAGCGGTTGGTTCCCGGCTGCGGCCGCACGGTCAGTCCTCGCTTCTCTGCCCACCGCAGTTCTCCTGAGCCCGAGGAGGAGTTCCGGTGATCCGGCGCTTCCTGTCCCGGCTTGGGGGGGGTCCTCGTGACTCCGCGGTTCATTTCTGCCCCAAGCCCTCTCCCTCCTCACCGGTCGCTGCAGCCCGGGTTCGGCGGGGACTCGCCCTCGGGAGACACAGGGCCGCGACCTCCCCAGACCAGGTCTCCGTGTCGCGGGGTCCGTCGGCACCCAGGCTCGACCTGGCGGCTCCTCGGCAGCCACCAGCAGCCTCGGACCCCCGCTCACGCTCCTTCCCCTTTATCTCTCCTCTGCAGGGATGGAGGCTTCCTGGCGCCAGGTGGCCGCTGGCCGAGGCCGAGCCCGAGGACGGGCTGCCGCCGTCCCCTCCTCGGGAAATGGAGACCCTCTCGGCGGCGCTGGAGGAGGGCGAGTCAAAGGGTCCGGGAGCGCGGTGCCCTCGGGCCCCAGTCCCGGCGGAGCAGCGACCCTGCCCTCTGCAGGTCGCAGGCAGCGATCAGCGGGAGGCGAAGCCGTGCAGATCCTGGGGACCAGCGGTGAGGATGGCTCGGGTCCCTGGCCCTACCAACCTCCCCAGGCACTTACCAACTTATCCGTGGTTCCCAGTGCCCTAGTAGTCTCAGTCACTTTTTTTTCTTTAAAAAAAAACAACTGCTCAGGGAGTTTAGTATCGGGACCTTCTCAGAACAGGTAGATTTCCATCTCATCTCTTTTATCTTCATTTTAATTGATATTGCCTTTGTTTTTTTCTCCGGCCAGGCCCTTCCAATCACTAGTTTTTACCTACCTGAATCCTCTAGACCTTAAGTTTTACATGATGTTCAGTTGATCTGGTCTCTTTGTTCAACGCACTGCTTGTTTGCCGGTAAATTGATCGCCAGTGTTTGTTTTCTTTGAAAATCTAAAATGTGTAACTTTTGTTGTTGTAAAGCAAGATCTTGTGCCTTCGCATGTTTGTGTATGGTAACAGCACGCTGCGCTAAGGTCTCAGAATCCCAGGCGGGATTGGGACCTCCATCCTACATTAATGCTGCTTTGAAGAGCAGGCATTGATAGCCGTGTTTACCAGGCCACCTGACATCTTTGACAAGCGCCTTGATTGTTGCAGTGTTTCCGACTGATTCCTCTTCATAAATTTCAGGTCTTTCTTCGGGTGTATCTAGTATTGCTGCCATGGATTTGTCAATAGCCTTGGTCTAAGATCTTGATTTAGTGGAACGTTGAGAGCAATTCCATGTGCATGGAAAAACATGGAATGATCCCTGAAATCATTTTGTGTTTGGGATGTAGTTTTCAGAAAACTTTTAACGTTTTTTTTTTTTTTTTTTTGGAAATCATATAAATGCTTCATTTCTCCCTTCCCTTTAGGAGCAAAGTTGAGCCTCTGAGTGGGTTTCTCTTAGTGTAACTTGAAAGTGTTGATTTTCATTACAGTTGGCCAGTTTACCAAGGTGAAGTGTACAGTTTGGAGACCTGTGAGCAGATTGATAAGCTCACTTGGATTTTGTGGGTAGCAGAAAAGCAAGCGTTCTCTAGCTGACTAGCTGACATTTGACTGAAAGGAATAATGTGTGAGAAGACTTCTTGGTCACCTTGTCTGTGATTTCCCTCCAGATGGTGTTACCTAATTTATGGTAACATATATACTTACCAGAGTCTTAAGTGTTTCTATTATATCTTCCCGACTCTTTTTTTTTTTAACACCCCCTCCCCTCAAGATTAATGGCATCCTCCTTATTTTGCGACTTAGGTCTTACAGCAGTTACTGTTCTGCCTTCTAGTTCTTAAAGATTCCTGATGTAAGTGCATATACATTTTCTTCCAATTTTACTCCAAACCGTCTGGTTTGCTTAAATAATCACCAATTGAGTGAGTGAGTAAGAAAAGGGAAACATTTCCTGAGGGAAACTAAAGGTATACTGTTAAGTACAAATAGACCACCTAAAGAGGAGATTTACTCTGATAGCTTGTCAGCCTGTTGTAGGAAGGAAGTTTTTAGTTAGTGATTTAGGAAAGTAAATTTAAAATCCTCTAAATATGAGCACCCATTCAGCTTGTGAGTCTTTTCTGAAGCACCATTGCCAGCTACAGAGCATAGAGCTTGTTAGCGGAAGCACAATTCGCAGGACCTTATTCTCAAGAAGTTGGAAGTCTCATTGCAGACATGTGCTGGGAAGTTATCTGGCTCGTTCTGTATTATTGTAATTAAGTAACAGTGAGGAGTACAGAGAGTGCTCTAGAAAAGACTAGAAATGAGAAGATCTGGCTCAAATGTTATTTCAGACCCCTTTTCTGGACAGTAGTAGAAAAACAATCCAGTCCTAGTTAACATTTTTTTTGGAGTGAAATTGTTAGAAGCATGTTTTTCCTGTTAACGTTGTGTGTGACTGCCGAAAATGTCGTTCACCTTGAGGGCTGGAAGGATTGGAGCTTTATAGGAAAGCAGCTAATAAATACAGTAGATAAACCATGGATATTAATGTGCAAAGGCACTGTGGGCCGGACTGGGTTCTGAGACTGGTTTGAAGAAGCATTACCTCCTGTCACTCTTGTGTGCCCCCATTGAGTATGTTCCCCAATTTCTTAAAAATTATGTATAATGTATTTTAGTGATTTCTATTCTTATTTTTGAGGCAGTATTTTACTATGTAGCTAGCAGTGGCAGGCCTTGAACTCAAAGATCTACCTACTTTGGTCTCCTAAGTCCTAGGATGTAAGATGTGATGTGTGTTGTCATACCTGGTTTCTACAACTTTTTTTATTGATGTTCTTTTTTTTTTTAAATAGAACAGAGTCTCTGTATTATGTAACTTTGGCTGTCCTGAAGCTCTCTATGTAGACCAGGCTGGTCTCAAACTCACCTGACTCTGCTTCTTGAGTACTGGGAGTAGAGGCGCTTGCCACCACGCCTGACTTGCATAGTGTATTTTAACATCTCATTTCCGTTTAAATTTTTGTTGGTATTTTTATTTTGAGACCAATGAGCTGTTCCGCACTATTACTTTACTTTTAGATCTTCTCAATAGTTTGTTTGACTCTGTAGCTCTGGCTCTTGATTGCTTTGGTAGGATTCGTTTAGTGTTTGTCGTGTGGTTTTCTTTGGTTCTGTGGTAAGAGATTAGATTTTCTTTCTCAGGTTGTAAGAAGATAGGCTGTTCTAAAGGTGGCTTTCAAATGTGTGTTTAAAACTGACCCAATAGTCAAATAAATTGATGCTCACTGGCCTGAACACTAAAGGTGCCATCTCCATCATACCGTGCTTTGGGAAGAAACCGATTGATTGGCAGAAATGAAACCTTTCTCTTTCTGCTTTGCAAGCAGAGCTAATGTCTCAGAGGAAGTTTGAGGAGATCAAGAAGGCCAATCAAGCTGCAGCCAGGAAGCTTGTGGAGGAGCACTGCAGCTCCTCCGAAGAGGAGGGGGATGAAGACTTCGAAGGAAAGCAGGGGAAAATCGTCGCCAATACATTCATCTCATACACTACTCACACAGGTATTAGCTTACCAATTTTGACCTTTTTCGCTATATAAGTAGAAGTATATTTCTGATGTTGTTTAGATATAACTTAAATTACTATAGAATAGTTTTTCATTTTCAATGTGGATATCTTGTGAAGTTGAGTACATTTTGTTATTTAGATGATGTGTTGTTAATACTAATCTTTGTATAAAGTAGATTGTATGGCAAGTGCTCTTTATAGCCCTAACTCCTAGAGAAACAGGCCGGGGGAGTAACTGACTATGGTTCTCTTAGGCTGCAGGACTGTGGGGCCACCTCTTTGAGTATATTTTTCATTTTTTTCTTAATCACGTTAAAATTACCTTAAAGTCCATTTTTTCTTGACTTTATTACTGAGTTTTATGTCTTATATTTCATTTTCGTACTTTTTTTTAAAATTAAATCTTTAAAAGTCTGACATATTCATTATCTGTTGTATGTTTGGGTTATACTTGAAACATCCCCCTCCTTTTTTTTATTTAATATGAGAGAGTATCATAGTGATCCTGGTATATATATTTATTATTATCAAGTTATTAAAATAGATATTTCAAGATCAGTACTTAAGTCATTGGAAACATCTCTCAGTATTTTATATTTTATGCTATTTATATAGTCTTACATTCTCATTTTAGTTCCTTTTTTTACTTTAAAGTCTTGTTAGAGCTAGACAATTTTTTTTTCTAGGAAATGACTCTTCATAGGAGAGAAGATTCTCCCGATATGACACAATTAGTAACTGGCAAAGTTGGCTTCTATCTGATTTGCTCAGCTTTGAACTTTTTTGGGGCTCATTGTATTTTCTGTGTAAAAGCAACATGATTCTGAAGTAGACAAGACAGCTGCTCTTGAACCTGTCTGTTGCGAAGGGGCGGGGAGTGGGTGCAGTCAGTAGACTGGTTAAAAAGTTGGCTCGCAAACCAAGTTGCTAAGATTTGGAATTGAGCGTTGCTCGTGTCTGACTAGTATTTGATGTGCTCACCTTGGCTCAGGGTCTCTGTTATGTGGAATGAGTACACATTTTGTAAGCTTAAGTATTAGAAGTTTTCTACCGTAGTTGATTTTCTTTCTCTCCTTGTTTTTTTAAAAGATTTCTTCCATTAAAAAAATTCTGTCTTTCTTTAGGTATAGACCTTCTATCATAATTTCCACATGAGCTGTCTTCTGTTTGTTACTGCTTTGTTCCTTAGTTATTACACAGTGCTCTACTAAGAGCAGGATTGCTAGTTCAACAGGGTCAAGCAGAGCAGAATTTGTATATTAGCTGGAATAAACATGAGTTAGGAAGGCTTCAGACTGAGACGCATGTAGTGTGTGTGTCACGCCCCCCCCCCATCCATCCTCCTTTGGGTGCTTTGTGAGTTACCTGTATGCATCGATGAAATTAGCTGCAAACGTTGGTATGCATTCTCTTATGAAATTGACCTCTCCTGAGGAGTGAAGGAAGTCCAGCTAAAATGTCAAGCCTAGCAAAATAACATCTGATGGAAGCAGTTTTAAGGCTAGAGAAGTTCTTGCTTCTGGATGACTTCCTAAATAGTGTATGGTAAAGAGGACCTCTCTTCAGTCATTCTAGGTGAGAGGCAGGTTTTACCTTTCCATGTGGCATATAGTAATAGGATACAGCTGTCTTAGTGTAGATAGTAAAAAGTAACTATAATTTTCATGCTTTATGAGTTTTTAGCATAGTTTTTATCTCAATTTCTGTTTTTGTTTTTCGAGACAGGGTTTCTTTGTGTAGCAGCTCTGGCTGCCCTGGAGCTCACTCTGTAGACCAGGCTAGCTTCAAACTCACAGAGTTCTGCCTGCCTCTACCTCCCGATTGCTGGGATTAAAGGTGTGCGCAACCACTGCCTGACTAGAATATTATTTTGAAGTGTGTTCTTTTGTTTATGCTCTGGAACATTTGTTTAATGATGCAAAGATGTGTTTGATTAAATAAAATTCGCCTGTGGTCGGTAGGTTGCATCAGCAATTAGCTGACAGAAAGTGGTAGGGAGGAGCCAGGTGGAGGAGGGGCAAGGAGAAGCACAAGGGCTTCTGACGAGACAGGAGGAGAGGAGGGGAGCTACTTGCTCTTCAGCCTCTCTGAGGAGCAGAATTCCCTTTTAACCTTTGAGTCTTGAGTTCTTTAGAGGGACAGAGATTTAGTTAAATTCCTCTCTTAGCTTTGAAAGAGTCAAGTTGGTGACTGAGGAAATGGAATTCTATTAGGCTGCAGCTTTTGTGGCTTAAACCGTGGATTAAAAAGCAACCACAATTATAAAAGAGGACAACACATTAATACTTTGATTCTCATTCCTGGATGTTCTGCTGTATGCATGTGATAAATTAAGGGAACTGGACCAGGTAAGTGTTTTAATTGACTAAATGCTAGAGCAGTGAGATGGTCTCCATCTCACACTGGTGAGTTGAACACTAACATTACCAAGAACCCTTCCAAGTTTTCTGATCTTAGCCTTTGCATAGCTTTATTCTAAAGAATATGTCATCTTCATCAGTGGATACTTCACGCTGGAAAAGATAACTAGATTATTGCCATAGTGTATTTTGTCCTTGGTTAAGCACGTATTATTGACTTATTTTTTTTGGAAATTCAGTCAGTCTTTTTGAGTCATTTTGTTTTATTAAAGGCATGTAAGTTCATTTTCTTACGCTAACATGACCTGGATTACCTCCCGTTTGGTGTCATTTGTATTTTAGAGTGCTGCCCTGTCATTCTTTCATTAACTGTTTTTTTTTTTCTTGAACCTTTTTTTCCATTAAAGCAGAGGATAGGGATTGAGAACTCTCTTAGTCAAACTGAGGTCACTGACTTCTGTTTCTCAGATTTCCCATGTATATCAATGAGGTGATAATAGTTGAGCTATGGCGATAGTCTTAGTGCTTAGAGAGAAATACAATACTTGCTTAAAGGAAATAGACGGTCTGGTAATTTCTTTTCCCTAAAAATGTTTATACTGCTCTTTAAAGCAGAAGTAGTGAGCATAATTTAATGAAACGTGGTTGTTGTGCTATAGGAATCTCAGCATCTTCTCATTCACAAGATTTTATTAGGAGTGTGTTACATGCTAACCCCTTCCTTCAGGAGTTAGCTTTTCATTTTCCTTTGTACTTCAGTTTTTGATACTTCATTACTTGCCATATTGGTGGTCTTGCCAGTGGTTCTGTCTCCACCAAAACTGCCAGGGATTTTAAGCAGAAAGCAAACTAGTGAGTGAGCTGCAGTGCTGTTAGTTCATGGACTTGGTAACCCTTGTCAGTTCATTGAGTATTTGTTTTCCTTTGTTAAGCTTTGAGTTTTCCTGTTTTCTGCAGTTAAAATTGTTTGGCATTTGTTACATAACATGATTGTTAGTGAAGATGTATTGTTTCCAGGTGTTGTTTACTATTTTCAATTTTTAAATTTTAAGATGGCGATATACATGAATTAGAGCGAACCAAACAGTATGTGAATGAAGCTTTTCAGGCCGGGGCTATGACGTGCCTCATTTGTATCGCTTCAGTGAAGAGGAACCAAGCAGTAAGTTCTCCTTTGTGATACGTCTCTCTCTAAGTATCACTCACATTTATATACTTAGTTCTTTATTGTACTTTCACTTAAAAATTTATTTGATGATTTTGTATATGAATTTATCTTCATTTTGTAAATCTAAAAATGTAAGGAATTATCTCTAGGTAATATTTAGCAATATTGATATCTCAGACAAGTATTTCAATCTAATGCATGTGTTGTTTTAGTAAAGTATTTTTTGGCATCTATTTAGAGATTCCTACAAACACGAAAATGTTACTATGTGGTGCTGTGATCTAACCAGAGCCTAGTGCATGCTAGGCGAATGATCTACGGCTGAGTTACATACTTTGCGTGTGTTTTAAATAAAGATAGGCATGGTCTTTGCCTTGGAGGAACTAGCAGTTGATAGTGAAACTCAAGGCTTATTAGCTTCTAACAATGTTGGAACATTGTGGCCAGGGTCACTGGGGGAAATAAAGAGTCAGACATTACTCATACTGTTCTGAGGAGCGCTTTTCCTGATGGTGAAGCTGTGGTAAATTTAAAAGGGCCTTAGTGAAGCAGTTAAAGAGAAGTGACAGCTGGGCATGACAGGCTCACCTGTGAGACCTCATTCTAATCCTTTCCTGCTTCAGCAGCCTTAGAGCAGGTCCGATGAAATGCTTTAGTCATGTAGGGTGAAGCTGAAGTCTAATATACGGACGGGTTGGCTAGGGCTGTGCAGCAGTGGCCGGTGTCATAGTCCTCAGAGTCCTTAGCTTTCTGTGATTCTAGCTCCTGAGTAGTGTATCCGCACCAGTGCTTGCACAATGCTTGCTTTTTTGTGTGACTGCTACCATATCCCCTAACTTTTCAAGGTTGTTGTCCACCTTGGGAACTGATTTCAGCCAATATACAGGCTCAATGCAGCACTGAGGAGTTCGTGTCTCCTGGAACAACATTCTTCACCAACATCCCATTGGTGAACGTCCCAATCTTGTTAGGGTGTTAGAACACTTTTACAGTTCTTTAAAGGACTTACTGCAGTGTTGAACTGCTGTGGCCTTAGTTGTAATGACTTCTACAAAATACCATTATTTGGCATTTCTTCCTCCTCATTTTGTCCACTCATTCCTCTAGGTTCCCATTTTAGGTAGGCATTTGGGGAATCAAAACTAAGGAATTAGCTGTTTCTTTTTATGTAGTGCTGCTGTCGACATTGTTTCACGGTACATGTCTGCCCCCCCCCCAATAGTTGTAATAAGGAAAACAGAACTAAGGCAACTTTGTGGACTTTTTCCTTTATTTCTATGTGGGTTCTGGGGATCAAACTCAGGACTCTACACCTTGCACACTAAGTGCCTTTAACTGGCGAGCCATCTCATCTTTCTTAAGCTTTTATGTTGTATGTATTCTTAGTTTTTACTCAGTTTTTTGAATTTTGTGTAAGTGCTGTACTTGGAGGATTTATATAAAAAACAGGTTATACATAGAAATTTTATGGCTAGGATCCTTTTCTTATATTCTTTATAATTGGGAATAATAGATGACTAGCAATAAAAAATTGATGAAATATGATACATCAATCTATGTGATAAGATGTATAGGTGTATTTGGCAAGAAAATGTTTATATCATGTTATAGAAGATGTTACCAGTCAGCACCAGTATGTGTATTGAATATATATATGCACATATACATATGTGCATGTTTGTGTGTGTGTGTATATATATATATAAATTAGACATCATTTAGATTTGTTTTTTTCTAACTGAATCTGGGTGATTAATATTTTTGTTTCATATATTATACCCCTAAATACACTTGTAAATATCATGTCTTTTGTGATATTAGAAGCAGTTTGTTTTGTTTTTTAGTCTTTAGGTTAGTCTTGAACATCAATGTGTGATAATCATTTTAAAGTGTTGTATAACTAACAAAGAAAAATCATGTATAATGCATTTTGACACCTTTGTCTTAGGTTTGGAGCTGCTCTGGATGTTTCTGTATATTCCATATGCCCTGTATTCAGAAGTGGGCTAAAGACAGCCAGTTTCTTGTATCTTCTGTGACAGATGAGGATTTTGGAAAGAAAGATTATCCTTGGCCATGGTAACTATTTTCTGGGTCATTGGATTTAAGTTGTGGAATAAATGAACATTACAGATCAGAGGTTGTGCTGCTGGGCGCTTCAGTCCGTTTTGCTTTCCATCACTCGTCTGGTTTGTGAAGATAAGAGACCTTGCTAATTTTCTCCTTTCAATTTTTATGTAAATGCTCGTATCTTTCAATAATTAACAAATCATTAGACTGGTTTTCCTGTGTGTTGTAGAATGGGTGTGGGTTCCTGTAGGTCCGTGGGAGAAGACACAGGCACTTTAAGGGTGATTTTAGCCTTTGCAGCTGCAGGAGTCCCAGCTTCTTAGAGACTGAGTGCTCTCCCTTCACCCAGGGCTTTTTTATTTTCTCCTATTTACACCTTTAGCAAGTTGATTTCCACATCCCCAAAACATAGTAACTTCCAGAGGGACAATGCCAAATGCAAATTCTCGATTAAGGAATATTACAGTGTGCTGGGATTTTTCCCAACCAAGTTTTACACAGGCTTTGTACCCTTGGGAAACACTCAGACACATTCACATGTTAAACAGAGGTGCTAAAGGCAAAGGGTAGATTAAGGCTACAAGCTGACAGTCCCAGCCAGCTGCAGCTATGTAGAAGTTTCCCTACACCAGTGAAACTGTCAGTTCTGCTTTCAAGGACTTATCTGTGGGAATCATTCAAAAGTGTTACCTCTCTTTCCTCTAGTTCCTGTTAATAATCATTAGTGTCAGACTGTGTCTGTTTGTCATCTAGTATATTTTGATTGTATGGTTTCCAGTTATATCTTCAATTTCAACATTACATTTGTGTATTACTTATCATTATTAATTTATCTGCATTTATTTTACCAGTTTTGTTTATTATTGCTGATTATTGGATCTTGGACTTCTGCTATTTTTTGAGGAAAAAGTGGAGAAGTAAAATCATTTGTTTCTGCTAGTCTGCAGTGGTAGATTCATCGTTAAGGTTAATTAAATATAAGCTCAGGGGGGTATTGTATGCTTATATTACAATTTTTGTAACTGATTTTTTTTTAATTTATAAGGTAGTGTTCCTTTTCCTAATACCTTCCAGATAGTACAGGTTTAGGCCTAATAAAATCTGGTTTTGATTCACGTCTTCCTAATTATCCTAAATACCAAGATATTTGTAAAATTGTTGTGGTATAATTTTTAAAAAATATTTTAGACAAGGACTATTTTTTTGTAAATAATTCTCAGCAATCTTGAGATTTCTCCTGTTATCCCTGAGACGTGCAAGTTAGCTGAGAGCAGCAGTGAGCTCACACTGCTAAGAGGCAGAGCTGCAGTTCGAACCTAGGATTTATTCTTTCAATTGTAGCCTTTTTGAATGCACCGAGTTAAGCGTGGTAGACTGCTTTCTGTCCCGCACATTCTGTTTTGAAAGACTTTAAATTTGAAGTCTATACTTGTTACTTATGGCGGAGGATTTCAGTGTTGGGTGCAGAAGAGAGCCAGGTGCCCAGCATCATTGGCTTTAGAGATTTGAGCTTCATTCTTTCGCTTTTGCTCTGTTCGCTTCTGTTTTAAGTAGTGATTTTTCTGTAGAGGAGCAAAGTGTCAGTTACCAGAGTAATGAATTTCTACTTCTCTCCTAGGCCTGGAAGACAAAAGTGTAATGTTCTGTGTAGTATTTCTCATGCTATTCTGAATATAATAAATGAAAATAAGTGGTTCTTTAAGACCCTTCTTTGTTTACCTCTTATCAAGATGTAACCAGAACCTGGTAAAAATTATTACAAAGTAATTTTATTGAAATGAACTTATACTTTGTTCTTCTAAGGTCAGTGCTTGTTGAGTAAACAGGATAAGACCTTGATTGTTGATGTTCATCATTTTAAAGTGAAACTATGCATCACCCCTTACACACATCACCCCTTCCAAAGTAGTTGTGTGTCTCTGCAGGCAGGCAGTAGAGCACATAGTCAGCACACATGGATAGTGTGACACATAGTCAGTGCCTGTTAACCATCTAAGTACATCTCTTTCATAGCAGCTATAAGAAAGTCATTTTCCTTTTAATAAAGGGAAATTTAACTCTTTGAGCAAAATGTCATTTATTTATAAACATGAGGTGTGGCATTAGTTTTCAGTTTTTACTTTAAAAATCATTCTGTTTAATTGTGCATGCGTGTGTATTGTTTATCTCTGGATATGTGCATACACATGCTCTGCAGAGGTCAGCACTGTTGTGATCTGGAGCTGGAGTTACAGGTTATTGTGAGCCGCATGAAACTGATCTGGGCACTGAACTTAGGTCCTCTGTCAGAGCAGCAGAACCATCTCTTTATAACTTGTTTTTGAAATTTAATTATGAGAACAAATGTGTTTTGGTTATTCTGAACATTTGCGTGGCATTTATTTGGAAGTACAGCATGTCCTCATAGCAGTGAAAATACATTGATTTTTATACAGAACAAATTTAAATGGTGATGCACAAATAGCCTGTTACAGCACACTGACTGTTCCAGTTTGAGAAGAAACAAGGTGTAGAGCATCTTTTAGGAATCATCTGTGATGATCTCCAAGTGAATTTTTGTTATTCTTGTACCCAAATTTACTTTGATGTATAACTCACTCTGCTTTATCGGAGAATATAAAATTATATTTAAACTTTTCTTGACTTAAGTAAGCTTGAAATATATGTATTTTGTTTTAGAAATTGAACATTAGGGAATTCTCAGAGCTGGAGAAATGGCTAGTGGTTAAGAGTACTTCCTGCTCTCGCAGAGGACTCAAATTCGCTCCTAGCACCCATAGGGTGGCTCACAACCGTCTTCAACTCCAGTTTCAGGGCATCTGATACCTTCTTTGGGTCTTCATAGGTACCAGGCATATATTTGATTCATATATGCATGCATGTCAATTTTTCATAAAATAAAAAATAGATACGCCTTTTAAAAAAGGAAAATTAGGAAATTGTTTGCATTCAAGTTTTCTTTTTTTCTTTTTTCTCTGAGACAGGGTTTCTCTGTGTAGCTTTGGCTGTCATGGAACTCACTCCGTAGACTAGGCTGGCTTCTACCTGACGCTTTTTCCCCTCTTAATTCTTATTTGTTATGTTTCTTCTTGCTATATTCAGCCTATGTATAACATGATTGCATTTTTATTTTTCTTTGATCATGTATTTTGTTTATTTGTAGAGTATATAACCAAACTTAAAGAAGCTGAGACTTACATAAATCCGGGTGAATATTGCAGAAATGTAGTTTGTAGAAATTTTGGTTAAAAGTCTTGGCTAGTAGAAAGTTGCTTTCTTTTTGTGGTTGTACTTTGGATGTCTGTGTTTAATGCATAGAAACTCACTACATGAAGCTATCTCACGTTTTAGAAGTATAAATACGGAAAAAGTAGTTGTTGCCAAGTTTTATGCGTAGCTTCATCTCACATGCCATATTTGACTGTTGGCTCCTGTATTGAAGAGTATTAGTATAAAACATTTCCATATTTCAGAAAATTATGTCGTGCAAAGATTGTAGAAAAATTTATTTTTTTTGCCTAACAAAATAAAAGTATAGTTTTGTTACTGTTATCTCTTACGTTACTTTTAGTGATGGGATTAATATTTCATTTTTTTTGTAGTCCAAAATGTAGATTTGAATACAAAAGATCAGAAACACCTAGTAGATATTATTGCTACTGTGGGAAAGTAGAAGATCCACCTTTAGATCCGTGGCTTGTACCTCATTCATGTGGCCAAGTATGTGAGAGGGAATTTAAGCCTCCTTGTGGCCATAAATGTTTACTTCTTTGCCATCCAGGTGAGTTTCATATTTTATGTGTAGTTGTTTTTGATTGGTTGTTTTTTCTTAATGTTGAAGCACACAGAATTATCCAAACTGAATTGAAGTTTGCTGTGAAAAGGGATTGTCTTTAAAGTAACAATGAAGAAAATGATAGAGGTTTCAGGAAAATGTAAATTGAAGACATTTTGGTGACTTTTAATTACCTCACCCCCTTTGTTATATTCCAGGTCCCTGCCCTCCTTGTCCAAAGATGGTCACAACTACTTGTCACTGTAAGAAAGCAAAACCTGTCCCTCGCAGGTGCAGTGCCAAGCAGTGGTCTTGCCAGCTGCCGTGTGGGCGCAAGCTGCTTTGTGGGCATCATAAGTGTGAAAATCCTTGTCATGCAGGTAAAAGAGCGGGCATGGGAAACTGACTTTAAACAGAGTCAAATTCGTTGCTTTTAGTATTTGTGTACTAATGAATGATTGTAATTTTAGGAGACTGTCAGCCTTGTCCAAGAGTTAGTAGACAGAGGTGTGTTTGTGGCAAAAAGGAAGCAGAAAGAAGTTGTGCGAGCCCAGTGTGGCATTGTGACCAGGTAAGTGTTGGTGCCCTCTGAGAGTGTTAGAGTACAGATTGCTGGAAAGCACAAGTGCTTGTTCGCTCTGCAGGGTAAAAGGGAAGGAGGAACAACACATGTGGCTGTTTTACAGTCGAATATTTTACTACTGGAGACAAAGTTTGCTTTTTTTCACCTCAAAATAAGTTAGTTGCTGAATTCTTAATTCAGTGTGTTGTTTGTTTTACCCCTTCCCTTTCTCCACTGAGCATTAGCTTCTGCCGTTCTCCTCTTGAGATAATGCCACTGAGAAGGTAGATTGTTTTTGTGGGTTGCTTTTTCTAGCATTGGAACGGGTATAGTACTGGTTAGAAGTCTGGTGGATGGTCACACAAAGCTGAGGATATATCTGTCCTTTCTCCATTTGTATGATACACTCTGATACACAGGAAATAAGAATTCATATGTGTAAATGTGTACATATATATGACACCACCTGTATTAGACATAAAGCATAATAATGTGAGGGGCATAATGAAGTTGTTTGTGAGTACAAATGGGTTATGTTTTATATTACCTTTTTGTCTAGTTTTAATCTCTTGATGAGTGCTTTTATTTTAGGTGTGTAGAAAGACACTGCCATGTGGTAATCATACATGTGAACAAGTTTGTCATGTTGGTGCTTGTGGAGAGTGTCCTCGCTCCGGGAAGAGGTCCTGTCCATGTCAGAAATCAAGTAAGACTTGTTTCAAAGGAAATGAGCTATTGAACTATGAGAAGATGGGGAAGAAATGCTCATTTATATTACTAAACCAAACAAGCTAATTTGAAAAAGATGTGTGCTATAGGAATCAAGCTACATGACGTTCTGGAAAAGGAAAACAGTGACAGACTCGGGTTAGGGAGAAGAAGGGCCGGAGAGCTAGGCGTAGGGGGTTTAGGGTGCTGACAGTCCTCTGTGAGATGTTATGTGCCAGTTCTGTTCATGTCCACATGGCATGAGTTCTGAGTAATTGTGATGTAACTTTGTGAGGTCATGAGTTGTAACATTCCGTCTCTTGGTGTACATTGGTACTGAAGGAGGCTGTGCTGCTGTTGTCTCTAGGTATCAGCTTCCCCTGAGAACTTAGTTTTTCTTTGTTTCTAGAGCAGTGTAGTAGCTGAGTAAGCTTGCTTGAGTCATTTGTAAGACTGTTTTTACTACCTGTCATAATGTGATTGTTAAGGTGAGTTTTTATGGTATTTTAAGGTTTGTCCTTTTTTTCCATCCTGTGAGATTGATCACATTTAAAAAGAAATTTTATGTAGAAATCCCTCAGAGTTTTATGTCCTCATACTCATTTCTCTAGCTAACAATTTCTGAAGTAGTTTGCTCATAAAAATGTTTGTGTAAGCCAGGCACTGGTGACGCATGCCTTTAATTCCAGCACTTGAGAGGCAGGGGCAGGCAAATTTCTGTGAGTTCAAGGCCAGCCTGGTTTACAAGAACTAGTTCCAGAGCAGACTTCAAAGCTACAGCAAAACCCTGTCTTGAAAAAAAATGCTTCTTTATAGTAATTTGTGTATCACATTTCTTCATAAGAAAAAGCTTACCAGGTATGATGATTTCCACCTTTAATCCCAGCAAGTGAGAGGCAGAGGCAGGTGGATCTCTGCCAGTACGAGGCCAGCTGGTCCACATAATGAGTTTTAGGACAGCTAGGCCTACATAATAGAGAAACTGTTTCTCAAAGAAAGAAAAGAAAAGACAGATAAGCTTGCCAGTGTTGGCAGTGGTTGGGAGCTGTAGGCAGGAGAATTGGGAATTTAGGTTTAGCCTTGCAGAAACATTAGGAATTATTTTTATTAAAGTTAATTTTTTTCTAATTTTATGTGGTTATAAAATTTTTATAGTTCAAAAGGGCTGTCATTCTTCAGGAACTAAAGAACAGGGGCCTTTGTTAATGACCCATGAATGATGCATCTTGTTTAATGTTGACATTTTGTCTGCTTTCAGAGTTTTCTTTGCCTTGTACAGAAGATGTCCCAACTTGTGGAGACAGCTGTGACAAAGTGCTTGAATGTGGGATCCATAGGTGTTCACAGCGTTGCCACCGAGGGCCGTGTGAAACGTGTAGACAGGTTAGTTGTGTCCCATACGCTTTCTTTCAAGAGCTTTGCATCAAAATATGTCAGAAGAAACTGATTTTTTTTTATTACTTTCATACACATCTGTGACATTGTGTTACTCAGGAAATCAAATCTGAGCATTACCCTCTATTGTTTCCCTTGGTACAAGTTAAAATGTTCTCATTTGCATAGTTCAGTATGTGGGCTGTTTGCCACCAGAAGTTAGAACTCTGTTGAATTCAAACTAGTTGCATTGAGAATAGTCATATCTAGATTTGACACTGTAAACTTAAATATGTACATTGTGTGAATTCAACCATACTACTCCATTAACCAGCTAGGATGCTAAATATCCCATTTGTCTTGTACTGAGATGAGATGGAGGTGTTATGGTTGGAACCACCTGTAAATGGTCCTGTAATTTATTAGTTTTACTGTTCGATACCAGATTTCTACTAAATTTCATAATTAATTCAAATATGAGGTCCAATTTGGAATAAAGTAAAGCAAGTGTTTTAGAAGACCGCTTTGGTTTAGTTATTTTTTTTAAAGACTTATTTATTATGTATACAGTGTTCTGCTTGCATGTATGCTTGCACTCCAGAAGAGGGCGCCAGACCTCATTCAAGTGGTTGTGAGCCACCCTGTGGGTGCTGGGAATTGAACTCGGGATGACTGGAAGAGCAGCCAGTGTCTTAACCTCTGAGCCATCTCTCCAGTCCCTTAGTTAGTTTTTAATATAAATTTGTTATTAAGATTTTTATTTATTTAGCAATATAGAAATTGCTGTGTGGAGCAAAACATTAAGTCAGTTTAACGATGTTTCTTGTGCTTGGCCTAGGAAGTGGAAAAGCAGTGTCGCTGTGGAAAGCATACAAAGCGAATGCCGTGTCACAAACCTTACCTTTGTGAAACTAAGTGTGTTAAAATGCGGGACTGTCAGAAGCATCAGTGCAGAAGAAAGGTATGTATGATAAACTTGCTAACCTGATTTAAGAGTTGAAATTTTCCTTTTGGGTGTATGATAAACACTGTTTTGATTCAAGTATTCAGGCGTATTCTTTGTTTTCTATATCAAATAATAGTAAATATTGTAGGTTAACAGTTTTTTATCAGTGGGAAATCATGCCAGTTTTTGAATGTGGTGACACAGATGGGTCCATCACTTAAGACTCTGAAGCAGAAGGATCTTGAGAACAACCTGGGCTCATATAGCCTGGCTTTGTTACTAAACAAAAAACAAAACAAAATACCAGAGACTGTATGTAGTCTCTGACTCACACACTAACTCTCAGCTTGGGTTTGGGGTGGTTTTGTTTTCTGATTGAAGACGCTTAGAGTGATAGTATTTGGTGGTTGACGTCTAACAAAGGTTAGGTGGTATATTAGGGTATCTACGGCTGTGAAGAGACACCATGACCACAGCAACTGTTACAAAGAAAGCATTTTATTGGGGTGGTTCACTTATAGTTCAGAGGTTTATTAGTCCACTATCATATCAGGAGGCAAGGACGTACACGGGTGCTGGAGAAGGAGCAGGCAACAGAAAGCTGTCTGAAACACCACGTAGTATCCTGAACATAGGAAACCCCAAAGCCTACCCCCACGGTGACACCCTTCCTCCAGCAAGGCCATATGCACTCCAGCAAAGCTACACCCCCTGTTAGTACCACTCCCTATGAGTTTATGGGGCCAATGGCATTCAAACCACCACAGATGGTAATAGAAATTAGTTGGATGCCTGGCTTGGAGTGAATCTGACTCTAGTGTTTTGTTGGGTCTGTAGAGTTGTAGGTCTTTTGTATTTTTTCTTTCCTTATAAAGTATACTTTGTTCCTTGGCAAGGTTCCTGGTTTTTAAATTCAGTGAAATGTGAATAATTTCAGCTTTTTTTGTTTACTGTTAATGTATGTCTTTTCTCATTCTGTTAGACTTTAAACCTATTTATGTCTTTAATGTGCATTTCTTACAGTGAGCATTTAGACTTCATTTAATCCATGGTGGCACTATTTGTCATTTAATTTGGCGACTCATTACTTAGATTTAATGTGATTATCTTAGTCTGTTAAACATCTTTGTCTTGAGACAGGGTCTCAATATATAGCTCTGGCTGTTCCTGGAACTCACCATGTAGACCATGTAGATAGAGCTCTGCCTGCCTTTGCCTCCCGAGTGTTGGGATTAAGACCTGTGCCACCATGCTTACCCTGTTAACCATCTTGATAGTGGTTTTTCTATTTATCCATTTCTTCCTTTCTCCTTATTTGGCTTCTCTTTGACCTGTTTCTCAGTGATTTCTATGTTTTATATCTGTGTGTTCAGAAACTCCAACTATATTACTTTTATTACTGTTTTAAATAGTTACAGTTTTGAAGACTTACTATGTGCATTTGTTTCTGTCTGCCATGTGAGTGCAGGTAGCTTCAGATGCCAGAAGATAACATTACATCCCCTGGAGCTTGAGTTACATGAAATTTTGAGTCACCCGACATGGGTGCTAGGAACCAAACTGAGGTCCCCTGGAGGAGCAGCAAGTGCTCTTAACTGCTGAGCCATCCCTCCTGCTTCAGTATTATTATTATTTTTTTTAAGAAATGTTTGAAAGAATGAAAAGTAGTTTTTTGCCATTATATATATCATTACTTTTTACTTTTTGTGTAGATACAGATTATTACTGCCTGGGAGCCAGCCTCCAGCAGCACAGGGCTCAGAGGGAATCCACGGAGTCAGCACATACTAGAACTTTTTTATCTGAGGGGGTTAGGGAAAACAACACTGACTCTCTCTCTATAATTTCCTTCTTTATATTTTATTCTTCTATATTTTTCCTACTGTATACGATTTTTCTACAGCTTATATACCCCAACAAAATTTTTCAGGTAATATAGAAATTACTATGTGGTTACATTCAGTTTTTCAAGTGAATGATTATAATGAGTACAGGTAAAAACAGCATGTTTTCCTTATCTCTTATATGATTAAATATTTTGCTTATTACAGGCAAAAAACATTAACCTAAGAATTCACGTACATTCATGCCCAAGCAACTTGATAGATTAACCGTGTGGGCAAGCAAGGTATTCTTCTCAGTCAAGCCTTTTACTGGCCAGCTGCGTTTTGCAGTTACAAAGAAAGGGCCAGTTACTTTTTTACTTATCTTGAGGTGATAATCTCATAAAAAGTTTTAAAGGGATCACAAATCTAAACTTTTATATATGGAAAAGAATCGGCCACAGTCTATACAGCTCTTCAATAGAAATTCATGTGTTCTAGCTGTGTGACTCTTCCTTGTTTTATTTTTTGTCATCAGAACTATATCTTAGGTTGCAGTCATCTTTATAATAATCCACAGGTAAAAATGCCCAGTAGAATGGGATGTCTCTGTGAGATAAACAAACTACATTACAGGCAGTGGAATCTCCCCACACCCATTCATATTATGTCAGATTCACCAGAGAAAGATGACAGCAACAAATAAAAGGCACAGCAGAAGCAAATACACTTTGGGGTCTATGGTCGTGGGCCTTGCCTATCCAAGATTCGCTCGGCGGGAATTTGGCTCTTGGTGAACTGACACCCTGAAGTCAACTGCCGCCTGCCTCTCCTCTGACAGGGCCACCTGCATCACCTTTGTTTCTTTCTTAGTTGCTTTCTCATCCTGTGTTTTGAAAATAACCGACGGCCTACATATTCAGCCAATTTTATTTTAATATAAATTAGCCAGACTCATGGTTTGAAAATTGGACTGGATTTGATCAAATTCTTAGGTTAATGTAATTTTCTGAATAGAAAAGTAAGTGAATTTTTGCAATGGAAATATGTCATAAAATAACTAAGAGAAAAGGAAGTTTAGCTTGGTGTTAAATTCTTAATATATTGTATTATTATTTACTAGAATAATGTTGATACTCTTGAATAATTTTATCCTTAGAGTGAAAAGAAACTTTGCTTTCTAAAGATTCTGCAAATGACTAGGACTAATGTACAATGTGTGGGGTTTCAAAAGCTCTTTGTATATTGTTTTCTCTCTAGTGTTGCCCTGGAAACTGTCTACCTTGTGATCAAAATTGTGGACGGATGTTAGGATGTAGAAACCACAAGTGTCCGTCTGTCTGCCACAGAGGTAAAATAGCACAGTAGATGTTATTTTCTGTTTGTTTTCTTAGTTCTTTAGAGTTAGTAGAGAACTTCCAGTTCACTTCCTTGTTTGGGCCTCCTAACACTCAGGAGAAGGTAATATAGTCACTAGACTACTAGTTTTGAACAAGGTAGTTAAAATTAAGTCCCTTAGGAAAATGCCTAGGGAGAGGTGTGGCAAAATCCAAACTCAAGTTTGGTGGTAAGTTGTATCCTCTTTGTGACACTACAGTGGCTTTTCTTAATCTCGTTTTTTTTTTTTAAAGGTATTCATTGATTTGGTTGTACTCTGAATTTTATATACTTTTATGGATTTTAGATGTAAAAGGGTTATCCTATCTATGCTAGTGGAGATTTTAGTCTCAGGATCCCTTATACTTTTTGAAACCCTGAAAGTTTTTGTTAATGTGTGAGTTTTATCCATTTATATTTGTTGTATTTGACATTAAAATAAAATATAACCACTGTAAGTGGTTTATTTAAAATTATTTTTTTTGTAAAATACACCCTTTATATTTTGATACAAATAGCATGGCTTTTAATTTTTGGTAAAGATTAGAAAAATTGGGAGGAATAGAGATATGAAAGAAATATATATGAAAGAAATACACAGACATAGGTTACAACTGGAAGGGTTTTCCAGTGTATACTGAATACTGAATACACATGTCCACATTTATTTTATATGCTTATATACCCCAATCCAAAAAGGGGGGAAGAAAGCAAAATACTGCTATAACATGACACAAAGGACAACCAGACAGTTATGTGTTTCAATACTTGAGACATCAAGCCACTATTTCCTGAGTTAAGCATTTTGATGTTTAGGGCAAGATAATGCAGCAAATATACCATAGACCAGTATCCTGTTGGCAGCCTCTCCCTGGTTCAAACCTCCTGTCTTAAAATGAAGGAGCAGGAATAGGCTTGAATTCTCTGACTTTTGGTCAAGGTAGAGCAGACCCATATCTATGAGTCATCTTAATATCCAAAACACCAAGTAACCACACCCTAGGTCAGGATATCTTGTTTGTAGCCACACCTTAAGTTAGACCTGTTGTCAGTAACTTTGAAAGGGCAAGAGTAGGCACAAACTCTCTGACATGTAGTCAAGACAGAATAGGCCCACATCTGTGGACCCTCAGATGAGAAATGAAATCTTAACCTAAATATAAATTTTTTTTATCACTGACAGACATATTTGATTTTGAAATTCTTCCTTTTAATAGTTTTTGATTTGTGACTCACACCAAGTCAGAATGTCTTTTGGCCATCGAATGATGAGCTTTAAATGTGTCATTTCCCTTATTATTTTTTTTAAATGGCTTATGATTTATTTGAAGAAATTAGGTAGCTCATTGGTTTCCCAGTCTGGATTTTGTAGATTGCCTCTCTAGTATATTTTAAAATATTTCTTTATCCTCTGCAATTTCCTATAAAATGTTTGGGCTAGATTTATGACATTTGTTGTTGTGACAATGCTTATTAGCTCCCAAAGAATCTTCCAGGTGCTTAAAATGATTATTTAGAAGATGGTCGTATCACTCTGAACATCGGTTTAACTCAGTTTGATACGTAGAATCATTATTTCATACTGTTTTCTTCAGAGAGAGAGAGCTGCTAGGCTGTGATAGACTGCAGCCTCTGACCAGCAGGGCCTCCCAGCACTCACTCATTAATAGCCAACCACTGGTCATAAGAGAAAAGTTGCCCTTCTTGAGGGAATTTATCCTTTGAATAGATGTAATGAAAATAAGCCAAAAGATTATTGTTAGTGTTAGATTCTGCGAAGACTTTGTTTGCTTGTTATGGTTTTGAATAAGTAGCATGTTAAATTTGTTACTTAGAACAGAACTTTCAGAAGCAAGGATGTTTCTAAAGGTTACTGAGGTACTGATATATGTAATGAAAGATATAAAATCATAAGTGTGTGGTGTTGTGAAGCTTGTGAATGTGATCATGTACTGGATCCAGACCATTAAACAGAGCTCGACCAGTATTTCTCAAAGCTTGTATCCTGAACTACTCTCCTGCTTTTGAACTGGCTGTCAGTTTTTTCTATTTCCTTTGTATGTGCGGAATCAAGCACTGAAGCACACAGCCTTTGCATATAGCTTATTTTGTTTGATGTGCTAAAAATAGTTCATATTACTGCTTTTCTTTTTTATTTTTCTCAAGACAGGTTTTTTTTTTTTTTGTTTTGTTTTTTTGTAGCTTTGGAACCTGTCCTGGAATTAGCTCTTATAGACCAGGCTGGCCTCAAACTCAGAGATTCACCTGCCTCTGCCTCCCTAATGCTGGGATTAAAGTTGTGTGCCACCACTGCCTGGCCGAACTGCTGCTTTCTAATGGCAGGGTATTGCATTGTGCATTGTACAAATGCATTAAGTTTATCGATTAACTGTTGATGTGCATCTTGGTAAGCCTGTCAGTGTCTTCTAAAGTATTGGATGTTTCCCTCAGGCAGTTGCTATCCATGCCCAGAAACTGTAGAAGTGAGGTGCAGCTGTGGTAAGGCCAAGGTGACAGTGCCCTGTGGCCGAGAGCGAACCACGAGGCCACCCAAGTGCAAAGAACTGTGCAGGTTGGTGAAACTCTCCACACCCCAACATCTGATGCCTTCACCTTTAAATTCTTACTGACTTTAGGTAGTATTCTAATTTTATTTTGTGTTAGTGTTTTCAAGCAATATTCATAGCATAGACTTTTTCTATGATTTTTGAAAGTACATAAATAATTGCACTTCAGATGTATTGTTGTCAAAAATAACTTAAAAATTTTCTGATTTAGTCGACCACCAACATGTCATCATACAAGTCAAGAAAAACATCGCTGTCACTTTGGCTCATGTCCACCATGTCATCAACCTTGCCAAAAAGTGTTAGAGAAATGTGGGCACTTGTGTCCTGCTTCATGTCATGATCAAGCATTAGTGAGGCAGACTGGCAAGGTAAGAACAGTGGTGAGGAGTTTCTGCTTGGCTGTGGGTTGTGTTTTCTTCACTGATTATTTAACAAGTAACCAGAAGGGTGTCTTATGAGCATTAAGCATTCTACTCGGATCTGGGGGTGAAGAAGACAAGACTTGGTCTTTTGTCTTAAGAAACTTGAAAAGGCTGGTGTATTGTTCAATGGTGGAGACCTCCCCAGTATCTCCAAGGTCCTGGGTTCATTCTCTAGTACTAGGAGGAAGATGGGAGGGCGTGACTAATAAATATTTGTAAATATAGTATGATAATTATGATATTTAGATTAATTAACCACTTTCCCTTCAAATATGGCTAGGGATATGTTTATTTGTTTGTTTATTTTTAAAGATATATTTATTTATTATGTATGCAATGTTAGAAGAGGGCATCGGATCTCATAAATGGTTGTGAGCCACCATGAGGTTGCTGGGAAATGAACTCAGGATAGCAATCAATGCTCTTAACCTCTGAACCATCTCTCCAGCCCTAATATAGATATTTATTAATTTACTTTTATTTATTCAGTATTTATTGAACCCCGGTTATATGTAGAGTTCTAGGTGATGAGGAACATAGGAGATTATCACATCTAGTTGGTGGATACTGGAGTTTAAATGTGCTCATTTTGCTTTTGGTTTCCAAGAGGTTAAGGAGACTATGCTGCCTCTGTTTTAGCTTCTAAACTGATAATCTGCCTTAATTTTTAATATTGAGTGTATGTGGAGAGGAATAATCTTCACAATGCAGATGGAATAGAATGTTTTCAACAAGCATGTTTTGTTGAGTAGTTGGATCTAGTTGCCTGTGGGAGCAAAAGATCCACAAGAACTATTTCCTTAGTTTGATAGGAAGGCTGCATGGGATCGCCCTTCTGACTTTACAGTGTATCGCATTTTACTCCTAGCATCAGCCTATAGGCCCCTGGGAGCAGCCAGCCGAGCCAGCATTTATTCAGACTGCATTGCCCTGTCCTCCGTGTCAAGTTCCTGTTCCTGTGTAAGAACCCGAATTTTAAGCTTTAAAAAAAAATGTTTCTGACATAGTATGAACTTCACCTTCTTCACTTTTTAAGTTTTATATTTCAGGTCTGATCTGCATACTATAGTCTCTTTGTTCTAGTTCATTCTTTCTTGTTTTTGGTTGCTATGACGCTAAGCTTCCTATGCATGTCTCTCTGTTTTCCTTGCGCTTGAGTGCACGATCCTTAGTTTCCATTGCAGCAACAGGTACCGACAGTTCTGAAAATATTTCCAGGAGGCTCATTATTTGTTACTTTTCCTGGTGATTCTCATGCTAAAATGCAATGTTTCTGAAAACAGCTAGGTTTAGATGTTAAACTTGAAGGCGAGTGTGCGAAGGAAGCATTGGGAATCCAAGCAAAGTTTCCTGGGTGGATCAGGGAATGGTAGAGATTGAGTTTTAAGGAGCTGAACCTGGTAGAATGGAGAGTCCTCTAATGTGTCATACTTTCAGCAGAGGCTGTGGTTTAGAGAAGAAAAGGAAACAGTTCTGAGGCGTAACAGGTATTAGAGAGGGGACTGTTAACAGCAACTTAAGGTTCCAGACCAGCAATTGGTATGGATTTTCAAAGATAGAATTCTGGTTTTTGCCCTTTCTAGAAGTCTCATTTTTCTTCTGCAACTTCTTTTCTGCTATTCATGGTACTTAATCCCTTTTACATGGTGCTGGATTCAGTTTAGTCGTATGTTAAGTTTTTGAACTGGTTGGAGAGATAGTTCAGTGATTAAGAGCAGTTCTGCTCTTTAAGAGGAACCAGACTTGGTTCCCAGGACCCACGTAGCTGCTTACAACAATAACTGTCTCTAACTTTACTTTTAAGGAATCTAATGTCTTCTGGTCTCTCTGGACACCAGGGACACACATGGTACACATGGATATCTGTGCAAAATAGCCACACACATAATAATTGAATAAATATTTTTTTAAAGTAAAGACTTTTAAAACTCCAAGTGTGGTAAATATGCCTGTAATCTGAGCATTCAAGAGTCTAAGGCAGGAAGATTATTATAAGTTTAAGGCCATCCTGGGCTATCTAGTGAATTGAGTTCTCGTGAGAGGTTGACAAAGTGAAGTCTTATATATTTTTTTAAAAAGAAAAAAAAGTCAAAAATCTCCATTAATTTTGCAGTATTAGTATTGAATATTAGCTTGTATTCTTATGGTGTCTTTTTTTTTCTTCCTGGTTTTATAATTGTAGAAGTACTAGATTCTCTGAAAAAGTTGGGAAATACGTCTCTTTAAAGATTAGTGTGAATTCTTCAAATGTTGGTTAGAACTGAAGCTTCTCATCCTGGGCTTTTCTGTGCTTGTTTTTGTCTGTTCCAGAGCTTCATACACAGTAGTTGGGAGTCAGAAGCCGTTTCATACTGGCCTTTTATTTTGCTTAACTTATACATTTAGGTTACACTTTATTTCTTTAATACTTTGATACCTCACTTCTTTTTATCACTGAATAACAACATTATTGTACTTCCTGGACATCCTATAGTCTTTTTTAATATAATATTTTATTTAATATGATATTAAATAATATATTATTTATTTAATATTTAATAATATAATATATTTATTTAATATAATATTAAATAATATAATATTTTATTCTTTGAGAATTTTATGCACAGTAGTTTGATGATATTCTCCTCCTATCCTTCTCCAGCCCTCACCAGATCCATCCCCACCTTCCCACCCACTCTCAACTTTGTGTGTCTTATTTTCTTTACTAACTCACTGGATCCAATTTATGTTGGCCACATACACATGGGTGATCTCACCCATTAACCTATAGTGAACATTTTGGTTGTTTTTAATAAAAAATAAAACTGCTACAGATGTTTATGTGCAAATATCTGTGTATGCATAACTTTTAACTCATTTGAATAAAAACTTAGGAGTGTAACCGCTGGATAGTATGGTGAGTTGATGTTTAGCTATTTAAAAAGCTCTCAGATTAGCTACCAACGTAGCATACCAGTTTGCGTTCTCAGCAGCGTTACCTGCTCTGCATCCTATTAGCATAGGGCATTGTCAGTATTTTAGCCATTTTCTTAGATTCATGGAGTACTGTCTGTTAATTTACAGCTTTCTAATGACTTGATGCCAGGCAACTTTTCACATGTCTGTTCAGCATCTGTCGGTCATTTTGATAAGATTTATTTTTGTTCAAGTCTTTTGCCCATTTTCTGATTGGGTTTTGCTTTCTGTCTGTTGTTAAGCACAAGAGTTCTTTGTATTGCTTACCAGATAAGTTTTCCAAATAGAGTTTACTCATCTGTCTCCTTTCTGTTGGGTTCTTAGCTACAGACATTTTTAGTTTAGTAAATTAGAACTCACCTGTTTCCTTTTATGGGTTGTGCTCTTGGTATTATGTCTAAAAAGTAGTTATGAAACCCAAGATTATTTAGGTCTTATCCTGTGTTTTGTATTTAGGTCTGCAATCCATTTTGAGTTGGTTGTCAAAGGTGTAATGTCTCTGTTTTAAAGTGGATATAAATTTGTTTCAACATTACCACTTGTTGAAAGGAATATTCATCCTGTAATTTGCCTTTTCTTTGTCATAGACCAACTGATTTTATTTGTATAGACCTAATTTTGGACTCTTTGTTCTAGTTCACTAATTTGTCTTTCTGTTTTTTTCATCACTACCACATAGTCTGAACAATCTACCTTTGTAGTAAGTCTCATACCTGTCAGTGGATGTTAACTCTTTAGCTTTGTTCTTCATCAAGTTTGTGTTGACTGTTTCATGTCTGCTGATTTTTTTCATGCGGACTTAAGATTAGATATTAGGATTTTGTTATTTTGTTTTGATTTTTGAGCCAGACTACCATGCAACACAGGCTGGGCTTGACCTTGCTTTGTAGGAAGTCACTGTAGAGTTCGTACTGGCCTTAAACTCCTCATACTCTTTAAGTCTGAACACTGGAGTTACAGTGGTATACTACCTCGATTGACTTTGGGTGAGGTCTTGGAATTGTGTTGAATATAGATAAAGTTGAGAAAAAATTTTACCCTAAAATTGAAGTATTTACCTTCCTGTTTTTAAGCATGGAATCCTAATTTAAACTGTTTTCTCCTCAGCATTTTGTAGTGTTTTTTTTTAACCGTGTTGTTCAGCTATAGTTATATTTTTTTTGTTTTTGTTTGTGCCAGTGAAAAATAAGTGTCATGTCCCAGTTGCTCACTGCTAGTCTTTTGCAAAGAATGAGCCTGCGTAAATCAACTTTACACTCTGCTGCTACTGTAATTGCTTATTTCCAAGTTGTTTGTTTGTTTACAACTTAATAAAAGCTAGTGTAGTAAGCATATTTGTTCAGACACCCTGGTGGTGGTGCATGCGTTAATTCATCAGCACTTGGGAGGCAGAGGTAGACAGAGCTCAGTGAGTTCAAAGCCAACCTGGTTACAGGACAGCTAGGACTGTTTCACAGAGAAACCTTTCTTGAAAAACAAACAAACAAATAAAAAAAAAAAACCAAAAAGCAAAAAAGAATCTCAAATGTTTTCATTTTATTTTTTTCTTACAGGGAATGTCTGGGGAAGCATGAGGTGAGTTATAGGTGTAATCTTTAAGTTTAGTTTGTAGTCTTTATCACTTTGCCCTGGAGTTGTTAGAAATAATTTACTGTCTTGGGCTTATACAGACTGCCTAGGATTAGTCATTTAAGCTGTATACTCTGCCTTATGTGGGAATTAGCCTCTGTGTGTTCAACTTTCCTCTCATTAATAGATGCTTAGAGGAATGTCTTGATATGTGCTTAGTTTTGATATAAATAATTATTAGTGGAAAAATGTTAGACCACTGTGAAAATTGATCTCAGATCAGTCACTTTGGAAATACAAGACCAGAAAGTTTTGTGTAGACATGTGTGTTGTGCTAGTTGGCTATTTCTTATATTTATTTTTAAGGTGAGTCCTCTACCATGCCATGCTGTAGGACCCTATTCTTGCAAGAGACTTTGTGGAAGAATGTTGCACTGTCAAAATCATACATGTATGAAAGAATGCCACAAAGTGACTGAAGTTGATGGCTCTACTGTCAAAAATAAGGTAACGTTCTTAGGATGGAAGCACGCATAATGACTGTATCCTTGATACCCCAAATATGTTATCTACCTTCCTTTCCTTTCCTCCCTCCCCCCCTCCCCCCTCTTTCTTTCTTTCTTTTTTTCCCCCTTTGGAGAGAACATTCTCATGGGCCTAGAACTGGAACTCACAAATAGGCCAGACTGGCCACCTGGAGGATGCCCAGGGGTCTGCCTGTGTCTGCTTTTCCAGTGGTGATATTCCAAAAATGGTTTACTGTGCTCAGCTTTTTATGTGGGTTCTAGGGATTGAACTCGAGGCAATCCCAGTCTATATCGTGAGTTCTAGACTAGCCACAGCTACATAGTGAGACCTTAAAAACAAACAAAAAGAAACATTATTTGTAAAAGAATATTTTTTTTATCATTTGATATGTTGTTTTAAAATTCTAAATACCAAAATGGCTTAGACTTTTTTGAAAAAGGATTTATTTTTTAGTTATGCATATGTGTATATGTTTCTGTGTGTAGAAATGCGCATAAGTGTATAGATGCCCACCAAATCCGAAAGTGTTGGATCCACTGGATCTTGGATTACACATGCTTGTGAGCTTCCTAATGTGGTGCTGGAAGCTGAACTGGTCCTCTGGAAGAGCAGGAAGTGCTTGTACTGACTGAGCTGCCTTTCTAGCCCCTGACCACTTAGAAATCCTTGATAAATTGTTATAATTGTGACTTCATTTAGGATGTCATTAAAAATTCTTAACCTTTAAGTCTTAGTGTCTATATCTGTAGCTGTTTTGTACATTATTTCATATAGAATGTTTGAAATAATATACTACAGTTAAAATCTTTAATCTTTGGTAGACTCTAGCCCTAGTTATGTAACTAATTGATTATAGCAGAGGGAAGTGCATTGTTAAGCTTGAGGTACACTTTTGAGTATAACTTAATTTTATACGTTGTTAACAATATATTATTTCTGTAGTTCAGTGATAATTGTGTTTGTTGGGTTAGAATGTACTGATAATGTTTTATTTGATGTTTCTTCTTTTAATGGTTATTTCTAGGAAGTAATGTACAGTTTTAGTAGGGATACTCTGTGTGGTTAGAGTAATTATAAAGGTGAGGTGGATTGACATAAAGTTCATAGGCATAAGAATCTGAACGGTACTGGTCCTATTGACAATCTTGTTATTTTTATCTTGGTTGATTTTTAAGATTAAGAACAGGTACCATTTAATTAATTAGTTAATTAATTAAAAGAGTTTCTCTTTTTTTTTCTTGTACATTCTATTTATTTGTACATATGTATCTGCAGAAGCCAGGAGTCAACATCAGACATCCTTTTCAGTCAGTCTTCACATTGGTTTTGGTTCTGGTTTTATTGAGACAGGTTTCTCTGTGTAGCTTTGGTGCCTGTCCTGGACCTAGCTGTTGTAGACCAGACTGGCCTCGAACTCACAGAGATCTGCCTACCTCTGCCTCCCAAGTGCTGAAATTAAAAGCTTGTGCCGCTACCCCCGCCTGGTCAAATCTTTTGAGACAGGGTATCTCACTGAACCTGGAACTTTTCAGTTGGCTAGAGCAACTGATTAGCAGGGCCCAGGGCTGCTCCTGTCCCTGCCTCCCCAGTGTGGTTGATAGAGATACACACCTCCATACCTGACTTTTACATGAGTGCTGGGGATTATTCAGCAAGCTCTGTACCTGCTGAGCAATCTCTCAAGCCCTATTATCTGAGGCTGAACTACTTTGTTTTAGTGGGGTCATCTACCATTTGTAACCTTAATATGGAAATGTTATAGATATTTTGGTGATTTATTTCTTTGTAATTTTTAGGCTGGCCCAGAATGCCTTCAGTGTGAAGAAGGGTGCTCTAAGCCACGGCCTCTGGGTTGTCCTCACCCGTGTGTTTTGCCCTGTCACCCTGGAAAATGCCCTCCTTGTGTTCAGATGCTCAGATTAAAATGTCACTGCAAGATCACAAGCCTCTATGTGGAATGTAGGTAAGTAGACAGAATACTCCGTTTAGCAAAGATTATCACTGACGTCTCCGGAAGAATCTTGTAGAATACTTAGAAAACATTGTGTGTGGCCGAGACTCTGTCTGGTGACTGAACTTTCAGCGGGGACCTGAAAGGAGAAGCTGCAGCCTCACCTCCAGTGCCTTGCTCTGATGTCAACCAGCCAAGTTCTGCTTCATTCTGTTTGGGGGTTTGTAGAAGATTTGGCTAGGAAAAAGTTGTATCACTGCTTTCACATGTTTAGATTATGGTAGAACATATAAGTGATGGTGTAAACCTAGAAATGTTTTGGATAGAAATTTGCCTTGTTGATAGCTACTTAGGTATGTTTTTTGATTTGTATTTTTAAAAGGTAGATCTTTATTATTAAAAAAAATCTTATAACATTTATCATAGTAGTATTTGCTTTGTCTTTTTTTCTTACCTAAAACTATGTACATTGTGTAGAGGGGGGAAAATTGCCATTGTCATCTTGATAGATCTAACATAATTTACTATGTGTGGTTGCCACTTTTACTTTAGACTTCTGAAAAATCAGGCTTGTGAGAGTGCCTTCCAACTAGCTTCCGACTCTCACAGACATGTTCCCATCTGTTTTTCAGCATTTTCCAACTTTTTGGTACAATGACAGCTCATGGCTAATTTTGAACTCTTACCTTGCTTTGAAATCACTTGCTGGATATGTTTTTCAAGTTTATTTTTGTAATAGTTTTTCAAAGTAGTTGCATATAAATTTTAGAAATCCATCTAATTTTCTTGAGTGTTTTTCTTTCAGAATTTTATTGTGTGTGTATGCGTGCTCTCTCTCTCTCTCTCTCTCTCTCTCTCTCTCTCTCTCTCTCACTCTCTCTCTCTCTCTCACACACACACACACACACACACACACACACTTTTGCATGTGCACACCTTTGCATGCCATGGCACATGTGGCGGTCAGAAGACAACTCTCTGGAGTCATTTCTCTCCTCTCCCTTTAAGAGGGATCTGCAGATTGAACTAGAGCATCAGGCTTGTGTGGCACATGCCTCTGCCACATGTGCTGAGTCATCTCCTCAGCCCCCATGGTACCCTAGCATAATTGTTATGGACATAATTTAAATATTCTATGGGAAAATGAATTATGATGCTTTTATAGGTATGCTTGAAATCATGAATGCTTAGAAAATGTACAAAAAATGGACTTTGGTTTAAATGTCATAAAAATTTTTCCTATATTTAGAAAAATAACCACAGCTGATATAAATGAAAAGAACCTCCTCAGTTGTTGCCAAAACCAGTGCCCCAAGGAGGTAAGTTGTAGTTGGTTTTTTAAGTTTAATGTTCTTGGACATTGCTCCCTCTGGTTTTCTCCTTGTTGACTGCCTCAGTTCAGTTCCTGCTGGACCCACTAGAAATGTGCTGTATGAAAACGGTTAGGATGGATGCACATCTCTGTTGACTTAGGCTGTCTTAGTTAGGGTTTCTGTTGCTGTGACTACCATCACTCCTATACAGGAAAGCATTTAATTGTGATGACTCTCTTATATACTTCAGAGGTTCAGTCTGTGTTCATCATGTGTACATGCGGTGTGCAGGCAGACATGGTGCTGGAGAAATAGCCAAGAGTCCTCTATCTCACAGGCATCAGGGAGAAGTCTGAGACACTGGGTGGTATCTTGAGCATATATGAGACCTCAAAGCCCACCCCCACCGTGACACACTTCCTTCAGCAAGGCCACACCTCCCAGTACTGTCACTCCCTCTGGGGCCCATTTTCTTTTAAACCACCAAAGGGGTTTACGGGCCTAGTACAAGAAGTGACTTATTTTTGTTTTTAGGGAACAGTTTTAAAGCCAGCTTATACATTTTACTGTAGAAAGTATTGACTAAGTGCTTACTGTCTAAAATAGGACTACAGATTAAAACTGTGAGCCAGAAACAGTAGATTATTAAAAACAAAAACAAGGTGCATGTGTACACGTATATATTTGATTTTAAAAAGGGAACTATCATATAGGTTCAGTAGGATATAAACAGGGAACTATCACGTGGTCCAGTAGGATATAAACAGGGAACAAGAAACACTGAAGGGACATGAAGGAGTGATGTAGGTGATGAACATGGGTTCTGAGTGAGGAGAATATGAAGCTAATTAATTGTTTTTCTAGTTCCAATCCTGTCCTGAAATTTTTGTTTTGGCAGTGGATAAACCCATAGAATATATTCAACACTGAAGGTGTAAAATTTAATGTAAAGTCTCACAGCTTCCATTTCGAATGCTAATTTTGTTTATAAGTCCATTAAGTTGTATAGACTTGGGGTATGGTTAATTTAGGTGTATGATTTTTTTTATTTACAGGTTTTAAATATAATAACATTTTAAAAATGAAATGTTACATATGTGTACATAGCATATATATTTAATACAGCTAGGAAGTCAATATTTTATAATTCCACTCTCAAAAAGAAAGCATTGTTGGTATCTCCAAAGTCTGTCCATGTCTTGTCCTGAATGCGTTTGTTAGGCATTTTTTTCTATTCTAAATGTTACCACCACTTACTGTAAATTTTTTATTGGGCAGGGGTGCTTGTGTGGAAGACAGAGACAGCTCTGTGGTGTTGGTCTCCTCCACCTGTACGTAGGCTGGGATTTCAAACTCATTGTCAGGCTTGCTCAGCAAGTCTGAGCAGTTTGATCCGCTGAGCCATTCACTGGCCTTTTATTTATAGGTCTTGCTGCAGGTATGTGCAGCTACAGAAACACGACTTAGTATTTTAAAAGCGTATGCTTTTGGGATTTGTTTGTACATTTTGTCCCTTTATTCTGTCATAGGTGTGCTCTATAGTTTTTGAATAAATATTTGGGTTATTTCTAGCTTGGGTTGTTACCAAAAACACTTGTGCTGACTAGTCTTACGTGAACTTGACACACAAGGCTGAGTTATCTGAAAGGAGGGAACCTCACTTGAGAAAATGCCTCCATGAGTTCCAGCTGTAGGGGATTTTCTTAATTAGTGATTGATGGGGGAAAGGCCCTGTCCATCATACGTTGTACCATCTCTGGGCTGGTGGGCCTGGGGTTCTTCTATAAGAAAGCAAGCCAAGTAAGCCAGGAGAAGCAAGTCAGTAAGCAGCACCCCTCCATGGCCTCTCCATCAGCTTGTGCCTCCAGGTTCCTGCACTTTTTGAGTTCTTTTCCTAACTCCCTTGGGTGATGAATAGCAGTATGTAAGTGTACGCCAAATTAATCCTCTCCTCTCCAACTTGCTTTTTGGTCATTGCGTTTGTTGCAGCAATAGAAACCCTAACTAAGACAACACTGCTATGGACACATGCTGCTTTGTGTATGCATAGGTTCCTATAGGCACATAGAAGTGGTACAGTTCCTTGCCCACAGAGAACATTTGTTTAATTTCAACCTTAATAAATCATATTGAATTGATTTCTAAAATGATTTTATGTACCAATTTATTGACAATGAATTTTCCAATTATGGAAAATTATCACATTTTCATACTTTGTGAAAGTTTCTATTGTTACCCATTTTTGCTAATACTTACATTACCAATTTTTTAAAAAATTGTTTTTTTATGTGTATCTTACAATTTTACTCCTGATCAGTAGCGCGTGAATGTCGTCAGGATTGTGGCATCCCTTTTTGCCTTTGGGTGCTTGGACATACCAGCACCGCTGGTTCTAGTGAACAAGTTTCACTTCTAGTTGCAAGCTACAGAGCTAGTTTTGAGTAACTTATAAAAAGAGTGAAGTTGGGGGCATATCTTAGGGAGGACATTGGGTGTTGGCATACAGAGTCTGAAGGAAATGCCTTATAGCCAAGCATTCAGCTGGTCAGGATCTGTGTCTACAGAGAGACATCAATCCTGCCTTGTCTCCTTGACTACTTCACCTTGGGTCTAGACACTTACCTTGTCTTATATCTACAGACATAAGGCAGGAAGCTGGAATAGCATATGTAGCCATGGCTATGATACCAACTCTTGAAGTGTAGATTAAGAATATTAAAAATTTCTAATAAGATAATTTATTTAAACAGTTGTAAAAGAAATAGGAAACTGGGTAGGCCCCTAGTTCATGAGTTCTATCAGTTCTTACGGGTTGTGGGGGGGGGGGAGCAAGAGCAGCGAAGACTGATTGTTAGATGAGATGGCAAGGTCAAATGATGGATTTGAGGAAGACATGTGTAATTAGGGCTCAGAAGACCAGAAAGAGGCCTGCATGCTAGCAGTGGCGTTCTGGAAAGTGTGAGGACTTTTAGTATCAGGAAGGCGTGACATAGCACCAAAGCTTTCCACCCTTTCATCAGCCTCCAGTGCATTGGAGGAGTAGAGCAGTGACGAGTGAGGGCCTCACTGGAGTCATGGCTCCTTCAGTGGTTTTGTATCCCTTTATTTATTTATTTATTTATTTATTTATTTATTTATTTGTTAGACTTGTTTATTCAAGTATCCGAAAACACTCTTTCCACTTCCTCCCCTCCTCCCAATACCCTCCTGCTCTCCTCACCACCACACCCCCCCCCCCCCCCCCCCCCCCCCCCCCCCCCCCCGCGCTCCCTCTCCTCCTCCCTCACCATTCCCCAGAGCAGTCAGGGTTTCCTGCCCTGTGGGAAATCCAGGTTCCTCCCCCCTCCCTCCAGGTCCAGGAAGGTGAGCATCCAGACAGGCCAGGATCCCAAAAAGCCAGTCCATGCAGACAAAACAAGACCCAGTGCCATTGTCAATGGCTTCTCAGTCTTCATTTGGACCTTGGGGGCTCAGTCAGCCCCCATGTCAACCACATTCAGAGAGTCCGGTTTGATCTCATGCTCGTTCAGTCCCAGTCCAGCTGGCCTTGGTGAGCTGTCATTCAATCAGTCCCCTTGTATCAGTGGGTGAACGCACCCTTCGCAGTCCTGACTTCCAGTGCTCCAATGTGGGTCTCCGTCTCTATCTCCTTCCATCGTCAGATGAAGGTCCCCTCTGATTTTGCTTTCCTTGCTCACGATCTCCCTCCCTCTGCTTCTCATTTGGGCCTAGGGAGTTAAGTCCAGTGTTCCAATATGTGTCTCTGTCTCTATCTCCATCCATCGCCATATGAAGGTTCTGTGGTGATATGCAAAATATTCATCAGTATGGTTATGGGCCAAGGCCAGATCAGGCACCCTCTCCTCTGCTGCCCAGAGTACAGTCTGGGGACCTCTCCTTGGGCCTGGGAACCCCTCCAGAATCAAGTCTCTTGCATACCCTAAAATGGCCAACATCAAATTGAATGGAGAGAAACTCAAAGCCTTTCCACTAAAATCAGGAACACGACAAGGCTGTCCACTCTCTCCATACCTCTTCAATATAGTGCTTGAAGTTCTAGCAATAGCAATAAGACAACATAAGGAGATCAAGGGGATTCGAATTATAAAGGATGAAGTTAAACTTTCGTTATTTGCTGACGATATGATAGTGTATATCAGCAACCCCAAAAACTCTACCAAAGAACTCCTACAGCTTCTAAACACCTTTAGTAATGTGGCAGGATACAAGATCAACTTCAAAAAATCAGTGTCCCTCCTATACACAAAGGATAAAGAAGCAAAGAGAGAAATCAGAGAAACATCACCTTTCACGATAGCCACAAATAGCATAAAATATCTTGGGGTTACTCTAACCAAGGAAGTGAAAGACCTATTTGACAAGAACTTTAAGTCTTTGAAGAAAGAAATTGAGGAGGATACCAGAAAATTGTATTTCTTTATTTCCTTTGACCTTGAGAATCGTGGAGTTCAAACTGAAGTGCAAGATTTGAGTAGAGGAGAATGTTTCACGTGAAGGCTTTCAGGATAGAGAGATAGCAAATAATTAAATATAATTAAACACCGTGGCACTGAGTTGTCTTGACGACCTAAATAACACGTATTAAAGTAGTGTTAAGGGTAAACAGATTGAAAGGCTGAGCAATTGTGACAGTGACAAGAATCCTTCCTCATGTTTCAACAATGTAAGGAAGAGGCAGTACTCCTGGGCTCTCTGTGTTCACTTAGCAGTCCACGTTAGCCTGCGCCTGACCTCTGTCACTCATGGCTTCCATTGTTGCCCCAGGGCTCCTCGTTTCCGGGACTCTGAGAAGGGACGTGCTTTAAGGCACACAGCACTTACGCTTGCTTACCTTTATTGGCTTAGTCACCTGGCTATAGGGTAACAGTGACATTTACACTTGAAGTGGAGATTGAGAATATTAAAATTTTCTAATAAAAATAGTTTGTATACAGGGAGGGGAGCAGAGAAAAATGTAGAGCTCAATAAAGAAATAATTTGTATAAATAATTATAATAGTCTGTCTAAAAAAAGTTGAAGGATCAGTTCATTAATTATTCAGGGTTAATTGACACTATGTGTGACACTCTTAAAATAGCCGTTAGGGAAAAAGGAAAGGTAGAGTATGAGCAAAATGTAAATGACCAGTGTTTTTTTTTTTTTTAAACTTTAGCTTCCTTGTGGCCATAGATGCAAAGAGATGTGTCATCCTGGTGAATGCCCCTTTAATTGTAACCAGAAGGTAAAACTTAGATGCCCTTGTAAAAGAATAAAACGGGTAGGTATTTTAAATGATAGAATTCCTGTTTGCTTTGGTTTGTGTGTTGATAATTCTTTGGCTGTAATTTTAAGGTTTTAGTTTTTAGAATCTTTTCATTATATATAAACTAAGCCAATTTATTTTTGTAAGTGCTCGTCTAAAAATCAGCATTCACAGTCAAATTTTTGTAACTTAGAGAAATGAAAGATGGCTTTCTCTTGGCTCAAGCTCGGTGCCCTTTGTTGGCATATCACTGCTGCGCTCCGAACTGAAGTGTGAGCAAGGGGCTGTGAGAGTGATGGGGTGGGCTCCTGGGGTAGGAAATGGTCTGGAGTTAGGTTTGTTGTCCTTTTTATATGAAGCTTTTATTTGCTGTCAGTATTCTCCTTGAAAATAGTTCCTTGAAAAAACTTTATAGCCATAAAGTAAGCCTCATTAAATAATACTCAAACCTGGAAAAAAGTAATTGTAGGATAAAATATTTTTTAAAGTTTATTTTTTATTTATTATGTATACAGGAGTCTTTCTGTATGTACATCTGCGGGCTAGAAGAGGGTACTATATCTCCTTACAGATGGTTGTGAGCCACCATGTGGTTACTGGGAATTGAACTCAGGACTTTTGGAAGAACAGCCAGTGCTCTTAACCTCTGAGCCATCTCTCCAGCCTTGGATAAAAGATAATGATGGAAGAATAAGCACGTGAAAACTTAGTGACCAGAAAGATCATCCTATAAGAATTAAGGCTGGGTAGTGGTGGTGCACACCTTTAATCCTAGCACTCGGGAGGCAAATGGAGGAGGATCTCTGAGTTTGAGGCCAGCCAGCCAGAGTTCCAAGCCAGCCAAAAAACCCGCAGGGTTAAAAAAAAAAAAAACAGTTAAGAAAAACAATTTTTTTACTCAGTTTTCAGTTGACCTCAAACAGGTAGAGGGGACTCCTTAAACACTTTCTTTGATTTGCCATGCTGCAGTTATAGCTGTATCATGTTATACTGTATTCTCATGATCCTTTCTTTAAGCTAGTTGGTTTCTCTTTGCATTAATTCTTTATTCTTCCATGCAACAGACACTTGTTGAGTTTCTTCTGTGTGGCTCTTGGATTTCCTTAGTTTTCATAAATTTTCACTATACTTTCTTATAGTAGATAAATTCACATTTAAATTTGTATTTAGTTTGTATTTAAATTAACCCCATTTACAAGAAAATATTTGCCAAACTATTTTTAATCTGGATGTGTCTTCAGTTTTCTGAAATCTCAGGTTTTGCCCAAATGTAGTTTCCTACTCAGTACTTAGAAGTGAAGGATTTTCATAGGAACTTGAAAATGTTAATAGTTGAAAGAAATCTCTATAATTCTTCAGGAAAGCTCCAGACTGTTTTTCGCTAGCAGCACTAAATGTGAGTATATTACCGAGGTAGATGGAGCATGATAGAGTTTTGGCGCACTGTGCATACTCACACAAGTGTGTGGTCAACATAGGTGGTTGCGAACGCTCTACCAGATAGCAGACAGCCAGAGCCTTTCCTTGTCTCCAACAGAGAGCTCTGTTGGGGAGTACTGCTTTAGAACATTTCCTAGATGCTTTGGAAGAATAACAAGAATCAATATATAAAGGATAAAATATTAAGTATACAGGATAAAAATAAAATTCAGCTGAGTTGATAGAGGCATATAGTAAATTATTAAGTTTATTATTTTAATTTTATAGTTTTAATTATCTTAATTAAATGAAGTAGGGGAATCCCTTTGTTTTGGTTCAGAGTATATTGCTCTTTCAGGGTACCTCATGGCAGATTCCACACGCATCCTGTAACTTCAGCTCCAGGCACACGTTGTGGTGTCTGAGTACTGCATTCATGTGCACCTACCCCCAGCCAGAAAAAGATAAAAAATAAAGGAGTATGCATGAAGCATATTTATAACCTTCAGCTGTTAGGTGAGCTTTGCTGACATATAGTTGTGATTTGAAAGAAAAATTGACTAAATTTTCAATTTTTATTACTTGTAGGAATTGCCATGCAATAAAATACGTGAAAGTCAGGTTTCAGTGGAATGTGATGCAACATGCAAGGAAATGAAGCGGAAAGCGTCTGAGGTGTTGTCTCGTTAGATTTATTCCTAGTGCACTAATGGCCTTTTCTCTGCGATTACCCAGTTCTTTATATTAGTAAAACCACTGTGCTTAAATTAAGAAGACTCCTTGTATAGGCTTATTTTGGACCAGAGGTAGTTTTATTGCTTGCTGTGTATCTAAACTTTTTGTCTTTTGTATTCGTTTGTGTGCTTGCTCTGGCCCATAGCCATTTTTTATAATGATACTGTTAGCCTCCTGAAAAATTGGCTAAAGTAATGCAAACGTAAGATTTGGGGATGGTTTGCAGTTTGAGATGTCTTTAGTGTTGATTCTGCCAACCAGCCAGTCCACAAATGATTGGTTTCCTTAATTCAAAGTCTTGTCTTCCAGACAAGCATGTGAGAGAAATGATCAGTTTCTTTTTCATATTTATTTATTTATTATGTATACAATATTCTGTCTGTGTGTCTGCCTGCAGGCCAGAAGAGGGCATCAGACCCCATTACAGATGGCTGTGAGCCACCATGTGGTTGCTGGGAATTGAACTCAGGACCTTTGGAAGAGCAGCCAGTGCTCTTAACCTCTGAGCCATCTCTCCAGCCCTCAGTTTCTACTCTAGGAAAGTGTTGTATTAATAATTGATTCTTAATATGGTAACTTAAGGAAAAGTTAAAGTGTTTTAATTTCAGAGTCTTAATGATTTGCATTGTGATCTAATCTCATAAAGCTGATAAGAGGGAATGTTTATTTAAATTATAATAAAAACATAAATTATATTCACTACCCTGAATCTATTAGATGGAATGGAACTTGATCAAAACTTCTCAGTGTAATGTTTACATTTCTTTATAGGCTTTCCAGTGTAAGGCTACCAAAAGTTGCTTTAGATCTGTAGAGCCTGGGTGGGAAGATGCCAGACTGCTACAAAGAATTTGATACCTAGTTGTTTATTTTACTTTTAAATGTAAATAGATTAAAGAAGCAGAAGCCAACGCTGCCCTGGAAGAAGAAAAACGAAGACAGCAGGTACCTCAGTGCCGGGCAGGCTGTCTCTTCTGTAGTTGTTCAGCATGCAGCGTGGCGGCTAGAGTCACCAAATGCATCCCAGCATTGAGTTTGTTCTGTGTATCAAAATTCACTTGAAATATTCTGGTTTGTTTTGTTGACAAATGCCTTTTTATATTAAATGAAATTCACTGATAGATGGTCTTTAAGTGTAACTTATAGCTACAGTAGCAGGTGTGTTAGTGAGGATTTACATTTTCTTCAGTTAAACTATGTTGTGTAGATAGTAGATCTTTGCTTACTGGCCATCATTGTTTAGTCAGTTACTGTGCACTGTGGTGCATTCTATTCTCATAGTAACTTAGTGGTGCTTACGGAGGAAGAGCCAGCCTCTGACGACGACTGCCACTCCAGCTGTCTTCCTTTACAGTTGGGTTTCAGTTCTCCCTAAAACACTCACTTGCGTTAAAGCATGAAGCGGTTTTTTTTTTTTTTCCATTAAAGAAAAAGTATTTGATAAAGAATCTAGTTGAGGCAACTTTTTATTCCTTACTTGTTGGCTTTCTGTGATATAAGCCACTAATTCTTATTTCCTGCATTATAAAAAGGCTAATATTATATGTGGAGCATCTCTGCATTTTGAGTAAGGTGCTCTGGAGGTAAAAAGTGGAGTTAAATTAAGAAAGCCGTTGTCTACATTCTAGCATCCTTTGACTCAGTCAGTTGCATGTTTAATATCAAAGACAGGCTTGCAGTCTGAAGGAATCACTTCATTGGCACTGAGTTCTGTTTTTCACCTAACTAAACTCTAACATTTGTTGAATACAGTCAGCAGTCGATGAGAGGATCTTTGTTTCTGTTTAAATTAATATATTTATTGTACTGTTACTATCAACATTTCTCAAATTGTTTAATTTTGATTTCAATAGAAAGTTGCAATTCAGTATATTCTTTGAATTTAATACAAATGAAACTGTTTTGCTTTAGGCTGAACTGGAAGCTTTTGAAAACAGGCTGAAGGGTCGCCGGAAGAAGAACAGGAGAAGAGATGAAGTGGCAGAGGAGCTGTCTCTTTGGCAGAAATATAAGTCCTACCTCTTCCCGGTGTTCGGGGTCTTGGTGGCAGTGCTAGTTTGGTACATTGCCCATGGTGTGGATTAATGATTCTTTAAATCTTTTAATATACCTCAGACTAGAGTTAAGTAAATGTTCAGCTTAAGATATCAGAAAACGTGCTTTGTAGAACATGACACGTTCACATTTTTCTGTGTCCTTGTCTGGCTATGGTTAGGACAGGTACTTAGCTTTATCTGAATTCGTGACCAGAGGCAGTGAGGTACAATCTGAAGTCAGAGCAGAGAGCTTGGCTGGTGGCACCGTACTTCCTTAGTCTCTTTGTCTGATGGTTTCCATGTTCAGTCCTCTGTCCATTTTGTGACTTCAGATAAGACTGAGCCATCTGTGCAGCAACGGGAATATTTCTCTGGTCACTTACCGGGTACTTTTCTTGATCATGTAACTTTGTACTTTTTTAAAGAAGTGATTCTATAAAAGAATCTGAAATTCTATATAATTTCAGGCTTTATAATTAGATTCCAGATTAGTTTATCAGAGAGGAATTTTATTGGCCATTGAAGCAAATTTTACACCGTTTTCCTCAGAAAATAGAAAGAAATGCCCTACTAGGTTCCTTATAGGAGGCTGTTTTTTGTACAAGAAGCTTAACTGAAGTTGGCATGTTTTGTAAAACTTTTATGTATCTTTTGATGGTAATAATAAAGGAAAACTAAGATTTCTGAGCAATACGTGCTGAGCACAGGGTTGTGAGCTTTATGTACGGTTTCATTTCTGTTTGCTGCAATTCTGATATATTATAGTTGGGAACAATCAACTTTATAAAATTAAACTGATAGAGAAATAGTCAATAAGCCAGATTACATAATTTGTAAGTCATTTAAAGTAGTTTTGCTATTTAATTTTTGTATTATTGTTTTCATTAAAAATTTTCATACCAAATTTGTAATAAATAATATTTCTTATTTAGAATATGCAGGAGCTCCTAGTTTTAGGTTAGACAATTAGTATTGATGGCTAAAACTCTAGTGATAATGCAGAAAAAGAACAATAATATTAGTAATATTAGCAGTAATAGTTTACATTTTAAACATCACTCCAAAGGAAGATTGTAAAATCTACATAAGATAGGAAGCAGAGTAGACTCACAGAGAATGAGTGTGATTCCATGTGATAAGTGGTATTCAAGACAATAAATGGTGCTGGAGAGACGGCTCAAAGTTAAGAACACTGTTCTTCCAGAGGACTCAGGTTTGATTTCTAGCACCCATGTGGCAGCTCACAGTCAGCTTCTTTCTCCAGGTCGTGGGAATCTGATGCTCTTTTCCAACCTCCACAGGCACCAGGCACTCATGTGATATGCAGTAAAAACACATATACTACACATAAAACACCCAATAAATCTTTATAAACCAAATAAGACGAGAAATAGTATAGAAAATGATAGAAGGGTGGAAGGGGTCTAGTTCAGGTGAGAAAGTTCATCAGAGAGTTCAGTGTTTGAACTGTGACCCTGTCTGAAAACTGGAGGGAAAGTCTATGAGAAGGGAAAGCAGTAAATAAAGGCACTAAATTTGGAATTTGATTCATTTGGCACAGCTGAAGATCAGAAGGAAGGGCTGAGAAATGAGAATTTAAGTTAAATGTAAATTGAGAGGGGGCAGTACTCTATCTAGGCCAGTTCTGGTTGGGGGAAGACCATGCTAAGGATTTGGGTCTTATTCTAGTCGGAGTGGACAGCATTGAGCAGTTTTAAGCAAGGAAGAGACTTGTTTGGGTTTTTGCGGTTGCTGCTGTTGTGAGGAACAAAGACTGCAAGGGGTGATTTAGGGGTAGGATTTGGGGAGCAGAGGACAACTTGTTGGGCACGGGGTGGGGGGATTGTGATTTAGTTACCTGGGACTCAGTGACTGGGGTGAAGATGCTGCAGAAGTTCCTGTCTGCGAAGAATGCGGGGAAGGTGAGGAGGAAGTGGATACCTTAGGTCAAGGTGGAGTTACCTTTTGTCCACATTCCCAGGTAAAATGCTGTCCCATTGGTAATGGTGTGGGACGGCAAAAGGAGGAAAGAGAGTCACCCAGTAGTCGCCAGGAACTGCAGAGGTAAGACCGTTCACCCTTAAGTGTAAGCATCTCCAACACCTACCTAATGTTTGTATTTTCCTTGCTTTCCTGTCCACATCAGAGTGAGTGCTGGGAATCAAAGGGCAGTCACCACACCTGGCTGGAATCAAAGGCACGCCTCACCTGACTGAGTTCAGAGCTGTTAATGTTAAGGATTTTAATCACGGGAAAATCGTTTCTGGTCGGAAGTAGAATTTGAACACAGAATCTCCAGAACTTCCAAGAAATACATCTTTGACATAGCGTCCCATGTCACCTCCAGTGTTCTTTATTGATGCCCATAGAGTCCTCTGTCTTCTGAGCACCTGGTGCAGTGAATAGTACTCCCCATCCTGCCGTGTGCATAAATTTGTTGTGCCTTTGTCCATTCCAGCAGACAAAAGGAGTGACTAGCCAAGTTAAGACACAGTGGGGAAAAATGGCCCCTTTTGATGAGTTCAGTGCTAAGGGTGACTGTCTCAGCTTCAGGCCTTTTATAGTCAAAATTATTGAAACATTGGAAAATCTCCAGTCTCCAGGACGGGTAAATGGGCATGGTGGTACAGGAGAATTATACCAGTACCCAGGAGGCTGAGGTAGTAGCAGGGTTGTGTATTTTAGACCAGACAGGGCTTCAAAGCAAGACCTGTCTCAAAGTGGCACACCAGAACTTACACATTCTTTTGTTGTGACATCCTTAACTTTGAGGGTTCTGTTTGTTCATAAGACTCAGTCAAAGAAGATGAAAGCACAAGTTCTTAGGACAAACACACACAACTATTTTGTCAGTAATTTCTCTAAGTTTCTTTAATCTTTGTGTTTTTTTTAAAATTATGCAACTAGTTTGATATATGCTTGAAGTGCTAAACAATAAAACTTTCAGGATGGTACAAGAAATGTTAATTTTTTGTAATATTAAGATTAAGACATTAGACAGGTATTGGCACTTTTTAAAAATGAATTGAGGGGCAAGGGCTTTGGTTCAGTGGTAGAGCACTTGCCTAGCAAGCCAGCAAGCACAGCTTTAAATAATGTAAGCTGAAGTATTTATGAGATTATTTTTATAAGAGTAATTCCAATTGGTTACAAAAAATCAGTGAACACTATAATTAAATTGAGTATAAGACACATTTGAAAAAAAAGACACATTTGATTTCTTACAGTATGAAAGTTAATTACTAAGTATAAACAGGTGGTCACCCTCATTTTTATACCCCCTCTCCCCCAGCAGCAAAAAACACCTCCATCACTGGTTCTGTTAGGGTAACTGGAGCTGTTTGAATCGAGTTTGGGCAATGTTTACCTTAATAGTACAATCCGCTTTAGGAACACAGCGCAGAAAATCGAGGGAGAGACCATGTTGACTCCACTTAGCTAAGTCTGTTTCATAGATCCCACAACACCTCCACCAGGGGGCAGAACGTGGAAAAGAAAGGCTCATTGGGCGACAGGGTGGGTGTTCCTTCACCTAGTGCTTCATTCACAGACGGAGGGAAGATCTCTGGCCCTCCAGGTGCTGCTGGCAGATGTGCCTCCTGGGTTCCGGGTTCCCTGATGGTGGAGGTGTGTGATGATGCAGGGTCCCACTGATGCTGGAACAACATGAAGTCAGTTTTTAACTATACACCACCTATATGCTATTTCCCAGACTGCTTGTCATTTTGGAATTACCCATTACCACTGCCTTCCAGTTGCACAAATGTGCCTTTGTCCGCGCAATGATGCTCAAGGGACAGGTCACACAGTAGCCTCCTATAATGGAGATGGACTACGTCAGTATAAACGAGTAAGTTTTAAAATTTTGAAGATTTTGATTGAAATTAAATAAAAAACAGGTCTAAGAAAACTTGTCTTTGGCCCCTTTATTTTATCCTCTTATTATTTGATTAAACATTTAACAGTTGTCTTGGTCTTCAAGTGGCAATGCGACCTCGGCGGTGGAAGGTCTTCAGTGCCCTTCTTGCTGCCTTAGGAATGTGGCTCCCTGTGGATGACAGGGGTGAATTTGCTGAGCCCAGACTTCAGCCTATGGATGCTCTTGGCAGGCAGTCACAGGTTGGAGCTCTCTCGCTCCGGAAAGCCTGAGCAGCGATTCAGTCTTGCAAAAAGCAGTTTCCTCTCTAAACTCTTAGCAGAATTTTGCAGTTTCCATAATGCAAATAATGCCTGCCTTCAAGCCTTCCGTCTTTTTTTTAAACAAAACAAAGTTAGCATTGAATTGTTAGTGTCTGTGGCAGTCATTTGGTACGTGCCTGGCTAGATTCCTGCCTGAAGGGATGGAGTGTCCTGGGGCGTGATCAGGAGAGTTCACTATCATTCTAAACAAAGTTCTGGCCTCTGCTGCTCCTGTCCTTTAAATTTTTTTGTTTTCCTGGTGTGGAGGATTGGGGCAGTAGACTCTTGACTTCCCATTTGCCTTAGAAGAATTTTTTTTTTGAAGGCGGGGTGGGTATGCAGGAACTGTCATTATTAGGGTTATGGGTAGGACCCAGAGACGTGAGTGGAGGGAGGGAGTGGTCTGCGGGTGGGGTCTGCCAAGCAGACAAAATATGGGGCTCCTTTCCCCTGAGTACAACTTCACTACGAGTGAAGAGAAAGACACCCGTAGTGTCTCTTCTGTAGAGCTGAGAAAAGCTACTGAGATAAGAGTGGACGGAGAAAAAAAGATATGTTCATGAAACGGCCCCCCGCCTTTGCTCCGGAAGAGCACGGTCGCCGAGCTAGAGCCCCAAAGAGGGTAAGATCCACATTCCGCGCTCCTCTCACGCACAGGTTGAGTGGCCTGAGTCCTGGTGACTTCAGATTCAACCCTTTTCTCCCTGTCCCTTCCTCCCTTCATCGGTTGCCACCTCCTCCCTGTCTGTGGTTCAGTGAGTACGGACTTCTCGGTGACACGCTCAGTCAGTGCCCTGAAGCCGATTCCGAGGCGGACGGTCCTCCACTTCGGTGACTTGGCGTCGGGGACGCTGGCAGTCATGGGCAGGGTTTTCTTCAGCGTTCCGGTCAACTCAGTGCGGAGAGCCCGCTGCTCCTGTCCCGGGCGATGCTACCTCTCCTGCAGAATCCCTCCTACTGCTGCCCTCCAAGCACCGAGTGGGCTTGGCTGCGCGCGGGTTCCGGGGAAGGCTGCAGGTGGAGCCGTCGGATCTGGCCCCTCGGGGACCGGTGGCTTCCTCTCCGGGCCCACGTTCCAGGTTCCCGGCAGCTGGAAGGATAGCGTCGGAGCCCCGCCTGCCCCAGACGTAAGCTAGCAACCCTACTGCACTCAGCCGGGCTGCGCGCAGTGACTGGGTCCCGTTTGCAGAAGCGTCCCCTATTGGGGGCCAATCTGCGCCCCGGAACGGTCCCATGCGTTGGCACGGCAGAACAGAGTGCTGGGAAAGCTCTCAAACTTTCCCTCGGGCGGGTACCGGTCCCCGAAGCACCGGCGCCAGTGGCGCAGCAGGCTTTGAGCTGCTAGGGTTTGGGACCGGTTTTCACGCCGTCCCGAGGAGGGGTGGCCTTGGGGCTACGCTCTCCAGAGAAAGGGAAGGGCACTGCAGAGCTTTCCCCTGACCCGAGCCTGAGGAAACCCAGTCTCGGGTCCCCTTGGCTGCGGAGTCATTAGGGTCCTGGAACCTCCTGGTTCCTGCCAGGGTCCCAGCTGCGCAGAGGCAGATAGGACCAGTCCCTGCCGGCGGGGAGAGGGCTGGTTAGGTGTCGCGTCAGGCCCTGCTAGAACTCGGTCCGGGACTTCCACACGGGTGCTCTGGAGGCCGGAGGACGGCAGTGTGCGCGCTCTGTGCGGCTTCCCATTCTGGGGAGCGAGTTGGGGCCTCAGTTTCTAGCTTCTCAGGAAGGTTGTCCCGGCAATGCACTCTCACTGAAACTTCCCAGAACAAGGCGCTGAGAAGGCTTGCGGTACAGGACTTCAAGAGTCTCTATGTCCACGTCTGTGCTTTATAGTTATTCCATTTTTAAGATTTGAAGGAATCCACCGATGAACTCGGAGAATCCGAGAGTGCCACCAGAAAAGGGAGCCCAACCAGGCACCGCCTCAAATTGTCCTTCTAGAACTTATTTTGGCAGAGATGAAGTTAGAAGTGCGGCAAATATTAATTTTGGCAAATCCCCCAAACAAACAACAAAATCCTATGCTTTGGGGGTATGTATGTCAATCACAATACCGCCAGCATTAGCTGGCTGCCTGGTACCCCATAGTCTTGTAGGAGATTGCTCAAAATCAGTTTCTGAAAGCAGGGTTCTGGAGTTGCCAAGTTCCTACTCAGTGGAACAGTGAAGACCTGCGGATTCCTCCTTATTCCAAGCGTTTTCACTGTATAAGTGTCTTTAGAGTGCGGGGAAAATGGAGTAACCTAAGCCCCAGGAAGCTGTGAAGCTTTTATAGGGAAGGGACCTATTCCAGAAAGTTCCTTGTGGGTAGGGTTACAATACAAACAAAAGCCTGAATTGTCCTTCCAGTTGGGTAAGGGGAGGAGGGAAGAAATTCTTTAGTAATCTCTTCAAGTAGATTTCCAAGAATGAGGAATTTTTTTAAGACACGGAATAGATTCCACCATAAACTTCCATGTTGCAGAGATCTCAGCGTTAGCAGAGTGGGCACCAGGGCCCTTGTGTCTGCCATATTGGAAGGAAAGGGGGCCGAGGAGGAGGTCCTGCATAACTTCAGGATTAAACAGGGCCAAGGCGCACACACAAATGCAGTTAGGTTCAGTGTAGTCTGGGTGATTATCATCTCAGTTGTGTGTATGTGTGTGTGTAAAGCTTCAGGAAGCCATCCAGGGTAGCATCAGTTCCCAGAACAGGGTGATTGCTGCTGCGTTGCAATTGCCCCCCAGTCTCACCATGGGGCTGCTCTCTCCATGAGTCTCATTGTTCCTGGCAGGGCTCAAGGCAACCACTGTGAATTTCGAGGTGCCTACTCTGGGACATCTGGAACAGGTATCATAAAAGCTGGTGAAGGACAGTGTCATCACGTCCCTACAAAGCTAGCTTGTGCTTCAGGCTTGAGGGGGCGAGACCATTTGTAGATAGAAATTCTTTTTTTAAAATTTTTTATGATTTATTTATCTTTATTTTATGTGCATTGGTGTGAAGGTGTCAGATCACCTGGAACTGGATTTTCAGACAGTTGTGAGCTGCCGTGTGGATGCTGGGAATTGAACCCGGGGCCTCTAGAAGAGCAGTCAGTGCTCTTAACTACTGAGCCATTTCTCCAGCCCCCAGATAGACATTCTTTAAATTATTATCTGTTAGATATCCTCAGGCCCCAAGGAAGAGTCTTTGCCTTTAATAAAAGCAGCCTCTGAGGTTTGTTCCATGTCTTTCCCTGACAGTAGAGGGGGTCATTCGGGTTGGCAAGGCAACAGAGCCAGCAAGTGCCTCCAAGCTGCCCTAGTTCCTCCACTGTCCCTCCACTGTCAGGGAGAGAAAGGGAGGGTAGTGTCTCCAGAGAGGGAAGACGCACTGTGTCCTCTCTCCATCCCTCATTATACAACTTCCACTCTGAGAGGGCTGCTCCACGCTGCTCCAGGACTTCCCCCCTCTTTCTTTTAGCCTAGTGTCCTTCAACACAAAGATATTAATCTCCCAGCGCTGTTCTGGGAGCTCCCTGGGGACAAGGAAGAGCTGTGCCACCAACTGTTTGCTGAAAAAGTCTACGTCAGACAAGGATTGCTTATCCCGTCATCTTTGCCTTAATAAGATAACCAACAAGTACGTGTCCATGCCCTATCTGTCCCATCCATTCTGTCCAGGCAAATGGAAAACCATCCTGGCTGGCTTAGGGATACTGACTGAAGTTCTAGGTCCCCGCCAAGAGGTCAGGTAAACCAGGTTTGCTTTGTTGTTTCCTCCAAATTTCAGCCTCCACCCCTGTCCTGATCTTTCTCTGGTTCAAATGGAGGAACTAGTGAATGAGATGTGCCATAGCGAGCATTCTTAAGAGAAAGAACGGACTTGGTGTCAGAGCGCCAGCTCAAGGACCGTGGTCAGGTCAAGTCCCTTGCCAAATCTGTTTCCTCCCTCAGAAAGTGGGGACGGTGCTGTTTCCGCCTACAAGGACACCGTGCGATGGAGGAAACCCTTATGATAAGCAGCTGTATGTAATAGTCAGTGCATTCTGTAAAGCCTCATTAAGTATTTAAGAAGATTTCTCACTAAGGTCTTGATGTTTAAAAATATTATATGCCTCTAATGTATACAATTAGATTTTGAAATAAGATTATGACCCTGAAGCCACCACCACAATGAATTCCACGAATGGATCTAATGCCTCTTTCTGCCCTCTTAATTATGCTTTTATCATTTTGCTATAAGAATATCTAGCTTGAGATCTATTCTGGTAGCAAAAAATAACTTATAAATGTAATTTAGTATTGTTACTTAGAGGGTAGCTCTCCAGGCCTTAGTCATCTGGCAATACTTGAATTACATGCCTTTTCTGAACACTTCCCACGTCTCTACCACACCCACCTTGCTCTGCTCTCTCTTTCTATGAAAGGGACTCTTAGGAGACTCATACGAGTGGGATCCTGTGGGGTGTTTATGTCCGTGTCTGGCTCATCTCATTCGGCATAAGATCATTCATCTTCTTAGAAACAGGAGGATTTTCTTCTTCTTTTCTTTTTTTTTTATGCTTGACTAGTACTCCATTGTGCGTCCGTACACTTTTCACCCTTCCTTCACCCACCATTTGACCTTCAGGCTCTTCCACACCCTGAGCATATGAACAGTTACTGCAGTAAACAGTTTTTTCTCAAGAGCCAGTTTTCAACTCCTTTGAGCCAGTTTTCAACTCCTTTGGGAATATTGTCTGTCTGTCTGTCTGTCTGCCTGCCTGTCTGTCTATGTCTATCTGTTCTATCTATCCATCTAGTATTTAGAGTAGGATGGGTGGGCCCTAAGGCATCTCCTTTGAATTTTACAAGGAGCTTTCTTTTTTTTTAATATTTTATTTATTATGTATACAATATTCTGTCTGTGTGTCTGCCTGCAGGCCAGAAGAGGGCGCCAGATCTCATTACAGATGGTTGTGAGCCACCATGTGGTTGCCGGGGATTGAACTCAGGACCTTTGGAAGACCAGGCAGTGCTCTTAACCGCTGAGCCATCTCTCCAGCCCTACAAGGAGCTTTCATACTGCCCTTTCACACCGTCTCCTATAATGGCTGCACCAATTTATACTCTTTCCCCGTGCGTCTCTGCCAAGTCCCTTTTATTCTCTTGTTTTGGGATTGCGGACAGCGTAGCCAGTTGAACAACTTCCATGTACCCAACGGCCATTTGTGCAATTTCTTTGGGAAAATGTCTGTATGAATCTTTTACTTAGTTTTAAAATTGTGTTATTATTTATTTATTCATCTTTGCCATTGGATTATAGGCGTTCCCTATAAAGATAGCAAAGGTTCATAAGATATTTAGCTTGTGACTATTTTCTCCATCACACAGTTGATGTTACTTCCAGATCATTTCTCTTGCAGGGCAGAAACCCCGTGTTCTGCCCTAATCCCAACAGTTCACTGTTGCTTTGTTACCCAAGCATCCTAGGAGGAGAAATGTTTCTTGTTTCCGCCAGGAGTTTTGCAGTTTGAGGTCTTATCTTTATTCCTTTAATCTAGTTTTCTTTCTTTTTCTGTATGGTGTGAGATAAAGGTCCATGATTACACTTCTGAATGTGGGGATCCAGTTTCCCCGGCACTATGTTGGAGAGAGACTCTCTTTCCCCTAGTGTGTATTCTTGTTACCTTTGTCGAGGAGCACATATGTCTGGTCTTGTAAGCTCTGTTCTTTGATCCACAGGTCTGTTTTTATATTAGAACTAGAAGGCTTTGATTCCTGCAGGTTTATAATATCATCATAACTGCTTAAATTATTTCGATGTAGATTAATCCTTTAAATTCAAGTTTTCACTCTCACTAGTGGTATCCTGAGCTCAGTACCATACGTGACTGACTACGGCTTAGACAGCAATGCTGGAAGGCCCTCTTCATTATGGACTGGGCCTTCTTCCCACTTATTCCTCCGGTAGTGAAGGTTCTGCCTAGCGCCCCCTTCCTGAATGGCTTTGTGCAGCTGAACCATTTCAGGGGTTCTGAAGTCTTCCATAGCTTCAGCTTTTGTTGACGACTGCAAAGAAGGCAGCTTGTGCACCCTAACCATCAGCTCCTCTGGAACTTTCCTTTCGGCCTCTTTCGCTTTCTCCATGGATGGGAATGGTCAAGACTGAGGCATTCTTGACTTTGGAACAGACCCAGCCTCCACAAAGGGGCTCTTTCCCACCAAATCTTTCCTACCTTGATGTTCTTTTACAAGAATTAAGGCATTAGAAGGCCGAGTTTGATGTTTGGTACAAAATCCACCAAGGGTGCATGGTTTGTGGAGGTTGTAAATGACTAACTCACCTCACTCTGTTGGGCCTTTCCATGATATATCATCATTTGATAAACTCTGCATTTTACTTTTTCCTTGGACACTTTATTCTACCTTATTCTAGAATATAAGCTTCCAAGGGCAGAGCTGTTTCAGCATCTTTATGTATTATTATGAGTGCCTGGTATACAGTGGGCGCCTAATAGTTATCTGTGAGTGGCTGAGGTAAATTTGAACCTGGCCAAAAGAGAGAGGTGCTACGTTAGTTTCCGATGGCTGCTATGATAAAATGGAAACTACAGAAAAGACAGTTTCTGGGGCCACACACTTGATATCAGGGTGTTGATTGGGTCTTGATCCCTTTAAAGGGTTTATGGGAGAATCCTTCCCTTAAGATTCCTAGCTTCTAATGAATATTCCTCAATGTTCCTTGGCTTATAGATATGTCATCCCAATCTCTGCCGACATTGTCACATGTCTCCCCTCTTGTCTTCAGGACACCTGCCACATTGGATTGGCAACTCACCCTAACTCCGTGTCTTGTTATCGTCAGTGGGCCTTCATTTCTTACTTCCGAAAAGGTTTTCTCTTTCTGCTTTGGCAAATGTGTTTTAGAGCGGGGACCAAGTTGTAGTTATGAATTAGCAATCAAGTGATTTTACGGTTGGAGCTCGCCATAAAATGAGGGACGGTCTTAGAGGGCTGCGGTAGTAGGAAGACTGAGAACTTTAGAGTAAGTTATCTACTTACTCTAATACTTACTCTAAATACAGCGCAAGTCTATTGTTCTTGCAGGCGCACAGGCCCCGGGCTGCTGGGAGATGACGCTCTGCTAACCGGAGCTCTCTACCTGGGCACTGAACTGCAGGTCCGAGCGCCCCTTTTCAGGTTGTTACCGTCCCAGGATTCTCTCTAGTCCTTATAAAAAGAGAACCGTGATGCCTTGAGGCACAAACTACCCTGTCTCACTCCTGCCGTCTGCCGAGCTCTGCTGAAGGGTGTCCAGAGCCTGTGAGTTTTGTCTTTCTCTCATCCCGTTGGCTGTTGCCCCATCAGCTCCCCTGTGGGGCATTTCTCTATATCTATCCCCTCAGAACTGGTAGTGACAAATGCATGCCAGCCCCTGATTAGATTGGTGGAAGGGCTAGAGGGACCCTGCAGGTGATCTGTGTCACCATTCGGCAGTGGTGCTGATGCATATGGAGAAGGAAGGACAGCGAGCAAGCCACCAGGCTGACTTAGGACAACGAGCAAGCCACCAGGCTGACTTAGAAGTACAGCGAGCAAGCCACCAGGCTGACTTAGCAGGGGGGCTGAAAAGAAAGGGGGTGGGTTATAAAGGCCTTCTGGCAATACCCATACACTTGCTTAGTTCAGGGATCCTTTAGGGTCAATGGCATTTGAAGAGTTCTTTCTGTTTCCAGTATCTGGGTGAGGAAGGATTTAAAGAATAGTCCCTTCTGCCACGGTGGAACATGGATCTCTCCGAAGCCATGGAGATGTCATTTAGTTAGAGTGCCCAGCCTATGAGAGAAGACAACATCAGGAGCCTTCTGTTATTACTTTTGCTTTTCTGAAACAGGGTCTCATGTAGCCCAGGCTGAACTTAGACTCCATATGAATTGCTGATCTTCCCATGCTACTTCCCAAGTGCTGGGATCACAGGCATGTACCATGACGCCCAACCTGACAATACCAGGGGCTCTTACCTGGGGGCTCCATGGCCTTCAAAATGGTGAAAGATTTCTTTGCAAATAGTTTGGTGTGGCTTTTTCCAGATAGGGCAACACAGCTCCCCAGGGGCTGGCAGGTGCTGGGTCTTTGAAGCGCTCATGGGCACAGCTTGACCTGGACAGGAATAGATTCTCTCATCCAGTTGGCTTATACGCCAAGCATGGAACTAGACCCTTAGGGATCTATTGATGAACAAAATGAAGTTCCATGCACTTGGGAAGCTCAACTTGACTAAGCCTGATCTTCACCCAGTGACCTTGGTGAACGCAAGATGATGTAGAGCAAACTGCCGTAAAATCCTGGTGCCTTTTTGTGTACTTTTCTTATGGTTCACAATGTGGTCCTGTGTTAAGGATGTGTGCTCTCTTCTCCTCTTGGCTGGAGCCAATGAGCTAATTAGGTATTCCACTGAGGAGTCTTATTCCACCTCTGGAGAATACATGGAATCCAATGATAGAAATTATATCATTCTCCGGTGCAGTGCTCCACTAGGGATTTTCAAGACGTATTTTGATATTATGAAATTGTCACCTTTGTCTATTTCAGAGCCTCTTCCTCCAGGTAGGCAGGATGCCTGTGTGGCTTGGAAGTCAGAATGTCGTTGATTTGCTTAATATTTCTCTTATGCTTAAGACATTTTTGTCCCAGTCAAGTAAGATTGGAAATGGGAGTTTAGCACTAAACGGATGCTACGAAGCCATGGGACTTTGCAGGTGGAAACCAGGTCCCATTTTCTGTGTCCGGGAGCTGCACTTTTGATGTGGTAGTGGGAAATGAGCAGGGCCTGCGCCACTTCCTCTCTTCTTCCCGCTCAGCCGTGGTGACAGTTGGTGACCTGGTGTGCTCTTTTCTCCTGCCATCAGATGCGTGGCTTTTTATAATGCCACTTCTCCAACTCCCTGACACCAACTCAGTGCCGACAATTAAACTCATTTCTGACAGTCTACCTGGAGCTAAAGGGCTCGTCCTTCAGCGCTCCCTCCCGATGCTGGTGGCAGGTCCCCAGCCGCCTGACTTCTGACTGATGAGCTGTAAGCCGTAGAGACCCCACAGCCACTCTCCAGGTGTGGTGATTTGGGGAAAACGGCTCACGGAGCTCGGGAAGATGTTTTCCTTAAACTTCATAATTTATGATGAAGGGCACACATGATCGGCCAGGAGAAGGGGTACGCTAGGGTGTGGGTGAACCCCTCTGGCATGTGATGCACTGGCTAAATAACTCAGAAACTCTCTAAATCCCAGCATTCAGGGGCTTTTGTGGGGGTTTAATCAAACAGGCGCAATTGATCGGTAATTGAATTTCCAGCACCCAGCTTTGTCAAGGGGACTGAAAACTGCCAGCTTCTAATCAAGGTCTGGTCTTTCTGGCAACCAGCCGCGTCCTGGAGCTTTTTAGGGGCCCATCAGGAATCCAGAATCACCTCATTAGAACAAGAGGTGTCCTTATCCCTGCTGTCCCTCAGAAAATTCCAAGGGAGGATTCAGGAACTCTGTGGGAAGTGGATGAGGGGAGTGCCCCAGGAGGGCTGCCAGGAGACAACGCCCCACGCAGACCTCAGCTTGCTTTCCCTCTTAGCGTGTGTTTTCTGGCGCTTATTATCCTGAACCTCAGCCAAAGGTAAAATTGCCTGTTCAGCACCCAGGGAAACCCAATCAGAGCAAACTTGGCCAGCAGTGTAGACCACTGCAGCCCTGGTTTCTCTGAGGGTCGCTGCTTTGGCTACAGGTCAGGACTGAAACTGCGCCTGGGTGTGAGGCACGGGGAGGCGGGAGGAAGGGAGAGGAGGCAGTTATAGAAACAGTCTTGCACCACCTGGCCCGGAATCAAGTCAGGAGAGAGGTGGGCTCCAGGGTACCACTGAGGAAGAACTTGGTACCTGAGGAAAACGCCCCTTCTTAAATAGCCATATATCTCAAGTTATGAAATAGGACGGAACAAACAAAATGTGTTCAGAATAGCAAAGTAGCCGAATTATCGAGTAATGAGGGAGAATTCTGGGGTCTCTGGAATTTAGGAAGGTTGGGGATAAAGCAGTTTGGTAAGTAGAGGGAGTCTGATTAGCAAACCGGGATAACCTTTCAGGCAGCCCTGGGTACAAGGACCTAGGAGAGTTGCTGAAGTCTCTCTCTCATCATCTGCTGGCTGGGGTCCCTCTAAAAGTTCCTTTCCTGGAGAAACAGTACTTCTCTTGTAGGCTCATGGCGAGGTCTTGGGAAGGCGGGCTTCCTGAGACTTACTGTGTAGCTGCAGTCTTTTCCTTGCTGCTCCCATTTCCAGGTGGCACACTTTGCTGTGTGTATCCTAGAACAACATCCGTTTTGATAAGAAATATGCATGCTAGGAAGTCACTTGTTCTCCCAAAGGAGATTAAAGGAAGAAGTGTTGCTTTTCAAAGATAAGTTTCTCCCATGAGCAAGACAAAAAAGCAAAAGCAATCAGAAGTTGATGTGGGTTTTGTCCAACAAAAACACAGTAGCCACCGATACTGTCTCTTGGTGCACTTCCAACAGAACCAGATGAACTGAATTTATTTTCAAGGGCTCAAAAACCAACATTTTATAGTTTTAGCATGTAGCAAATATAGTTATTTAATATTTTATCATGTTTTTCTTGTAACAAATCCTTATGCTTGGCAACTCTTCTATCTAGTGTAAATTCAAATAAGAAACATTCCGAGTTCTCCCTCATTGGGTCATACAGGGCTACCCAGCAGCTGCTGATGCATAATCAAGAACCTGGGAATGCAGTTGCTTGGAAAAGGAAGGTTTCAGAAGTAGCTCAGTTGACGATTTGGAGAAGTCAGTCCATCCTGGCTTATCTGGGGGTGCGGGAGATGTGATTAGAACAGGCCTCTGAGGACGAGGCCTCGGGTCAGGGTTTTGACTCAGTGATATGATTACAGATGAAGGTGGGGAAGTTGTGCTTTGAAGGGACAAGAAGGGACCACAAGACGAGGAATTCAGGCTGCCGCCACAGCTGGAAAAGGCAGGTAATAGTCTGCCCTCCGTACCTTCAATGGAAACAGCCCTGAGGCTGTCTTGATTAAGCCCAATAAGACTGATTTCAGGCTTCTGTCTCCAGAAGGAACGAGAACATTGCTTTAACCCATGTAGCCTGTGGTAATTTGTACTCACGGGATAGGAAACAAATACATCGCAAATACATTATCGCTAGCATCTTTCTCAGGTCCTCTCTGGACGTGTTCCCCTGGACTGCTTCATCTAAGCATGGATTCCGGTATCCGCAGCTGGGTGCCTGTCTGTTACTGCCCTGCCTACTCTGGCTGGAGCCTGCTCTTCCTTGGATTCAGCTGCAGCCTTTGATGATAAAACTCAGTTGGGATCTTAGCTGCCTTAAGCAGGGAATTGAAGTTTTTTCATAGTGGGTTACAGTACATAGCAGCGAGAAGGAGGTTGGGAAAAGCTACCAGCTCTCTTGAGTGTTTGCTTCGTTTGGGGTGATGAAGTTGGAATGTATTTTCTTGAGTTGATTGTGCGTGCACTGTATGAGTGTGGCATGTGTGTGATAATGTGAGTGTGCACATGTGTACATGTGTGTGCATGCATGAGTTCCTGAGGTGTTCACAAGCCAACTTCAGTTATCTTCCTAAATGCTCTGGCTCTAGATCCTCCCGACTCCACCCCCAGTGCTGGAGTTACAGATACATACTATACATACCATGGCATCCCATGACATGACTTCACAAGGGTCCTGGGGGTCAAACTCAAGTCCTCACGCTTCCCTAGAAGGTATTTTACTGACTGAGCCATTTCCCTAATTACTAAACAATATTTTTAAAGCTAAAGATCACTGATATATATATATATATATATATATATATATATATATATATATATATATATTCCTAAGAGAATCAGTAGGTTTAGAGCATTAGTCTATGAATGTTAGCCATGGTCTCAAATGACGTGCCAGCAGGCTATCATCTGGAGGGCCTGGTCTCCCAGGGGCTGTCAGGCCCTCTGTCAGTTTCTAGCTTGGTGTGCCTAGGACAAGGCTCAAAGTCTTTAGTCCATCACGTCCTGGGCACTACTGATGAATATCTGACCTTCAGGAAGACCTCAGCGTGACACCCCTGTGCCGAGGGATATTGCTGAGAGAGACCCCACAATGGCCTTTCTGGCCAGTAACATAATCCTCCCATCAGCGAGTTCAGTGGTCACTAGGGAACTTAGGGGTTGGCTGCTGACCCTAAAACTTTCTTCTGTTTTGTGTCTCCCACTCTGAGGTCTAAAGCAGACGAAAACCCCGAGCTCCCCACTTTTCAGCTAAAAATACCTCTTTCGCCACAGACCCACTGAGTTCTCAGATTTCCCAGCTGGAGTGAGTTTTCCGGACATAGGGCTACCCCAGTGGAAAGTCTATAAGCAGAGAATACCAGGTTAATAATAGTTCTGGGGAGGCCCCTGCCAAGCTCTCACACCCAGCTGCCCAGTTGGGGTAATCAGTGACAGGGACGGGGTAGGGGTGGGAGGAGCCGGTCAAGGCAGCAATGATGGAGGGGCTGCTTCCTGCATCCACTTTCTTTGCCTAGTAGGGAAGGGTCGCTTGCTCACTTGACCTGGCTTTTGTGGTCAGATCCTAGCCTTGATGAATTTGGCTGTGATGTCTCTTACCTTGCCTTCTGTGTAACACTGGCACTGAATGTCCCAAGCCGTTTAAAATGAAAGGAGGTCAATTGCACACCCCCTTACCCCCTAGGGAATAAATGGCCTCCTTCAGGGCTAGCAGTGTGATGAGACGGTAGAACTCTTGCTTAGTGTATAGAAGGCCCAGTTCAATCCGACAGAGAAAAAGTACAAAAGGGAAGAAAGACCTCTTCTGGGGAAGTATCCTTCCAGTGGAAGAAAATGAAACACATGGACTATTTTAAAAAATATTTTAGTTAAAAATGAAACCTGTATGTATTTATGGATGGATAGATGGGTCAATTCATTGTTTTTTGAGATAGGGTGTCACTGTGTAACCGAGGCTGGTCCTGAACTCCAGATCCTCCTGCTTCAGCCTCCCTGCGTGCTGCAGCCTCCCTGTGTGTTGCAGCTGCAGGGATGTGCCCTCTACTTTGGTTATTTCATTTTAAATACAATTTATCTAATTTTATTTTATGTGTGTTGGTGTGAGGGTGTCAGATCCCCGTGAACTAGAGTTACAGACAGTTGTGAGCTGTCATGTGGGTGCTGGGAATTGAACCCGGGTCCTCTGGAAGAGCAGCACCCAGAGCTCTTTAACTGCTGAGCCACTTCTCCAGTCCCTTTATTTCATTTTTGAAAAAGGAGATCTTCCCATTAGAAAGTTTGTTGTCCTTGCATTATGTTTCTAAAACACACAGACGGACACTGAAAGTATGTCCAAATTGGCCTTTTCCAACCTGCAGTATTGGAATCTTTGGGCTCCTGTTTTATCCGGTTCTGGATGAGAATCATCCCTTTGTCCAGCATGTTAATACAGACTAAATTTCTTGTGTGATAGTGGTGTTCATTGTTTATTGCTGTCTTGGTCCTGCAGTGCTTGTATTTGCACAACCCTTTCTTTCCTTAATAATGGCCTGTTGTGGAATATTACCTTAGGTGTGTTACATTTGTCTATGCTCTGGAACATTCGTTTAATGATGTAAAGATGTGCTGCTTTTGTCTAGACTGCATTTGTTTAACTCTGTGAAGCTGTGATTCTTTGCCTGTCTAAAACACTTGACGGTCTGATAAAGAGTGAAATGGCCAACAGTGAGGCTGGGGAAAGGATAGGCGGGGTTGGCAGGCAGAGAGTGTAAATGAAGGAGAAATGAGCGGGAGGCAGGAGAGAGAACAAGGAGAGGAGGATGTCAGGGACCAGCCACCCGACCAGCCACGGAGTAAGAGTGAAAGTAACGTATACAGAAGTAAGGAAAGGAAAAAGTCCAGAGGCGAAAGGTCGTCGGGATAATTTAAGAAAAGTTGGCAAGAAACAAGTTAAGCTAACGCTGAGCATTCATAAGTAAGAATAAGCCTTCGTGTCATGATTTGGGAGCTGGGGGGTCAGACCCCACAAAATATCAAGAGAGTAAGAACAAAAAATAACAATGGCCCCAAAAGACACAGATAGTATTACCAGAAATTCAGATGTACTGAAGAGAAGTGTGTCCTTTATTGAAACAGTCAATTATTTTTTTGAGACGGGGTTTCTCTGTGTAGCCCTGGGTGTCCTGGACCTTGGCCTACAGACCAAATTGGCCTGGAAGTCAGAGATCCGCCTGCCTCTGCTTCCTGAGCACTGGGATTAAAGGCGTGCGCCGCCACTGCCCCACTGTTTGGGGCTTTATAAGGAAAGAAAAAGTCATAGGCTGAAGTTGCTCTAAAAAAGAATGAGAAAAAAAAAGTTACCCAGGGGAATTTGATGAATGAGAAGACATTTCTGTTGCTTTTGCTGTCAAATTGCTAATATGAAGGTTCCAGCCACAGTGCACGCATGCGTGTGTGTGCTCAGGCAATGTCCCAGGGGCCTTCACTCTGGGTCTATATTTGGAGACAGAGCTGAGGAAGCTACGTGAGGAACCAGTCTTCCACCTTTATCTCCACTGCCTTCCTCTGACCCCGATCTGGACTCAGGCATTTTCTTTCAGCCTATCCTGACAGATCAGCGTAGTGCGTGCAGGGGACCAACTCTTCAGGGTCACCATGGAGCAAGGGTCACGGAGAGGCAGGAGCAAAGTTGAAACTTTAATGAGTTTATCTACTAAGCTCCTGCATTGTGCTGGCATGACTCTCAGGAATGCTTGGGAGTAGGTGATGTGTGGAGAAGAGCGGAGGGGGGGGGGTGATCGGGAGAATACAAAGAGAGGAATACAAAGAATAGGAAGACACAAAGTGAGTTTTGAAGCCTGATTTGAAACCATTGCCTCCCACTTTGACCCTCTTCTGAGTATGCGTGTCCACTCCAATAGGAATTGCCTGTGGTGGTCCTGGTCCCCATGGTATGAGAATCAGACATAGAACACACACAAATTCACACCCCTACTAACTGAAAGCACCCCAGAAACATGGCAGAGGTGGTGCTTGTCATTCTACTTATCTATTGTGCAGTTTGTTAAGAGAAGAAAAAAAGGTGTAACGTGGATTGCTTTTCATAGATTTCAATATTTTCATGGTGTTTTCCTATCCAGACCCCACAGAGCATCACTATTGAGGCACGATGGTGACTCCATGGAGTCAGGATGATGGGTTAGTTGGGTGTTGGTTAGTCTGAGGTGATCAGTGCTGAAGCAGGGTAAGGGAAACGTGTACGTGCCGGGACAACAAGCAGCGTGTGGGGACCTGGAGAGAATTAACATGGCATCCCTCTGGAACACAGGGAGGAGCAAGACAGATTAGGCACGGACTGGAGGATTAACCAAATAATTAACTACATCAACAATCCAGCTCTCACATTGTTGGAGAAATATGGCGGTAGCACACTAGACCTGGGACCTTGCGACACAGGATTAAAGGTGGGGATCCGAGGGAACGGGAAGGGAAATAGAACTACACTCAGATGTAAATCGTTAGGCGCTCTGTGTAGCCACGGCTAATGTGCTGAGGAGAGCAGGAGAATGGGGCAAAGCTGCATTGTGGCTGATGGCTTCCGAGGGTTCAGGTTCATGGTAACTTGGCCTGCTTCAGCAGAACATCATGGTGGTGATGGCTTGTGAGGTAGAGGAGGTTCTTTTCCTCATGATAGATGGGAAGGCAGACTAAGGGACTGAGGAGCAGGTATAACCTTCAAAGGCTTGACTGTAGTGGCCTACATCCTCCATCCAGGACCTACTTCCTAAGGTTTCAAACCCTTCTAAAATAGCACCTTGAGTTTTGGACCTAGTTTTCAGTACAGGAGTCTGGGGGTGCAGTGAGCATTTCATATTCAAACCACACACACACACACACATGCATATATAATGTGTTTATGTATGTGTATAATGTGTTACATGTATAGTTATGTATACATTTGTATATTATATATACATGTGGAGAGTGTACCATATATGAATACCTTTCAACTCTACATGAACTACTGTGTAACCAAGGATGCTCTTGAACTTCTAATCCTTCTACCTCCATCCTCCCAATTCTGGGATTCCATGTGTGCACCATCACTCTGGATTTAGTTAGTGCTGGGGATTGAACGTGGGCTTTGTGCGTGGTAGGCAAGCACTCTACCAATTAAGCAACATTTTCAGCCCCATGTTGAATGAAACAGGAAACCACAAATCCACTCTTATTTAAAATTAAAAAAAATGGAAAATTTGGAGGGAAGGGTTATTAGCAAAGTTCAAAGCATCTTGTTGCAAATGTTTTAGTTATACTGTTACACTGGCGAAGGAAACAGTGTTCAAACTGAGAGACTTGGTTCACACACTCTTATCCTGTAGCTAATACGATTATCATCAATACAAACCAGGCAAATTGATAAAGTGCAATGGGAATATGATACCACTTTTAATGATATTTCTTCTAAAGATGCCTGAATTTAAAGTGAAACTGTACCTGGGAGACATTCTAAAGGATTGCTGGCTAGTAACTTACAAAAGTTGTCAAAGTCCTGGAAATGAGACTGAAGAAGAAGCAGACAAGCAAAACATGAAAACTGAGTCTGACCATTAATTCTGAGGTTTCCCTTTTAGGTGTGCTATGACTGTTAGAGTTATGAGTGAATCTTGAGTGGGGCCTGAGGATAAGATGGCAGACATGCATAGGTGCAATTTCTTGATTTTGATGGCCATATTTAGGTCATCTGGGAGGTGATTTGTGGTTGTAGGAACTATCCAATAGTAAGTTACAAAAGCACGAGACATTGCGTCAGCAGTTCAGTATCAAGGACTGGGAAGAATAAGAAATTCTTCATCCTTTCCCCCTCTCCCCGCACAGTTTTTCCCTAAATGTATAGCTTTTCAATTTTTTTTAAAAAGGAGAAAATGGTAATTTTTCCTTCAATTTTTAAGTTAACTTATGTGCACATATGACAAAATTTCTTTTTTCCCCTAGTGGACAACTTAGTATAATGCTAATAGACAAGTTGACTTGACAATTATGAAAGAATATTTTTCAAAATACTTCAGTCACAAATAGGATTATTTAAAATCATTAATCATAATCATAACTTTTAATTGTATATTTCCTCCAAAGTCTGAAAGTTGGTGCATCAAGGCAAGTAGTAAATATTAAAAGAAAAATAAATTAGTTAGCTTAGTCTGGCTTGGCTTTGATCTGAGGGTTTGTCTTTGCATAAGCAAATTTGGTACATTTATCATACTAAGCATATTTCTAAATATTATTTATATGTTTGATTTTGACTTAAAATACAGACAACGTTAACATGGGTAATAAAAGTGAGACAGTTGAAAGGTGGTATATATTTTCGGTGAAATAAATTGTTTGAAAGTTGTTTCATTGTTACAGTTACCAACTGTGAAAAAATGTGGAAACAAATTGAAAAATATGATTGATAGAATCCTGGGATATGACTACTTGAATCCTCCTTTTCTATCACTAATATCTGATAATTTTAGGGATTGTTATTTAATTCTTTATACTTTGGTTATTCTGACCATAAAAGTCAAACATTTATTGGAGTTTATATCATAAACATGAATTAACATATTAAAAAACAAAACCACCAGTGGAAAGAAGCTGGTATGTTCAATTATTTGGTTAAGGCTGAAATAATTCTGAGATTCATTTGGAAGTACTAGTAAGGAAGTATTCACTGATCCTTTGCCATTAAAGTATTTTGAATAATAAATGGTTTCCTGTTTTAGTTGAACTGGGAATTTTATTAAAAAGTAGAAGTCAGTTTTGCAAATTATTTTTCACATTATAAATCTTTTACTCCTTATTTTTTTTTTCCATGAGACAGAGTCCCAGGCTAGGCTGGCCTCAAAATCATGGCAATCCTCCTGCCTCAGCTTTCTGAGTACTAGGATTACAGGCATAGGCATTGTACTTAGCCTTGTACTTCATCTCCACAGCATTTAGTAAATGGATCTTTATGTCATTTATGGCTGTTTTTCTCCTCAGTCACACTGCGTTACTTGAGGACAGGGACTTGGAACTTGCTTGCCCCTTTGCAATCTCTGCCTCTTAGTATAGTTTGTGAAGCCATTTTCTCATGTGATTTTAGTTTGTATTGTGTGTGAGCTCATTTGTGTGTGTGTGTGTGTGTGTGTGTTTGGGAAGCGGGTTCTTATGGAAATACAGAATGGCTTTGGTTTGCTTCTGAGAGGCACCTTGGGGGCTTCATCAGTCTGGGATTACTTTTAAAATCATTTCTTTTACTTTTGGGAATAATAATATAATTATATCACCTCTCCCTTCCTTTTCCTTCCCCAAACCCTCTCATGTACCCTTCTTTGCTCTTTTTCAAATTTATGGCCTTCTTTTTCATCACACACACACACACACACACACACACACACACACACACACACACATTTCTAAGTAGGCGAGCACAACCTGCTCACTCTGTCTAATGTTGACTTGTATGTATATTTTTAGGGTTGACCATTTGGCATTGCTTGACCAAGTGATGTGCTCTTCCCTGAAGAAGACTATTTTTCCTTCTCTTGGTGTTCCTTAGTTGCCTGTAGTTCTTCATGTAGGATTGAGGCCTCCTGACCTCCCCCATGTTAGCATGCCTATTGTTTTTGTCTGTGTTCAGCTTGTGTTTAGACAGTCATGCTGATGAGACTTTATGGGTATCATCCTGACATTACTAGGAGACATAACCTCACAGAAACCTCCCTCTGGCTCTTAATATATTTCTACCTCCTTTTCCATAGCTCCCTCCTCCTGAATGATCCTTAGCCTTCAGTGAGGGACTTGGATCATAGATGTATCCCTTGGCATCGGCTCTACAGCTCTTCATTTGATCATGGTAGTTTCTGTGTTGGTCTCTGTCTGTTGCAAAGAGAATTTTCTTTGATGCAGAGTGAGGACTACATATATGGATAGTTATAAGGAGAAATATTTAGAATGTAAGGGGGGAGCTACCAACACTCACTGAGCTATGACATCTATGTCATATGACCACAACAGTAACCAACATGGTGTGATAACCCAAGGGTGCAGTAGTGGCATGCATACTTTTGCGGTAACCAACAGCTCTTTAATCAGACTTAAGACTGCTCAATAAGAGGGAACTCATTCCTTGTTCTGGAAACCTACCCAGGTCTAGCGAAGTCATGGGTCTTGGAAGAGAACCTACAATCTCCACTCTCCCGAATAGCATAATCTCTATCTACACTGCAAATATTATGATCTATTTTTTAAACTTGCATTTCAAATCTTGGGAATTCTATAGCAGCATAATGTAAGTTTATTGATCATGCTTACTTATAAGATAGTCTTGGGAATTTTTATTTCTCATGTCTTTTCTAAAACATATTTTTAAATCTTTACATTTTTCCTGTCACTGAAAACAATTTTTTTGTAGACTGTATTCTGATTATGTGTTAGTTTCCCCTCCTCTAACTCCTCTGAGATCCTCCCTTCCCACCCAACCCACACCATTTCTTTCTCTCTCTCTTCTTCTTAAAAATTTCCACATATTTACCACTTTTAGAGAGCTCCTCAGTAGAGCTTTCCAATCTGTCTTCATGGAGATTGTAGCAGTGTGGAGGGTCTAGCTTTAGCCAAGGCTCTTGGCTCCAGTCACTAACCCAGACCTTTTTTTGGGTCCCTTTACTCTCATTCCAACCCAGGGTCCAATCAGCTGGTCCTGATGGGGTGTAACTCCCTTCCGCCCTTGCCTCTAGATTCCAGTACCATGTTAGCATCAACCTTCACCACTTGGTCCTGACTTTCAGTCTCCTTTTTCAGCTTCCAGAGATGTCTCTTTTCTTGTGAATATATTTACACTGAATGGGTAATCATCAACAACGCTGTGGTGGCTACTCTGGAAAAGAGGAGGGAAGTGACTCATATTGTATATTTTCTTAAGCCTCTGGAAAGGAGACTGTTTACCTTGGCTTCAGGGTTGTGGCAACATTTTCAACCAAAGCTGCCTTCAGCTGCCTGTGAGATTAGGGGTTTGCCCATGTTTGCTATTACTCTATTGATTTGGAGTCTTAGAACCCCCTTAGAATTGTCTACTCCAGAGAAAAGGATTATGTAGGTGACCTGGTACCTCACATGTCCTGAGGATGAGAGGCAGACAGGCATTAGAAAGGACTAGAACTTGGAAGAAGCAGGCTAGTAGAACTGAGAGACATGAACAAATAGTTGTGGGTACCAGGAAAGAAGTTGAGTGCCTCTGCTGGGCACGTGTATATGAGGGTGTTAGAAAATCTGCATGCTGATGGGAGTACACATAACTGTTTCTCTCATCACCGCCCCTGCGTTGGTGGACTCTGAGTCTCTTCCTACATACCACACGGTTCTTTTCTCACTCCCTTGCACCTTCGAGACAGGGTTTCTCTATGTAGCCCTGACTGTCTTGAAACTCACTTTGTAGACCAGGCTGGTCTGGAACTCACAAAGATCCGCCTGCCTCTGCCTCCAGAGTGCTGGGATTAAAGACGTGTGCCACCACTGCCAGGCTGTCTTCGAACCTTTGATGGTTGCTTCCTTACTAGTATTTCTTAGGTCATGCCCAGGTAAGTCAAATATCTTGAAATGCACAAGAGTCCACAGGGAAAAAAAAAATAACTGACCTGCTCAAGAGACAATGATGTTACTTCCTTCAAAAGCACCCCCTTCAGTCACCACACACATACGTTGAGATTCATTGAAATGCATGGTCAAGAAATATGGTTATCTCGGTGCAAAACGCTGTATTACTGTTTCTCTGCTGTCCTTTATTAACTTGCCCGCATTACCTTGTCCCTGGGTGTGAAACTGAACTGGAGCCGTGATATTGTTGTTCTCTTGGAGGGAGGCAATAACGGGCCCAAGGGCAAGGATTATTCCTCATCCTTGTGTCTCTGGATCATATTGGGCACAGAAAAGGCTCCAAATAAACATTCCTGGAATGAGCCACGCTAGTATCAACTTTTGATACAGTTTGTAACATATAGGTACAATTTGTTATGAGGTACAATTTGCTATGAGGCTCTCAGCACAGATTTTCCCTTTCCTTTCCAACTAGAAGATTCACAGCATGGCGAGCTATGTAATGCCTGTTAAGTGTGGATTCCACCCTCTGCTCTAGGTGTTCAGAAGGCAACTGTCACTTCATCTAACACATACCATCCCTCCTCGTGCCTCTGCGTGGCGGGATCCCTTTCAGCAGGTGGGGTCAGGAGGTCAACCGCTCCACATCTGTTTATGCTTTGCTCTGCATCAAAATGCTTGAAATGGGTTGTTGCAGAGCATAAAATCCATTTGGTCGTGTATGCGCTCCCTTATTATTTTCAGCTGGAGAAAGCCAATATTTTAGGTGCCTGCTCCTGTTGCCAGTCGCTTTCAATCTTCAAGTCACAGTTCCCATTGATAGAGGCTCTGCGAGTCAGTGAAGTCTCTGTGGCGTGGACACATTCCAGTCTCCACTTGGCTATATGAAAAAGGGATTGCTTCCTTTTACAATGTGCCCAGCCTCTTTAGCTGTGTGGTAACATAATCTCGATGCAAAATTTAAAGCATTTTTTTATGAATAAAAAGTCAAATATTTAATTCCCTGAGGAATGGATCGTCCAACCTTCTTTTTTTTTCTTTCTTTCCTCACATCCTTTGTTCTAAAAATACAAATACAAAGAGAAAGAGATAAGGAGAGAAAAATGAAACACATCTTTCGGGCTCTCCACTGTGTGCGGAAAGAGTTCCAGCACAGTATCTGCCTTCAAGGAAAACTTTCATTTTCTTTAGGTTGTGTTTTCCATAAAATGACAGCATTGAAATGTTGGAGTATGAGGGTAAAGTCATCTCCAAAAAGGACGTGTGTGTGTGTGTGTGTGTGTGTGTGTGTGTGTGTTTATCCTCCTTGTTCTCCTAGTCCTCCTCCTCCTCAGGAAAAAGGGAGTCTGTTGTATGTTTGTAACTATTACAGAAATATGACCCTCCCAGCTTGCTCTGAAGAAAACAGGACTTAAAGATCTTCTTGTACCTCTAAGATAAAGATGATAACTTTCCTTCAGGGAGCTGACTGGAGAAGACACCCTCTGAGCTGCTTCACCCAGGGAGAAATCAGGTCTCAAAACTTTGTGAACTTGTAAGAAAAAAAAAAAAAGAAAAAAAACCCTGTTTGTTCTTTTCACTAATTTCACATTTTTTGTTGCATATTTGTGGTGTATCAAGGCATTGAAATTTTTGGTTTCTAATTTGTAGATATAGGCATAAGGTTAGGGTGAAGGGATGGCTTTATAAGGTCACCTAAACTTCTAGTAGTCGAGACAATTGCATAAGTCGCCTCTGAAACATTCCAGTCTGTTCTCTCATAATTCACACTTGAGCTGAACAATGCCACCTTGAAAGCGGGAGCATGAATGTGACATGCTGTCTGCATTATGGGGTAATTATTATCTCGTCTCCCGGACAGAGTAAACACTGTGCTGGTATTTAGCCTCTAGATTGAACATCCATTCTTAGAAGTGTGAATATGTGTCTCGGGAGAGGACTGTCTGGTGCTGCTGCAGTTTTCAGAGGGGGAGCCGGGGGCAGGGTTGACTTGCCAGAGCCATGTGTGCTGGTGTGAACTCAGTAATTTCATTTTGAGAGAGGGCATTGGGCTATTGGAACCTCGTCTGCTTCAATTAAACGACAGAGAATGGGCTGAAAAGACTTACTGAGAACCAGATGCTTTCTCCCTGTGCCTCCCGGGACATTCAAAACAAACATCACAACAAAAGACACTTGGGTCCAGAGGAATTCTGACGGATGGTTTGGAAGCGTTTTGTTCTCTGGTAGAGCAGAAGCTAATACAGAGAATTGACAGATGGTTGGTCTGAGAAGTACCTACATTGTTGATCTCTTATTCAACAAATCTGCTTTTAGTTCACGTGAGGGACACTTTCGCAGTTGACTGAAAACAAAGTGGCGTGTATGTAGCACTGGCAAATATTCACTATTCATTTGGGGTAGCAATTGTCTTGCTGATGCTTGGTGCACACTGAGTGGAGACGGACTGAAGAGACGCCATCTCTCTTTAGTACTGAAAAAGTTCTCAAAGCACATTTGGGCGCTGATATTTGGGGCATAAGAACGTTCTAATCTGAGTGTCCCGCGGGAGCCCCCTGTCGGCGCTGCTGAGCCTGCAACTATGATAGTATGCAATCTCCACAGCATTTTCAGGAGCTTCCTGTGGAAGACTCAGGGATGGGAGTGACCTACTGCCCTCGCAGCCAGTTGCATGCACGCTTTGCTAAAGCAGCAGGACACAAACGCATTTGCAGTTCCTCATCTTCCTACCTCAAGAACTAAGGGACCAAGTTTTCCGCAAACAAAAGCAGTGTTGATTTTGGAGGACTTTTTAACTGACAAATACTGCAACCTCACTCAATCTTCTGTGCTGACTTCATTCTATTCTACCATAATTTTAAACATGATCTCCTCTTCTCATTGTGACTTAATAGCCCAAAAAATAACAAAAAAGTTAGCTAGGTGCTATAATAAATTTTGCACCAAAAATAATTTTAACTAAATCCACCAGATGGTTACCAGAATTAGGGTAACCCTCTAGCTAGGAATGGTTGGTCACCCCAGATTTGCAGACTCTTGGGATATACATTTACCTGTCTGTGTAATTTTATGGTATTCTTGGGAATACAAGGATTTTGGTCTTTGTATTTAATTACATCTATGGTAGAGAGACACATTTTTTCAGGTGGAATTAACTTGCATACCACACAAAGCCTGAAGTGTCTGTCTGGCACTAATTTAAACAAACCATACACAAAATAGCATTATTGGAATATCTGTATATATGATGCTGTAGTATAAGACAGAGCATACCAATGTCTCTTTGTAGACATTATCTGAGGGTGAATATTATTTCTTAATAAGTTATTGGAGGCTAAAGATGACATTTGCTTAGTGACACCTTGGGATGATCAGAGAATATGTTCGTTGTTGTTTTTTTAAGTTAGGTTGTTGATTTGTCAAATCTGAACTTGAACCCTCTATGTCATTTTTTAAAACAATATTTATTGTTTTAGTTATGTGTGTATATGGGAATATGGGGTATTTATACATGAATGCAGGTGCTTGAGGAGGCCAGAACTATTGAATGCCCCAGAGCTAATGTTACAGGCGGTTGTGAGCCACCTGATGTGGGTGTTGGGAGTCAAAAGGGTCCTCTGGAAGACAGTGCGTGCCCTTCACGGTTGCTCCATTCCTCCAGGACCTCCTTTATATCTCAGCTTTTACCACTGCCTTAGTTACTTTTCTATTAAACACATCCCACTTAGGGTGCAGTTGTTGCATGAGAATGGAGCGGGATTGCTCCTTTCAATACCAAAGTCGGGTCCTTTTGAATGACAGCTAAAAGTTTAGGACATGGAAGCTTATAAATTGGCAGACCAAGGTCCTTAATAAATCGACCAAACTGTAGGCATCTCTTTTTGACTGTAACTACTATCAGGTACCAGGGAACAAGAATGCCTAGGCATTTCTGATTTCGGGGTTGGTAGATTTACAGGAGCATTTGTTCTCAGAGTCTTCGCGTGGCTGCGCTTGTGGTTTTGTTTATAGTAAGACTCACTACACTGTCTACAACACAAAGTTTCCTATTCAACTCCAAAGTTCAGAGGAAGGGGTACAAGTGTGGCCTTCCACTTGCAGTCCTAGGAAACTTGGTTTATTAACTTTAGGATGCTTTCCATAAAAAAAAAAGCCCTATCTCACTTAACATTTTAATATTGGCTGTACATTTGCAAATAATTTTCACCGCAGAGACTTTGGATGATTTAGGAGTAGAGTATATGGCGACAATCGAGGGACATATTATTTTAAAAGATGTCATTTGCATAACTGCAGAATAATGTTGTTTGGGTGATTTATCGACTCATTTATTTGAAAGTTGTTAATCCCCTCCAGTGGTTGGAGTGGGATATAGGCTTAAGGATGATACAACGAGCAGAGCTGGATCTTATTCCCTGTCCTCACTTTTTGTGTGGGTATATAGTGTGCATGTGTGTACATGTATGCTTTTGCACGCATGTCTCTCTGTGTGCACGTGTAAAGTGTGTGTCTGTATGTGTGTGAATGTATGTGTGCAGTGTGCGAGTGTGTAGATGTATGTGTGTGTGCGCATGTGTATAAATGTGTGTGTGTGAATGTATGTGTGTGGTGTGCATGTGTGCAAGTAAATGTGTGTGTTTCATGTGCGTGTGTGGTATGTGTGCCTCTGTGTGTGCACAGGTTGTGCAGGAGGCCCCAGGTTGATGTCAGGAATCACCCTTTATTGCTTTCTACCTTAGTCATTGAAACAGGGTCTCTCCATGAAACCCAGAGCTTGCCAGTTATTCAGTTTTACTGACCTGCTTGCTCCAGGGATCCCTTGTCTCTGCCTTTCAAAGCTGGGATTACAGACAAGCCATCAAACCCACCCAGCAGTTACCTGGGTTTGGAGAATCTGAACTCAGGTCTTTGTGCTTGCCATCCCCCTAGTCTAAGACTTAATTAAGCTTTTAAGCTTGATAAAAAACTGGCAATAAAGGATACGGTGTTGGAGGAAGGGGACGGGGGGGGGGAGGAAGATGAAGGGGTGGGGAGAGAGGGTTAGAGAGGCTTAAAAAGGGTGAAGGTAAGGCTTCTGAACAAGGTGGTAGGATCTGCAGTAGAGGTGGAAGGGCCGTCTTAGATGGGGATGGTGGTGAATTCAAGTACAGAAGTGAAACAGGTCTACGGCTCTAGATTTGGGAAAGTGTGCTAACCTCCACACAATGGTTTTACTGTTTCTGTAAAATAAGAATTGTTCTCAGAACAGGAGAGTTTGAGAAGGAAGCTTTGAACTCACCAGCCAAGTAGCCCTGCCAAGTGGCTCACCAGCACATTCTACCATCCAGACAGAGAAGAGTGGAATGTTCACCTGCTGTTGGCTTTAGAAGCCAAACTAAGCGACTGTCTTAGTTTGCTTTCTATTCTGTGACAAAGATTGTGGCCAAGAGAAACTTAGGGAGGAAAGGACTTTTTCAGTGTCAGGGCACATCATCTAAAGAAGTCAGAGCAGCAGGTCACACGGGAACCTGCAGCCAGGGACTGAATCAGAGCCGTGGAGACATGCTGCTTATTGGCTTCATCTCCTCTCCTTGCTCAGTTTGCTTTCCACCTGGTCAAACTGGGCCCACTGGGCTGAGTCTATCTCTGTCAATTACCAACCAGGAAAATGCCTTATAGACTTCCAGGATGGAACCTCAATGGAGGCTTCTCTTTCCACTTGACTCTCACTTATGTCAAGCTGATGAAGCTCTAACCATGGCAGTGAGGGGGAAACCCAGAGGAATGGGGGTGCTCAGAGCAGCTGTAGGGGTTATGGCAGTAAAGGTTCAAACACAAACACCCTAACGCAGGCAAATGGAAAAGGAAAGTCAGCAGACTGGGGGAAGATTTAGGGGCTCACTGGTTAGGAGGCCCCAAGGGACTGAGAGAGTGGATGTCACAAAGCTGATAAAAATAGCAAGTTGAGAGACAAACACATCAGAGTTAGGAACATAGAAGACAAGGAGGAGAAAAGCCCCAGTGGAAATTAACTGACTTAAGAAAATACCCCCGTTGGGAAGAATCTATCATTATATGCTGTAAAAGCAAACATGGTAGCTTTTCACATGAATGCTGTTCTTGAGATGCAAGAAGCAAGTTTCCTCCGGCGAGATTAGAACAACACCAGAATGAATTGCTTTATAATACACATGTGCAGTTCTGACGAGATGCTTAGCTCCCTGAACTTACTGCATAGTCCCAAGGGTGAGGAGGTTCAGTTCTGGAAGACTGGAAGATGAATGCCACCTGGGAGAGCCTCCTGAAAGGAAGCTTAGGAACAGTCTTTGCGGTTAGCTCGCTGCTGTGGTGATGGCTGCTCTTGGTTGCCAACTTCGACTGCATCTGGAATGAACTAAAAACCCAAGGGGCTGAGTACAGCTGTGAGGACTTCTCTGAGTCATTTGATGTGGGGAAACCCATCTTCCAGCTCACCTTCAATCTGGGCCGCACCTTCTGCGGGCAACCCCTCGAAAGGACATGGAAGAAGGAGATGTTTGCTCTTTGCCCGCTTGCCTTCCCTCTTGCTGGCGAGTTCATCCTTTCTCTTGTATTAGAGTCTACTTCCCTGGGGTTAGGGCATACACTGAAGACCTGCTGGGACATTCAGTCTTATGGACTGGACAACTCTGTCTTCTTTCATTTTCTGTTGGTAAACAGCCAGTGTTGGACCAGTGGGATCACAGCCTTGTAAGTCAGTGGTTCTCAACCTGTGGGTCACCACCCTTTCGGGGGGGGGGGTGTTAAGTATTTTCTTAGATGAGTCTCTCCGCCGACATAAATAATCCTTATCAGACCAAATTAGACCAAATTAAAGATGCCCGTGTTTAATGGAGTGCTCCCGAGTGCCCCCAGGAAAACATGGAGAGGGGGAGACCATGCAAAACCTGAAGACTACATGTTTATTCTCTGGGGGGCAGTTTAAGTAGCCTGTGGGAGTGGTTCCGACCTCCCCTGGGGAGGGATTACCATTTGGCAGGCTTTCTTGACTCTCCCTGAGGAGGGGCAATTGTTTAGCAGGCTTTCTTGGAGGTGGAGTTTGAGCTGAGGCAACTCCCACGGGAAGGAGTTTATGCCAGGAGCTGGGGTAAAGCCCCCAGGCAATCCAGACTTTTTGTATAAAGGGATGTTAGTGAACTGACATGATGCTTCTGACTAAACATTCCAGACTTTTTTGGATAAAGCTCGTGAGCTGAGGTGAAGCCCCTCAACCAAACATTTTAGACTCCTTGGATAAAGGGGCGCCAGCTCAAGTCTGGCTGCTTCCTATGGGCGTGGGGCGATGTGGGAGAGGGGAGAGCTGAGAGTTGGTGGGCTCACACTCAGTGAGAGGTGCGGCTGGAGCTGCATCCAGTTTCCCGTCATCCTGGAGACCTCACACAGCTGTTTCTAGAGGGAGATGAGAAAAAAATATATTGTTATTATTATCCCTATGAATGGGGCTAGTCATGGGGAGAGTCACTAACTGCCAGAAAGAACGGGACAGAGAAGTGTCCTGGTTTGTACAGGTGAGGCTTGGGTGTATAAGTGGGATACAATAGCAGATAAAACCAGATTTTAGTTGGAATGTGTCCTTGGTGTGTTAGGGAGCGGAGGTGATGCTTCCGACCAAATAGGGTGGAATGGCCCTTCCACAGGGGTCTCTTAAGATCATTGGAAAACACAGATATTTACATGATAATTCATAACAGTAGCAAAATTAAGGTTTCGAATTAGCAATGAAAATAATTTTATGATTGGGGGGTCACCACAAAATGAGGAACTCTATTAAAGGGTCACAGTATTGGGACCAAAATAGCTCATTTGGGAGAACATTAGGCTGAAGCGTCACGGCATTATGAAGGCTGAGAACCATCGCTGTGATCCACTCGAATAAATCCCATCTATATTTTATCAGTTCTGTTCGTCTAGAGGGGCTTGACTAGGACAGGTCTGCCCTGCATGGTTCTGAACCTCACAGACCACCTAGTGGACACGGCATTTCCAGCCACAGAGCAGCCAGACAACCACGTGACTGAGAAGACAGAACTAGAATACTGAGTTGTTTTTAGTAGTTCTCCCTTCTCTTCTTTAAAAAAGAAAAAAAAATAATAAAGGCATCAGTTTCCTAGCCATGGGTAAAAATATTGAGACGAATCAGGAGTGCAGTGTCCAGAGGTTGGGTACTTACGGATATGCGCTTCTATGGGGTTCTAGAACTCTGGCCTCTGATTCTCTCCTGGGGAATACTAAGTGATCTGTGCTTTGCTACAGCATTCTGGACAACAAGGAACCACTGTGTGTAACCTGGGACAGCTATCAGTAAAAATAGTCTCATGACGACCTTAATGGAGCGACGGCTTCTGTCATTGCTGTGGGGAGTCTGAGAAAGTTTGCGGTTCTTTGCCTCTCTGGATGTGTTTCCATCTCTAAGAGGCTTTTCCAAGGTTACTTTTCTAAGACTTATGCTGGTTGAAGTGAATCCTCCTTGTAGTCCTTTCCCGGGAGACCATATTCCATTCTTCGGTTCCCCATGACAGTTATTGTGAAGTGAGCTCGGTGAGGTCACTGGTTGGAAATCATCGGTAGACTTACTGTAGGCATGCGATACCTAATTGAGTACATTGGTCCTGTCACTATCTCTGTTGGCCTGCAGGCCTGCCAGATCAATGTTATCTCCAGGCCTGGAAGGGTTCCCTGTGTCCAATGACGGAGTTGTGATTGAGGCACCGTCGCAGACCTCCTATTTTATTATGCCGTTATTCTATCTTCCTGAGAATCAACTGTAGACTGATTAGATGAAGACACCTTGGCTGGTGCCTTGAACCAGGTGCGGTGAGAACAGGTTAGTAGATACGTGAGCCTAATAAATGAAGCCCTTCTAAAACCAGCATCCCAAGTTCTTTCAAACAGTGTCCTTTCATGGAGAATTGCTAAGGTTGCTGAAGACAGCATTGCATTCTGTGGGGAACGCTGCTTGCTGTAGACCTCAGTGACCATTTTAACGGGGCGAGGGGGTGTGAGGAAAGCAGAAATGGAGTATCATGCCTGCTTCAGAGAGAAACTACCTCAGTTCATTTCCTTTGCATGTTGTGGAAAGGACCATGGACCAGTTTTAACAATATTACAGGACCATTCTGGCAGAGCAGTCTGGAAAATGAAAAGGCTTTATGCAAGGCCGTTCTTTTTTTGAAAGCTACATATTTATTACAGAGGAAGAGTACTGGCCATGTGTGACAGGGGTTCATGAGAAGAAGTGCTTGATATTGGGATTGTTAGAATAGGAGAGATTCTCTGAACACACAGAAACCAGGCAAGGATAAGTTCGGAAGTAGGGAAAGAGAAGTGAACTAATTTTGGGTTTGGGCTGCTCAGCATCTGGAACAGGATCTGTACAATCTAACAAGAAAGAGAGCTCAGGACTGGAGAACCGTGGTCCAAAAGACCTCACAGACACTAACAGCCAAGTGCAAAGCTGTCAGAAGACCAAGGCCAGGGTTCAAGAATCAGGAACTCTTGTGCTCGGGGGACTACAGCAACAGCCTGTCATAACTCGAAGTACTTTCAGCAACATCTCGGGCTTCTGCTGAGACAGCGTCAGCCTTCAGCTAGCCGACTGTAATAAACAAATTCCCAGACAGGAGCTTGAACTTCGCACAATGGAAATCATTTGCTGACGAGAGGTTCTGAGCCATCACTGTGGTCTGTCTCCCTCTCTTATGGATAGACTGTGGGGAACTGTCAACAGCAGAGGGTGTCCCCTGAGCTGTTCTGTTTCCCCGACACCCAGGATGGCCTCTTACTTTGGACTTGTTAGTAGACGTGTGGTCAGTGATACTTAACGTAGTGGAACTATTACCACCTAAAAACGTGTTTTATCTAGATGGGAATGAGGCAAAGAAGAATGTAGTCTAGTTAGTGTCCTGTTTGTTCCTACACACTGGCATTCTATCTGCGCCAGACACCCCTGTACATCTGGCTCAGGGCAAGTTCGTGCTATGGTAATTCACAGCATTTGGAATACCGCCAAACTGATACATGTTTCTTTAAAAAAACATGCTAAAATGTTATTAAAAGTTTATCTAATGAGAAGATTTTTCAAAGTAAATAATAAAAAAAGCAAGAAGAAAATTTGGTAGAGTGTTTGCCTAACATGAGGGGACGAGGAAGAAGAGAAAGAGGAGGGAGGATTGGGAGAGGGGTGGAGGAGGGAGACGAGGAGGACTTATTTGTGTGTGCCATCATTCTCTTGCTCGTTACTGTTAGTTGAGTGCCTTATTTCATGCCCTCAAGAACACAGTGTCAAACCTCTTAGGAACGGCAATTCCCGAGAAGACAGCTGTAATGTAGAATTTCACACCAGACCCTGAACTGTTGTGTGATTTTAAAACCGTGTTTCATCTCTCCCTCTTCCGGCAGGTCTTGAGAGCCGACAGCGGTGTGGGCGAGGGTTGTCCTCAGAAGCTGGTACCGGCTAATCTGCTGCGCTTCCTCCTGCTGGCGCTCATCCCCTGCATCTGCGCCCTTATCTTGCTGCTGGCCGTCCTGCTGTCTTTCGTGGGTGAGTGACGCCGCCACTCAAAGAAAGGAAGTCAAAATTGCAGTGAGCGTGTTTTAGTGTCCCTGGGGAAAACTTGCAGTTTCAGCCACGTAACTGTGTGACCTGCTGTTGCTATCAAATGCCAATGATGGCTATAACAGAAACAATTACTCGTGAACACCGTGAAAAGTGCGGGATGGCTAGACCTGTCATTTTCCATAAGAGCTCACGGGTGCGAGGAAAGAATATCACACAGGACACACGCGCTGAAGATGGAAGGATGTGGAAGGTCCTTCGACTCAGTATGGCACAGGGGAGTTAATTAACACCTGAACCTTTGCAGGGAGGTGGATAGAAATTCAGGTTGAGGGCAGCAGCGGGTGCAGGAGCCAGGTAACTCCAGGACATACAGAGGTAGATGTCAGAAACTGGTTAAAAAAATTGGCAACATTGGAAAATGCAGCGGGACAGACGCAACCCACATGCCAGCAGGTTGTGTCTGTGGTAGGGAGGCATCCAGCCTTTAGTCTGTTGGTCACTGGCTTTCAAAGCTCTGCGGAGGAAGACCCAGGGTCACATTAGGTCAGCTTCGATTTTGAAAATTGAGACCTTCAGCACATACTCTAAATGTTACAACGGCAATCAAGTAATAGGTGCCGCGCATCCGTTCATTCGCCCATCTCAGTTTAATGAACAACAGCCTAAATTAGAAAGGCAGTCTCTTGGGAAAGACCAACAACCTGTTTTGATTGCTGTCCACCAATGTATTGGATCAGGCTCTTTTAACTGCATGTAACCAACTGAAACAGGTTACAAATAGCAAGATAGAGATGATCAGTTCCATCACTAAAGAGTTGAAAATAGTAATTTCATCAAAGCAATCAATTATTTTCTTGGACATTGGCTTAAGAAAGCCATCCATTTAGACTTGACAAGGTAAGTTAATTCCAGTAAATATAAATGCCTATTTGTTCATGCATGTTAGGATCATACGTGATATTTATTATAAAGTAATACTGTACTATCTTGGTATCCACAAAGGATTTATTCCAAGGCCAAACCCATAGTAGCTCACAGCGCTTTGTATACAGCTAATGTGCAACCTCCAGTTACTTAAAATCAACTTTAGATCTCTCATAATGCCTAATAAAATGTGAATGTAAAGTTAGTTGTTCTACTGCTCAGGGAATCATGAGAAAAAAAATGAAGTGTGTGGATGTTCCAGGTAGATGCAATTTCTTTTCGCCTCCAACACGGTCCACTTGTGGCTAGTTGGGTCTGTGGATAGAGAGGAAGGATTGTTTGTTTGCTGTGTGAGAATGTTTGACACTCATTGTGATAGGCAGTGGGTTACGGTTGAAGGGGCTTTGTATAAAAGAAGAAACCTGACCATGTTTATTTTTACAAACGATGGCAGAGATAGATACTGGACTTGGAAGGAACAAGTAAAGAAAGGAGGCTGGCTTAGGGTTCTGCCTCTGACCTAGATAAACTCAAGTTTGAAATAAAGTCCTGGGTGCATTAAAATAAGCAGAAATCAAGATGGATTGGATTGGAAGGTAAGAGAGGTAAAGAAATCAAGGCTGTTTCGTAGCTTGCTGGCTTGGGTAGTCAGGTTATTTGGGCCATATATGCAGGGGGAGCAGTGTGATGCAGGCAGGTGGAGGGCTCACTGGAAGATCACTTTATACACTGGGGTGCCATGTGACAACTGAGTTCAACAGAATTACAGCCTCCATGGCTATGACTTCTGTCAATTCAGCTTGGCCAAGAAATTGAGGAATATAAGAATTCCAATACGACACGTTCTTGGGGAATGTGTTAAAGCTATATTTGATATTTGTTTTATGGTTGTCTTTTGAATTTGCCTCTATCCCACTGCCTCAGGTCTGAATCCGAGGCATCAGTAGGGACGCTGAGATGGAGCCCGGCTGCCCTGAAGGATAAGGGAGTATCTGGCATAGCTGAAGAAGCAGGGGGTTGTGAAATATGAAGAGAAATGTATTAGTTAAAAGCCAAAGATCAGATAAAGAAAACTGGGTATGTAAAGACAGACCAAGGAGGGTTGGAGAACAAAGGAATGAGTCTGCAAACTCTGAGTTTCTCAGATGTTGAGGGAGTTGAATTGTGGTCAGATAGTGGCCAAGCAGGATGAGGACAGGGCCTAGTCCGGGAGAGAAGGTCAACTAGTGCATTCATCAGTGGCCAGCTGCAGGCAAGACTAGTCGAGAGCTCTTAGCCTCCTTACTGCCATGTCCTCCCAAGATCAACTCCCAACAGACTTACCTGCCGTACCTTCTCTGGAGCCGCTCTGTGGTTGCTGCGTTTGCAATTTGTCCAGATTGGTAGTTTTTATCTCTGGGAACACCTGTCTCTTAAGCGTTCCCTTGGTCACAGTGCCGTCACTGCTAAAACTCATTCTCATTGTAGGATGAATAGCTCACATCCCTGAAGACTATTTCTTTCATACTTCAGGTCGCATGTTCACGGAAATTTTAACACATGCTTGAGAGCCTCCATGCTTGGTAACTTCAGGAAGGGTGCTACTGAAGCAGGCCTGGTTATTTTTGAATTCATTTTTATTTGTTTTTTTTTTTGAGAATTGTATACAATATATTTTAACAATATTTATTCTTCTCCCTGCTCCTCTCAGATCCACCCCTCCTTCCCTACCCATCTGAATTTATCTCCTCTTCTTAGAAAATGCCCATTAAGTCCAGTTTAGGTTGTCCTTGTGTTATTTTTAGATCTGTGGCTTGCCACTGAAGCTTGGTTGACTTACCCAGGGTTACAATCTTAAAGAAACCTGATTGTCCCTCTTACTGCAGCTATCAGTTACGAATAATTCTTAGCTAGAGGTGGGACTTTATGCCCACCTCCCCATCTTGTGTCGGGATTTGGTCTGACTTGAAATTGCATAGGTCTTTTGTATACTATCAACTGTTCATGTGTGCAGTTCATATGTGTACTTGCGCTGTTGATTTATAGCCACCATTTTGGGTTCTTGGGATCTTTCCGCCCACTCTTCAACAATGATCCTTGAGAATATGAATCAAAACATCGTCATTTTTGATGACTGAATAATATCTCATTTATGGCCGTTACAATGTTTGTTCATTGAGTAATAGATGAACAGTTGAACTACTTTTGGCTCATGGCCTCTAATTTACCTGATAGCCTGCTGTGAATATTCATGTGTAAGCTTTTGTGGGTATAAACATTTTCATTTCTCTTAAGGATACCCCAACAGTAGAATTTTGCATACTTATGTGTGACACTGTGGACGCTTTTGCTTTGCATCCATCCCTAAATTAAATCTTGCTTGTACGCTGGAAACGTCTGCAAAGTAGGGATTTTCTGACGCAATCTTCAAAAGCGTTTTTCTACGTTCTGCACAGCACGATTTCCTCGTGAGGCAATATCTCCCCCCATAAACATTTCACAGTTTATAACTGAGACGCATGCTGTTGTCCTGCGCACCATAGCTGCTTTCCATCTTTGCTACTAAACTCTCATTAAATCCTGCTTTCGCTAGAGAAGTTCTAATTGCTGGGGGAGGCAATTCCAGGCTTCCCCAGCTCTTGGCTGTGGCTCACGTGTTCACGGGGACTGCTCAGGCATCCTGGGGTACAGGCTGTGGTCTCCGTTTCCAGTCTTTCCCATCCTGACTCAGCTTGTGACAGCATGGGAAAAAGATTTCTGAAGAGGAGGGTTGACCTTTGCAGCCGATGAATTTGAGGAGTGGCATGCAGGGTCTCACACAACACTTAACAGGAGCCACCAAGGCGAAGGGTAGCACCTTCAAGCATTTCAGAAGCTTAAACTGTCTGTGTGGACCCCAAGATGTGGATGTAAAATCACGATTTGGAATTCTGTAAGAAACTGAAATGCAAGAGAATTCATTATAGCTGGCTTTTTATTCCCTTGGTGATCATGCAGTCCTGATGGGCATACGACATAGAAGGAAGGGTTTACTTTTGAGAGATGAATTCTTTTATTTAGAAGAACCAAACGCAGAGCTGGAGAGGTCCAACCACTAAGAACAGAGGATGCCCTTGCCCAGGTCTTGAGCTTGGTCCCCAGCACCTGTGCCAGGCAGCTCATGGTGCCAGTAGCTCTAGTTCCATGGTACTGGGCACCCTCTTCAGGCCTCCTCATCATGGGGCACTACAGAATAACTGTCACCACATATCGCCACAGTTCTTCTAGTCCTTTCTTGTGAGCTTTGCCTTTAACAACCAAGCCATTCCCCCAGACTTCATCTCCACATTTCACAGGGGCTCTGCAGGGATACTCTGTGCTGCTCAGTGTGACTAGAGGCCAGACTTTCACCTGCCATTGTTCTCTGCTGCTCTGGAGAGCTTGAGTGTGACATGGTGTCACGGCTGTAGCCTCTCTATTAGGTACCTTTGACTACCGAAAGAAGCCTGGGTTGAGCAGACAGGGGAGAAATGTACAAAGTGGCCTTCGGAGGAGGTAGCTAACCTCTCCTAAGACAGGCTTAACCTTTTGGCCTGTTCTGTGTTGTCCTGTGTGTCATCTGTGAACTTCTGTGCAGGCTAGGAAACCTCCCATAACCCCACTAGAAAAGCCTCTGTCTGTCTGTCTGTCAGTTGCCTCCCTGGGAATTCCAGCTTGACTTCACCACAATCACCTGGAGCTGACTCTTCGTCTGTCTCAGTCCCCCTCGTTCCTTCCTAAGGGTTTCAGCATCTTATAAACCCCATTTCCTCACCAGCTTAACCAATTAGAGCCTCCAGGACCTTTCCTGTCTCATAAAGGTCAGGTCTCATTGTGGAGCCCAGCAAAGCATCAAAGCCCCATCTAGTCTTAGGTCATTGCTCACTTAATTTCCTTCTTAACTCTCCATTGAACACCGACCTATTAAACCCAGTGAGCTTGGTGCCAAACACTACCTCCCTCATGTTCTCTCAGTAACACCTGTTTTCCTATTGTCTTTCAGTCCCTGATGTTCATAGGGACCACGGTTGATGGTAGCCAAGCATCCCTAATGGCTATTTTGAGCTAGTCTGTCAGGCATTGATCTCCCTTGTATTTCCTTGGGCTATGCAGTCTTTTCTCATGGAGGCATGAGTTTATTGCTCATTTCCCCACTTTCACAGAGCTAAGACTGATCCAATCTACACCTATGCCCTACAGCCTCTTGACTAGGCTGTCCAGATTCCTTAGATTTCTTTTTCAAGTCTTCCCCACTTCAAGTAATTCAGAGGCAGAGTAACTGTCTGTACTAGCCATTATTAATGCCCTGCCTACAATGTGAATCATGGATTTCCTCTTCCTTTCTAAAGCAAATCTCTATCACTTCTACCTTGCTCTCTCTTTCCTAATCATTCAAATTTTACCATAAATTCCAAGTTTTGGGAATGCCAATAACTTCTTTTGCACAGAACTAATTTGAATTCTCTCTTGTACCTTGCCAGACACAAGAGATGGCAATCTCATCTCATCTCTTTCTTTTCAAATTTCGCTTTTCCTACTGGAAGCTAGTATGAAGGATAGCATCCCTCTGTCTTTTTCACAGTGTTTTTCCTCCCTTGTGTTCTTTAGGCAGTTGGGACTCAGCTGCATGTCATACGGTAGCCCAGGGGAGAGGCCAACATCTGTTACTCTAACTTGCATTTGTCCTATAAATGCTACTTTTGAGAATTGTTATATATTCTCTAGCCCATTGGTCATTTGAGGGGCATGCCCACAATCCCACGCGATGCTGTATTCAAGGACACATGTCACTCTATACTAAGTGGAGGAAGATGGCTACCCTGGGATTTCTCCATCTTCAGGTAGCTGATGTCTTGCTTGATAACCCCACTCCCCTTTATTCTGCAGGGTTGAGGGTTGTAATATGGCTTCCCATGTGCTAAACCAATGCTTTGTCATTAAGCCACATTCCAGCACTTTTAATGCTTATAATTGTTGCTCTGCAGAGAATGAGGTGATATGGGTTGAGCGTGTGTCAAGGAATCTTCATAGTCATGAGGTCTGGTTTGAACTGATTTTTCAAATTGTTGTTCAAGTCAGTTTTGTTTCAGCAACACTGTGGTCTAAAAGTCTCGCTGGAAGGATACTGAATCTTTCTATCCCAGGCCATTGAAATCTTGTATACAAAAGCCTTGAACTTAACAATGTCAACAGTGAATTGCTCTTGTTTTATCTGTAGGCTTCTGGAGAGGAGTCTGAGGTTACCTCTCTCGCTCTCTCCATGCCGTGAAAGCTCTAGGTATGGCTTGTTAGACTTTTATTTCCTGACATGAAGAAGAATGAAAAGGCAGACTGGTAGAGAGATTGCAGGAAATGTGTTACATTTTGCACCCACTTCTCTTGAATTCAAGAGAAAAATAGTCTTCAAAAGTGGCATTCCTTCCCTCAAGTGGCTAGTTGAATTTGAGAGTGTTGAAGCAGAAACTGCGTTTTTTTCCCTCTTAGCAAACTTCCTAACAGTTTAGAGCTTCTATAAACATTTGGAATTATAAAACTCTAAACTCCTTAATTCATAATGTTGGATTCTGAGCATCATTTTCAAATGAAACACTCCCCAGGTTCTTATTTACACTAGAAAGTATAGGGTTCCCGATGATCTGTTGTGACCTCATTTCTTAGTGCTTATATAAATCTTCAGATTCTTTTCATAACGTCAGCTTTCTGGTACAGATTCACCAAGGGAAAGTTTTCAAACACAAGCCTATGTCTTCGTCAAGTCCTTAGGCTGAAGTTAGATCCACGCCTCAGGTTTCCTGAAATGGTGATCAAAGGGTTTGTACTCCAAGAGCAGTCTGTGGACCAAGCAGCACATCCTCCTGGGGACCTTGAACTGCAGAATGTGGTCTCAGGCCCACAACAGTGATATCCCTTGGAGATCTCTGTGGCTCTATCCACCCTCCCCACCCTGCAATAGATCTTCCTCTTTCTGTAGGCCAGTGGATCTTTCTTATCAAGGCTACCAAAGCTTTTTGTCTAATAGGCTATATCTGGAACTGATTGTTATTAGAACCAGACTTTGAAACAAGAAGCGTATGTCTGCTCTCTGGGTTCTGTTCCCTTAAGGTCATCCTTCTCTGTTTGTCCAGCAAATGTCAAAGTGTCTACCTCAAGTTCCGCTCTCATTTTATACACATCCCTTTCTTGGCAACGTCACCCTTTCCCATCACTCCATTTATCATTTGTACATCCAACAAGCAACTACGGTGGAGGACAGAGCAGGTTCTGAGTGTTCTTCTGGGGCTTGAAACAAACAATTCCTCATGGGTGCCTTCCTAAAGTGTAAACATATGTGCTCCAGGAGCGTGATGAAGGGGCATTTTATGGGGAGCCTGGCAAGGCATTCTGCAGGAGTTTTTTACATTGCTTCAGCTTGGCCCTTCCCCTTAAATAGTGCCAGGGATTTCATACTAAATATATGCAAATGAATTGTAACAAGATAAGCCTCCACAGGTTGAGTTTGCGTTCTCTATTATCCTTTTCACCAGTCAGGCTTGGTTAGACACTGCTATATAACAACAAATGTCAAGACATCAGTGGTTTTGAAACAGCACAGCTCTACAAGTGGTCTGTGGGCTGTTGGTGGGGGAGAGTGCACCTTGCAGGTCTTCCAGGATTTGAGCTGATGCAGCAGCTGTCATCCTGAACTTTGTGTCTGTTGTAGAAAAGGTCTAGAGGCTGTGATAGCAGCAATTAAATGCTTCTGCCCAGAAGCAACACTTGTTAGTTTTGCTTGTGGCCTCAAACTTGTTAGAAGGCTGTACCCAAAAGGCCAGGGACTGAAGTCCCTCCATGTTTCTTACTGGAAGGAGTCAGAGTGAAGCGTCTGGTGAGCAGCACCGAGGACAAGCATGCTTACCATGTATGTGAATGCCTTCCGAGTCCCACATGTGTAAGCCTTCCCCTCATACACTTACTGATTTTGCTTCTGTCTCTCTTTGCTGCTTTTGCCTGGAGTAAGAGCCTAGCTTTCCCACTTAGATTGTGACAACGGCTTCTAATTCTGCTCTGTACTTGATCCCTTTAAACATCACCTTCGCAGCACAGTGGTCATTCCCATAAGACTCTTAAAAGTTCCTCATCTCAACATGATGTGTTCCAAACCATTGACACGAGCTGGTTTCCATGTCTGACCTCTACTTTCCTACAGCCTTTCCTCTGGTTCCTTGTGTGCTATCCGTGTTTAATTACTTGCCGCGAGGCTTTTCTGTGCCTTTTGTTCTGTTTAGAAAAATGTCTTGTTTCATATTTCCACCCGTTATTCCTCACAAATACTTTGTTCCAACCTAGAAAATCTGTAATCCTCCTTGAAGATCTCCAAGGATGCTTCCCCCTAAGAAATACTTTCTGACTTTCTCAAATGGAATGATGATGACGGCTCCCTCAGTTTTAGCCAGCAGACAATCCTATGCGTATCTTTCTCAAAGCACACTGTTTGTATTCTATAGATTTCATGCTTACTTTACTTAAACAATCTATGCACATTTTGATGGCAGGAACATGGTTACTAAGTCTTATGTTTTCGGAGAGAATAATTATGCAGTTCCTGGCACATGGAGAATGTGCCATGAATTTGTCACACACATCCAAAGACACAAAGATAAAACCACACCTCAGAGGACGATTCTGCAAACATATAATGATCTATCTGCCTATCTATCATTTATTGGTCTATATTCTTTGTCTGTCTGTCTATCTATCTATCTATCTATCTATCTATCTATCTATCTATCTACCTATCTATCTATCTATCTATCTATCTATCTATCCTCTGTCTGTCTATCTATCCTCTGTCTGTCTGTCTGTCTGTCTGTCTGCCTGCCTGCCTATCTATCTTTCTATCTATCTATCTATCTATCTATCTATCTATCTATCTATCTATCTATCTATCTATCTATCTATCTAGTTTGGAGTGAGAATTCTGTATTAGGTGTATGTCTGTGTTCTAATCATGTTCTTGGGCAAGTTAGCCATCAATAGCTTTCTCTCTGATACTCTTTGAAGAAGGCTTAAATGATTTTTCTCATTTCATAGGCTTGCTAGAAGGTCAACTCATTGATGCTTATAGTGAAGGCCCCTAGCAGCCTGTAGAGGTTCCTTACTACAGCTTTAACAAATGATCACACTCTTGGTAGCTTCCATGCCTCTGTTATCTTAGAGTTAAGAAAGTCAGAAATCCAAAATAGGTTTCACTGGGCAAAATTTCTTCTGGAAGTCCTAGAGGAGTAATCCATTTCATTACCTATTCTAATTTCCAGAAACATTTTTCTCATTGAGTCTTTCCCATATTTTATGACTGACACGCATGGCTTTTTGGTTTAGAAGGACCCCTCTGAGTATGTTAGAGTCTGTTGAGAAACCCAGGATAGTGCTTCAACTTAAGATCCTTGGTTTAATTGTATCTGCAATGTCCCTTTGTTGTGTGTGGTATACAAAGCCACACAGTCACAGGTTCAGAGAACTGAGATGTGCCCGGTTCAGAGGAAGCGTTACTCCGCTGACCTCTGTGCTCTTTCTCACTATATAGGGTTGTTATCACATGTCGATCATCACTCGAGCTACAGTTACTTCTCAGACCTTGTTAAATTGTTTTTGTTTTAGAACCCAGACACTCAAGAACCATACATCCTTGGTGTAATGTATCATCTACCAATAATTTAGTTTGAAAGAGTCATGATGTTTTCACTCTGAATGTGTGTTAAGTGCTTAGCCTTTGAAACTTAGTCATTCTGTGATGCTGGGGAACACACTATAGTGAGAGAAAGTTGAGATGTAAAAATATCTTAACAGCACTGAGAACAAGATTCTGTTGTCGCCTAGAAATGACCAACAGCGGTAGAGACGTGACCGCAAGCTCAGAGCTGCTTAAGCGTCTATACGCAAGCGTAAGCGTTGACGGGCGAGGTCTCCACAGCGAGCCTCTAAACGTCAGAGTGCGTCTGTTTTCCTTATTCCACGGCACTTGAGAGTTTGCCCAGCTAAGGGCAGAAAGTGGCAGAGACGGGGCTTTAAAGCAAGGTGAGCAGGCTGCAGACACTGTCCTGTTACCTGCAGCACCATGAAAATCAGAATGGAGACAAGGCTGGGTGAGTTTAGCAGAATGAACTCGTGCTCTGGGCCCCTAGAGCTCACCACCTCTACAGTCCTTACCATGGTTCTGGTTGGAATCATGTAACATTGCTGACTCATCTCATCTTTATAAAAAGTTTATAAAAAGGCTCACTAGGCGACGACCAGCTATGTTGGGAGTGGTCAGCTTCCAGAGATGCTTAAAAACATCTTAAAAACATTTTTTTAGGAAGTTCCAACTTTTAAAAGTCATCTTTTAAGTCCCCCTCAGCTCTCACCATCTGCTCCATTCCTCTCCTCTCTTTCCCTCCTCCCCTTGCTCTTCTCCTTCCCCCTCCCTCCTAAATATCCTTCAGGAATGTCAACTTCAGCAACTGTCGAACATTATCTTTCCCTGTATTCTGACAGATTGCTTTGCCACGCAGAGCTGAGGGCTAGGAAGCTGCCTGTTATTTTAAAGGAATGTGTTTTCTGAGGCAGTGTTTTCTACAAACACCATTGTTTCCAGGGAGGGACTTCTTAGCCCCAGCAGATGCTCATAGCACGCTCAGTACCATGGCGAGGCTAAAAATATAATCAAGATTATTAATAAGACTAATGATTACAAAAATATTAGAACCAACTGTTGAAGCATGCCCTATGGCAAGGAGCTGATGTTAGCAGAATTACCCAGAGGTGTGGTCGAAAGGGGCGGACCTGTGCCGTGCAGGAAGTATGTTAATGAAGCTTGTTGCCTACTCAGGGCTAGCACGGTGAGAATCAGCTTAGTGGATCTTTTTTATACATCCGCATTAGCAGAAATACGTTATTTAAAAAAATCTACGCAGAAATAAGCCAGGAAAGGGAGTCGTTAACATAGAGGTGAAATTGCAAGTAATAACAAAATAATGCGAAATTAGAAAGAGTCAAGAGCTCAGGTAATTAACCGGTCATATTCACAGAGAGTCAAATGGAAGATTATCGAGCGTTTGTAATACAGCTTACGTAATAGTGGTGCTTACATACTCATTTTCTGCGATTGATAATAGATTCTGAATTGTTCGGGAACTGGAAACAGTGGAGCGGGTGGGTGCCTTGCTTCTTCATCTGCGCCTGGCATTTCCTCACAGCCACTCACGGCTGAAGAGTGTGTTACCTGCATCACGAGGCTCGCGTTTGTGTCCAGCGTTTAATTTAGACTCCTTTGGCAGATGAAGCCGTTGACCTGTTAGCCGGGAACAGCTGCTTTGCTATTTTGATTTGGAGTTAATGTTTTCCTCATGCAGAGGAACTTTTCTCCCCCATCAGACCGATAGTAAACATTGTATTTATATTTCCCTTGTGTTTAATGGTCCTTGGGAATATTTAGAAAAGTGATATCCAATTAGATCATTCACTATAAATGCTTTTTAGAAAAAAAATTCTCTCTTGGGTGTTTCTAAGGAGGGGCCAATATCACACTCCTTTGCTTTCATTGTTGGGCTTGGTTACATTGCCGAGCTCACAAACCAGAGTCTACTATCTATTTTGATTGAGTTAAACACACGTGATCTCTTTCAAGATCTTAAAAGTTCTGCCTAAAATCAAACAAGGGAATTATCAATAATCTTAAGAGCTTATTGACTCTCATTTCATGTATTTATGTTGTTTTGGTTAAAGATGAAAGTAATTTACCTTCTCCATTTATTTTGTGCTATAATTGGAGTTTTTTTATTTCTATTATATTTTGTGATAAATAAGTCTGGTTAATTTTGTTTATCTCCAAATTTAATTAAGCCCTGGAGAAATTTAAGGCTGAAAGCAAGCAGGTTTCACTGTTTTTGGGTGACTCGTACAGTATAGAGTCACGTGAAGTGTGTGTCCTGAGTCCAGGGCCATTCAGTGATCTGTGACACGGAGAAGCTAAGACAGTGGAAAAGGAGCAATACTGGCCTCGTGATGTTTTATCCCTGGTGAGTCTCAGCCGGCATAAAATTGTCCCACATTCTTTGCGTTCCAGACACAGCGGTGCATTTGAAGTTCTGGAGAAAGCAACAGTTTTCTTGAACGCTGTCTGATCCATGAGGGAATAAACACTCACTCACGCTGTCCCCATGAAGACAGCGGGTCTAGCGGTTGTTACCTTGCCTTCTGTGTTTGCTTGGATAGATGACAGTTGGGCAAATAACATAACATTTTCTTGATGTTTACTTTTTTATAGAATTAACACTTTGAAAAATATTTAAAATATGTATGTGTATATATTGTCTTTCAGGAACATTAAAAAAGGTTTATTTTAAATCAAATGCAAGTGAACCTGTCGTCACTGATGATGATGTTCAAGTGCCTGGTGTTTTCCTGGTCACTACAGTATATAACGAGAGCACAGGGGCACCTGCTACGCCCCCCAGCCAATTCACTCCGGCCTGGACGCCTAGAGCTCCTCCTCACTCTGTGGACCAGAGTCACAGGAATGCAAGTAAGTCTGAAGTTGCTGAGCATGAATGCCTTGTTTTCCGTGACGACTCATGATCTGAAGTCATACTCACAGGTCATATGAATACCTAGACGGATGCCTGTCCTTTTATTTTGGAGTGCCAGCTGCTCTGCAGGCAAGGCTGAGACGGAGTAGGCGACAGCAATGAGCCAGCATTTCTGAACTTTGTGAGAGCTGCTGGCACCACCATGAGCGCTGGGCTAAAGTTACCTATTTAGAAGTTATTAAGTTAGTAAGTGAGGTCACGTATGTGTTCTCAGGGCCTCTCTGGAGGGACTCCCCATCCCTACAGGAAGAGGAAAGCATGATTAAACTCACCCTGTTTGCTTTAGAGGTGCCCCTGTGTTCTTTGTCCCTTGCCTCCTTTTATTCGCGGGGACAGTGACTTGACATCTCGGAGACGGAAAGCAATCACACCTTCAGGAAAATGGCAAGTACTGCATTCCTGTCGGGTGAAGTTCAAGGGAGGAGTTTGTTAGTTCTTCTGGAAAAGGAGCTGGGCCAGAGAGAAAAGACAGACTATGGAGACATCCTCTGGAATGTGACTGAGTCCCTAGACAGTTCCAGGACCCTCAGTAAAGTTAACTCCACTTTCAGAAGACCTGGTGGGATGGGTTTATATACAAAGGCATTCTCAAACATACAAAAATGTATGAAGTCCTTCTCTGAAGTCCCTATAGCAAGGTGATGCCATCTGGAATTGTATAAAACTCATCCATTCATGATCACATTGTTTTCTCTCCCTTCATGACACCCACCAGGGGAAATCACATCCTAGTCTGGGCCAGAGTGTTTATTTTCATTCTGAATTAGGAAGGGAACGCTTAAGCTGCCTTTTAGCTATCAAGGTGTGGATTTACCAGTGCTTGAGAAAAAGCAGAATTGTTTTGTTACTCCAACTTCAAAAAAGACAGACTGCTTAGATTTCACTATTTCAAAGTGTACCCACTGGTACCAAACATCTCTTAGACTCAGTGTTCGTCAGTGATCCAGATGTAGGCTTGCTTATGACCTGACAGCAATGCGACAAAGCAGAATTATGCCACGTTGAAATTATTTTCCTCAGGAGTTTAATTTCGAGGTTTCATATTTTGCTCAAGCACTTCATTACTCTCAAGGACAGTGTTTTCCATCAGACATGAAGAAGTCGTTTACATAAAGACAACCCAGTTAATGTGGCCGCAATTATAGCAACTATTCTCTAAGTGGAATTGTTGGTAGTTAGAACGTCCTGTCATTCATTAAGATTCAAATAAGTTTGACAAGCACATACCCTTGAGAATAAAACAGAACAGAACAAACATGACAAAGCAAAAAAAAAAAAAAAAGAAAAAAGCACAGGGTGCCTGCCATTTAGTTTGGAATTTTGATAGAACTCTGACTTGGTCTTTATCCTCTTCCTCTGGCTGGACTGGAACTTATTTTGACATGCAGATGAAATCCAGGTGAGATTACATGAAGAGACAGCCTTTCACATGTTGCCCCTCTGTGTTGTTCCTGGGTTTGACTGCATGCAGCTGATCAGGGGACTTTCCGATACACTGCCCACATTAACTGGAGCCGTTGGCCACTCCAGTTAAAGTACCAGCCTGAGCTTACGGAGGGTTTGATGGTTTTCAAGGCGTATCTAGATGTGAGACCCACAACGGACTGCTGCAGTTCTCAGGATGGGTAAGCACATACTTCAGTTTTTGAGGCGTAAGATCAAATTGACAAGTCCAGTATCATTTGCTTGGTGATAGGTGACTGAGAAGCTGTGTCTCAGATCTCAGGACTCCTGGGTCAGTGCTCTCCGACGGTTCCTGGTAGAAGTTTATTGTTTCCCTTACGGTGCTTGCTGGGTTACTGCACACATCTCAGGCTATGGGAGAACAGCGTCACCTACGTTTGGCTTTTTTGTCCTCTTTTTTTGTTTTTGATGGATAGACAAGGTATTCTGATATAAAAGTGATCACTTGAATGAAGAGGTGAAGTGAATTCCATGAGAAGTGCTAACATACGATTTTGTCACATTCTTTAGTGGCATCTGGTCACACTCCTACTGTTTCATGTTGTTCAGCCAACTTTAAAGTATCATTTAGTGTCTTCTTTTTATAGTACCACCTTGCAGGAAAACTTTTTTTTCTGTATTTTCCCTCCCCTGTTTTATTACTGTTCTCCAATTAAGAGTTTTTAAAGTTTCTGGCATATGCAAAAGCTATTTAAGTGTACTTTGGTCCCGAAATACTATAACCAGACATTCTACCTGAATTCTTTGCCAGCTCTTGTCCAAAGGTAGCTGGAAATAGTCTTGCTCCAAGACACTTCCTCCTGGGGCACCCCCATGCTATGCCAAAGTTAAGAATCCTGTAGTTACAGGATGTGATTAGAATATACTGCGTAACTGTGCTTCACTCTGTGGCTCCCCAGCCTTTCTGCGTGCAAGGTGGCTTGATGTGACAGGCTGTACTTCTGGGGTTTCCTTACCACTCTGCAAACTCCAAGGGCAATATAGGGGAGGAAGTGACCCACCATAAACTTTAATGCTGTATTTCAACAAGAGATTTTTCTAGGCTGCTTGCTCTATCTGGGTTTCAATTTATAATGTTTTCGCTTTGTATGTATTGTAAGTATTTAAACACATGTTGAAGGAAAGGGAAAACTGATTAACAAGAAGTCTGGGATCACACATGGCGTGATTCCTGCTAAAGTCACCTGTGTGCTCTGGTCAAGTGTTAGAAGGCAGATGGATGTCCCGAGAACTTGAAGTGTTCTCTTCGCAGATCTCTAGGAGCTAGCCTCTAGATAGTCTGCTTCAGATAAAAGTCTTCCTTTTCATTCATTCACTTTTTAAAAACAGTGGCTTTTACAAAGCAAAACCGAAAGAAAAGAACATGAAAGAGGCATGGGGACTTGTGTGTGGGGAACAGTGGGGTGCAAGATGCATACAAAAGGGAGGAGGGATGTCTGTGGCCAGAATGCATTCTATACAGAGACCGAGTTGTCAAAGAACAAATTAATAAAGTAACTGTTCCTTGTCAACATATTAAGTCCACCTTTGAGTGTGTACAATTCAGCAGTTTTTAATGAATTTATAACATTTATAAAGTTGTACAATTATCACTACAACCTAATCTTACTTTTTTGGCAGCAAATATGCTGTATACTATATCTATCGCTCCATATTCCTTTTTTGTGCAATCCCTAGTCTAAACTATTCTAATTATGTCTTCAAGGGTTTGCTCATTTTGAAACTTGCAGCTCTGTCTAACCTGAGGCCCATGACCTGTGTCTGGCCAAAGACAGCCACAAATATACCTCAAAATCAAAGTTGATTTAGCATTTCATGAAATGGTTTTAGTAACTCAGTTGTGTGGTTCTCAGTGTGAGCTTCATACAGCACAACGTGGTATCTTGATGTTAAAACATTGGGCGTATGTGGAAGGGATCAAACCACACAGGCTTCTTTTAGTATGCTATAGAGTGCGTCCATATCAGGTATGATGATGTCATCTTTTTCTTAGGGCTACATCATACCCATCAAATGGATCTGTAACACTTATCTGTCTGTCCTTCCACTGAGAGGTACCCGAGTTGTTCCCATGGTTTTAGTGCCCTTGAATTGTACTGCTGGGATTACTTGTGGTATGGACATGTGTCTCCAGTTTTGCTGGTGTTATAAGGGGAGTGGAAATGAGCTGTTTCTCTAGTTCTCTAGCCGGTCACTGTCTACTTGTTCTATCCACTAAGAAGAGCAGGTATTGACACCTCCAGCTATCGTCATTCTCAACATCATCTTCTTCCTCATCATCTTGCTCTTGGCCATTTTCTTGACTATTTCTTGGGCCTGGGGATAGGGTATACTTGAATGATCTAAGAATGCTATGTAAAATTTTCTTAATTATATGTTTTCTATTAAGGGTTATAACATGGTTTAAGTCTCTTTTAGATCACTTGGCAACATAACTTCTAACAGTTATCGCCATGGAGTTTGGGTGCTTGTTTGTGTTTTTATATGTAATTACATCATTCAGTAGTTATAAAAAAGAAATGAAACACATTGATTTTCTTCTCTATTGAAGACAAAAGGGTGCCTTTGTAGTAGCTCGAAAAGAGAAAAATGGCCATATAGTCACTTAGCCAGGATCAGCATGGTAGAAACTTCTTGAATATGTAACTTACATTACAGCAGCTAACTTGGTACTCAGCTTGTTTTAGCATAACAGCAGACATATTAATTAATTATTAACTAATTTAAATTTTATTGATTTTGTTTATAGTTCCTTTGTAAAATCCATGGGTTTATATCTATATCTATATCTATCTATCTATCTATCTATCTATCTATCTATCTATATTCCAATAATGTTTTCTTTCTTAACTTTTCTATGCCCAGGACTCCTTTGGCAATCTGGTGAAGGCAAATGCCTTTCCAGAATATTTTGATCCTAAAGTAAATTACATAGAGTTAAAATAATGAGAATAAAAAACAGTCACTAAAATGTTATAAATGTAAAAAATCCATTAAATAGTCAAATGTCTGCTTATGTATTAATGTATTAGATAGTGAGGTCTAGCATCTGGTCAGAAGTCATAATTTCTAACAGGAATGAACATAAATAGTATTCTGATGTCTGCAGGATCTCCCTGTGTTGATCGGTTAACATCTCTGATCTGTGTATTTTTTTCTCTATTTGTCGCCCATGTTGGTAATTTAATTACCACACATTTTAGTCAGAGATTGTGGGACAGAGATGCTACTTTGCTCTCATACGGGTGTGTAGACAGACCGAATCTTTCGTTAGACTACTAAGGTCTGCATTCTGATGAAGGTGGCTCGAGACAGAGGAAAACAGTTTGCTGGTGCTTAGCAGGATCTTCTGTCTCTTTAGGTCTTAGGATTACTCACGAAGTTGACAGCGTCATGACTCATGAACATCTGCCCTTGTGTTCCACTGGGGACCAGTGTTGAGCCCAAGTGGCCATGTTCAGCTGTTGGCCCTCTTCTATGTATTAAATCAAATTACCCAGGCTAAAAGCACAGTTAGGAGATTTAGCCATGACTAATGTAAGTATCTAAGTATGAACAAGTGAATTGCTGAGTAATTGTTTCATGCTGGCTGTTGGATGCTCAGGTTTCTGGTGAAGACCCGGACAGCTATTGGGAGAGAAGGATATGCTTCCTCGCTCTCCTTCTTCCTTACCCCATCTCTAGCTGCTTTCCCTGCACTGTATTAGGTTTCCCCAGGAGACAGCAAACTGAACCTGCCGTGCAGAACTGGGGCTTTGGAAGAGGTAAGGGAACAGGGTCCGCATCATTCTTTTAAGATAGTCAGTATTGTTATTTCTGGAGTTGTTCTCCAACCCTTTCTCTTAAGAAATTTCTGTTACATCCCCCATGTGCCCCTAAAGGTAATGTTCCCACAGCATATTGAGTCAGATTAGCCATGCTGGAGAGGTTTGTGGCTCAAACCTTTCCTTTCCAGATCCATTACCACTGCATCTTTAGGAGAAACAGCCCAACATCCTTGATCTAACTAGAGGGAAAACCACGCACAGTAGTGCATTGATGTCAGCAGCACTAAACAGTCTGGCCAAACTCAAGGCAGGAAGCGATCCTGCAGAAACCAAAGGCTCAGCTAATAGCACAAATTCAACCCAAACTGAGTGGTCCGCTTTACTATGCGGTTCTCAAAGAAAATTGATACTATATATGTATTGACCTAAATCATTCAATTGGCTCAGGGATTGGGGCTTTGTGCAGTTTTGTATTGAGAGTGGAAAGGCTCAACTGGTGGGAATTCGTTGGCTGTTATTTGTGTCTTCGGAGAATCAACCTTTCCATATAGTTGGCGTTGAAATGAGTATGGTGATGAATTTTCCAAACCCAAAGCCTCTTATCTGTCCCCGTATGATGCAAACCATTCTTGTGCTTTCGTGTTGGCACATACTATTCCTTTCTCCCTCTACTCTGAGTCATTCACCTAATGTTTGCCTGTGGTGTTTGAGTCGACACCACTTACGACACTTCGCTTATCATCAGGTCAAGCTGTGGAAACCTCTGCTGGTGCCTGTGTCCACTTCCAAGTTTGATGGGATGGTTCAGTTCCAGAGCATTTGGCTTAACCTTCTGTGAAGCTTTTATTTATCTGTGCTTATTTGTTGGGCCCTAGCTCTGGGTTGTCTCCATGGACCTTAAAGTTAAGTATGCTAGAAATCCCATCCATCCATTCAGGTCATTGCCTTGAGACCTGAAGGCATTACTTATAGTTTGAGGGAGAAAAATGAAAAATTATACAGAGGTCCAAAGCCGGAAAAAAAAATGTGATCCCTTTTAATTCACTAAAAATAATATTGCTATCTTATGCAATTTTAATGCTATAATGAACATCTCATTTCCTCAAGATTAAGTTTTAATTACAATTATAAAAATATGTTTTCATTTAAAAGTCTATCCTATAGCTTCCATATTTTATTACATGAACTTATATTCTTTTTCATCATGTACTTGTCTGTGCTTTTCTTTATTATGGGGTCTCTGGGAGCGTTTCTGTAACGAATAGTTTCCTACTGGAGCACTTTCTACATGGCCTACTGCTAGCCACTGTTACAAAACTGTTGCCAAAACTACTGGCGCCCATGTCTTTTCCTAAAGTAGGTGCCAAATAAACTTTGAAAGTTCATCCCCATGAGAAACTCCATAGGTATTTCAGACTCACTTTATCTAAAACCAAATTCATTATGGCTTACAGGCTCCAATCTTTTTCTACAGAATTTGGAATTTCCCAACAAGCCATTATATTAGTAAATTTAGAAATTTATAGTGTATGTGTCTTCAAACAATTGAACAGGGGCTTTACTCTTTAACTACAGCAAATGGGAGGTCAACCTTGTACACACAGAACTTTTATCACCTTAGGAAGTTGGGGAAGTAGTAGTTTACACTTCTTCCTTTAGACGTGCCCTTGAATTCTTCACTCGTTTATTGAGTAGCCAAACTCAGACAGCTTGGTTTGCTTTGGTTAGAGTTTGTACATTTGCTCTGGCGCATGTCCTTCGGGTCATTCTTTATCAGGAGAACACTGCTGTTTGATAAGCTGGTGTCTGTTAGACCACAGCTGTTATGTTATTTTATAGTTGGTATTACAGAAAGTTTCCCAATGAATCACAGGAAGGTTTCTGTGAAAAAGAACTGGAGACCTGAAATCTAAAGCCCTGATTTATTCTGGGGTTTAGGGAGTGGCCAAGTGGCCTTGTCCCTGTTCATCAGGCAGAGCAGTGAAGGAGGTAAGCTGGGGATACGTAAACACCATCAAAACTCATAAAGGCGTGCGCCTACAGGTGTCAGCAATATCTTGTCCAGACAGTCGTCAGGATTCTGGGGCCCTGTCAAGAGCAATCGCAGCTATTATTCCTAGCATGTGAGGAAGCAGTGAGCAGTTGATATCAGCAGACTCTAGTACACTAGGTTGCCTACGGAAACTTCCTGCCTTCTCTCATCTTATTAGAATACTCTTCACTTTCTTTTTAGTTATTTGTTTATATTTATCTAGTTATTAATACATTTTATTTATTTATTTTACATCCCAGCCGTAGCTCGCCTCTCTCCTCTCCTCCAGTCCCTCCCCCACCCCCACTCTGTTCCATCCCCCAATCTACTCCTCTTCCATTTCTGTTTAGGAAATGAGTATCAACAAAACGTGATATATCAAGTTGCAGTAAGACTAAGCAACTCCCCATGTATTAAGGCCGAGCAAGGCAACCCACTATGAGGGGTAGGGTCCCAAAGAGTCAGAGATAGCCCATGTTCCTCCAGTTAGGAGTCACACATGAGGACCAAACTACGCAACTATAACATATACACAGAGTGCCTCGGTCAGACCCATGCAGGCTCCCTGATGGTTGGTTCAGTCTTTGTGAGCCCCTGTGAACCCAGGTTAGTTGATTCTGGGAGTTTTCCTGTGGTACCTTTGTCCCTTTTGGCTCCTACAAGTCTTCCTCCCCGCTTTCTGCAGGATTCCCTGAACTCTGTCTAATACTTGACTGTGGATCTGCCTCTGTTTCCATCAGGTGCTGGATAACACCTCTCTGATGACAACTGGGCTAGGCACCCATCTGGTCACAGGATATGGGCTACCTATCTGCTACTACTAGGAGTCTTACCTGGGGTCATCTGTGTAGATACCTGGGAGATTTATACCTGATCCTGAAAGGCCCCCCTGCCCCAGTAGTCTCTTTCAGTACTCTCGTCCTCGACCTCCCAACTTTATCACTCATGTTCCAATCAGTCTACTCACAGAATCTCTATTTCCCCTTCCCAGGAAGATCTGGGCATCCCCCACGAACCTTCCTTGTTACCCTCCTAGTCTCTCTAGTTCTGTGGATTGTAGCGTAGTTATCCTTTACTTTACAGACAATATCCACTTATGGGTGAGTATATACATTATTCATCTTTCTTGTTCTGGGTTTCCTCACTCAGGATGATATTTTCTAGTTCCATTCATTTGTTTTCAAATTTCCTGGTGTCCTTACTTACTTTTAAAAGCTGAATAATACTGTATTGTATAAATGTACCACATTTTTTTTATTCATTCCTTGGTTGAGGGACATCCAGGTTGTTTTTCAGTTTCTAGCTATTACAAATAAAGCTGCTATGAACATAGCTGAGCAAGTGTCCTTGTGGTATGATTGAGTATCCTTTGGGTATATGCCCAAGAGGGGTATAGCTGGGTCCTGTGGTAGATTGATTCCCAGTTTTCTGAGAAGCTGCCACACTGACTTCCAAAGGGGCTGTACAAGTTTGCATTCCCACCAGAAATGGAGGCTTGTTTCCCCTTACTCCACATCCTCTCCAGCATAAGCTGATGCTTGTGTTTTTGATCTTGAGCATTCTGACAGGTGTAAGATAGAATATCAGAGTCATTTTAGTTGCATTTTCCTGATGGCTAAGGCTGTTGAACATTTCCTTAAGTGTTTCTTGGCCATTTGACATTCTTCTGTTGATAATTCTCTGTTTAGATCTCTACCCTATTTTCAATTGGATTGTTTGGTTTGGTGGTATCTAGTTTCTTGAGTTCTTTATATATTTTGGAAATCAGCCTTCTGTCAGTTGTGGGGTTAGTGAAGATCTTTTCCCATTCTGTAGGCACATTTTGTCCTATTGATGGTGTCCTTTGCCTTACAGAAACTTTTCAATTTCATAAGGTCCCATTTATTAATTGTTGATCTTAGTGCCTGTGCTGTTGGTGTTATGTTCAGGAAGTTGTCTCCTGTGCTAATGTGTTTGAGATTATTTCCCACTTTCTCTTCTATCAGTGTATACCAGTGTATCTGGATTTATGTTGAGGTCTTTGATCCACTTAGACATGAGTTTTGAGCAGCGTGATAGATACAGATCTATTTGCATTCTTCTACATGCTGACATCCAGTTAGACCAGCACCAAATTTGTTGAAGATGCTTTGTTTTTCATTGCATAATTTTGGCTTTTTTGTCGAAAATCAGGTGCCCACAGGTGTATGAGTTTACATCTGGGTCTTCAGTTAGATTTCATTGACACAATTGTCTGTTTTTATGCCAATACCATGTGAGTTTTGTTACTATAGCTCTGTAGTAGAGCTTGTAATCAGAGATGGTGATACCTCCAGAAGTTCTTTTGTTGTCCAGGATTGTTTTAGCTATCATGGTTTTTGTTTGTTTGTTTTGTTTTTCCATATGAAGTTGGGTATTCAACTTCAAGGTTTCAAGCTCTTTCAAGGTTTATAAAGAATTTTGTTGGGATTTTTAGTGGGTATTTCATTGAATCTGTAGACTGCTTTTGCTAAGAGGGCCATTTTTACCATGTTAATCCTACCAATCCGTGAGTATAGGAGATCGTTCCATCTTCTGATATCTTCTTCAATTTCTTTCTTTAAAGACTTGAAGTTCTTGTCATACAGGTCTTTCACTTGCTTGGTTAGAGTTGCACAAAAATATTTTATATTATTTGAGGCTATTGTAAAGGGTGTTGATTTTCTGGTTTATTTCTCAACTCATTTATCATTTATATACAAGAGGGCTACTGATTTTTTTTGAGTTAATCTTGCACCCAGTCACTTGGCTAAACGTGTTTATTAGCTGTCGGAGTTCCCTGGTAGAGTTTTTGGAGTTGCTTATGTATACTATGATCTACAAATAATGACACTTTGACTTCTTCCTTTCCAATTTGTATTCTCTTGATTTCCTTTAGTTGTCTTATTGCTCTAGCTAGAATTTCAAGTACTATATTGAATAGTATAGAATGGACAGTCTTGTCTTGTTCCTGATTTTAGTAGAATTGCTTTGAGGTTTCCTCAATTTAATTTGATGCTGGCAATTGACTTGCTGTATATTGCTTTTATTATGGTTAAGTATGTTCCTTGTATACCTGATCTCTTCAAGATCTTTATTATGAAGGGGTGTTAGATTTTGTCAAAGGCTTTTCCAATATCTAATGAGATGATCATGTGTTTTATATGGTGGATTACATTGATAGATTTTCATATGTTGAGCCATCACTGCATCTCTGGGATGAAGCCTCATTGGTCATGACGGATGGTATTTCTGTTTTGTTCCTGGATTCAGTTTGTCAGTGTTTTATTGAGTATGTTTGCATTAAGGTTCATGAGTGAAACTGGCCTTAATTCTATTTCTTTGTTAAGTCTTTGTGTGGTTTGGGTGTTAGGGTGACTGTGACCTCACAGAAAGAATTTGGCAATGTTCCTTTTGTTTCTACTTTGTAGAACGCTTTGAAGAATATTGGTAATATTTCTTCTTTGAAAGTCTAGTCGAATTCTGCATTAAAACCATCTGGCACTGGACTTTTGTTGGTTGGGAGACTTTTAATGACTGCTTTTATTTCCTTAAGGGTTATCAATCTATTAAATTGTTTATCTGATCTCGATTTAACTTTGGGAAGTGTTATTTATCAAGAAATTTGTTCATTTCTTTTAGATGTTCCAATTTGTGGTGTACATGTTTTTGAAGTATGACTTAATGATTCTCTGGATTTCCTTGAAATCTGTTGTTACCAGATTTTGTTGATTTGGATATTATCTCTCTGTATTTAGTTAGTTTGGATAAAGGTTTATCTATTTTGTTGGTTTTCTCAAAGAACCAGTTCTTTGTTTCATTGAGTCTTTGTATTGTTCTCTTTGTTTCTATTTTATTGATTTAAGTCCTCAGTTTGATTATTTTATGCCATCTCCTCCCCTCAGGAGTGTCTGCTTCTTTTTGTTCTAGAGCTTTCAGGTGTGCTATTGCTAGCATGAGATTTCTCCAAATTCTTTATGTGGCCACTTAGTGCTATGAATTTTCCTCTTAGAACTGCTTTCATTGTGTCCCGTAAGTTTGGGTATGCTGTGCATTCATTGCCATTAAATTCCAGAAAGTCTTCATTTTTTTCTTTATTTCTCCCTTGACCCAGTGGTAAACCAGCAGAGAGTTGTTCAGTTTCCATGAGTTTGTAGGCTTTCTGTTGTTTCTGTTGTGGTTGAAATCCAGCTTCAGTCCATGGTGGTCTGATAAAATACAGGGAATTATTTCAATTTTTTTTGTATCTGTTAAGACTTGCCCTGTGGCTAAGTATATGGTCAGCTTTGGAGAAGGTTCCATGTGGTGCTGAGAGAAGGTATATTCTTTTGTATTTGGGTGAAATGTTCTGAAGATATCTGTTAGATCCATTTCAGTCATAATATCTGATAGTTCATCATTTCTCTGTTTAGTTTCTGTCTGGCTGACCTGTCTGTTGGTGAGAGTGGGGTGTGAAAGTCTCCTACTATTATTGTGTGTGACTCGATGTGTGATTTAAGCTTTAGTAATGTTTCTTTTACAAATGTGGGTGCCCTTACACTGGGGGCAGAGATGTTCAGAACCGAGACATCATCTCTCTTATTAATTTTCTGAGGACACAAAATTCTTTCAAATTGGCTGGTTTGAGAAATGACTCTGGCAGAACGTTCGCTTTTGTGTAAGTTATCGAGGATGGCATTCATCATTCTATCCAACGGGTCTATTTCTGACCTGGGTTGACTTTGCTATACAGCCAGAAATAGACTGCAAGCTCTGCTGTCTAATTGGCCCATAGGTGAGGGCTTGCAACCTGTTTCCCCCTCAATGCAAGTCCTGCTGCTTTCATATGAAGTATAAGGAAAAGCTGTTGTTAATTATCTGGGTCTCTTTTTGACATGCAATATTTAATTTTTAAGAGAACATGTACAAGGCATCTTTTAACAATTTTCAAAGTGTAAAACACTGTATTAGTGCCTGTACTCAGTGCTGTACAACAGGCCATTCACAGTCTTTCTTCCCATATAACTCAAGTTTTGTGCCCTTTAAAACCATTATCTCAAAAAACAGAGATACAAACAAACAAACAGCCCAGCATCTCCTAGTAATTACCTCCTCTCACTTCAGACCCTGGTGACTGCAATATTACTTTGGTTTTTTTAAGATATTGAAAAAAACTTTATTGTTTTATCTTATGTATATATATATATATATATATATATATATATATATATATATATATTGTCTGCATGTATGTCTGTGCACCATGTGTGTGCCCAGTGCCCGGGAGGCCAGAAGGATACTCCGGAACAGGAACTACATGTAAGTGTTAGCTACCATGTGGATGCTAGGGATCAAAACTGGTCCTCTGGAAGAAGAGACCATGCTCTTAACCTCTGAGCTATCTGCCTAGTCCTGATATGAATCTGTTCTTAATATTTTAACAATTTCAGCTTCCGTGTATATGAAAAAACCATTGAGTGTGGTTTTTTTTGTGCTTGGCTTGTTTTGCTTAGCACAGTGTTCTCTTGGTTCACTCATGTTGCTGCGGATATCAGAGTTTCTTCTTTGAGTTTCAATCCAGAGCTTCAAACTTTTTAGACAGGCACTCCCTTCTTTCCTCAAGTTGCTTCTTACCAGGCATTTTGCCATAGAAAAGAGAAAAGTAACTAATACTGATGTTAAGAGACTGGTGTCTCCCAGCATTGTAAGGGGTCACTTTCTTAAACCCAGAGCAGCAAGTTTTCACCCAAGACCAAGAGTTTAGAGTCTACTACTGCTGTTCCTCAGCTCTATCCTTTGCACCCCAATCACCCTCAGGGTGATTATAGCATTATAGTATATACTGTTTATCTCTTCATATTTCACCCACCTTTGATGTTGGTTAGAATAGCCCCCTTCTTTCCTCTTGTGCAGTGAGGTCGCCTGCTAAAGCCAATGAGAATGAAAAGGGGTCACAGTGCAGCTCTTTCGGGACAAAGATGAGAGGCTCCCCTTTAAACTAGAGAGCTACTCACTGTCCAAAGGATAGTTGAAGACAGAAATAGAGCTTATGGCGGAAACCGCATGGGGGCACCTCATACACCATCAAGACTTCTAGGGCTATTCAAAACAATAGCAGCCATGTGCGTCAGCAGCAGCAAGGCCATGGGGTCTCAGATATAATGGCTTTCTCCAGCTACCTCCCTACCATTCCATACAAAGTCTTTTGAAGCTAATAGTTTGTCTAATTTAGTCTCATCTTACATGCATCGAATAACCATTGGGTGTACCCCCGTGACATTCCAGGGAAAATGTATTATTCTGAAGTGGGAGGGTAATGGGAATAAATTACTAACCAATTTATAGTTGGTTGACTTCCATTTCTTTGGCATGCCTACAGTGGAAGCTCTGCTTTGTTTGAGTTTGGAACTTTGGTCTTCTCCCGGTCTGGCAGAGCGTGATGCTATGTTCTCCTGAGATTCTTGGCAGTTGCAAAACCTCAACTTCCAGTTGGCTACCTGATCATGCAACTGGTGCCAGCTCCACACGACTATATTATACACAGTGAATACATTTGACCTATTCTACCTTAGTTTTTGTACTGCCAGGGGTTCCTAGGGCCGCACACATGCCAGACAAATGCTCTACTACTGAGCAGCTCCCCAGCCCTCTTTAAGATTTTTTACTTGTTACTTTGAGACAAGATTTCCCTAAGTTACACAGGCTTGCTTTGATCTCATTCTGTAGTTCAGGTTGGCCTTGAACTTGTGCTCCTTCTATTTTAGATTCCTGGGTAGTTAGGGTAACAACCTGTGCCGGGAGACCTGGCTGATATTTGCAATTTTCAATGGATTTATCAGAACCTACCTCCATCAAGTTGAGGTATACCTATATTCCTTGATGTGATAAGGAAGATAATATTTGATATATTGTGAAAAGGTGCAGGAGCACTTGAAATGCGATGCTCTTGGGATATGCTTGTTGACTGAAAGCTTAGATGTCTGAGTCAGGCCTGTGCTATGGCTCCATTCCCCTCAAGGGTGGCTTAACTGTGGTGATTAAGCCAGGAACAAGGAGGGAATTGCTCCCTTTTGATGATCTCATCTGATGACTACAAATCCTCAATAAATGTCAGACGATGACGCCATAAGTATCGTAATAGGAACAACGAAGACAGAAAGCAAAATGTTTGAATAGGAACATAACTTTTGAGGAAAATAAAAGAGTTGGGTCAAGTTGCTCCTTTTGGCATTTGAATCTTACATTTTTGCTGCTTGATTATTTAGTTCTGGTATATTTCCCAAAGGAGGAATTTTACATTTAAAGCTGTCAGTTCAAATAATAATCATAGTTTTTCCAAATATTAATTAGGTTTATTTGTGAATAGCAGAGCCCTGCTATGGAAATATGCCTGACATAGTGAACTATGGGCATTCAAAGTGGAGGCAAGGGGAATCTCTTTTTGGTGGAAATAGGGATTACATATTTTGAAATAATAATCCTTGACTAGAGGGATTAGCTCTACAAGGGTGACTATGTAAGGATAGTGTCAGTCCAAGATGAAGGAAATGGTCCTTGGGCAGATGTCCTTGCAGATATATTTTTATGTAAGTTTGCAGTGGCTGTTGTGCAAGACAGCCTTTTGTGGTCCCTTCAGCCTTTTGTGATGGTTATTGTTGCCAGAAATTAATGCATGAGAGCGCATTGTGCAAAAACATCCCCAATTAATTAACTACATAATTAATTGTTAGGGTTGATAAAGAGACTCCATTTGATTCTATGAGTAGTCCTCAGCTCACTCTTAGTAAGAATAGGCGGGTTGTGGGTAAGAATAGGTGGGTTGTGGCTGTGCATCTCTCTCTGGGTCGGTGTGTCCCTTCTTTGGTTCCTTCTGAGCATCAGGCTCATGGGCACATGTCTCATTGTATGAGCTAGGCACTGGATATTTATATGTATTTGTTCTGAGGCTCCTCCCCCACCAGACTACAAACTTTTAAAGGCAGGAACTTTGCTTACTTCTCATTATTTTATCTGTGTCAAGAGAAGTGCCTGGCAGGCACTGGAGTACAACCGGGATTTGTCATGCGAGGAGAGAGACCTCTGTGGAAGTCAGAGCCATGGTACATGGGGCTCTGCAGAACTGGTATAAATTAGGTAAGAAGATGCCTGGGCTAGGAGACAGCTGCTGGTGGGAAGGGACTTGAGCCTGGGCCGAGGTAGATCGAGTTAGAGTCCAACCCTGCCATTTGCCAGCTCTGTGGACTGTCGGGGAAACGACCCTACCTTGTTTCCTCAGCTGTGAATCTGAGATAGCGGTTGTAAGCAGAGCAAATGAACTCATGCCTGAGAATGGGCTGGGGACAATGCCGGGAGCGCTACGGCCGCTCAGTCAATACCGAGCACAAAGATACACAGACAGAAGTGAATGCAAGAATGTTCACAGCAATGTCACCGCATAAAGGACTGAGGGCCACATGGGAAGTAGCGTCAAAATTAATGACAGACTTTATGAGAGTAACTAAAGGGAACTTTGGAAAGAAGGCCGATCCTGCCGTGACTTTCTCTCCAAACCACTGAGCAGGACTGTGTACAAAGAGCTTGGCCTCTTAACCTCACAGAGCCACAGGCCTTGGAGACGGGCAAACACGTGGAGGGACATTGCCAGGGGAGACGGAGAGGCAAAACCACGGCTTAAAAATGCATTTTGGGCAAATTAGGGCAAACCGATTGTCTCTGATACAATCTTCTCTCCTGATGTGATGAAGCTCAGACTAGCAGCCCTTTAATTAAAATGTGGAATTGTATCTGTTTCCTGATACGGTATCAATTAGACTGAAGATGGCAAAACTCTCTAGAAAGCAGATTTGTCATTATTTTTAATTTGAAGAACTCCTGCCTGTCAATTGCATATTTACTGTGGCTTTGTTACTACTTTGCTTTCATTTAAAAAACAGATTTTATTTAATCTTAAGAAATATTTAAAAGAAAGCACTGTTGAAATAAATGCAAGTCAAAATGAAAGCACACTATTACTACATTGCATTGATAAAAAAATGAGACATTTAATTTGTGATTAAAAATGAGAAAGAATGTTACTGATAAAATAGAAAAACCCAGTACCAAAATGTCTAAGGAGCGAAACTGGAGTCTTCCCTCCCATAAACTTCAATATCCTTCCCAGAAAGGTCAGGCCATGAATATTGTCATTTAAAAATTATTCTTAATTCTTTTAGATTCATTTATTTTTTTCTTATATGTATGAGTGTTTTGCTTGCATGTTTACCTGTGCACCTGTGTGCTTGGTGTCTCTGGAGACCAGAAGAGGTGTTGGATCTTCTGGGACTAGAATTACAGATGATCGGGAGCCATCATCTGGGTACTGGGAATTGAACTCCTAGTCTTCAGGAAGAACAGCCCATGTTTTTAAGCTCTGAGCCATCCGTCCAGCCCAGGTGATCATCAATTTAAGGTTAGTTGTGCAGAATCTTAGATCATCGATGTTAGTTTAGACAAGTTAGCCATTTATTCTTTGCGTTTACATTAGTCAAGTACGTAAGAATTCTGACTCTCCTTAATTCCTGATAAAACAGAACTTGGAGCTTAATGAACACAGGGGAAACCCCTATGGAAGACCCGCCTTCAGTTTCTAAGTGTAGCATTGAAATCCTACATTCTAACTCAGTGAGATCCCAGCAGCTCAACCCCAATCCAACCTAGAAGACCACTTATGTTATGTTATGAAAGCAAAACTCCCAAATCACGAGCACAGCTATCAGGTGCGCTGTGCTTCCACAGCTCGGCATCCTCATGAAAGGGAAGCTCTCTATTAGTCAGTGAATTTTATGACAACTGTCGTTGAATCACCGCTAGCTGGAAGCACTTGTTTGGAATTGAGGCATCAGCGAGAATCAACAGTTCAGCAGGGCCAGGCAACAGTTTTCCTCCTTCAGGTCTGTCTTCCAGATTCTCCACCACAGTTTTGCATCCGAAGTAACTATTCTTCAAGATGAAATATAATAACCAAACAATACTGTCTATAAGGAGCACCAGGGCCAATTATGTCCACTGTATTTTATATGCGTTCTCATGCGTCAGTCCTGGCCTCTAATTTCCATGAGACTCTCTGGTAAGTTCTCAGGAAAGAAAAATACCCCCTGCTTTTCCTCCACCCTATGAAAAACAAGTTTGATGTAGTAGAAACCGTAAATGAGCCCATTTTCAAAAGGCTGGCCCTCGTCCCCACAGAGAAGTGACTTTTCACGGTGCACAGTACATTGCTGGCTTAGGAAATAAATCTTTGTTGGTGAGAATGTGCACACAAACAATATGTGTTTCAGAGACAATGGAGCATTCTAGGAAAAAATAATATTTGACCCACACGTTGAGGCAGGAGGGATAATGAGAAAGAAACACAATTGTCTGCACATAAAAGAGTTGCAGTTGGTAGCCTTTGAAAAGAATTCCTTTTTCTATTTTTTGGCCATGGGTGGATTCTTTCTTAGGTTTGTTGAGTACTCTGTCCAACCTTAAGTTTTACAGTTTTTCATGTCTCTGGCAATTATAAAGCAGTCTGTGGTCATTGTACCAGTCAGCACTGCCCTCCTTTGTGCCATCTGCCAACCTCGAATTTGTACGTGTTTTCACCACCTAAATGGGTTCTTCCTCACAAAAGTTCGCAATCTCATTCCCTGTGTTTCTTCAGTGTTGGCTGTGCTGTGGACAGGTACAGAGCAATGAGTAACTGTACTAAAGGCTAGGGTGCCTAAGCGTCGGCCTCACTCCTGTTGCTGGCCTTCTAAGTTTCTGTAAGTCTCTTTTTGTTATCTTGTCTGTCTATTTCTATCTGTCTATCCATTACCTTTCTCTCTAACTACGTATTTACGGAAGTTGTAGCTCCTTCATTCATAAAGAGAAAATTCATGTTGTAGTGTTAGACTTGAATTTTATGATATAATTGTGATTTGGAAAATCAGTCTAGGGATATAAGACATTGTTATTTGTGTCCTTCCCTCCTCTTTTTTTTCCTCCGTTGAAGGAAGGTTAATTGTTTCACTACATTTCTGAAGCTGCTGAATTTTGTTTTTAAGTAGTAGCTTGCATAAATAACAAAAAACTTAAGTTAACTTAAAAGTATTAAATGGTCATTAAACCCATATAAGAGTATAGAATAAAATGGTAAAATAAAAGTATACTACGATTGCATTCCATGAACCCATACCAATATTTTGACTTATATTAGACTAAGCGTACATGTTCCAGGGTGGAAGAATTGACTGGGCCATGGATCTGACATTGCCTATCAGAACTGACTATGAGAGAAAATGAGATCAGAGGCTCTGAGATGACTGTGAAGTATGCTGGAGTCTGGATAGTAGGTCCTTATGCCATTGTATGTCTTTAGATAGACATATTTTCCTAAGGGCTGTTTTTGCTTATTAGCTCATGCCCACCATTCCTTATGATTAAATGGTCTTCCAAAGCACCTTACATATGGAGAGTTACTTGTTCCAGTGTCTGTTCATGTAGTTTAAACACATCTCCACTGCTGAAGGCTTGGATTTCTGTCTTTGAAAGACAGCTCTGTGTGGTCCATATACATAAATCTATGTTCTCAACCATAACTATTTCCCTAAGATAAATTCCTGTAAGTGGCATTAGAGTGTCAAAGATTATGGATGTTTAAGCACATTGATACGTATCATTCTTCCCAGGTAAGGCTCTACAGCAGCTCCCTATATGAGAACTTTCTTTACTTTCTGAGGAAACACTGGCTCTCCCTCCCTTCATAAATATTACTAAATTGATTTCATTGATATACTTTCATATAATTATGTGCATATAGTTTTACTATAGTACTGTAATATGGAATATATGCTGCATTATGAACTCATTAACTGGTCGCAGTGCATAAGCTTACAGAGATTTCTTACGTGACTTCTCAATGTAACTGTCTCCACTTCCCAGGTGCCTGCATGGCCATCACTCACAGCCAGTGTCAGATTCTTCCGTACCACAGCACCATGGCACCTCTCTTGCCAATTGTCAAAACTATGGACATGGAGAAGTTCCTCAAGTTCTTCACGTACCTCCATCGCCTCAGTTGCTATCAACATATCCTGCTATTTGGCTGTAGCCTCGCCTTCCCTGAGTGCATCATTGATGGTGATGACAGGTACTTTGGAACCAAATCATTCAATGATAAGAGCCCAGTTATTCTAGGGACAAGTGTCCAAGAGGAACAAATCGTCCTGTTACTATCTTTTATTTTTGCTGCTTTTAGGAGGAGAGAGGACCCACATCTGTCATAGCTAGTTGTAAGTCTCTGAAATGAAAGTATTTGGAAAATACAGATGAATTTTTATTGGAAGCAATTACCCCTGTATTTGTTGGTGCTTTCGGGAGGATGCTCAATTGCTGTTTCAATAAGGGTCTGATAGAAGGAAAGAAATGCACCCAAAGGGGTAACTGAATGTTTGTTGGTGAGACTGGTTATGGAGGTATAGGAGGGGAGAGAACAGTTGATGAAGAGAAGCACCAAGATGAGAGGGTGTAGCTCTACTAATGAAGGCTTGAAGAGAAGAAAAGGGTCCAATTAGAAACTCGTAGCTAAGAGGGAGGGGTCTCCAGAATGCCGGTGCCATGACCCACGGTGACAACAGAGGAGAGAAATAAATACCCCAACCCTTTCTCCAATCATCCTTCCTGTCAGAGAGTTTACTCAATTGCAGGGGACAAAGACATCCAGTGCAATGGATGAGATCCAGAATCTCTTTAAACCTCATCATCTAAGAGGTTCCAAATCCTATTTAAATCAATTATGAATGACATTCTGGATGGTTCATCTCATCAACATGAGGATCTTGTGCTCGGGTGGAGGGTTAGATGCAGAGGGACAAACAGACTATTCAATAAGATAGACATAATTTTTAATAACAGTCACCAACCCCAAGAATGTCATGGTTATTTGAAGTACCAAATGTGTATTTTGGAGAATTTCAGAGCATGTGGTAAGTACCTATTCATGTACAACTTCAATTATTTTCTGAATTGAAATGTTAGGAGCTTTTCAGAATAGTAATAGCAGAACACATGTCATTTTTCAAGTGAGGTGCATCATGTCATTAGTGATAATTTCAACAAGTATCATACACACTGCTTAAACTGTGTGTGAAACACAGGGCACATGGGTTTCAGGCAAACACTTGCTATTTTCATCACAAGCTGCTGCACTGCCATCGGGCTGCGGCAGAGCAGAAGCAGTGGATGCTGACCTGTAGAAATAAAGGACTGGGAGCGTGTGCAGAATTCAGAGAAACTTGAATCACCCAGGAGTCAGGTACAGAAGTTGCTTCCATGGGACACAGATAGAGAAGCGGGATTTGATCTTTCTTGTGGATTAAAATACAGGATTCTTGTGTGGGCTGTTAGTATGAGCTGGTGGCCATAGTGCTTGCTTCGTGCCCTGCACTCAAAATAAAAAAAGTTAATCACCAAGAGATGCTTTATTTTCCCAGACTGTGGCGACATAGTTGGTGGCTGTATTGGTTTTCTTGGGTGGCTTTAACAAATTGCCACCTGCTGAATAACTGGCTTAAATAGCAGAAATGTCTTCTCCTATAGTTCTGAAGGCTGAAAGTCCGGGAGTCTGTGGGGGATGTCTGGTTCCCAGGACTCTGGGGAGAACTCATTTTTCCCTTTGCTGGTTTCCTATTATTTCTGTTCCTTTTTCTTGGGCCCACGTTTCTCCAGTGTCTTCCTCTGCCATCACAGAACATCCCCTGCCTGTCTTCAGCTCTTCCTCTACTGTGTCCTGTAAGGATGCTGTCATTGAATTTATGGATCCACACAATCTAAGATAAGAGCTTCACCTCAAGATCCTTAATTATACCCACAAAGACCCTGTCTCCAAGTGAGGTAGCACTCCCAGTCCTGGAGATTATGATGTGGACCTCTTGCTTTGAGGCCGTGGTTGGGAGAGCAGGGTAAGGAAGCTGTGTGTCATGGCTTCCTCACCCACAAAAGAGAAATAATAGTTATACTCACGTTACAAAATTCGTGGGAGGATTTAATGACTTGTGGGGCTTGGGAGACTGCCTGTTTCTTAGGAAAAGCTCAATAAATATTAGCAATAACTGTAAAGTGGTGATTTGTGAAGGACAAGTAGAATTAATGGAGACCACAAAAAATACTTCTAATATATATACTATATGTGAAGGATTGCAAGGATAGATAGATAGATAGATAGATAGATAGATAGATAGATAGATAGATGCTAGCTGACTAGATAAAATTGAGTACTCCTTTGCTTAAAAAATTACATAAAATGTCAAAGGTTTTTTTAAACTGGATTTTCATCCCATTTTTGTTTAATTTCCAAGAATTTCACTTATAGCTTTTAAGTTTAACTCCTCTGTGGCTTCATGCATGCACACAGGAAAACAATGAAATAGAGTGTATTCAGAGTCTTGGAACCAGTAGGTTCATTATGTTGAGCCTCTTAATTCTAACCCAGTCTCTCTTTGAATAAACACTTTTGAGCTGTCCACAGTTTTCAGGGCACTTTAAGATAAATTTGTTTTCCCCTTGACCTGATTTATCCTTTGATAACTGCACTAATATGAAAGTTTTCCATTTTCTGTTATAATGAATAATAATTTACAGTTACTTTTTAAGTGTTCTTTGGGGATTTATCCTATTTTTATTATTACATTTCATTTTGTAATTGTAGTGTTAGACCACGCTTCCTGCTGTCGTTTAGTGTGTGTGTGGGAACTGTAACTAATTTAATAAGCAGAAAAAGTTTAGCAAAGCAAATGTCTTGAAGAAAACCATTATAAGGTCAAACATATTTTTCTTGTATTTTACTATTTTGTATCATTTATTATATGCTACGCTATTGAAATAAATGAAAAGTGTTTGTTTTCTAGTCTAGAGAAAATAGTTACTTAATAACATTTAAAATTTAATTGTAAAAGATTATAGTGGGATGTATAAACAGTATAGTTTTTAACCTGATTCTTTGAAACCACAGACGTTACTGAACTACATTGTATGTTTAAACAATGGACTTTGATTGTCTTTTAGACTGAGATTGCTTTGACCAAATGTGTGTTGACATGTACTTCAACATAGTCTAGTTGAAAGGCAGGAGGACATATGGATTCAGTGAAACATAGCTAAAAATATATAATGTTTACTGATAAACTATTGGAATGGCTCTAAAGTGTGTAGGTTAGAGGGTATTGATTAAAAATACCAAGTAGCTATCAAGAAAATATTGGTTAGCTAAGAGTATGAGATGTAGCTGACCTTTGGGTATATGAAACACATGCCAAGTCTTGGCATACTTTTGATAGGTAACTGTCACCTTCTCCCACCTTCTTCAAACAGCTGACTTGTAATTTTATCAGCCCTGAGAGTGTGTTAACATCAGTTGACTTAGCTTCTAGAAGATTCTCTGGAAACCTCACTCAAATCTTCTACTATGTTGTAGGGAATTGATGGGTTAAAGTAAGGAAATTAATGCATTGGTTATTGATCTTTCTCCTCAGGAGAATAGGCTTTAGCAGAAATACCCAGAGCAAGGAAATGTAGTACCATTTCCCGTAGTAGTCTAGATTTCTATAGGGTTGCGTTGGAGAGTAAATGAACTTCCTCAAATGGACGTGTGTGTGTGTGTGTGTGTGTGTGTGTGTGTGTGTGTACTCTTGCTTGCTTGTGAAGGTCAGAGGTCAATCTCAGTGTCATTCCTTAGGAACTAGATGCCTTGTTCCCTGAAACAGTGTCTGTCATTAGCTTGTAGAGTAGGCAGGCTGGCCAGTCAGTGAGCTCTAGGCATCTTCTTGCTTTCACTCCCCAGTGCTGGGATTACAAGCATGTGGGCACCATGCCCACTTTATTTAAAAAAAACCACACACACAAGTTCTAAGAATTGAATTCAGGTTTCTGTGCTTATGTGGTAAGCACTTTACTAACTGAGCCATTTCCATAGCCTGGACGATAACTAATTTTTAAGTGTAAGAATTTCTAGTCATATAAAATTATACAAATTTAAGAAAGAGTAAGAACCTTTCTGAGCAATCCTTGCTTAAACTAACCCTAAAGTTACTGACAGTTCTGATTGTGTCTCCTTCTTTCCTATGACTTACAGAAAGTATTCATGCATGATCTACACCACTGGGCAGATAAATTCTTCCTAAACTGCGGTTCCTATTATTGATGGAGTACATGAATTTCTGGGCTGATATAAACTTGATTCTGTGTTTAGAGATGCCAGATTTTTTTTTCCGTTAGACTTGTTTATTCAAGTATCCGAAAACACTCTTTCCACTTCCTCCCCTCCTCCCAATACCCTCCCGCTCCCCCCACTCCCCCCACTCCCTCTCCTCCTCCCTCACCATTCCCCAGAGCAGTCAGGGTTTCCTGCCCTGTGGGAAATCCAAGTTCCTTCCCCCTCCCTCCAGGTCCAGGAAGGTGAGCATCCAAACAGGCCAGGATCCCAAAAAGCCAGTCCATGCAGACGAAACAAGACCCAGTGCCATTGTCAATGGAGATGCCAGATTTTTATTGTCCCCTCCCCCTTTCTTACTCCTGGCTTTTAACTGCTGATCCTTTAACTACCCACGAGATCATTTAAGAACAAACTATATAGCGCCGTTACCCAGACACTGTCATCTCTGGGCTTTCTTTGAGGCTTAGATGTCAAGCTGAACTTCATGACATAGCTTTTGAAGCTCTTCTTGCCTCTCAGGTATCACAGACCCAGCCTATCTTCCCTGACCTTCCTTTCCATTTTTCCATAAATGCAAACCTCTTTTGAGCAGCCTTTGTGTGCACATGCTGTTCTTTTTGCCTCGAGCTTTCCTCTCACATTGAGCCCACGGACTCCAAGTCCAGGCCATAGTGAAGTCTTTTCTGAACACCACAGGTTTTCTTTTGTCCTCTCATGGCTACCTGGTGATGCTCTTGTTTTCATCATATGTTAAGTGTTTTCTACATAAGAAGCCTATTAGCTTTTGTATAGAAAGCAGGAGGAAGGAGACATTTGGGAAATGGTTGAGTTTATGGGCTTTGATGATCGTGAAGGCGTCGCAGGTACTTAATTTGCAAACTCATCAAGTTGTATGCATCAATTCTGTAGAGCTTTTATATGTCAGCCTCACTTTGACATACTGATGAACAGATAATAGGATTTTCCTGTTTGGAAGTCATCATACTATAAACTGAGCCTGAGATGCCTCCAGGAAGTAGTCAAGATGTGCCCAATGGTATATTGGAGTGTTTTTTGAAAAACCAAACTTCTTGTTTTACAAAACTACAAAACCTTTAAAGAGCAATCTTAACTGTTCATATACCTGGTGCTTTCAAGCTGTTTTTGAGGTGGACTTTCCTAATAACGTTTCAGTTGAAAAGTAACACATTGGCTTAGAATATAGTTTTCGGAGCCTTCCTGTGTGGCAGTGTTATGTCACGGCACAACCTGTGACAGTCGCCTATGCACATGCAGCCCTGGCATTGTGGTAAATTCTAATTGTCTAATAGGAGTTAGGCCATTCTTTGGCGAATTCATTAAATGTATTAAGTTGCCATAATCTTATGGTATTGTTCTCTAAAAAGAATGTGCACATTGCTAATTTATCTTACTAAGGACTTTAACTCTATCTTAGAGACCTTATGGTGTCATCTTTGGGTACACAGGGAAAATTGGAATTAAAATAATCATATTAAAAATGTATAGGTCATTGTCCAAAGAAAACAGACTCTGATCTGGTGTGGGAGGTCCTTCTATCTATGTGTTGTTTTCATTGGTTAATGAATAAAGAAAGTGGCTTGGTCTGATGGGATAGAACAGAACTTAGGTAGGTAGGGAAAACTAAGCAGAGGAAGGGTAGAGTGAGAGAGAAGCCATGGAACCTCAGCTGAGACAGACGCTGGGAAACTTGCCTGGTAAGAAACAGCCATGTGGAGATACACAGATTAATAGAAATTGGTTAAATTAATACAAGAGTTAGCCAATAAGAAGCTAGCGCTAATGGGCCAAGCAGTGATTTAGTTAATACAGTTTCTGTGTGATTATTTCAGTTCAGGGCAGCTGGGACAAACAAGCAGTCTCCTTCCAACACTGATCCTGTTGCTAGCTAAGTATTCCAGACTGTGCAGTGGCCTTCCCTTGATGGTTCTCCTTAAGTTCCAGATACTACCCCTTTTTCTTTTAAAATTTAGATGTCAATTGCTCCTGGCCCCAGACCATCACACTAACTCTTGCTGGTACTAGAAAACCCTGCCTTTGTCGGTGGTCCTTACACTGAACACCATGCAGTGCCCCAACTTCAGTGGATCATTGTTTCCCTACTGGAATCATAATAATTACAAATAGAGACAAGATAATCACAGTCCTGGTTGTTAGAGGTCCAGACTAAAGTGAGTAAGGGATGCTCTGGCTCCTTCCATTATCTCCTTTCTAATGGGAGACAATGGCAAAGGCAAGCCTTCTCTTGTACACTTCTTCATCTCCATGCCTAGTGCAACTGAAGCCCAGGGTCACTTAGCTGACTCTTCTACTCCACAGACTTAGTGTGTATTAAGGTGTTGGCTAGAGCTGAGGTCTTATCTGAAGGCTTGAATGGGGAAGAATTTATTTCTGAGTTCATGAATTATTGGAAGAGATTCATTTTCTCAAGGTCTGTTGGACAATGGGTCACCCTCAATAATGGGGTCCTTAAGAGTCCAGCTCATAAGAATCCCTCTCAGGCTTCAATTAAAGGTACCATAAATAAGCAAAAGGAACTAAAATCTTAGGGCTAAGAAAACTACTCATAATACCTTCTTCCTAACCATGTTTCTTTCTTCTTTTTCTCATTCCCTATTCCTCCTGTTACAAATGTTCCCAGTCATATATACCCTTATAATGACCAATTCTCCAGCCCTACACATAAATACATACATACACACACACACACACACACACACATACAGAGAGAGAGAGAGAGAGAGAGAGAGAGAGAGAGAGAGAGAGAGAGCGAGCCTTGGCTGCCAATTCAAAGGTGGGAATGGCTAGTGCATGTCTGGTGAACTCCTTAATGGAGAAAGTTAGTTAAGAAAGGAATTAAATCATTAGAGAAGTCTAGAAGGGAAGGCTAGTGTGCTATGCTGCATTGCTAGGTGGTAGATAAAGAACTAAAAGGTTTATTTTCAGTAAAATTATAAATAACCCTCGGATTGTGTTTTAAAGTCAGTGTGCAGCGTTTTTTCTCCCAGCATGCGGAGATGGCAACCTACGTAAACAGTCAGGAGGAAGCTTATGGCTTCTGATCTGAAACTAATGGCTCATTCAACAGACACTGCAAATTCTACAGGTCTTCAGGTTCAGAGTTTACACATATTGCTCTAAGAAGTAGAAACAAAGAGGAGACCCAGGCCTCCAAATTATCAGTTCCAGGCTATGCTGATATCAGTCGTTCTGATCATGGGCATTGTGGGTCTATGACATCAGCAGGAAGGAGGTCTTTTTCTGGGTTGCAGTTAATTATCTCTTCTGCTGTCCTTGAGAGTAAAACACAAGCATTAAATTTCCTGAACTAAAATCATCAGTAAACTGAGGTGAAAGTGAGAGTAAGGAGTTAGGAATCTTTTAAACGAGGTAAAACCAGGGCATGCGTATTCTTCTGGCTATCTGAGTAGCTATGATTCAGCAGCTATGAGCAAGTAGCAATTCTGTGTCCTTGGATATCTGTGTATATCTTAAATGTAATGCTCTTGCCTGCACCCTAAATACTGACCAAACGCCTGCTGATAGATAATTGCAGGAAGGCAGATCTCTGCTTTTACCTAAAAGAAAGGAACGAAGGTCTGGCAGTGGGAAACTGTTTTCACATGTAGCTAGGGGAATGTGATCAGTGAACCCCAAAAGCATAGGAAAAAGTTCTGAGCTGTGGGAATTAATTCCCAAATACATAACAGAAAGGGAGTCAGCTGCAGTGAAAATCTATAGCAAAAACAGCCAATGTATTCACAAAGCAATAATCCCCAAACTCCTTGAATTTTGGCTTAATATTTACCAAAGGCCCTGGCTCTGATAAATTTCTCATGAGTAATTACTATGAAGTGTTGCAGCTTGTAGCACCTCAAGGCCAACCATGTAGTTTACCTAATATGTATGGCGACTTGCTTTGTAAAAGCCAGCAAGAAAGTGGTGGGGTGTGAATAAGGTAGAACTCACAATCCTATGTAGCTCAGCATTCAGATGGCATCCTGCTAGTTTCTATGGCTGGAGTAAGTCCATAGGCCAGCACATAGTCAGGAGAGGGCTCTCACTGGCAGGAGCAGTAGAAGGCAGAGATCATGGATCATGCTTTAAGTTCTCTCCACTGCAAATCATCCTCCCAACACCCATAAAAAAGACTTTTAAGCCTGGAGTTCTCCTAATATATTTTAAGCCTTGCTCATCAAAAATAGAACCTGACAACTGCACTATGAGATTCTGAATGGGGATATTTGACAGCATTTAGAGAGGACATTTGTCCCAAAAGGCATTGGACTACTGTTAATTTCTTGGTTTTTTTCCCCCTAAATATAGTTATATGAAATGATTGTTTTGGGGGAGAACCCAAGGGAAAGCACCTACATAGCACCTGGTGGGGGGAGGGAGGGCATAAGCAGGAACTTCCCCATCTGAACTGTGTGAACTGCAGCAGTGAGCAGTGTGGTAAGATAGACCGAGCGCAATAGTGGCAAGAATGCTATGGGGGTAACTATGACTCCAATTGTAAATCTCATAGACCCTAGGGGTTGAGCCTACTATTATTATTCTCTCCAGTGGATGAGTTAGCAAACTGCTCTCTAGCTTTGAATCTCCAGACCCATCAATTAGTGCGGCTCTTAGATGTCGTCAGAGACGTTTCTTCGAGCAGTTGATGGTGGCTAAGGCAGATGGTGGCTGGTCAGCATGCAGAGCAGAGGAGAAGTGTTGGTGGCCGGCTCAGCCACAAGTGGACCGTCTGTTAGCACAGCTCCCCCACCCCAGCCAAGGCTCAAGGACCATCCTGTAAAAAACGGAGAGAAAGAGTGAGAGAAGTCAGAGGTCAGAGAGGACCAAAGCAAAACAGGGTCTTCTGGACTTGGTGTGATCTCTGTAATCATCATTCCCACAGCAGCTGTGGCCACCTGCCCAGGACCAGGCCAGCCAACCATCTATTGTAGAGCGAGAAGGAGATTCTTGAGATCTCACCTCCGAGGACCTGTGAACAGCTGATGTCTTTTGTGTATGGTCTGCGGTGGATCAAGCACACTCTAGTGGACGGCTCTGAATTCAGCAGTATATGGGGAGCACAGATTGGACTCAGTAGCTTATTAAAAACAAAAGGACACAAAACTGGGGGTTAGGAGGTGATGGTGGATCTGGAAGGCAGCAGGGAGAAATAAGGGATGAACTTGATCCAAAGATATTGCATAATGGTGGTTATGTGAAGGTCTCAAAGAATTTTTATAAGTATTGCTAAACAGTAGCTCAAATTGAAAAGAAAATGTTTTCAAAAAGAAAAGCATGATTTATAATGCTTAAAAAAGCCTAGTGGCCCTCAGTTTATTTTGCAGCTCTTGCCTATTCAGTAAATTTACATTTATGACTATTATAAAAATTTTCTAGATAAACATCTATATATTTTTAGATATATCATAATAAAATTTCTTGGAAATAAATTTAGTAATAAAGTTATAGATAAAATAAAAAATATTCTTGGTAGATTAATTATTTAAAAACATCCTTCCTAGTGAATGTACTGTAATTCCTTATTATTACTCTGGGATAGCTTATTTCCAAACCCATCAAATGTGTCAATGAGCGGCTGTAGAGGTACATCAGAACTCTCCACGTTCACTTGGGTGTCAATGAGTAGCTGTAGAGGTACCTCAGAACTCTCCGCGTTCACTTGGGTGGAAATGCGTTGGAGACCTTTTTGCAGCACACCGAATGTACTTCACACATCAATTAAGAGCAATCACCCTTTCTAAAATAGTCATTCTGATAGCCCAAGTGGACCTTCCCTTGTGTTGAGCACTGTTTTCCAGTTGCCAACGCGTTGTTGCTTGGATATAGATACTTATATTCCAAAATAGTGTAGGCTGTCTCACCACCCTGCCCCTGTAATGAAAAGCAAAACACATCCACCCCTTGCAGGCAGCCAAAGTCCAGGCTAAGCAGGAATAGATGGCTCCTCATTTGCTCACCGTTTGCAAGGGCTCCTAGTTGTTCATGCTCCACCCTAGCTCACATATCCCAGCCAAGCGATGTAAAACTCATGGGTTTCCGTCAGTTACGCCTTTTAGGAGACCTATTTGGAAACACTCTAGACAGTTTCCCTAGGCACTAATATTAGAACAGACGGTCTGATGGTATTTTAGTATTATATTTAGTATTATATCTCCCCAGCACAAACCTTGAGAAGAATGTCCATTACTTCTTGCAGTTCAGCAAGAATGACGGGGTTATCAAGGCCTCATTGCTCCTCTGAGAAACATGCTCTAAAGAATGAATTTAAATTTACAAAGTCTTCATAATAAAAGAATTATGGGAGCTAGCCCAAACTCGAGCTCCTGCAAATCCCTCATTTTTTAAATAGGGAAACTGAGTCTCAGCATGAACGAACTGTTGTCTTAAGGTCAGACAGTAGCAGAGGATCCAGGGGAGGGTCTGGGGTGGGGGACTTAGGAAAATGAGCATAGTAGAGCGTCAGGGTCCATGATGATGGGCTGGTTTCCGAGTTAAAGACTTAACTTCAGGACGTGACAAAGGGCTACTGGGTTCTTGTGTGAAACCTCTTCATCACTGTTGCCCTGGGAGAGGCTGCGAAAAAACACACAAGGTGAAGAATAAGAGGCCTCAGAATGGAAGAAGTTCTCACAACCACTGGGGAGACTCGTCTACTCTTAGTTTGTTCTACAAATATCTAATTGTGGTTTGAGCGAAAATGGCTGCAATACGCTCATACGTTTAAATACTTAGTCTTAATATTGGTCCAGTTGATGGAGCTCTTTGGGAAGGGTGGAGGTGGGTGCTGAAGGAGCTCTGTTACTTGGGGGCAGGCTTTGAGGTTTCAGAAGCCCTCACCCTTTCCAGTTACTTCTCTCTGCCTTCTACTTATGGATCTATGATGTGAGCTCTCAGCTGTTCCTGCTACCATGCCTCTGTTCTCCCATCACGGGTTCTAACTCTTCATAATCATAAGCCCCAAATTAAATGCTCAGGGATGGTTATGTGCTATGGTTATGTGTTGTGTCACAGCAATAGAAGCACTAACACACTACTATGTTCCTGAATGGTTATCAGGACCAATCCATGTTCTCAATGTAACTTGTTCAAATGCAAAACTTCTCTTCCTATACCTTCACCATCAAATTTGGTTGCATATTGACCTAAGTAGATTATTTTAAAATGTAATTTTAGTATGGCTTTTTAAAAATCAAAAAGTATTTTTTTTAATTAGAATGTTATTGTTGAAGGATGCTTTCTGGTGAAGGCATGTAATACCAGCAGCGTGGCAGGTTGATGCAGGATGATCACAAATTTAAGGTCTGTTTGGGCTATGGAATGAGTTCAAGGCCAGCATGGGCAACTTAGTGAGATCTTGTCTCAAAGTAAGGGCAGAAAATGAGAAATCTAGGATCAGTAGCATGGGCAGCTCACTGAGTATGACCACACAATGTAAATCTTGAGAACTCCTCCACTTCTTAGATGTAACAAAATCTCTCCTTCAGGGCTTTCATAGACCATGTTAGATCCAGTGTAATCCCTGGGTGGTAGATCCCATCGTGTTTCTGTAGACTATGGGACAAATGGGGTATGCTATCCAAGCTTGTCTGATCAAGGAGTATGTAAAGTCCAGTTATCATATGAGAATAGACATTGTTATATGGTGTATAGATCAAGACCTGGAAGCTCACACACATGCTTTCTCTTCTTACCTCTGCCATCGGGAAGTCAGTAGTAACAAGTGTGTGACATTTGACTCTGTCTCAGAATCTTCATTGGTCTGTGCTTCCCAGGAAATGTTTATCACAGTGTTCAAACGCTGTATGATTCTGTGATATCAAGATTTGAAGTAGTTGTTTTGATGGGATTCACTAAGTTTCTACTTCTTTATCAGTTTCCTTTAAGTCCTTTGACATGTCTTTGGCAGAGAGAATGACAAGGATGAAAGATACAGACCAACAGCTGTGAGCCTGAGAAGGCCACTTGGCTCCGAGAGAAAGCCAGACCACTGTTAGCACTTAAGTTGACATCCCTGAGCAAAGCTGGGGTCTTGGAGGGTTTGGTTGCAGGCAAAGAGGATGAGGACAAGCTTTTGAGGCGTCATTGCTTTGACCTTTAACAGACACTGGCTCACATCTTTTACTTGACAGAATACAAAATAGAAGACTGGTAAGGTTTTTTGTTGTTGTTGTTATTTAGTACACAAGATTTTCTGAGTTGCAACTTGTCTATATGAGTTTCCATGAAAGCCAGGGAGGAAAAAAGAACAGTTTTCTTTATTTGCCACTAAGAGATAGTTTGGATTTCTCAAAGGAAAGATAAAATAGAGAGTAATATACCTTTTGACCTACTTTTGATCTTTCAAATTGGGGGAGCCTCCTTTTTTCAATTTTGTTGACCAGTACATTTTAACACTAGAAGCTTAAGAACAATCATTTTGGGGAAACGCCGCATTATGTGCTGCGAAAGGAGCTTCTTCTCTTCAGAAACCGTGTAATTGGACGGCTGAAACTGTCCTGGGACTGAATATGGAAGTTTAAGTTGCTGACTGTAGATAAGAAATGTAAGCTAATAGTCCACATTAACTTGCTGCTGGCTAGCTTTCGTTTTATTATTATAGTCTTGGGACCTGGTCTATCCGATATTAACTCCCCGCTTCTCTCTGTTTTAGGCGTGGCCTCCTTCCCTGTAGATCTTTCTGTGAGGCTGCACAAGAAGGGTGTGAATCTGTCCTGGGGATGGTGAACTCCTCCTGGCCCGATTCCCTCAGATGCTCTCAGTTTAGAGACCACACCGAGAGCAACAGCAGTGTCAGCCGGATCTGCTTCTCACCGCAACAGGAACATGGAAAGCAATGTAAGTGCCTGTGGTTCCTTGGAAAGTTTTATTTAGATATACTACCTGCTCAGAAATAGCGGCATAAAGAGGTCTGCAGTTTGGTGTGCTTTAAAAAAATGAGAAGACTTATTAAGGTTAAGAAACAAGGTACTAAAAACACCTAAAAGTGCGCCCAGTAACCCTCTTAATTTGCAAAAGGAATCTCTATCTGGATTCCCATCACCTGACTAGCTTTGCTTATTACAGAACTTCATGTCACTAAGATAATTATATCTATCTATCTATCTATCTATCTATCTATCTATCTATCTATCTATAATTTAAAAATGCATGATAGTTTTGTGTCTTGCTGCATTTGCTCAACATTATGCTTGAGCAACACAGTGTGTTTACTACAGGTTCCATTCCTTCTCACCGCATGCAGTGCTCTAATAATTGAGAAATGCACTGCAATTATGGCAGGTCCCATTCCTTCTCACTGCCCTAATATGTAACATTATGCTTAAGCAATGCATTGTGTTTATTGTAAGTTCCTTCCTTCTCACTGCATGCAGTGCACCCAATACTCCATTATACAACAATGTATTTCTCTAGTCTGGTAATGGTGGACATTTGGGCTACGGGCAATTTCAGTTATGATGAAGAGCAATACTGTTACTATTTTTGCACATGTCTTTGGTTAAACATAGTTGTGGGTTTGTTCAGTCAAAATAGTTCTCTAAACTAGTTGTATGGTATAGCTGTAGCTGGAGGTATTTTCTCTGTCCCATCTGGTCCCGCTGGACTGCTTTTTCTCCCGCCCACCAGTCCCCACAAGCACATATGAAATAACCATTCAGAGGTTTAATATTAATTATAATTGTTTGGCTTATGGCTCAGGCTTCTTACTGACTAGCTCTTCCATTTCTAATAATTGTATATTGCCATGTGCCCCTGACTTACTGGTAATACTCTGGTATCTTACTCCCCCTGCAATGGCTGCTGGCATTGTCCTGACTCCACCTTCCTTTTCTCTTTATCTTTGCTCTTATGTCCTGCCTGGCTCTATTCTATCTGGCTATTGGCCAAGTCAGCCTCTTTATTAATCAAAGGTAATAAAACATATTCACAGCATACAGAGGGGCTTCCCACACCAGTATGGACTTATACTCCTGGCATCTATGTGTAAAAGGTCAGCTTGTTTCTATTTACTACTGACATTGGCATTTTTTGCCTCTTGCATTTTTACATTTTTGGCGAGAGCCTTAAGGCATCTCATGGTGATTTTAAGTTGTTTTTCCAGGAGAAATGTGATCATATTTTTAAAAATGTTTAACTTTTTCACTATCCATTCTGTGGTACAAATATTTGTCCATGTCCCAATGGACTCATTAATTTACAGCTTCATATGTAGCATGGACATACCTCATTATGGTTTTGATCTGAAATGTTTCACAAAGACTCATTTGCTAAAGGCCTATCTACTGGCCTGTAGCACTGTTGAGAGTCTCTGGAACCTTTAGGAGGTAGAGCACAGTAGTATGAAGTTGGGTGTCTGGCATCTAGCCTCTGAAGTGGGTATTGAGACTCTGGCCCTTTCCTTCCTTCCTTTTTTCCTTCCTTCCTTTCTTTTTTTCCCAGTCAACATGAGGAGTTGAAGCCTCATCTACCATGGGCCTTTACCATTATATTTTTACCTCTTATTAGTCCCAAAGTGATGTGGGTGACCCTGGACCAAAATCTGAAACTCTGAGGTGAAACAAATCTCTCCTCCATTTAGACTGTTTACTTCAGGCATTTTGAGATTTTTGTAGTGGAGCAAAACTAGTAATACAGTTAGTATTTACTGGGCAGATGTATTGCCAGTATCTCTGACTGTGCTTCCACATTTCCAACATGTATGCTTCTCTTTTCTGTACATAGAACAGAAGCAGAGTTTTCCCTTTATTATTTTTGTTAATTATTTGAAATTTTCATATGATGTACTTTGATCTTATTCACTCCTCCTGTTTCAACTCCTCTGAGATCCGCTTGTTTCCCACCCATCCAACTTTGTGTCTTCATTTAAAAAATAATCTACTGAGTCTGATTTCTGATGCCCATGTGCTCTTGGGTGTGTGGCCATCCATTGGAATGTGGTCAGCCTACAAAGTGCTAGATCCTTAAAGAAAACGGACACTACCTCCAGTACCTCTCTATTGCCAATAACTCTTTATCCAGGGGTGAGACCTCATACCTACCTCCCTACTTAATGCTGGGGTTTTGTCTGGTGACAAGTTGGGTTCTCTGGAAACAGTCACTAAGGGGACGTCTGAGATATGCTTACTTATTAGACTTCAGGTCGTTTGTTGCAGAGAGGGAAGAAATCAGCTTTGGTGGAAGGAAAGGCTTAGAATAGGATTAAGTCCCGTCAAAGTCTCAGCCATACGCAAGGGCACCTTATAAACTATTTGGTCTCAGTCAGAAATGGCCCATGTTCCGCCCTAATGGTCAAGTCTTTCAGTTTTTACCTCTATCAACCATTGACGTTGTACCTCCTGGGAAGGGAAGAGCATGCCCTTGAGTAGGGCACCTCTCTGCAGAAATCCGTGGGTGAACTAATGGTCTCAGTGTCTTGAAAGCTAAGGGCTGTTAGCTCATGGGTGGAGCCACAAATCCTTTCTTGAAGCAGAGGAACATCGAGTGGACCGAGATCACTTAACAGGAATCTGAGATGACTTTGTTCCATTTTTTGTAAGACTTCATGTAACTCTGTCTTGTGTCTGTCCTGAGATGCATTCCTCCAGGGATCTAAGCTTGAAACTCAGGGAGTGGCTGTGTTCCTCAGGTCCCAGGATAGGTCTGAGTTCAGTTACTTTTATTCTCAGAATAGCATAGTTGCTGTAATTTCTACCTACTTTGAGAATATTTCTGCTTGGTTCTTTAGACTCTTGCTTTTTTTTAAGATTTATTTATTTGTTATGTATACAACATTCCATGTATGCCTGCACACCAGAAGAAGGTACCAGATCTCATTTCGGATGGCTGCGAGCCACCATGTGGTTGCTGGGAATTGAACTCAGGACCTCCGGAAGAGCAGCAAGTGCTCTTAACCTCTGAGCCATCTCTCCAGCCCCTAGACTCTTGTTTTTGTGATAAGTGCCATAAGGAGCCTTCCTTTTAGGTATCAGGATCCCCTTCTGTATGTCTTTCCTTGCTACCCAGCCACTTCACTCCTGTAGGGTTGGAAAACTCTATGGCTTCTGGGACTCCTTACAGGGGCTCCGTGCCCAGACTCTCAGTTGTAGAAGCATGGCAAGAACTGGCATAGGGTGTGAGGCTTATGAAAAGAACGTGGATTTTTTCTTATTTATTTTTTTAGATTACATTTTAATTGCATTTCTCCTTTCTCTTTCTACTCTTCGAATCCTCCCATATACCCCTCCCGCTCTCCTTCAAGTTCCCTGTCCTTTGTCAGAAGGTGGATCTTAGCTCTGTAGATACCTCTCTCAGGGATCTTGGCTGCTCATGACCTAATTATTTCCTTCTCTCAGTTGCTTTTAAACAGAATTTTTTCGTGTTTTATCTGCTTTTTCTGTTTGTTCCTGATGGAGACCCTGACCGCTCACAATTTGTTACACTGTCCAGAAGTAGAAATCTATCTCATTTCTTTTGAACACATTGTTTTAGTGTGCTGTTAATTCCCGATTCCCACTCCCCCAAGCCGGCAAAGATGTTGCAATATGTTCTCAGAAGGGAGGGGGTGGGTCTGGAAGGGTTCTTCAAGCCTTCCTCACTAGCTCCATTTGTTCCTGGCTGGACAAAAACAGTGTGTTTATTCGTGTTAATTTTGAAAATATCACAGTTGACATAAAATTAAGAATCCATCAGAGGTCTGATGGTCAGAACCTGAGGAAATATTTTGATCAAAAAGTAGCAGTTTTTTAAAGTTAAAATTACACACACACACACACACACACACACACACACACACACACACACACCTGTATCTACTCTTCAGTAAGTCACCCTGAGATGTCATTGGGGATATCAGTTCTCCACCATCAGGAAATGTTGCACCACTTCTAATCTTAGAAAAGATTGATGGTTTGAGGGCAAGATGCTGTAACAATTATAATCAGAACCATGTGTTCAATAGAAGAGTAATTTCTTAAGTACAGTAATCAGAGTTTTGGGTTCTTAGTTGCAGTTATTTTTAATGTTACTTTTTTCCTGAAAGTTTTTTCCATCACACGTCATCTGTTTGATAAAATATTTTTCTAGAATTTTAAATAATTTTTTCTGCCTTGTACCTGGTGGACCAATAAGCTTATACCAAATAAAAAATCATTGATATATATAATCTTTGTGTATGTATAAGAATATGATTTCTACTGTACCTATATAACAACTGAAAAGGGTTTATATGCTAATAATATATTGTATATCAAGTAGAAAAAATATTTATTATTTAATACAATCATATAGGGGGTGTTCTATAAGGGCACTTTAAGACAGTCTTTTTCCCCTGATTTTTATTTATTGAGCAAACTGAGTGCCTGTTCTATCCTGAATATCACCCCATGGCCTCTGAAAAAATGCAGTTGACGATAGTGAACATAGTATTACTATTTATTCACACAATGAAGCATTTCTTAACCATAGAAGATTTTTCAACAGCTCCCATTTTTCCCATGGGAATGTTCATTAATATATATTCACATTTTCAGTTGTTACACTTCAGTAGAAAAGAGGCTGTATGACTGAGTCCATCGTTGAGATCAGACACCCTGCTAAACATCCCTCAAGAAACAAAGTACAGTCCCCATTTAAAAATGATCTGTGATCCAAAATGTTAGCGATGTTGAACTTGAGAAACTCTGACAGAAGTTTATGTTTTGAAAAGTTCTCTCTTAAATCCCATCACTACCTCCACTGCCACCACCACCATTAGTATCAGCACCACCACCAAAGTCCGCATCGTGACTTTCAAGGGGACCCAAACATAGTCTATGACAGACACATGTAAAAAGAAACAGAACGCCAGCGAGTCGTGCAAGCATGTTGACATTCAGACATTGCAGAGACATGGGACAAATGGCAGGAGGGCAGTGTGGAGTCAATCCCGTGGATGAGTAATGAATATTTAAGTAGAAAAGGTGTTCTTTTGGGCAAAGAGGAAGGGAGAAAGTGTTCTCATGTAGGCAACAGACTGAAACTGTGCCAGTGTTGGGTTCCTGCTTAGCCCTAGACACGAATAAAAACTGACTCCCATCCTGGTCCCCGCCTCCTCACTTGTGAAATATTTGGCCCGATGACAGTGGTACCCCCTTCCCCTTTATATTTGGTACCTCATTCTCTTTACTAAACTGCTTTCACGGCTGTTAGCTCCTTTTGCTTCAAGTAAGTCCCTGAGGTATTTTCATCTTCATTTTATAAATTAAGAAATTGGGGGTGAGAGAGGTCATCCAAGCATTATTTTAAATCCAACCCCTCCACCCCCAATCTCCCACTTTGGCTCCCACCAAACAGCACGCTATCCTGAGAGTCCATTAGTAACCCTTGAATGCTCCCCTCCACTGCAGGCCCTTTCTCACCAGAACTCTCCAGTGTCTTTCCAGACTGCGTTGAGCCAAAGCCTACAACCTGTAATAACTGCTTTTCCCTTGGCATGATTCTGTGAATTCATGGTTCTGTGAACTCGGCTCCTCTTGGCTGCCTTTAAATCACTCATAATTCCTGAGACATTTGCTCTCATACAGGCCACACAATTGTCTTATCCTTTCTATCTCTGGGCCCTGCAAAGTAAATAACATACTAAAGTGATAATGCTGTGGGAACCGTTTTTAGGAGGTTTAAAAATAAACATTTCTGCGTGTTTCCATGGCCAAGTTGAGAGAACCCCAGGGGGCTAAAGTTCAAGGCCCATCAATCATTCTAAGTGTTCCGACTAATCCTTTACTTTACCTTGGTTGTAATCATAAATGGAAAGTAGTTTTTAAGTGGGCTTTCTGTGAGTCTAAAGAGCTCCCCTGCCAGGAAAGAGCTTAAGATATTTATTCTTCCATTTTCTTCCTCCTTTTCCTAGTATTGTATTTACTCTGCCTGGCTCTCGTTGCTGATAGCAACCACTTCATGGTATCAGACTCCCTAATTGCAGTTTCTGGATCTTGGTAAAACATACACTCTCAATTTCTATTGAATCGCAGGTTCATTTCAGAGAGATTACGCCATACTATTTCTTTGAGATTCTTAGAATCAGTGTTTGGACAGTGATTATAGGCAGTACCCTGAAACTATTAAAAACTAGCCATGCACTTTTCAATACAATGACCGGCTTTAGATAAAACGTTTTTTTTTTTTCCCAGAACCTCAAATCTTTTTCCCTTTATAACTTTAAATTATTTGTGTTTTGAGATTACCTAAACAACTTTTCTATGCATAGGTATTAGTAGGGCTTTGACTTAGCTTCAGATGGCTTTATAACCGTTGGGACTTGCGAAGGTCGAAGCCCTTCAAACATCTACCCCTCAGTTTCATGCCACAAGAAACAAGGTTTGACTGTGGAACCATTTTACTCCCGAGATAATGCGTTTCAGACAGCTTTGGAAGACATAATGCACTTTGCGTATACAAATGTTGCAGTTCAGAGGTCACACTCTTGGTGTCAGATACTCTAGTATAGTTAGAAACATGCCCCTTTCTCATGATTTCACAGGCTGCTGAAGCAAGAGATACTTAAGCATAGACTCCAACCTCAAACAAGGAGTTGGCCTCAAAAGGCATATTTGAGAGAGACATAGGTTAGGGCAGGTTGGGGGTTGGATGGGAGTTATTCAGTGAAGGAAAATGGCCAAAGGAGTAGTTTATTGGACTTTGATGTGGATTGGTGGTAGAGTCCTTGCCTACTAAGCAAGAGACCCTGGACTGAAAAACAGGGCAGAAAAGAAGTAAATTACTAAACCGTTCGCTGTAACGGGCAGCTGGCACTGTAGGCAATGGGAATGGACCGCAAACAGTACACAGCCCGCTAGTCTGAGAGTGAGCAGTACATTTTCTTCCTACAGTCTTTGAAACTGAGAGGACTTGGTATAGCCCTCGAATACTACTCCTTAGAGGAGATGTGAGGAGAAAGGAAGAATGGCGACATCCTGTGGGGGACGCTTCCGTCCCTGCTGTTTCTCCAGCTACAGTGTTGTTTACCTTTAGTTTCCAGAACACTTCTCTGACACGACCCACTTCCCCGCACTCCGGCTACACGCTAGACTCCGTCCTTTGCCTCTACTGATACCGTAATTGTTGATATTCCGCAAGATCGCAGTTTTAGCCTTTCTTTTTTTCTCAAGGCTTTTCTGTTTTCCCTGGGAATTCTCATGTGCTCCAGTCACAGAAGCGCAGACAACGGAAGCCTATTTTATCTCATTTCCCTAAGTTTGGACCCACAGTCTCCATCTTTGCTTCCAAGAAGAGTCTCCCCATCACCGTCTCCAAGGCTTCTGTCCACGTTGCCTCCATACCCGGTCCATTCCTCCTTTGCCTTCGAATCCCTCTTCTCGGTTTTGACCTCCGCTCTTGATTCCCAGAGAGAGCTCCCTCCTCCTCTCGCGGCTTAGGCTCTCTCTCCTTTGTTCTTTTCTCTTTATTTCCCTCACCTCTCAACAGTGGAAAGCAGGCTTCATCCTTAGACCTCTTTCTGGTGACTGAATAATTATGGCTGTTAATGCTGCTGATACCCGAACAAGCTCTGTTAGGGACTGCGGACCACCAGACCCTGAATTTCTGGTAAACTTGTTTTCCTCTGCTCTGAGCATCCTGCAGCTGCTCTGAGCACGAGACCATGATGAAAGATCCCGAGAGCTGGGGCGTGGCCAGAGCCCTATATAAGCTGCCCCTGGGCACAATAAAGTGGGCATTCGTGGCATTCTTGTATGAAGGATGACCCGTGTCCCCCGTCTCTGTCTCTGTGTTTGTCTGTATGTATTTAAATCTCCAGCCTGGTTCCCGGCTTGCGTACCGTAGAACATAGAGCAGACACTGTGTTTTATCAAGCTCAAAGGTGGGTCTCTACTACACCTTCCTTCTGAATTCTCGACCTATGTGCATACATGTGTTTTCATATGCAAACATGTATACATGAAAAATACATACACACACACTCAATAATTCTCTCTCTCTCTTTCATACATACTCCCTTCTTTTTCTTCCCATGTGAGTCTCTAAAAGCCTTTTTAGATGTGTACCAGCCAGCCTGATACTGCCTTTGTCTCTCCTCTCATGCCTGATTTTTCCATTTGGGCAAATAATAACTCTGTTTGTCTAGTCATCCTAGCCCCAAACTTGGGTTATTCTTGAATTTCCTTTTTTCCCCATTCTGATGTATGTAAGCAGTCAGCAAACTTCATGAGTTTTTGTGTTAAAGTACATGTGCGGACCAACCAGTGACCAGTCACTATCCTGACAACCACGGCGTGGACCAGGTCATCCTAGTTCATGCTGAACGGCCCTTCTTGTCCTATATCGGCTCCCATGCTACCTTCCTATGCTCCTGTAGATTAGGTGAGAGTCGGAATATAGATCAGGCTGGTCTTTAACTGCTCCGTGAGCCTCCTCCTGAGTGCTTGGGATTGTAAGCGTGCCTCACTACAGGTGGCTTGGAAGTTCTTCACAAGATTTGGCCCGTGACTAAAATAAGAAGAACCACTGTTAGCTGTAGGCTTCTCTTCCTCACCTGTACTGTATAAGCCAGGCTCTTGAGAAGCCCGTGGAAGAGGTTAAGGCCAGCCCGATCTACTCTGACTCTTCACACAGCAGCAAAAATGATCTTTGAAATGTTCATATTCCTCTTCTGAAGAAATTGTAAGATCCACCTTTCTCACTTAGCACTGAGACTACCAGTCCAGACAAACACAGATCCTCCATCAGACTGCTGTATGACGCAGTCTGGGGGAACAACAGTCACGTAGAACTCAGTGTGAATACAGTCTTCTTCAGCCGAACACTGCAGACAGCTTGCTTTTCATTACTTCTCTGTCTTCTAATACTTTAATAATACTTCTAATACCTAATACTTTCTTTTTACATGCTAGGCTCCAGCTGGTCTGTTTCATTTGTCCATACTAGTATTCTGATAAATATGTGTACATAATTCTGATATATATATATATTTATATGTACTCTATCCTGATATATATATAAGAATATGTCTATAATAATATAATATATTAATATACTAATAAATATATAATATATAAATATATATAATGGATGTTTATTGGAATGACTTACAAATTGCAGTCTGACAATGGCTAGTAATGAATGGAAAGTTAGGAATCTAGTAGCTGTTCAGTCTCACGAGGCTGGGAGTCTCAGCTGGTCTGCAGGAGTCCCATAAAAGGAATGGATGAGCTGACGAGGCGTGGGCAAACAGGCGAGGAACAAACCCTACTTTCTTCCATTGCCCTTAAGCAGGCTGACAGCAGAAGATGTCCAGATTAAAGGTGTGTCTTCCAGCATCAGGGTCTGGATTAAAGGCATGTTGTCCTCTTGCCTCAAGATCCAGATCACAAATGTGTCTTCCATTGTTGGATTATAGTTCCTTCCAGTTGCAATCAAGTTGACAATCAAAAATAGCCACCACAGAAGGATACTTCTAGATGAATTTTTCTGGGATTAGAATTTGATCTTGCTCTGTATTGAAACTTATTTTCTTAAACCATCTCACCCCTGATATCTCCTTTTGATCTTGGACCACAGACCTGCTCACCTTGGACCATGGCTGTTTTGGGGGAACCACAGTCCCATTTTGCCTTTGCTGTACATATACTCAGCCATAAAAAAAGCAGGGCAAATAAAAACTCTTTCTTGTTGAGCCTGGGAGCTGCCTGTTCCCCCAGGAATCAGTGCTCTTATTTAGATTGTTTGTGATAAGGATTCTGTTCCCTACCAAGATTTGTTTTGCTTAAGGGAGCATGGTGTTTTCTACACTGAAATGGGAGGATGGCTCTCCTCGCTTGTGCCTGGACAAGTCAGCTGCTCAGACAGAGGCTGAAATCAGGGAGGCAAGAGTGTGGGTTAACCCCTGTGTTTCTTTAAGAAGACTCTCATGATCTGTGTCTAGAGACAAGAGCGTCTATCTACTCTTAGTTCAATGTTTTGCTCCACGTCAGACATCTTATTTGCGATTCAGATTCCAATAGCGTGTGAGAATTTTCAGGAACAAATCAAAGCCCTCTTTCGATACAAGTACCGTGTAGTTCTAAGGCCACTTTGACGCATGGTCAAGTAAAACTCTCCAATAAAAATGTTGCTCCTCATATCCTAAATGATTCAGACTCTCATCAATTTTAATTTTTACTTTAGCTTCATATCCTTGTTGGTGATCAACTTAATCCTATCTAACACACCTTTAGATCACCAAGTGAAAAACTTTCCGTTCTTTCCCCTTTCTCATGGGAGGACAGCTCCACGAAGCTTAAGCAGTCCTTGGAGCTGGGCTACAGTGATGTGGTTGCCTAGGAACTCAGACATCATAGACTTTGAACTCTTAGCCCTGGACCACCCTGTGAAACTAGCACAGGATTAAAAATCATGTCAAAAAATCTGTGTGTCTCTTCTGAAGTCGAGACTTCATTATACCAAACAACATTGCCGTCTTCCTGGCTGTGACCCTAGCAATCAGAAGGCAACTTGAAGTCTCCCTTTTCAACAGCTTGATCCTGTGTTTATTTTGTGTCTAAATCCCCGACACACTTAAACAAAACGAGCTAAGCCCTGAGGCAGGATAGCAATATTCCACAGCCGAGTCTTCCCAAATAGTTTGCTTATGTTTCCCTAAAAGAATTTTGAAACATGACACGTCTCTTATGCGACTTCAAGTTAATTTCTAAAAACTCGATGATTACAAATGATGGCAGAGAGTGTGGAATAATGGGTACTTTAATAACTAACCTTCTATTACTTCCCTCGATGTGCTGAATGGCGCTGAAGTCCCAAAGTGGGTTGGCTGTCATCTACTATTCAAAAATTACAAGCTCCTCTTGTAACATTCAGCAAAATTTTACATTGTTACTTTTTGTCTGAATTAATTTCTACTTCTCTTCTCTCACAGAGCCTCATTTTGGCTCAAGATCTAGTTAATATTTAGAATAAATAATCTCTGAAGCAACACCATGTAGAAAAATAGAGACCAGTGCTTTAAAGTTGTCCCCTCTGCTGTGAGACTAAGTATCAATAGTTTCTTTTGATTAATTTATCATGATACTTTTGACTTAAGAATATGTAAATATTTGTAAATAATTACTCTGGTTAAATTTGAGATTCGTCAGAAATTTGTATTTTGATATTCTTGTTGTTTGAGTGGTGTGGGAAAATTGTCTGTATTCTGTGAATCATGTTTTAAATAAACGCTGATTGGCCAGGCAGGAAGTATAGGTGGGTCAACCAGACAGGAAGTAGAAGCAGGGCGATGAGAACAGGAATATTCTGGAAAGCAGGAAGCTCCCTCCACCATTCCTGCCCAGATCACCAAAGAAACAACATGTGAGCTGACAGCTGAAAAAGGTACCAAGTCATATGGCTAACATAGATTAGAATTATGGGTTAATATAAGCTATAAGAATTAACAAGAAGCCTGAGCTAATGGACCAATCAGTTTTATAACTTATGGAGATTTCTGTGTGATTTTCTTTGGGATTTGCCAGCTGTGGGGTACAGGGTGGGACAGATACACCAACAAGCCGGCCTTCATGTTACATTTGAGAGGTTTTGCTTTTAAGGAGCAGATTTGTGTGGTTGGAGAGATGGCTCGGAGGGCACCCATATTGGGCAGCTCACCACTGTCGCTCCGCCTCCAGGGCTCCTGTCTCCTCTGGTTCTGTCCCTGCACTCATGCTTACATACCCACACAGAGATGCGTGCACAAACTCATAAATCAAAAGATGGTCTGTGCAGAGTGTGTCAGGAAATTACCACTCTTCATGTTTGACTTTTAGATGGCAATGTTTTGGAAACTCATTCCTACAGTTGAGAACATGGTAATGGAGGGTGCTTTATTGTAACAATGGTGTTCAGTTGACTGAGCAGCTTTCCTGTCCAATGTCCAGATCACATAATAATTGATCTGTCATTAACACACAGAGCTTGTGAATGGATTGGTGCATGCCAACAAGGAAATTCACGCCCTCCATTTCTGGAAACATTACCGGGAGTTATGGGTTTATGCGGGGGGCCATCCTGGCCTGCAGGAATGAATGCCACCAAAAACGAGAATTCCTTCTCTGGTCACATCTTTATTTGGAGCATTCCCTTGAGGAAAATTGGGGAAGGGAAGATAGAGCAGGGACGAGAGAAAGCTTAGAGAGAGCGTTGGGCCCAGAGGCAGCTGCTTTTAAGCGGTGGAGAGGCTTGAACGCTGTCCTGATTGGTTAATGCCATTCTGCTGTTCTGAGCATGTGCAGGCAAGGGTGCAGGCAAGGGTGCTCAGCCCCACGTGGCTACCTCCAAACTGCAGGACCACCTGTGCCTCCAGGTGGCTCCCAACAGGTTTATGCTTATTATTCTTATTTAATGGAACTTTAAAAAATTCTACATGCTCTACAAAAAGTTAGAAAGATTGACATATTACTAATTTCAGTTGATCTCCAGCAATATGGGAATTCTTTTTTTTAAATTCATTTTACATACCAACCACAGTTCTCCATTCCTCCCCACTGCTCCCCGACCTCCTATCCACTCCTCACAGAGGGTAAGGCCTCCCATGGGGAGTCAAAGAAGCCTGGCATATTAAGTTGAGGCAGGACCAAATCTCCCCATCAAGGCTAAGCATGGGGAATGCCCATTTCCACCATGGGGAATGGGCTCCAAAAAACTAGTTCATGCACCAGGAATAAATTTTGGTTCTACTGCCCAACAAAAAGACTAAACCATACAACTGTCACCCACATTGGAGGATCTAGTTTGCTCCCAAGCAGGCTCCCCAGCTGTCAATCCAGAGTCCATGAGCTCCCACTAGCTTGGGTCAGCTGTCTCTGTGGGTTTCCCCATCATGATCTTGAACCCCCCCCCCACTGCTCATATAATCCCTCCTCCTCTTTGACTGAACTCCAGGAGCTTGGTCCAATGTTTGACTGTGGATCTCTGCATCTGCTTCTGTCTTACTGGATGAAGGGTCTATTATGGCAATTAGGGTGTTCATCCATCTGATTACAGGAGAAGGCCAGTTCAGGTACCCTCTCCACTATTGGTGAGTCTTAGCTGGGGTCATCCCTGTGGATTCCTGTGTGTTTCTCTAGCCCCATGTTTCTCCCTAACCCATAATGGCTCCCTCTATCCAGGGATAGAGTATCTCATTGCTTTCCTTCTCTGTTCTTCCCCCAACTTGGCCATGCTGTTCCTTCATGTTTTTATCCCCCTTCCCTGTCCCCACTCCCTGTTTACCCAGGAGATCTCATCTATTTCCCCTTCCTAGGGTGATCCATGAGTGTCCCTATTCGGGTCCTCCTGCTTACCTAGCTTCTCTGGGACTGTGGGTTGCAGCCTGGTAATCCTTTGCTTTACATCTAATATCTGTTTATGAGTGAGTATATACCATGTTTGTCTTTCTGGGTCTGGGTGGTCACTCAGGCTGTTTTTTTTCTAGTTCCATTCACAATATGGTAATTCTTGGCAAAGTGTATTGTGAGTTACCACCTGCTTAACAAAATATCAGTGTTGTTGGTTTTACCTGTTCAATTTACATTAAATTGGCATAAGTGATCAAAAACTATCTTTAGTGGCAAGCTGATTCCGCATTATGCATCGACAGTGAGAGGCTAACTTTTCTATTTCCAAATTTACATATAATATAATTCACAGTTTTGTGCACAGGTTCATAGGTTTTAACATACCATATATTTTTGTAATCATTAACAGAATCAGGTAGTTATAGAACAATTCTCTCAAAGCCTGTCCTGCTATCTCTTGTCTGTGCATCTTCACTCCTCTTCACCCCTGGGGATCCCCAGTCTAGCCTCCCCCAAGAGAAGTTTTGCTCTTCCAGCATGTTATGTGCATTACATATATTATATATTATGTATATCATATTATATATATATGAGAATATATATATTCTCACACTGTAAGCTACCATTTGAAGGCAGCTTCTTTCACTTAACATGCTAACTTTATCATTCAACTGTGTTATCCTGTGTATCAACAATTTACTCTTATAACGCTTACTGGTATTTCACTGTGTGGCTGGATTTCAATTCGTTTATTCACTCATTTGTTGGAGAATATTTAGTATTCCCCCCAGGGTTCTTATAGTTAGGAAAATTATTGCTATTATAAACATTTACCTATATTAAAAATGTTTATTTGTGTATGTGTGTGTTATGTGTATGTTTTATGCATGTATGTATGTACACATATACTTGTATGTGAAAAAATGCACCTTTGAGCCAGCAGTAGACTTTGGCTACCTTCCTCTTTTATTTTCTACATTATGTTTTTAAGTGTCTCTTATTGAACCTCGAACTCACTGTTGTAACTTCCCTGGCTAGCTAGGAACCCCCAGGATCCTCCTGTCTGCTCCAAACTTAGAGCCTCATAGCTATGGAGTGAAAACTTACCCTCTAATCCTTCTCTCTAGCCCACTTAGCAACTTCTAGCATGTTGAATTTCATCAAATGTTTTTCCTACATCTATTGGCATGATCATATGATTTACTTTAGTTTGTTAACATAAGGATCACGTTTATGGGTTTCTAATGCTTTACCTCGTGTTCTCTAAAAACCGCCGCTTGTCGGAATGTTGTGTATCTTGGCATGGTTGTCTTTGTGTTTATCCTATTTGACTTTTTCTGAGAAGCCTGAGTCTGAATTTATACCTTTGATTAGATTCATGAAATTTTAGCCACTAGCATTTCAAAGCCTTTCTTCTATGTATGTCTTATTCTGGTGCCTTTTGGATCTCAGTGACGGGAAGTGGAAGATCTCTGACTGTTTATGTATGTTTCCTGACTGGTGTTGTGACCACTTTCCCCTCATTCTCCCGCTGTCATTCATTACATGGCACTGATCAATAAGCCCTCTGCCTCTTCTCGCTCCCTTCATTCTGCCACATAGTGACTATTCAAGTCAGTTTATTGCATACTTTAGTTTTAAATTTACATTTGATTCTTTTTAGCTGTTCTTTATATACTGTAGACTTTCACGAGTTTGAAATTTCTTGTCTCCTGCTTCATTTGACTCTTCCTTCAGGGAGTGTGGTTATAATGGCCATTCGACGGTCATTACATAATTTCCACACCTAGGTCATCTCAGGAATGATGTCGCTGTTTGTGTCTTAACTCTAGAGTTGCCGGGAATGGCTTGCTTCTTTGTGTGTTACTCTAGAACTACACACAAAGTTTGACTGTATTGTGTGACAATGAGCCCTGTTGGAAGTTGCGTTGCCTTTTGTCCATTGCTTGCTTTTATTCAGTGTTATTTGGCTTGGTTAGATCACATGCCCCATTGACCCCTGTAGACTTCAACTCCATGTCAGGACTTTTCCAGAAGCGGCCTGGCACATGGCTATGGGCTACTCTGTGGTTTACTTTTCAAATCGTTGATATTCTTCAGATCAGTTCCATGCAAGCATGCCTAGTGGATAAACTAGGACTTAGTATAAGTACCTTAACAAATATTGCTCTTCCATGAATTTGTGCAAGTAGAACATGAGAGGGTTGGGGAGAGATAAATGATACATTTTAATTAAGATAAAAAAAATAAAGAAAAATACCCTTAAACCACTTCTTTCTCTGTGGTTTTGCTCTATTTCCTTGATTCCTGTGGACCCTTCAGCCTGGTCAGGGTCAATACCAAACTTGGCTGCTGTAGCCACCGTTCTCGGCACATGCAGCCTTGGGGCTGGGTCTCCCTTCCAGAGAAACTCCAGGACTGTAAGCAGTGGCAAGGGTTCCCAGCCCCTCTACATCGCTGGAGCCCCTCCTCTGGCTCCTGTGGCCATTCTATTCTATCGCTGTACATGGTGTATTTTGTATGGATGGGTATTTCCCCGAATCCCACCTACTGCACAGTCCAGTCCACATTTGTACTGTCCCCATTTTCCTCGAGGAGATAGAGATAGGAAAACGCTCACCCAGAACACTCACCCACTCCTCCCCAGTTTTTCTGCTGTTCTTTCATTGCCAGACATGGCCGACAGTTGCTATATCTATCTATTGTAACCTTGAGTTTTTTAAATTCATAGGAGAGGAAGAATGAAACATTCTTACTCAACCTTAGCTGTACTTGTAGCTTAGAAACCTCAGATTTTGCTCCTAATTTTAGTGTATATACTTAGATGGACAGGCTGCCAGGAAAATATAAAAAAAACCAACCAAATAAAAAACCCGAATATCTTGACAGGAGTTTTGTTGCCTCCCTTCCCTCCTTGTGCTGTTTGAGCTTCACCCTAGAAGTAGGGCAACACATATCCTTGGCCACTCTTTGGGGTTAAGAAGGCAAGGCAGCTAGGCGGGGACTGGTTTGATTGTTTATGTGTTTGGGATCCTGGATGTTGTTGATCCCGGGAGAATGTGCAGTCTCAGGTTGGGACTGGATGAGAGGTGTGCCTTTGCTTTGCTCAGTTGGAAAGGAACACGATGAAAAGGGAGGTGGGAAAATACAAAAATCTTGATGGCATTACCCTGGTGGTGACTTCCATCCTGTAGCCCCAGTGCTCATAGGGAGAGATTGGAGGCAGCAATGTGAGAATCTTTGGAAGGTCATTGGCTTATTAGTCTGACATACTTAGAGGCAACAGCCTGTCTTCAACAAGGTTGAAGTGTCTTTGACTTCCACATAGATACTGTGATATGTGGGTCCCCTCACATCCTCACCATATACAACTGTCTCTGACCATGTAGTCAAGGAAACCCCTGCTTAATCGAAGCATATCGCATAGTTAGAAGATGACTATTGGACTATATTGTAGTATCTGTATTGTTCTGGTCCTCCTTTTAAAACGATGATCTGTATGTACCATCATGCATACATGATGAAATATGAAATGATTGCATTAACATACCTGACAAATGTCAAGAACAGAAAGCTCTGAGTTGTAAGGATAGGTTAGCGAAATGTAAATTCATATAAAATATGCCATGCATATAAGTAGATGAGCCTTCATTAACGGTGTAAATGGTCAGATCAGATTGCTCACAAACCACAGCTTCTTTCTGCTCCTTCATGGAAATATTTCCAATTTTTTTCTTGATTTTTTTTTGTGTGTGTAAATATCAAAACAGGGCATAGGAAAGATACAGTTGTTGGGCTTAGAACTGCTGATGTCAGCCTGGTAGGCAGGAGTTTTGAGGTCTGGTTTCATTCATCTTGTGGATGTCAATGATGTCTGACTTAATCTAGGCGAAGAATTTGCACTGAAAATAAGTCTTTTGGATGACTGACTTCTAAATTAAGGAAACATGATGGTTTAAGTCTACCCAGTATAGAACAGCGGGGGCAGAAATAAGAGAGCCTCAGAGTATCTTTGCTTCGAGAGGTCTCTTATTTTGGACATTAGGTGCAGATGCAGACATGAGCACTCTGACCACTGACTTGTTACTCATGGCATATCTGTGCTATTTTTGTGAAGCAAAGCAGTGCAGGCTGGCTTGACTAGAGACTTGGTGCCAAGAAAAGATTCACTACCACGGGGCTGCATATTCCTTATGCACCTGAGCGTCGGTCTTAGAACCAATTCAAGTGGGAACAACAGTGTGTTTCAGATGAAGAGAACCACTCTGAAGTCTAGAGGGAATGGTAGATGAGTTACTCCTGTCCATAGAATAGAGTACAGAGACTCCTAAAGGGTTAATATTTCCCCAACTTGCCTAACACAGCGTGTGGCCCCATGGGATCTGAGTTTTTACTCCATAGGATTTTGTGAAATATTATTCTTTTGGGTTGTTAAGCTGTTTCCAATTTTCCCCATTTGACACTTCAGAGGGCTCCCTGCTAAGTGTAGCTTTTGAACAGAGGATTTTTTTCCCCCAGATTTTAAAGGATATAATCTGAAGACTGGAAAATGTCTTGCTTAACTGGGAAACTCAACAGCTGGGGGATTAACACTAGAACATTGCAGTAAAATAAATAGTAGACTGTTGTTCTGGTGGAAAACAAAACTATTTCATATTATTTAATAGCTTTGTTTATGTGAACAAATTATAGCATTATTAAGAGCTAAGTGGAGAAGAATTATTTTTACTTTTTTTTTCAGAACATAGCTTAAAGAAATGCATTCACTCTGCCAAAAGACAGATGACAAATTTAGTTAGGATCTAATTTGCTTTTATTTGTAATTTATGGGTTAGGGCAGCCTCCATCATATGCAACAGAGCGAGTATTTGCAATGGGGAATAGCAAACCCAGAATTAGGTAAGGAGGGGATAAGGAAACAGCTACAGGAGGGACACTAGCTGACACCAGGTGACATTTTCTAAGAACTGAAGGAGAGGGAATTTTATCAGGATGCTTTCTCAGTGGGCAGTATATCCTGCTTTCAGGAAAATAAAACAAAACAAAAGCTTAACTGTTTTTTTGGGAGCTATCTTCTTAGAAGATTCAAATTGTTCATGTGGCATTTAGCAGGAATGATACTGTTTTGATTTTTACCTTGGTCCACTGAGGCCGGATGAAGGACCTAAGGCTTAAACAGTGGCCTCCACATTGGTTGTCAAAATTCCTCTACTTCTGTCAGGTATGAACAACACTGATGGCCATCGCAGTAATGGCAGTCCTGACTTCCTGTTACAACACGCTGTTTCGTGGCAACAGTGCCCTCACACTCACTCATTTATTTGATTTTGGGGGGGGGTCACAGACCATTTTTGTTTGTTTGTTTTGTTTTTAGAGACAGGGTTTCTCTGTGTGGTAGAGAAACTAGCTGTCTTGAAACCAGCTTTTGTGTTGTAAGAAGCCATTTGTTTGTTTCCAGGCCACCACACTCCACAAATAATCACGCAGAAACTCTATTAATTAAATCACTGCTTGGCCCATTAGCTCTAACTTCTTATTGGCTAGCTCTTACATATTAATTTAATCCATTTCTATTGATCTGTGTATTGCCACAAGGCTGTGGCTTACAGGGTAAAGTTCCAGCATCTGTCTCCACCAGGGCCACATGGCTTCTCCCTTTTTACTCAGCCTCCTTTCTCCCAGCATTCAGTTTGGTTTTCCCTGCCTACCTAAGTTCTGCCCTATCAACAGGCCAAGGCAGTTTCTTTATTCACCAATGGTATTCACAGCATACGGAGGGGACTTCGACATCACTCTTGTAGACCCAGGCTGGTCTCCAGCTCACAGAGATTCACCCCCCCTCTGCCTCCCTTGTGCTGGGATTAAAGAGGTCACAAACCATTTTACACTCAGTGAAGAGATGATTCCGGACATTGAGAACTTGAGAGGTTACAGTGTAACAACACTATTTTATTGTTGTTGCTGTATACATTTGTTACATACAACTCTAGTAATAGCACTATTGTGACTACTTACAGGGTGCTATAATGTGCTTGGAGTTCACCAGCTTCTTTATAAAACCAAGCAAAACTGAACATATCAACCATGGTCTAGATGAGAAATTTATCCAATCAAGTTGAAGAGTCTGTTAAGATTTTTTTTAAATAAATAAATTTATTTATTTATTTATTTATTTATTTATTTATTTATTATGTACACAGTGTTCTTTCTCCATGTATGCCCATATGCCAGAAGAGGGCACCAGATATCATTACAGATGGTTGTGAGCCACCATGTGGTTGCTGGGAATCAGGACCTCCGGAAAAGCAGTCAGTGCTCTTAACCTCTGAGCCATCTCTCTAGTCCCTGTTAAGATTTGCAGTTAGTGAGTTTTGCAGTGGAGTCTATGCAGTTATCCACACATTTATCTGTGTGCCTTTGGGTGTGTCAGGAGCTGCGTAGACTCCTCCTCCTTTAGCTGCTGGGCAGCAAATCCTACATCTTATGACCGTGTTGTTTAAACACAGAGTGCAAACCAATGGCTTAGAAGTCTACCTTCTATAAAAAGGGCTTCCTGTAAAATATGAAGAATTCTAATGTGCCTAAAATAGTCACTGACTAGACAGGAGCCTTTTGGATTGGAAAAATTCAAGTTTGACACAACAGATTCAACTCTCTATCATGTTACCACAGAACCTACTGAAGGGAAGATTCAAACTACAGCATTATGTTGCTTTGTGAACGAGATAAGTGTCAGCAAGTCAATGAGAAAGTTATGAGACTCAAGGTGAAGAGGTTTCTTTTGAGGCGTTGAGGAAGGCTAGTCACATTTTTTAGGATTAGAAAGGCTAGTCAGTTTTTCATCCTGATTCACAGTTCAAATTCTCTGCTTTAGGGATGAGAATTGTGGTCAATCATTTGCATACTTGAGCATCAAGATAAGGGCTGTGTCCTGAAATTTACATTACCATACGTGACTTCAGCTTACAGGGACTTAGCAACACAATAGTTCTTGTTTGGAGTGTTTTCATGAGAGAAAATTGGACTGGAGGAAAATTCAGGGTCCAGTTCAGTTTGCAGGTGGATACTAAAACTCAAAACTGAATTGCGGGGCCACAGCCTAACATGTGCTTCTGAAATGTGATCCTTCCTCTCTGGAACTCCCCCATCTCTACAGACACAGAGCAAGACAATGACTTTCTCCATCACTGTGACAGAATCCCGGACAAAATCAACATAGTTTCACACAGGCAGGCACAGAGACGTTCACAGCACTGAAGTAGGACCTGGCTCATACCCCAGTGGGTCAGAGGTCACTGAGGCGGCACCACAGTCGAGGGTGCTATAGCCTTTAACATGTCAACATACTAGACCCCACCCCTAAAGCTGCTGCAACCTGTCAAATCAGTGTCACTAGCAGGGACCAGATATTCATATGAGTGAGCTTGGAGAAGACATTTCATGTTCAAACTCTACATAACTGGTGAGTGTTCAGCCTTAAACAGAACAGCCATATTACATTCCCCCAAGGGCTCAGGGACTATTTCTGAAGACAGGGCAGAGCAATTTAAGGGCTGGAAGATGGAGAAAAGTGTCAAGAGAGGCATTCATCCCAGGAATGATTGCCACTGAAACTGTGAACACACAGCAGCTATCCATACCTGCATAAGTGTGGGTCCTTAGCCGTTCTGTCTCAGAATCAGATAAGTCCTAAAGACAAACACAAAGAGCAGAAACTATCATTTCAGGTTGCAGCACTCTGATTCTCCAGTAAGCAGTTGTGAGCGTATCCAAAGTTCAAAACCCTGTACAGTTACGGAGAAGGGCAAGTCCATTGTCCTTCTGAGGTGCATGCATGGGCAAAGCTGCCTGTTGCTGATGTAACTGTACTTCTTGCCAGTGATTTATCGGCCACCGCAAGTGCCAAAGGCCAGATGTTCTCTCGAGAAATACCTGGTACTCATCCTGAGGTCATGTGCTGTCCCTCACAGCACAAACTAAGTATAGAATTGGAAGCCAAAAGAGCTTGAAGACCCAATTAAAAAACAAGCGGGTTATACTCCAGAGGTGCCCACTGCTAATCCACGGTCCCTGGGCAGCAAGTGAAAGGCAGAGCCCGGAGAGAAGAGTTTGCAGGATGCCCAGCAGTGCTGGCCGCCTCCTAGTGGCTGCAACTGTCAGAAGACAGTTCCTTTTAACATTTAGTTTTAAATCTTCTAATTTTTTTTGTCTGTAATTCATGGGTTTGGTTGGCTTCCAAACAGAATGAGAGCTCCTGGAACAGAACAGAACAAGGGGTGTAAAATGGGGGCAGCATCGTAAAATGGGGAAACCTGAGCGGCCACATCAGGTCACTTCAGATGACCCTTCCTTAGGGGTTAGAGCTCTGAAGAACATCCTTATTAGTGGGGACACGAGAATCTCATGTTTTAGAAAGAACTGGTCTATTTGTGGCTCTGTACGCTTCACTGAAGTTTTAGTTGTTTACATGGAATGTGGCATGAGTGACTTCACTCTCATTTTTAGCCTGGTCTGATGGGCTGAGTGCAGGAACTCAGCAAAAATGATGATCTCTCATAAATTTTATTTAAAAGCTTCATTCTGCAGAAAGCTATAGATCACCAATCACGATCCATTAATACATCACACATGTTTATGAAGGGGCTGAGGAGATGACTCAGCAGTTAAGAGCATTTGCTAGTCTTGTATAATACTGGGGTTCGGTTCTCCGTACCGTCAGGTGGCTCACAGATTCAGCAGAATCTGATGCTGTCTTCCGGCCTCTGCAGGCACTGCATTCATGTTCTCTTATGGAGAAGCAGGCACACTCACATACACATAACTACAAATAAATAAGACTTCCCCAAAGGTTTATGGAGTAGCCCCTCTATGCTGGGCATTGTTTCAGACACTGGGGATTTGAGAACAAACAGGACAGAAAAAAAATCTCTGTTCTCAAGGATTCACAGACCAGAAAATTTGATGATCCACCGGGAAGAGGAAAAGGTGGAAGGCATCCTGGCCACTACTGTTTAGGTCTGATTTTCATAATGTCCATTCTCTAAGAATATTATTTATTTATATTCTCTAAGAATCATATTTGTTTATAGTTTATAACTAATAAGCATTTCTTTACTTTCTACTGTAACACACGTAGTATAGCTGTTTTCTGTGTCTTGATCTTCCAGTGAGCATGTTATTTTTAACACCGTGAAAGTCATGGTCGTTGTACTTGCCAATGTAGAAAATACGGGGAAAAATGAGAGTCTGGAAGAAAGAACACTTGGGCCCGTGAATTTCCAGACTATAGCGCGTGTACATGCCTGGGATTCAGAGACTAGTTTGGGGCTAAGTGAATAGGAATTTGAGCATCCTTAGCACACACAGGAGGTAAAATCTCCAGCCTGGCAAGAGAAGGGAAGGGGAAGTGGGGAGCAAGCAGATGGGAGGAGGGGACAGCACAGGGCATCTTACAGGTGGCTTGTGGGAGTGGTACTGACTGCCTCTGCCTTCCTCGGGCTCACAGGGGATATGGGTGACGGTTCAGTATGCATACCTGTTAACACAGTTGAAGAAACACTAAATCTAATTATTAAGCAGGCTGGGCTCCTTCTAGGTTTGGTCAATTGGAAAGAAATTACAGGAAACTCATGAAGATAGCATGGGTCATTGCATTTTACAAAAAGATAGAAAATGTGTACAGTATACTTGAGCGCTGATCTAAAACTCAAAATTTCCTAGACCATAACTCAAGTTAGGTTACAATAGTGCCAATGTTTTGTTGTCTGTTAAGAACAAAAACATTTGTTTGTGTGAGACTGGGCCTTACTATGCAGCCCCACAGGCCTGTAACTCATTATTTGACCAAACTGCCGTGAACTTGTGTTGGTCTCCTGTCCCCTGCCTCTTTGGTGCTGGGATAACAGGTTTATACCACCAGGCTCCACATTAGCAAGGTTCCTATACTGATAATGACACCAACAATAATACTGATGCTGACTGCATGCATGGTGGGTACCATTCCTTTCTATATTGGATACTGTCTATGACCTGCTTTAATTTTGGCACAGCCCAGTAGATATATCTTATTATTCTTATTTTTATCGAAAAAGAAACTGAGGTTCATCATTTAAGAATATCTTATGATGGGGCTGGAGAGATGGCTCAGTGGTTAAGAGCATTGCCTGCTCTTCCAAAGGTCCTGAGTTCAATTCCCGGCAACCTCATGGTGGCTCACAACCATCTGTAATGAGGTCTGGTGCCCTCTTCTGACCTGCAGGCAGACACACAGACAGAATATTGTATATATAATAAATAAATAAATATTTTTTAAAAAAGAATATCTTATGACTTAATCACCTGTCATTGTCCATTTTTGAATGAGAATGACTAAATTTTTGTAGAAAAACATTAATTATTTTCATTGTAATGGGGGGGTCACATCTTGATTTGTATGAATGTGAAAACACAACTTATGCCTTCAAGGGGATAAGAGATAGTTCATCGGGAAGCCAAATATGAGTGACCATGGCCTGGGAATATAGATTTAGGCTGCTTCAAATCTATGTTTCAAGCTGGTAACAGTTTGATCACATTCTTTTCGTGGTAACAGAACAAAGACAGCCATAAATCAAGGCGCTTTAAGAATGGGTTGTTGGAAGTATTAATGAGGTGGACCCAGAAAGAGGAAACTCAGCTATAGGCCTCAGATGCTTTCTGATGGCCTTTGTAGACTTTTGATGGGTGGAAACCAGGGTCAAGTAAGTTAATTGCTTTGATACATTTTAATTAGACCCCAGGCCTGTGGCATGCCAACCTCTCCACAACCTTGGAAATTCTGGTGCGTTAGAGCATTCAGCAAAAGTGCTGCTTCTGTCCGGGAACTGCCGTTTACTTGGTGCTGGGAATAGTAGCGGGGGCAGTGCCCTGTGTGGCTACCGCTGTGCATCAGTTTAGCATGTGGGACAAAACCAGAAGCCATTGTCACCCCATGTGGCAGCTTTCCCCATACTCGGGGAGTCTGTACTGCTCGGCTGCCCTGTTCCGTCTCTTAGACACTATTGCTCTCCTCCCACTCTCTCGTTGCCACATCATAGGTGATGAGCGGCAAGGTTGTCTCTCTGTCGTATGGTAGCTGCAGAACTGCAGAACTATAGTAACTATAGTAACTGTCCTAGCTTCCATCAGCCCCAGCGTGGTTTCTGAGGTGATATCGATGGAAATTCCTATCCAGGGCAGTCAGGAAATAGACCAGGAAATTTCTTTTGCCTTATTCTCTCTCTCTCCCTCTCCCTCTCCCTCTCCCCCTCCCTCTCCCCCTCCCCCTCCCCTCTCTCTCCCTCCCCCTCCCCTCCCTCTCCCTCTCCCCCTCTCCCTCTCCCTCTCCCTCTCCCTCTCCCTCTCCCTCTCTCTCTCTCTCTCTCTCTCTCTCTCTCTCTCTCTCTCTCATGTGTGTGTATGCACATACATGTGTGTGACTGCACGTAGAGGGCAGCAGACAACCTCAAGTGATGTTCTTCAGACCTCACACACCTTATTTTGGGACAGTTTCGAACTGGCCTGGAACTCTCCAAGTTGGCTCAGCTAATGGATCTCAGACAGGCTCAGAGATCCACCTGTTTCTTCTTCCCAACAGGCCCACAAATTTGTGCCACTATGCGTGGCTTACTTAGTGTGGGTCCTGGGAATCCAATGTAGATCCTTGTGTTTTCAAGGCAAGCATTTTACTTGCTAAGCTACCTTCCCACCATCCTTGTTTTTCTTTTTTTTTTTTTTAAGACAGGCTCTCAAGCAGTCCCAGGGTGTCCTTGAACCTGATATTTAGCTGAGGGTGACTTTGAGTTTGTGTTCTCTCTGCTTCCCTCTCCTAAGTCCTGGGATTATGTGTGTGCATTATCACATGCAGATTTTTGTGAGATCTAGTAACTGAGTCTTGTGTCTTTAAATGTGAGGCAAGCATTCTTTTCTGTCTACAGGTCTAGGAGATGAATCAAAAGGTAAAACACACAAATTTGCTGTGTAGGTCTCTTCCTGTCTTACAGTCTCTTGTCCAGCTCACATGTGCAGGCAAACGCAGATGGGTCCTGAGCCTAAGTTCAGAGGCACTCACTCCAGGGAAGAAGGCTGTTGCTAGTGGTCTGAGCCAGTGCTGGGGGTTTCGGAAATAGGATGGCTGGGAGACAGGCAGGGAATCAAAGGAATGTATGAAGGGCATCTTGACTGGGAGAGCATGGAGTGGTCAGGACTAAAGCTGGGAGGCGGCCTTTGAAGCTGCGGCCCGGAGTCTGCTCTTGATAAGGAGAGCAATCATGGGACCACTGTGGGATTGGTGACCCGGTCAAGGCTGTGGATGAAAGAAAACAGTCTCTAACCAACTGGTGAGGTAGAGTATGCACCGGTTGTTGACGCTTGAGCTGTCCGTGAGACCCAGTGAAAAGCCAGAAGGACAATGGCAATGGAAAGTAAATGACAAAGATCTGGGATTCAGAGAATTCTGAATTTCCACACAAAAAGTGATTTTTCCTTTAGCTAAACTAAACAAAGCATCTCTTGTCAAGGCGTGGCCATCTTTTTGATGTTGTTAATTTATTTTTAATGCCACCCTTTTGTTCTGATTTTTGTAATAGTTCTGCTATGGGGATTTTGTATAATATCAGTTACAGCTCACAGATATTTCCCTTGCTATTTTAAGGAAGATAATATGTCTCATTCCAATATGTCATTCTGGTGGTTAACGTTTCACTTCTAACTGTGTGTGAGTGGTTTCAGTTAGGACGGCTTTTTAAGTACTTTGCAAAACATCAATATTATTGTGTGGGACTGAAACCTTTCTTTAAAAAGTAGATAGAAACAAAGGACCAATGAAATAAATGAAGCTGTCCTTGAAACTATGTTTATTATAATTGCATTACATGGGAACCTATGCAAAAATAAAAAGCTGTACTCGCTCTTTATAAATTTTACATATGCACACATATTCTGTGTACTTTAGTGGACTACTGAATTGGGATCCTTTAACTAAGAGGTTATAATTTTTCCATGAAAAGAAAAAATTATAGGAAATGATAACGGCCCTGTGATGAGACTGACTTATGGCGCACTGGCTGTGTCTCTGAAGAGGGCAAAGTCATCAAAATGCTTCATGGTTAGGCCTGTCTTGTTACTGAAAGCCCACTGAGTGGAAGACATTGCATGTATAGAACTGTCATAACTCCGTCTGTTCCTCCCTCACCTGGCTCCTTTTATGCATGTATTCTTCTAAACTCCTTCCCCAAAACAAAAGGTCAAGTGTGAAACCAAATATTGGAAAAACTCAGCTGGTTTGTGCTGAATGCTGACCGCTCTGTCATCGTACAAATGGAACAGGTGTTGGCAGGAAGCTGATGGGAAGCAATGAACCCGGTGCTCTCACATCTTGTCCCATGACTCTTCAGTCTCTCCACTGGTGAATGTGCCTTCCAAACAACCAGTTTACTACTAAGGAGCAACATAAACATTAGGGGAAATAACGTGCTACATTTAGTTCAATTGAGCGTGTCAAACGACAATTTGAATCACTCCCCAAATGTTTAAGATTGGGAAGTCTTCTACTTCCCTTTTTCTTCTGGGATACCTCCTGCCAAATAGACGCCGAGTTCAGACTTCTCTCCAAAACTCCCTAGAGGAGGCTTGAATGGTGTTCCTTGGCATACTCTCAAGGAAGTAGAAATTGGTCCAGGCCTCCAATTGCCAAAATGTATTTTTTCATGTGTCCTTACTGGAGGGGAGACGCGGAAGTAAGGACTTTCCTCCATGAGCCTTCTCTCTCTGTGTTTGGGGGCCAGCAGCATCAACAAGACCTAATGCGGCCAGGTAGACTGGAGAACCTTTCTGGTTTTTGCAGTTTATTGCCAGCTTTGATTCGAAACTAAGCATAGTGCCTTGGGAGACGGTGGCTGGTGTGAAAAGTATTGCTTGCATGAGTAAGATATTCCCACTTCCTGTAAACCAGTGTAGCTTGGAGGGAGATTTGTATTTCTTTTCAGGTTAGCACACCCTTCCTTAGAGAGTTAGTTTTGGTTCTAACGTTAGTTTCATCACTATTTTAGTTCTGGCTTCTGCTTCTATCACTGTTATTTATCCAACACAGTTCTGAATTCCACCCTGTGAGCAGCACTTTCTGGTTATTACTAAGGTGATTTTGAAAGCTGCGGGGTTATGACTTGAATATGAGCTGTCCCATCGCACACCGCTTTAATCTACTAGTCACAAGAACAACATTTAAATCCCGCTCTCCCGAGTGCTCTTATCATCCTGGTTTTCTAGAGGACGGGCAGCAGCAAAAAAGCTCTACTGATGTGCAGTTAAATTTGTCATGCTTCCTTTATTAAGAAATTCTGTCGATGACCTAGTTCAGAGGTCATCAGGCTATAATCTGTGAGCCAAAAGCAGCCTGTTACTTTCTGTTTCTGTGTGTGTAAGTCTTGTTGAAAGACAGTCACATCCACCACATTTTATATGGTTTACAGATGTCCTTGTTCTACAATGAACAGTAAAACAGATGCTTGTGCACCATAAAGTCCAGGTCCTTTACTTTGTTACACATAGAAAAGTTTGCCCATGTTCCCTATAGAATAATCCATAACTGTGTAAGAGCACTACATTAACAACAAATTACCTTCACTTCTGTTATAGTTTACACAGAAATTGTACTCTACAGGTTCATCTTTCGAATGCTTAGTCTCCAGTTGGCGATGCTGTTTTAGAAGGTTCTGGGAACTTCAGGAGTTGGTTGGAGAAAGTAGATCATTGGGAGTGAGTCCTTGGCAACATCTTGTCCCTGGTCCCATCTTCTCTGCTTCCTGTCTTCTAAGGGATGAAGGACAGCCTCATCCACACACTCTTGCTACTGTACGTTCTTGCCAAGTCCATGGGGACATGCATGGATTAAATCACTATCCTATATAAATCTTTCATCTTTAAACTGCTCCCTTGCAGTCATGGTGATATGTACATAAGTGACAGAGTGCCATTTCTACTCCCTAAATATCTTCAGAAGCTAGTTAGTTAATTAATCATGACTTTAGTTTTGCCATGTTAGCTCTTAGGCCTTGGTTTGCTCCTTTAGAAGGCAGGACCATATCACTGATGATGTTTTCTAGCTTAAAACCTTCAATCTAGAACATTGAATTAATCGTACCTTACCTAAATACTTGAAAAGAAACGTGCCACATCTGACCGAGGGCTGATCTCCAAAACAAATAAAGAGCTCAAAAAAGTAGACATCAAAATACAAAACAATTCAATCAAAAATGGGGTACAGAGCTAAACAGAGAACTTTCATCAGAAGAATTTCAAGTGGCCAAAAGACATTTAAGGAATTGCTCGACATCCTTAGCTATCAGGGAAATGCAAATCAAAATGACTCTGAGATACCAACTTACACCTGTCAGAATGGCTAAGATCAAAAGTACTGAGGATTACTTATGTTGGAGAGGATGTGGAGTCAGGGGAACACTCCTCCACTGCTGGTGCAATCATGTACAGTCACTTTGGAAGTCAGTATGGTGGTTTCTTAGAAAATTGGGACTCAATCTACCTTAAGACCCAGTGATACCATCCCGGGCATATACCCAAAGAATACTCAATCATGGCACAAGGACACTTGCTCAACAATGTTCATAGTAGCATTATTCATAATATCCAGAACCTGGAAACAACATAGATGGACCTTAACTGAAGAATGGATAAAGAATATATGGTCCATTTAGTATTACTCAGCTATAAAAAACAATGAAATTTGTAGTCAAGTGGATGGAACTAGAAAAAGACATCCTGAGTGATGTAACTCAGACTCAGAAAGACAAACATGGGATGTATATAAGTGGATATTAGATATAAAGCAAAGGCTAACCAGACTACAGTCCACATTTCCAGACAAGGTAGATAACAAGGAAGACCCTAAGAGGGACACATAGATCACCCAAGGAAGGAAAATTAGATGAGATCTCCTGGGTAAACTGGGATTGAGGGGAAGGGATGGGAGGTGAGAACTTGAGAGAACGGGTTGGTCAAGGGGAGAAAGGGATGGAGTGGGAGAGCAATGAAGGAGAGATCTTGATAGAGAGAGCCACTGTGGGGTTAGGGAGAAACCTGAGCTAGGGAACTTCCCAAGAATCCACAAGAATGATCCTAGCTAAGATTCCTAGCAATAATGGAAAGGGAGCCTGCACTGGCCTTCCCCTGTAATTAGACTGGTAAATACCCTAACTATAGAGCCTTCATCCAGCAACTGATGGAACAAGATGCAGAGATCCTCAACCAAGCACTAAGCCTAGCAACGGGAATCCAATTGAAGAGAGGGAGGAGGAAATATATGAGCAAGGGAGGTCAAGATCATGATGGAGAAATCTACAGAGACAGCTGAACCAAGCTCGTGAAAACTCACGAACTCTAGACCAACAGCTGTGGTGCCTCCATGGGGTTGAACTAGTCCCTCCATATGTGGAAGACAGTGGTGAAGCTTGGATCCTCTGTGAGGCACCTGGCAGTAGGAACAGGATCTATCCCTGGTGTATGAGCTAGCTAATTGGAGTCCATTCCCTATGGTGGAATGACATGGCCAACCTTAATACAGGGGTTACAGGGGTTACTTGGTCCTGCCCCAACTTAATGTGTTAGACTCTGTTGACTCCCCATGGGAGCCCTTACCCATTGGGAGGAGTGGATGGAATCTGGACTGGGGAAGGGGAGGTGGTGGGGATAAGAGGACGGGTGGGGAAAAGAATTGCGGATGGAATGTAAAATGAAATTTGAAAATTAAATTAAAAAATATGCTTGGGGTTAAATTTACAGCTGGCAGGAATCATAGAAATGTGTGCACTGAGGATGAACAGTAACGATATGTAGCTCACATAGCCAAGCTTTCCATATGCCAGGTGTGGAGAGCTTGTCTCATGTAACCTTCAAAAATGCCTCATTAGTGTGCATGTTCCCATTTGTTTCTTTGTGGTTCTGGGACTTCAATCCAAGGCCTCACACATGCTAAGCATAGCATATACTCTACCACTGAGCCAGGACCCAGATCCAATAGTTAACTCTTTTTTTGTTTGTTTGTTTTTTGAGACAGAGTTTTACTGTAGTTTTAGAGTCTGTCCTGGAACTAGCTCTTGTAGACCAGGCTGGCCTCAAACTCACAGAGATATGCCTGCCTCTGCCTCCTGAGAGCTGGGATTAAAGGTGTGCACCACCACCACCCAGCCCAATAGTTAACATTTTAAGGTGCTGAGATTTGAAGACTTCTACAGCTGGTAAGAGGCAGAACTGGGACCTGAACAGAATCCTACCCCATGTTCTCTCTACTATAGCAACACTGTGCCTTCCCAAGCACCACCTTTATTTTAATTGACTATCTGATGGCACCTCACTTATCTAGAGACTGTATCTCAATTATGTAGAATACAGCCAATGATTACATAGAAGAGAAAATGATTAATATCTAATTATGAAAGCTTGGCCTTAGTTTAGACTTTTTCCCAACCCACTTAACACTTAATTAACCTATATATTTTTTTTAAATCTACATTCTACTATGCAGCTCAATGACCTCTTCTTAGTACGGCACATTTGACTTGCTCTGAGTCTGCCGGCAAAATCTGCATGCCTAGAATCCTTGTTCTAGTCTCTCTCTCTCTCTCTCTCTCTCTCTCTCTCTCTCTCTCTCTCTCTCCCCCCCCCCCCCCGCCCCGTACCAGGAAGTTCCGCCTATTCTTTCCTGCCTAGCTACTGGTCATTTAGTTCTTTATTAAACCAATCAGAAGGCACTTTAGGCAGAGACATGTCTTTACAGTGTAAACAAGTATTCCACAACAGGGAATTGTTTTACCACCTCGTATATCTTGGTTTAGTATTTATTTCGTATATTTTGGAAAGGTCTGCTAAAACTTCTTGCAGAAACCAAAAGTTCCAAAAACAGTCGGCACCTCGTGGCTCTGGATCTGCAGGTCAGGAAGGAGGACTGTTGCCTGCGTCCTTCATAGGACATATCTTTAAATGTCTTTGTTTTCCTGTCTGTATTATGACATCAGTTTAATACTGTCAGTCATACTAGAGAACCTTGAGTTATTGAAAACTCATCTACTGTCAATCATGTTGAATGATTTACAGTCTCATTCAACTAATAAATCAGTTACATTTGGAAGATGAGCTTCCAAATTAGTGATTTCAAATATGGGAGACGTTTCTGGCAGAGGCGATGGTGTGGGTGCATGTCTAGGCTGAGCTGGATTGCTGGAGTCTGTTACATTTGTGTCTAAGGTATAAATGAGCCACACTGTGGGAAGGCATGCCAGCTTCTCACTGGGATGTGCAGGGTCCATCTCTTCCTGGGCACTCAACTCTTAAGCCAGGACTTGCTGTTGTTCTCTGATCAGCCCAGCAGGTCACACTGGCACAGGAGAACACAACCAGTATCACCCAAGCATCCCTGACACATAGTCGCCTTGTGCAAATCACATTTATTTTTCCTTAGCTAAGCAGGAGCATTGAGATACCCTTTCCATTGTGTCAGGCCAGCTTGTCCTATGACGTCATCCAAAAATCCGGCTCCACCTACTTCTTGCTTCAGCAGTCTGTGCACTATGGCCCCAGTCTGGTGGCTGAAGTCCTCTATCTGTATTCCAGCCTACGAGGCAATGAGAAGAAGCTCATGGCAGTGAGTCAAGGACAATCCGGTTCTGTTAATGTTGGGGAGAACTTTGTCACGTGACACAGTCCCAAGAATGGCCACCTTGGGTGCATTGTTAATGTCCTTACTAGATATGAGTTGGGGAGAGCATTAGGATGACAACCAGGTGTGGTGATACTTGGTTTGTGATCTAACAAATAAAGCTTGCCTGAAAACCAGAGTGTGGAGGTAAATCACTATGGGCGATAGAGGCCGGGCAGTGGTGGCACACACCTTTAATACCAGCACTGGGGGGGGGGGGGGAGAGGCAGATGGATCTCTGTGAGTTCAAGGCCACCCTGGGCTACATTGATCCAATCTGCAAGAGAAACAGCCAGGTGGTGACTTCCACCTTTAATCCCAGTATTTGGGAGTCACACACCATTAATCCTAGCACTAAGGAGATGAAGACAGGAAGGGATATGGCTAGGGGGAGAGGGGAATATAAGGCAGGAGGAGACAAGAGTTCATTGCGTTCAGTTTGAGAATTTGTGGAGACAGGATCTTGCCCCCTTGGCCTGAGGATTTCATAGAGGTGAGAACTAGTGGCCGGCTGCTCTGTTTCTTTCATCTTTTAGCTTTCACCCCCAAATGTCTGACTCTGGGTTTTTATTATTAAGACCAATTAGAAATCATGCTACAACCAGGAGTCTCTCTTAGCACAGTGGTGGGTCTTCTGTGTATGCTGTGCTTCCGACAGGATGCAATCTGGTGGGCGTGTCAGAAGAGATGAGGGTGAGCAAGGAGAGGCATATGGCTATGAGATCAGGCATGGAGGAGCATTGGGATGCTGGGACTTTGCTACTGGAACTTCTCAGGAACTCTCTTGGGGTTTTTGTCTCCATCCTAGATTTCTTTGGAAGGTTAAGCTCTGACTGACTTCCTGGGTTGGTTTACTATGTATTAGTGTGGGACTCCACTCTTTTAAAGACTGTGCTAGGCTTCGGCACTACCATTGTTCCCTGGTAATTTTGTTGTTGTTGTTGTCCATTTGGTTTTACTTTTTTTTTTTAATTTTTCTCTCACTATGCATACCTGGCTGGTCTAGAACTCACTCTGTAGACAAAGCTAGCCTGGAACTCACTGAGATCTGACTGCCTCTGCCTCTCTGTACTACTATGGCCACCCTCCCCTGGACTTTTTATTGTAATTCTTAACAATATGATCTTTAAGTGGCATCTGATGGGACAGCAGACTTGCTTCTGAGCCTCGACTGTATCCTATGTGGTAGCATGTTCATCAGAACACATGTGAATTTGTTTGGTGGGCAATGTGGATGCTGAACAATTGGCCTGGCTCCCCAAGGCAACATATACCTCAGGACTGTCTGTCTGAGACCTCTAAGGACTCCATAATTACTGGACCTGACCTTGATCCCTACTGGCAACAGCAGGAGCAGCCAAGATGGCAGCAGCGACCATAGGCAGAGGGAAAAGGAGTGGTGAACACAAGGGAAGTAGTGGGGTCTTGGTTATTATACCTGGGGTCTGCCCTGTGGCATCTGCATAAACATTACCTCTCTAATGAAACTTGAGGCAGAAACCACTGGCTTTTCAGAAGCAGTCTTCGTTAGTAAATTAACAGTGTAAAATGAGAGCCTACATGGGAATCAATAAAACATCTATCAAAGAGTCCTAGAGTTCTGGAATTTTAAAATTTTGAATGCTGAAATATTACAGAGAAAAAGTCATAGACTTGGAGGAAAAAATACATTTAATCTTCTGAATGGAAATAGTCTGTACTTTTATATTATTTTAGGTCAGCCAATTATCAATGAGGAACATAATACACAATGAAAAATTTCAGCCAGATGGCGGTGCACACCTTTAATCCCAGCACTTGGGAGACAGATCTCTGTGAGTTTGAGGCCAGCCTGGTCTACAAAGTGAGTCCCAGGACATCCAGAGCTACACAGAGACACTGTCTCAAAAAATAAAACAGATAAACACCAAAATAAAAATTTTCCTTAAAACTTACAATGTATTTATCTAAAACACAAGCCTAATAATATATATTTCTTTATGCAATTTGAGATTATACAGAAATAATAAATATACCTTCGATTTCGTATGTGGTCTTCTAATTTTATAGTAAATATCAGAAAGAAATTTAATCATTTCAACATGCAATTTCATATAAAATTAGGATCTGAACAAGACCTGGTAGGTCATGCTTATAATCTCAGCATTTAATAGCCTCAGACAGGAGGACTGGAATGAGTTTGTGGCCAGCTTTGGTTACATATGGATTCCTTGTCCAATGTGGGTTACAGAATGAGACCCTGCCACAGGCAACCAGAATAAGTAAATAAAATTGGATTCAGAACCATGCAAAGAAATTCATGTGCACAGCTAAATATTTTCACTGAAATAATTCTACGGTGGGGCTGGAGAGATGGCTCAGCAGTTAAGAGCACGCTGGTCTTCCAGAGGACCAGTGTTCAGTTCCTAGCCGCCATATCAGACTGTTCATGGCTACCACAGTATCTCCAGCTTTAGGAGATCCCATGTCCCTGGCCTCCACAGGCACACACATGTACCCGAGCATGTGTGCATACACACAGCCTGTATATATATATATATATATTTACACATATTATATATATAAATATATATTTATATAATATAAAATTATTATATAAATAATATAATATTAAATATATATTTATATATAATATATATGTATATATATATAAATATATATATATTTACTTAAAATCAAGTAAAAATCTTTAGGCTACTTCCACGCATGTCATCAACAATGCTAGATATACTCAAGTTTGTGATTGAAATGATCTTCCCGAAATTGCTCTAAATAGTTTGCCCCAGAATACTCCTAATAACCCCATTGCCATCGCTAAAGAAGAAAAGTCCGTGTCGGAATTGAAAACAAACAGAGGCTGCTCGCAGTCTGTGTTGGTGCAGAGGTGCTCGGCAGCACGGCCAGCTAAATAGATTGAAAATGACTTTGTGAAAAGCATACATTTTGATGGAGAACTAATGAATTTTCAGAAAAAGTCTTACTGAGCCATCAAGAAACACACTAGCAATGCCTTATCACTTATTGTATCAAATTGTAGAATAAAATACTTATGCTGTATATACATGTATGTTGTTTCTTATCTGCCATTATTGCTGCTATTATATTTTAATGCAACAAAACATTTTTAAAAGAGAAAAGTTTATATTTATAGTTGTCTTAAAGTTCCATTAAAAAACGAAAAAAACTTGTGCAAGGACCCCTTCATAGTCTATCAGACCCTTCCAGTTTGGTAACTGGACACAGAAACCACTCATACATGGATTCAGATTATTGTGTTTGCTTATCACTTTCTCATTTCTTATGGTACTGGGGGCTGAATCTAGAGCTGGGCTTGCCAGGTAAAGACCTGGCCTCTGTCCCGTCCCTCTGGTCCTATAGTTATTGTCTTTCCATGTTTACCTCTTCGCTTGCCTTTCCTGTGTCTTTGCGCATGAGATCTTACACCTTCTCTTTCCCCATTAGTTGCATGACTTTTTGAAGTTTCTGTGGGGTCGGGGTTGTCAGTAGCAATGGAGAAAGAGAAGGAAGTCAGTGCCAATTTAGCAAGGAAAGCTAAAAGCACACGAACCTGAAAGGCGCACAGGCAGAAAGACACACATGTCTCTTGGCTGCTCCAAGATGTGACCGGATTCCTTCAAAAGATCAGTTTTGAGTCTTTTGAATACTTTTATGGGGTAGGAATTGAGCAAGTCTACCCCTAGTTATCTTGAATGGCTAAGAAACCTGCTACCCGGGCAAACGTAGGCACACGTCTGTAATACTGATACTCAGAACATAGGAGGCTAAGGAAAGAGGTCAGACTAGGCTACGGAGTTTCAATTCCAATCTGGCAACAAAGCAAGAGAATCTTCTAGACCTGTCTCAATCAATAAACCAATCAATCAATCAATCAAACAAGCAAGCACGCAAACAGAATAGAGTTAACTCAAACTGAACCAAGGGCTATGACTAGAGAACATCTTTGATACAGGCCATGGGAAGCAGGACGGAGGGCAGATCAGCCAGGAGGACAGAGGCCCACTTGTCTGAATCAGCCATGGAAAGGAGGGCCTTTGCATGTAGAAGGAGCATGATGAAACAGCCAGACATCTGTGGTAGGCAGAATGATGCCTGATGCCCTCTCTTTGCTAATCCCTGGATATGTTAGTTATCTGGTCCTAGGGAATCAACACTGGAGATAGACAGAGAGCTGCTCTCCTGTGCTCCATACAGAGTGAGTCTCCTGGGTTTCCTCGGTGGCCTTGGAATAATAACAGTTTTCTGAGAAGTGGAGAGGGAGACGGAGAGATCAGTAGAAGATGTGGGGACAGACTCAGGTCAAATGACTCAGGTCATTGTCAGCTTTGGCAGTGACAAAGGAGACAAGTGGTAAGGCTGAGAGAACAAGGTCTGTTGCCTTCACCCAGGTTGCGGCAGACTTGGCAGTTGCAGGAAGTTAATGCAGGCCCTTGAGCATTTGTTGAAACAGTCAGGGCTCCAAAGTCTATCTGCTTGGATCCTCTATGTAGCTCTGTTGCCCATCAGCCCTTTATGGGGAGAGCTCGTCACTTTACAAAGCCTCAGTTTCTCCTCTGATAATTGAGGTCTTCATGTCAGAGTTGTCTGCATTCTAAAGGAAAACAGAAACAAAGCCTTCAGGACATACCCCATACCTGGGAACATTCTTGTAAGCATTACCTAGAAGCAAACAAACACCGTGGATGGAGTCAGGAAAAATGGTTCAGCCCTTATGAGCACACACTCCTGCAGAGGATCTGGGTTTGGTTCCTAGCACCCATGTCAGCTGGCTCACATGGGCCTGGAACTCCAGCTCCAGAGGATATGTACGGCATTCTCTTTCTGACCAAAGGAAATTGTATTCACACGGACCCCACCCATCTCACATATACATAATTTAAAAATGAAACATAAAACAGTTCCTGGATTTCTCAGTCTGGGATGCTTAGTGTGACAAAGGGTGGCCCTCCACTCTTTTTTAATTGATTAATTAATTAATTAATTAATTAGATACCAACCACGGTTTCCCCTCCCTCCTCTCCTCCCTTCCTCCCCCTCCAGCTCCACATCCATTCAGAAGGGGTAAGGCCTCCCATGGGAGTCAAGAAAGCATGGCATATCCAGTTGAGGCAGGACCAAGATCCTTCCCCTTGCATCAAAGCTGGCCAAGGTATCCCACCATAGGGAATAGGTTCCAAAGCCAGATCATGTGCCAGGGACAGGTCCTGGTGCCACTGCTAGGGTTACCACAAAAGATCAAGCTACACAACTGTCATCAGATGTTACAAGGAGAGGGTCCCTTGTTTGTGCCAGCTGCCCGGCTAGCTTACACCCAAAATAACCACACAGAAACTGTATTAATTAAAACACTGCTTGGCCATTAGTTCTAGCCTCCTATTGGCTAACTTTTACATATTAGTTTAACCCATCTCCATTAACCTGTGTTTCGCCATGTGGCAGTGCTTACTGGAGATTCTAACTGGCCATCTCAGGCAGGGAATCCATGGCGTCTCTCATTCTGCCCTTCTTCCCAGCATTCAGTTCTGTCTTATCTGCTTCCCTAAGTTCTGCCCTATCAGGCCCAAAGCAGTTTCTTTATTCATTAACCAATGAAAACAACACATGAACAGAAGAACCTCCTACACCAATCAGACACAGAAGGCCTACATCAGTACCATGCTGGTTCCCTAGCAGTTGGTCCAGAATCAGTGAGCTCCCAGTAGCTCAGCTCAGCTGTCTCTGCAGGTTTCCCCATCATCATCTTGACCTCTCCTGGCTTATATAACCCCTCATCCCTCTCTTCAACTGGAATCCCAGAGCTTGGCCCAGTGCTTGTTTATGGATCTCTACATCTACTTCCACCAGTTACTAGATGAAGGGTCTATTATGACAACTAGGGTAGTCACCAGTCTGATTATAGGGGGAGGCCAGTTCAGGTCCCTCCACTCTTAATGCTCGCGTACTTTTGTAATTTTCTGCCTTTTCTTCTTCAGCTTCTATTGATCTTTGGCTTTTGTTCTAGTTAGGTTTACTCTTGCTGTGAGGAAGTACCATGACCAACTTGAGGAGGGACACTTTTATTTGGCTTACACTTCCACATCACTATTCATCATCAAAGGAAGTCAGTATAGTCATTCAAACAAGGCAGGAACCTGGAGGCAGGAGCTATCACAGAAACCATGGAGGAGTACTGATTACTGGCTTATTCATCCTGGCTTGCTCAGCCTGCTTTCATACAGGACCCAGGACCACCAGCCCAGGGATAGTCCCACCCGCAATGGGTTGGGCCTTCCCCCATCAATCGCTAATTAAGAAAATGCCACACAGCTGAATCTTACGGAGGCACTTTTCTCAGTTGAGGTTTTATTCTTTCAGATAACTCTAACTTGTGTCAAGTTGACAGAAAACTAGCCAGCACAGTTACCTAGGCCTTTCGACCTATTAGGTTCACGCCTTGTCTCTGTTCCTTGGGCGCCACTTTTCCTTACATCCTCACACTAGCTTTCTAATGTCTTTTTAAAAAAATAAGTAAAAAGAACTATTTAGTGCTCCCTCAGTGTTTGTGGGTGATTGGTTTTGGACCCCCACTCCATCCACAAACCTAAGTCTATGGATGCTTACAGAATAGACTGTAATATTTTTATATACCCAAGGTGTAGTCTTTCTGTGTGCTTCAGATCATCTCTAGGTCATGTGCAATCGCCAATACCATGTAAAATGTTGTACAGTTCATCATTCTAGCACATGGTTTAGTGAGTAATGTTGAGGGATTATATGTATTGTGCGTGCATCGTGTACGTGTGCTTGCATCTGTCTGTCTGTGTCTCTCATTCAAATGCAGCCATCACAGACCTAACTACATGTCTGATCCATAGATAGGCAAATCCACAGACAGGGAACCCAGGAACACAGCCAATCATACGTATGACGGTCGCTGGTTTCCAAGACAGGTTTTGCTATATTCTAGGCTACACTATTTTCAAAGTCTTTAGAAACCCTGAATGAGCAACTGAATAGAGAATCCTCAGGAATTGTCTTTTAATTGAGGACCTTGGGCTTCTCTGAAATAAATAGACTCCAATGTGAAAATTTTCCGCTGGGAAATGTTTTGGAAGGGAGACCTCCCAGGAGTCCTCTGAATCAAGCCTAATTTTCCGTGTTGGCTGTCAATTTTTTCTTTTGGAGTGAAGCTGCTGAGAGAAGTTGACAAATTTCTTTAAAATTCTTAGAGTACAGCAGTTTCGCGTTTATGATACAAGCGATTCCAGAACTTTCTTACAGCTGTGAAGAGTTTTATTCCTATTGGGATGACATGGTGAGAAAGTCTTAACAGGGATCCATAATGAGATTATCTTCTAATGAGAGCCCCCACGGAAAACTTCATTTACACTCCACCAAAATCACATTGTATATGAGTTACAATGGCAAAAATATATAAAAAGCCACTTGAAACAAAATTGTCTGGGAAAAAAAAACAAACCCTTGGTTCCTGAGGTTATTTCTTATTATGACAAATGTTAGCTCTGAAATATAAGCACACAAAACATAAATTAACATTTTGCAGTCGTGGAGTCTGCGTTGTTATATAAAATGCAAAGTGCCCTTTTAAAGAAATGCAATTTTGTTAAAAATAAACATTGAAAACACAATACAATTGTTTTGGAATTCCTTCACACCCTGGGGTACCTTCCGGGTGTGTTTTCCACAGCTAAGGGCGTGCTCGCCCTCTGGTGGCTCATCCTGAGTTATGAGGTGGCTCCTGCTAATCAATCGCCTTTGACCTTTTCCTGAAACCTAAATCTGAACAGTATTCTGCATCAGAGACCTGGCTTCTATTCCATGAAATCCAGGTTGGTCCATGTAGTTTGTGTTTGGGCTGTGTTAGTGGTATGGGAAGGTTAACTACTCTAAGAAAAATCAATTAGGCAGTTATTCTGTGGATTTCTCCCATGGCCTTGTCAAATTCAGTTTTGACAGTTAGGGAATATGTCTTGATTTCTTTATCCCTGTGGACTATTTTTTTGTGTACTTTGGCCAGAATACGGCCCTGAATTTTAGCCATGGTATTTTCTATTTGCTCTAAAAGGCTCCATGTTGGATGCCAAATTTCTGTAGTTCATGAGGTGCATCCAGCTCTCTCCCAGTTCCTGTAGCTACAGCTGGAACTGGAAGAGACAAAAGGCACTGCCCTCCTTGTGCTGTGATTTATGGAGACATCACTCATAAAGGTGGCATATTTTACTTCACATGTTGTCCGTTAAACATTTTTATAGTTAAAGAGTCCATAAATTTAAAAGGTAAACAAATGATGGACAGTAGCAAATTATGGCAATATGAAAAGTCCTGAGAAATCAGTAAAGAAAAGCCCCCGGAAAAATGCACAAAAGGCATGGGTGTGCTCATGAGTTGTGCGGGACGCCCCTCTAAGTCAGTCCTGGCCGAGGCAGGGTTTTGGGGTTTCAGACACACAGCTACAAACCAAGCTGTGGGTACCCTTGGGAAAAGCTGTATTCCGGTGGAGACTCATTGAGACTCCAGATCCTCTCTCTCTCAAGATGAGGCTTTCAGAAAGCTTCTTCCCCATGTGACCCCTGCCCCGGGGCCCATCCAGCCCCTATCTTGTACTTTGGCTTGAAACTGTATGTTTCCTTTAGGAAAATCGTTTGGTTTAACCTTAAGAAAAGCCGCTCTGCCAGCACAAATAACTCCAATTAGACCAGATTAGACCAAATTAAAATGCCCGTGTTTAATAAACACATAGCATGGCGGGGAGACCATGTGTTGTGCCCCCCCCCTCCACCCGACCAACCCACAGTGAGCCTAAATACCTGTCTCCCTGGGGAAGGGTCAGCGCTTGGCATGCTGGGAGTTTCAGTCCTGGCCAAGGCAACTAGGGGGAAAGAGGGCTGAGATGGAGCTTTTTGCTCCATTGGTGCTCCGTGAATGACTGCCAGGGGCTGGGGTGACGCCCTCAACTTAATATTACAAAAATGGCAAAATTCCACTTTCCAATAAAAGTGATTCCCACTGTTGTCCTCAATACCCCTATGTCACCTGACTTTGACCAGGACCCTTGTCCTAAAGGTCTTGGAACTAAGCAAGTCACTTGGGACTGGCAGTGCTGGCAGAGGAGATACCAAATGCAGGCAGCAGCGAGGGAAGCAGCCTTTGAGTGTCCAGAGTCTTTCCTCCTCTCAGGGATGATTGGCAAGCGATTTCCAATCCCATGTGTCTTTCTTGAGACTGCTTCCTCTCCTAAACGCCCACCTCTTGTTTCCTCTGCTTATCCCATCCCTCTGACTGGCTCAGTGCGGACTGCCCACCGTGGTCTGGACTGGATATGATATTTCTTTTCTTTTTTTTTAAATATAATATTTCTTTACTGATACAAAAGAACATAGGAGTCCGGAGAAGATGTGGGAAGAGTACATTTACTCCAACCCTGTGTGCTTGGGTGCTGAGTCCTTAGTCTTCCAATATATTCGAATTGGTAGCAGTGACTCTGGAATGCAAGTTAATTGAATTGTACTTATGTTTCCTTCAAGGAAGGTTCATCCCCCCCCCCCCTTATATTTGGTCTGTGTGGCTTTGTTATAGACTTTCGTAACTAGGGATGCTAGGTGTGGGTCTCTGTTGCTGTATCAGAGGCCTAGCAAACAGTAGCAGAAACAGAGGAGACCAGGAAGAAGGACGCAGGCCCCTCCCTCTTTCTCTTTTATGTAAATGATTTCACAGGGCAAAGGATTTGGCTGCACTGATCTGTTTTTTTTTTTCTAAAGCAATTGACTCCCTTCTCTGCCTATAAGTCAATAAATCATTAGCAAATCCTTTTTAGATGTTGTTGTATTGGTTCTTGTGTGTGTTCATTTCAGAGACACAATCTTAGAAGTAATTGTAGCTTGGTTGTTCCAAAGAACCCATCTTCCCTTACCTTTGCTGTGTAGGTAGGCGGTGATGTCTCCACAAGTTGGAGCCAGGAGTTTTGGTTGTATGCAGATCAACCCTTTAAGCATCCAGCATGCCTGGCTCTTTCAGGAGAGAATCACACACTTCCTGGCCTCAATGAACAGAGCACACTGGGCTTTGCCCATTCTGCAGCATGCACCATTGTTATCAATAGAGATCACATCATTCAAGACAACGTCAAATAGGTAGAATTCAACTAAAACAAAACAAACCAAACCGAAAGCTCAGGCGCGTAAAACAGTTTTCTAAAGCAATACAGATACTTTAATTTAAATCCACAGCTGTACTTCTCCAAGATCACTTTTTTGATATGTCAAAAGTATTGCAAATAGTTTATTTTTGCTTTGAACTTGCCCCCCGTCCCCTACACACAAAATTCAAGCTGGGTATTAGGTGAGTTTTGAGAATTACTTTTTTCATCATCAACTTTTCATTCTTTTAACTATGAAAGTGTTCAGGAGTGGAGTCACTTGACTCTTTGAGGGGCAGCTTGCACAGGACCAGTCAAACTGCTTGAAATAGCCAGGTTTTCCCAGCTCTTCCCTGAGTCAGCCACTGCGCGCTGTCACTGTGGGTTGCTCCATGGAATGAGGCAGTGGTGTGGTTAGTGACAGGGATGAGGACAGCAGATGACCTCAGGCTGAACTCTGACACAGAGCTGCAGAATCTGCTTCCAGCCCCTGGCTGTCTTCACATCTGGAGGGTGGATGAGGTCCCTGTGCCCTGACCGTTTGAAGGATGATAAATCTCTGGAATAGACTACATTATACCAACAGGAAGTGATCAGAAAGAAGTATGATGAGTGTTCACAGGAATCATAGGGAATTTATACACATGTGATCCATCTTTAAAATTCACAAAATAATATAAATGTATGCTTGTTCTATTCTTGCTTATTGGTCAACATAATATTATAGAATCATAAGCAATTTATTTTAATTTTAAGTGGTTAGTACATAAAAAGAACTAGAAAGAATGGTTATTAAATTTTCAGTATGGTTATAATGAAATCTATAGTGTCTTGATACATCAAATGAAACCTGTCCAATTTCTAAGACCCAGCCCACCCAAACGCCATCGTGTATCAGTTTAGTCCACTTTTTTACTGCTATAACAAGATCTATAAGACCGGATCCTTTGTAAGAAGTTTGTTTTGGTCCATAATTCTGGAGGCTTGGAAGTCCAAAAGCATGGTCCTGGGTAAGGGTCATGTTCTGCTCCACCTCTTGTGGGAAGCAGCGAGCAGGCATGTGTGAGAGAAGGAGACGTAAGAGCAGCCTCTTTGTATAACTGCCCTGTTTAGTTTCTCAGTCTAGGTCCATGTGCGAATGTGAAGCTGGACATTCTCTCCACATCCTGTATATTTCCTTTATTCTGTCCACCTTCATGTGTATTCACTGGCCTCTAGAAAGCTGCTCTCTTTTTATCTGGCACTTGCCAAAGGTAATTTGCATGCCATCATACGACGATGGCTTTGCAGCCACAGTAGAGAGTTGAGGATGTCACTGGAGGAGGCCTTATGTCTCTAGAAAAATCTCAAAACCATGTCAATGGTCTGGAAAACCTTTTTTCTCTTTTAGAAGTTCAGTATTTATTTTCTAAGGCAAATTCCAAAAGTGGGTGGATAAAAGTTTTTAATCTCTCAAAACTCTAAATAAGTCATTATCTTGGAATTTAGAAATACCTGCCTGGCTTATTGAGCAGTTAAACTATAAATAGATGGTTTTGAATTTCTGTGGTTTTTTTTTTGAATCTTTACATAACATCGCATGTGTCTTATTTGCCAGTGAGTTTTTAAAAAAATGTGGCTCAGAGTCCTATTTGAGGATTAATATTTGTAGAGTATACTAGAGTGTCATCTTCGTAATATAATCCCGGTCTGGAAGATTCCGTGATCCTTTTTGCCTCTCTCTTTTCTTCTGCCCCTCATTCCTCTCTCCTTCCTCCCATCCTTCCTCCCTCCTTCTCTTTACATTTGAATTGAACCCAGATTTCTGTGTACTCTGCATCCTTGTACCTCTGTCTGGCCTCTGTTTCTGTCCGTCTCTGGTCCCCCGGCTGAATGGTGGCATCATCTTACTGAGCCATCACGACACACTAGCAATGCATTATTACTTATTGTATCAAATTGTAGCCTAAAATATTTATGCTACAACTGAACGGTGGCATGGGGCTGCTTTAGAAATTCCACTCACATTCTCTTTCCACTTACACATGAAGATTTTATTTCCTCCCGATCACTTTTAGATAGCTTTGTGATGACGAATTTCTCTGTAGAGTGATAGATCTTCCATCATGCTGTCAGACAGGTTCTACCTATGCTTAGCTCTTACTTTTAGGAATTAAAGCTGAGAGCCATATGGGAAAGTCCCCACAGACCCAAAGCATAGCTTGATTTCATAAAAGGGGTGGGGGTGGGGTGGGTTAAGTCCAGGAGTAACTCAGGCATGGAGACATTTAATTGGGGGAGTTGTTTTGGATTTTATTTGATCTTTTGTTTGACAGAGACAGTTTCTTACTAAGTAAAAGATGCATAAAAAGCCCCTATGAGTATTAAATTAAAGAGCTGTGTACACTGGTTGAAAGGCTTGGTTTCACATGGTGTTTGCAGGTGGGGCACACCATGGACCATAAAAGAAGCCACCGTAACACTGCTCTTTCTAGAATATCTAGGTTATGGGCCATCTAAACGAAGCTGTCATTGGTCACCTATCATGTACTACTTTTGAACAATGTTCTGTGTAAGTCAGAAGGTTCCTAATTGGGAGTTTTGCTCTTTGAGGAAGAATAAAATCTATATCATGAAACCATTCACTGAGAACTCACGATGATGTGTGTTCTCACCTTTGGAAAGGGAGATGCAGCTGGCAGGTGGGAGAGAGATGTGGAGAGCATGTGGGCTTGGCCAGCACGACTGGTGTGCAAAGAAGTGTTTGCTTTGGTCTGGGGGGCATCGGGAGCACGTGGTAGCTGCTGCCTGGGATTTGGCATGTCTTTCCTTTGTTTAGGGGGAAGAAACAGCATCTCAGAAGAGAATGGCTGTGAGGGAATACTTAGAAGCAGGCCCCTGGGGACCATTAGAGGAGATGTGGCAGAATGTCCTACCTGACACAGGCCTGAGAGCTGGGTGACCATAGCCCCATCAGCAGCTCTCAGAGGTCTTTCCTTAGTTCTTCAACTTAGTTCTTTCACTTAGTACCAGGTGAGCCCCACAGATCCTTGCACCATGGCCCTGTTCTACGTTGCCAGAAAGGTCCCTGTAGAACACGTCTGGATAGTTCTCACTGCCATTTAGAGTGCAGTGTGACGCAATGTGATTCTGGTGAAGAAGCTGTTGTGGCATTTCCTTATTTAACTGTTTTGTTTTTACATGTGCTTATTTAAGGAGGCCTGTCAGCGCAACTGTGGGGAAGGTCTAGGAACACATGCAGGAGCGGGTTCTCTTGTTCCGCCATGCGGGTTCTGGGAACAAACCCAGTTATCAGGCTGGGCAGCGAGCGCCCTTACCTGCGAAGCCATCTTGCTGGCGCAGATACGGCATTTCTCATATCCATGGGTGGGAGAGTTTAAAGCTATACCCCACTGCTTCTTCAAGTCACTGGGCGCCACTCTGAGAACTTGTGGTTCCAGGCATCAGTCCGCATCCTCCTTTCAGAAGCATGGAAAGTAGGAGGGACGGTTCAGTCCTTTCCTGAATCTTCTGCCTCATAAAAGTGACACTTCTCTTCTTCTCAAATTCAAGTATAATGAATAATAACTATAACAAAAAGATGAAGACCTATAATAGAAATTATAGCCATTAATAACAAAATATGAGCTATGTTTTTACAGGTTTGAATTGAACACTTACAATCTTCAAGAAGGAGTTTTAAGTGCTGATTGGGCAGCAAAAACCTTTCTCAGAGGAGACTTGCCTGTGCCTGTGTATGACACAGCCCCCCTACATCCCTTTCCTGCCCATCACAGACATTTTCAGACATACGCCATCCCAATCCAAGGAATGGGTGAAGTTCCTGCAGATGAGGGGCTGGAGCATCAGACACAGGCCAGAGGAGACAGCTATTTTTGGTAGAATATTCTTTCCCTTCCTGTTATTTGAGAAAATAGCACTAGAAACAGGCCTTGTCTGCAGGCTTGACAAATATCCCCCTGACACTCCGAGAAATTTTGATATTTTGTTCATTTATTAATCTATCAGTGAAAAGAACATCATAAGATATTCATTATCCTCGAATATGGAGGGCTGCAACCCCAGACCATCATTTCGTTCTACTTTCTAGGCACCTCATGTTCCCAGGCTTCATTTATTACTTTATAAATAATCTAATTTCTTCCTATTATGTGGCAGTTTCATCTGAGACTCGGGACACAGCCCTAGGAAAACTAACAAATCCCTCACTCTCAAGAACGATACATTCTAGAAAGGAGCCAAAGACAACTTTTTAATGTAAATTGTGTGAGTTGTAACAAATGCTTTTTTTGTAGCTTTGTAGGCTAGCTTGACTTTCGGCTGTCTGTGGTTGATGGTCCCGGATGTCCGCACTAGTGGAAGTGATGGACAGAGAGCTTTGGGTCAAAGGATGCTGCTGTAGTTGAGCCTCGTGATGCAATCATGTAAACTCAGCTCCATTCCGGGCAGGGCCAGTGAGACCAGGAACTCTCAGCCGACCTGGGCTCTCTACTGAGATCCAGTCTCAAAACAAACCTTGAAACAAAACAAAACAAAATTTAATCGAAAAGAAAAAAAGTGATGTATAAGAAGAAAATGAGAAGGATTTCTTGGCTTAGTAGATAGTCATATCTGAGGAACCCTCGTTTTTGTAATGAGTTAGAGGGATAGAAAGATGGAGTCTCCATGTTAGATTATATATGCATTCCCGTGTCTATTTCAGTGAGTGGTCATTATTTACTTGGCCCGTGGGCAATACTTAGTGTCTTTCCTGCGGCTCCTACAGAACACGCCCATTCAAAGGCATTACAGCCTTCATCTTAAAACCCTGTTTTGTGCACATCGACCATAACATTTACTTGCTTTCTTCTGCAGCAAAGTTGTTCCTTCTCAGATGCTCGCCACCTGCTCCTTCTGTTGACACATCCCTTTCTGGCTTTTGCCCCAGTACTTCACTGAAACTCTCCTCAGGGTCTGCACTGGCCTCTGCATTGCAGATCTGGAGTTAGTCTCCATCCAAAGACGGGCACTCGCTCAGTTGTGCAGGGACTCTCTTTCTCAGAAGCATCCAGACTGCGGTGTCCTCCTTTCCTTTTGGGGACTCTCACTCCTTCCATACCCAGCCTTCTAACTCGCATTTCTACCCTAACCTTCACCAAATGGAAGGCTCCCTTATTATGACTCACCCTCCTTCTTGGCAGGCAGAGGCCGAGTAGTTTGGTAATTTGATCAGACCCTTGGACCTTCTCTTCCTCTCTTTTTTTCTTCCCGGAGCTGAGGTCTGTCTCTTATTCATAAAGACACTGCACTCTCCCCGGCAGTAGATCAGCCCCTGGCAGATTGTACTTGCTCTACTTCACGGATTCAAGTAGCCTCTGAAAGGAGAGAGTGGGAGAGGGTTACAGCAAGCGCTTCCAGCCCTGTGTGGACTGCAGCCCTGACAGGCTCCAACTCTGGGTAGAGCCCCTGGAGGTGCTGTTCCAGCTTAGCTTTCCCTCTAGAGGTGGAATTGAAGCTGAGCTGCAGGCTTTGAGGAAGCTCAAAGGGAGGGCTGCTGGGGCTCCCGCCATCAAGAGCTGGTGGGGTATTTCTGAGATTCTAGGTTGACCACTGAAATGAGAGGGCATTGCCAAGATACGTTCATGCCTGGAACTGAGAGAGAAGCCAATAAAACTGGGAGCAGTTGAAGAAACTTTGAAGGCAATTTTGGGTTGTGAACTGTTATTTCAGAAATTTGTTATCACACACTAGAATATTGAGAAGGGTCAGCCGTTCACACGGGGACACACTCTCCCGCGGCCTTGGCAGCCAAAAGTCCAGGTGGTTCATAATTCACCCCATCCTACCTGGACACCGAAAGTGGCATCTCAGGGGACACAGCTGAACACTGCTGTTCTTGTGGTAGTATTAATTGTCCTAGGTATAGAAGAAATTCAGCACTGGTGAAACAGTTTCAATAGATGATCAGTTGCTGACATACTTGACTAAGGTGGGGCCTTTGCTTTCTTCACTGCAGGATCTATAGGGACTGGATTGGGGAGGCACTCTGTAAATACCTTCTCAGTTAATTTAGGAATCTTCCATTTATCTATCTGCTCTTGATTTTAAGGCCAGTACATTCCTTGTAGAATTGCAGAGGAAGCTGTATGTGGTGTCAAGATGGCCCAGCATGGCTTCCCCTCGGGGCTCCGTCTTTAGCATCCAAGTGATAACTCAGAAGCTGTGGGAGGATGATTGGGAGAAGATGATGAAATGTATGGCAAAAACTCCGCAGAAACTTGATAAGTTCTCTCTTCGATTGTCTTCCAACGAAATAGTGCCGATGTGGAGTGTCATCTCATCTGGATCCGATTCACCTGACCATCTGACATCTGTCTTTTGTTTACAGAGAAAAATGAAGGCAATTTGAACTTTGGCTCAGGTCCAGTGCCCTGGAATCGGAGAGAGCAGAACAGGGCAATGGAGGATTAGACGGCAGTCTGTGCATCAAGATTCCAGGCTGATTGTCACCTCGTACTAGCAATGTGGCTTTCGGCCATGGCTGTCTTAACCTCTCAGTGCTCTGGTTATTCTGTCTGTAAAGTACCATTGCCCTCCAGGATGTCAGGGCGAGAATGCCTGCCTCAAATTTCAAGATTTCAATGTTTATAGCCTTTGGTAAACTGAAAAGCTTACATAAGAACATTGCAAATTCTGCATACAAGAATCAAACAGAAAAGATTCTTTATTCTTTAAATTTTAAAAAGTGGTACTGATGGCAGGACTTGGAACTTCTTTATTATCTCTGTGTGTCCACTGCCCACAATATTGTGTTTCATAAGGACGTGGTGATTCAGGTATACACTGTGCTTTATGCAAATTCCCTCCTGCTTTCTCCTGCCATCTTCTCCACCCTCCCCATCCAGTTAGTCACCTTTGCTCCCTAGACAGTTTTACCTTTACTCTCCTACCAAATAGACACACATTACTTTATATATTAATATAGATGTTATAAAATCCAAAGGAGAGAAAATGCATACTCTTTGTCTTTTTGAGATTGACTTAAGCACAATGTTTCAAAGAAAGAATAAGGACACAGTTTTCAACATCTTAAAACCAGAGAGATTTCCCCACCCCCTCCTAGTGTGGCACCACGTAGAAGTCACCTTCTGCTGAATCAGCCAAGACAAGAGAGGCCAACGACGAGGCAGCCCATGCCGTGCAGGGGTTTAAATTTGATCTGGATTTGAGATGGCCACATACAAGAAATGGCTTCACTAAAGTCATATTTACATGAAGTCTTGGGATGCACTCTGGATGTCGGAACTAATTCATGTTGACCTTTCACCTGCATCTCCTGAGGACTCGTCAGAGCCGTGGGTGGGGAACACCACTGAGGCAGCCGCTGAAAAGACATGGCCTCTTCTGCCTCATGGTCTGTGTGGTAGAGAACCACGCTCACAGTGGGATGCACACGCCGTTACAACTTTCTCTTAGTTCCAGGGGAGGGCTCTGCATAGCCAGCTAGTGAGCTCCTAGTGCACTGTTTCATCTTCTGTCTGGTTGCCCGTGTGCCTATTAGGAGTCTGGATTGTAGTTATAGGTATTCAGGCATGTGCTAAATTCTCCAACCCCGCACACATTAGACATGTTGAGTGTTTCGGCAGTCGAGATCCACAGAGGTGATTAATTTGATTGATTCTGAAATGATACGATCCAATGAACATCATATTATTGATACTGCAAGATTATCAAATCAGCTAGGCCATTGATTTTTTTCCTGAGAGCTTTTGGGGAAAAAAAAATCTATGGATATAGCTTTATTTAATTCTTTGAGGCTTTGTGATGATGTCTGGCCCCATTGGAGATTTAGGTGGCTTTCCCCATCAAATACTAATTTAGAACCTTCTGAGTGCCAGGCCTGAGCAAGTGAGACCTGTGATAGATGGGACTCCCTACCTGTAACTCTTGCTCTGTGCTTTTCTGCATTCCCATGTCTAAATCAAAGAGTTCTCAGGTTCGTAATTCCCCTTATTATGTGCACAAGGGTCACAGAATCAAGGAATACACCGTTCAGAAGGCCGTGGCCAGGCACCCATGCCTGTGACTAAGATGCACCGGAGCTTTAGCAAAGGGAGGCAGTGTTGATTTTATTTTCTATTGTTCTGACCGTTGCTTTCCCTCCCCCCAAATCTAGCACCTTCCCTGACTAGAGAAATACACACAATTGCTATATTTGTAAAATTCAGAATAAAATGAGGCAACAAAAAAATGTTCCCTAGCCTTCTTGCTAGAGATAATTAACTACAGTAGTTGACCTTGCACTGTGACAAATTATAATATGCTTTTTAATCAATAGGTTTTTTTTCCCATTTGAAGTATCTTGAACTCCCTCCCCCCCCAGGATGCTGAGTATTTTCCATCCTGTGTATTTTCATTGATAATCGCAATATTCTTTACTGTGGAGCTAGCAGATTTATTTAGGCAGTCCCTTCCAATTACAGAGTTCTGTCTATGGTTTCCTAGTCATAACCAAGGATGGGATGAAGAGCCTTAAAGTAAAACTCGCCTATGTTGATACTGACTTCCCTTGCACTCAGTCCAAGAAATAAGATTGTTAGTCTACATTTCTACAGTTTAAAGGGTACCCTGTGCACATAAGCACACATAGAAGTTTGTTTGTCTCTGCTTTATTGAAATGACTTACCTATTTATTAATGACCCTCCTTGATACTACTTCTACCTTTCTCTCTGAAATTTGTTGCATATTGTAATTTTCAAGTAATCAGATAGTTTTCAACTTTAAAGAAGAAAAAAACAAATATCATAATAATAAAAGCAAAAAAAAAAGAAAAAATTAAAGAAATAACTGAATGTAACTGTTCACTGTCAGGGAAAAAGAGAAGGAAAATAGTATATGTCATGTCACAATCCTTGTGCCCAGACAAAGGCAAATGTATTTCAAATACAGGGCATGGGGTCTTTGTGCCCATATCCCAGGGCACATCAATTGTCTCACTCTATTTTTATTGGCACCGTCTCTGTTCCTGCACACAGCAGCATTTTAAGAGGGAATTGTTTGTTCGGTTAATAACACTCCACTTTCACATTGTTCACAATTGTTAAGAAAAAATATTCCCATTCGGCATTTTCGCCACATAAATCATGCAGTTGTTGGGGGCTGCACACTCTATTGTTCCCCGAATACACAAAGCTCTTGTGCAAGCCCGCTGGTAAATTGTACCCTGGCTGTCTCCAGCAAGCACTGTTTGGGTTACTTCCAGGTAATTCTACCATAAGTGTTCCAAAATCCAAAGGAAAATTGATGACAAATGGCAGCGAAGGGACCTGCACGCAGATCTATCAAATCACAAAGGAAGGTTTTCTTTTTTTTTTCTTTTTTTTTTTTTTTAATTTCTCTCTCCTAAGTTTAAAAGCAGAAAGGAATACAGTCTGATCTCGCTGCCCCACTTTCTCTTTCAGCGCTCTGTGGAGGGGGCGAGAACTTCCAGTGTACCAGCGGGCTCTGCATCCCGGAGAAGCTGCGATGTAACGGCTACAACGACTGTAATGACTGGAGCGACGAGGCCCTCTGCAGTATGTGACAGGCTGCGTGGGTTTGCCCGGGTGGGAAGGGATTCCTCTCTTCGGGGGGGCGAGGGGAGGGGGGGCTCGGCGCTTAAAACACCTCACAGTCAAACGCTAACACCCAGGTGGGTCGCGAGCAGCCTGCCATTGTTTGCCAATCTTAAATCATCCAATAGATTTGCCACCCCCCCCCCCCCCCAGCCACCATCCTGGGTTTGTACCCGGCTCACAGGACCACTGAGCTAGATGCCCAGGATAACAAACAGCTCAGAGATTAAAATGGTTTTCCAAAAATTTGTCCTACGATTGGGAGGAAGGTTTGGGTTTATTTTGTTTGGGCGTGGAATTTTGTTTTTGTTTTTAAAATTTCATGAGTATAATGGTCAACTGTTTTAAGGAGATTTTTTTTTTTAAAAGAAAACCCTTTTATATTAGTGATTCTAACCTTGAGAATTACACTACACCTTCCATACTCAGAGCAGAGCTGAGCAGTTGTGAGCCAGTTGTTTTAATAGATAGATGATTAATCACAGTCAGCATGAGCAGAATTGTGTTTCCGTCCCAGGGAGACCTTCCCATCTTTTTGGAAGGAGCTGCTAGTGCTGCCTTGGCTAGAGTCCTCCGCTCTGTTTGCCGGGTGCCAGCTCCTCGCCCTGTGGCAAGGCCTAGGAGGCTTATCTGCTGGAATTTTGGGCAGGTGGCATATTGTGGTATCAGAGCGCTGTTCGCCAGCATGTGGTTTCACAGTACTTGAGTTCCCAAAGGATGACTGAGTGAAAAACCAAATGATGAGGGCTGGGCCTGTGTCAGCCTCTTCGAGGGTTTCAACACATCTTGATCTATTAAAGCACTGAATATTATGTTGCAACCGAAGTCAGTTTTGCTTGATTCAACATATCTTCAAACTTTTTCTCCTGTGAACTTTCACCCTTATTTATTTGTACATATATTTGTTTTGTATACTACCTAGCACTTGGTAGAAATTAAGTTATGCTGCGTATATTTTAAAAACTTCCTTTTAAGTAAACCTTTGATTTGTTTTTACAACATGGAATTTTCAGGAACGCCTATGCACACAAATTAACACGTGAGACATTTTCGTAGGTTATATAGTCACATTGAGGACATCAGCAGAAAATCCTGTGCACAACGACCATGGTGGGGAATTCTGAAAGGCTCAACTGAATTATGTCCATTTTAGGGGAATGCAGCAGAATCTCTTTTATCTCCTGCGGTGGCCAGTATTGGGGCCTAACCCAAGGTCAGCCTGCGCCTTTACCCCTGTGGTGGGCCAGAGCTGCTTGCATCATTTTGTTCTCTGTGGTGCTGAGCTTTGGTTACACTGTCAACACAGGCATCCCCTCCGGCTGAAGCTTTTAAAGTGGAATTTGAGGGAGTCAGTTTTCCTAGTTACCAACTGAATGAGACGGTATTGCTCTTCTGGAAGGTACCTAACCATGTCTAGGGAACAGGTTTTAAAATAAACTGGTCACTGTCTTTCATCATAGTCATACTTCAGAGTGGCACAGTCTGGCCCATTGAGAAAATGCAACCCTTTAGCAAATGTCCCTGTGAAAACTCACAGTGAGGCATAGATAAATGTTGGCGCACTATCATTCCTGACCATCCGAGGGCACTTAAGCTTTCCATGTCTGGAGCATTGCACCACGAACGAGCCTTTGGTGACTGACCCTACTCTCCTGGGGTTACTACCATGTGGGGAGAACCATGTGTGTCTAAAGGACGGGGTGTGTGCAAATCAGAGTGTCACCACAGCCCCAGGTACTGAGGAGGAGAGAGGCTTGGCTAAACATCCCTGGGAGAAGCAGAAGAAAATACCTAGCTCCATATCCTAGGGCGCAGAGGCCAGACAAGAAAGCAAGCTAAGATGCCCCCTTGTGCCAAAATTCAACAGAAGCAAGGGAAAGGGCCTATCTGTGCTGAATTATCCAGCAGCCATGCCAGACGCAGTTACCTGGGCTTTCCTTAGCATGGTTTTCCTGCACTAGCATCCCCACCCCTCGCCCCACCAAAGAATACTGATATACTAGGTCCGGAGGTGACTTTTTTGCATAGTTGCCCAGGTAATCCAATACGTAGCCTTTGTACCAGAGGTAACTCATCTCTTTTGTTGTCCGTGTTCTGTATTCTTTTGACTGAGGGACCATCTCTGAGAACAGTTGAAGCAGGGACTGGATATATTTGGCACACAGCAGGTGATTATAGGTAGGAATTGCTTAAAAGCCCCAAAGAGCTGGAGGGATGGTTTAGCAGTAAAGAGTACTCATGACTCTTGAAGAGACACAGATTTGATCACCAGCACTTACATGGTGGCTGACAGTCTTTCATTCCTCTGGGTCCAGGGGATGTGGTGGCCGTTTCTGAATTCCAAGGGAACCAAGTATGTACGTGCTGCACAGACACATATGCAAGCGAACCACTTGTACACAAGAAATAAAATAATCACTTCTAAATCCCAAAACAAGTTCCAAAGAAAACAGTTTCCATCCTTTGGTTGAAAAAGTTCTGCCATCCAACAGTGAACCAGATCTGACCCTGCTGGCTTCCGAAATCAGCTGACGTTGGGCTTGTTCTCAGAGGTGTGACTCTCTGGTACAAGGAGTCAACCAAACACTTTTGGAACTCTTTACTCTGAACTTGGGGTAAAATTGGTGTACGTATTATTATTTTCTCTTTTGGAGACAGTGGCTACTTAATTGTGAGGAGTGACATACAATATAATGACCAGCTGTGTGCATGCTGAGCTGGCTGCCCATTTCCCTGTACTTACCACTCCTGTTTCTGTGACCTTGGGCACGGCAGCCCTCGCTTTCTTTGCCTTCATTTCTTCATGAGCAATGTGGAAGACTTTCTCTAGAACTGAATTGTTGGCTAGAAACCTATGGAGCTCTGTCACAATGCCCCAGGAATGCTGAGGTTCGAGGGTATGGTGGTGCTTGTCACTCCAGTTAGGGCAGTCTCTGCCCTCCATTTTGTTGCTCGTGACTAAGCCAAGTACTCTAGAGAAACAATTTAAACGGAGAAAGAATTTTATTTCTATGGGTGGGGGAGGTTTTGTTTGTGCGTGTTTTGCTCATAGTCTGGGGTGACAGCACGTGTGGTTGTCTGGAGTCTTCCTGGGTCAGAATGCCATGTGGCGCAGTGGCTCCCCTGGTGGTGGCCAAGGAGATAACAAGGAAGCACGCGCCCATCATCATCACGTCTCTGGTAACCTGTTTTCTAGACACCTTTTTCCTGAGATAAGGACGCATGTAAATACTAGAAATCATTCCATCAGAATAATAAAAGCGCCTCATTTGACATCTAAGAAAAGAGTTTCAAATGTGTGCAAAATTCATTTAGCGTAGCGACTCCGTGAAAAGTACTGACTCAGCGAAGCAACTGTGGTTTCTTGAATTTCAGCCATCCGTGAACCACGGTGTAGAAACCCAGTGAGCAGATATGTTACAGGACTTTTAGTCTACTCAGGGGAATAATACACAAACACAGAGAATGCCGAATCTTTTCTTTTTTGTTAATTGCCATTGACGTTTTTCCCCATGTAGAAAACGCATTCTAATGACCATCACCTTCTACCCATCAGCTTCTGTTTTCCTACCAGTCTCCTTTGCACACTATTGACTTTTTGCTTCGTTTTGTTACCTACTGAGTTTATCTGGTACCGTCTGTGTGACCATTGGTATTTACCGTGTGTGAGAACGAACTGCAAGACATACAACGAAATCCACTTAAAGAGTTTTTATTAATAAAGAGTAGAGAAGGAAAAGGAGAGGGTGCACAGGTCTGAAAGAAACATGGAGAGAGAGAGAGAGAGAGAGAGAGAGAGAGAGGGCAAGAGAGAGAAGGAGAAAGAGAGGGAGAGAGCTGGGCGTGTACGCTTTTAAAGGTAGCTCAGCACATGCGTACAGGGGCTTAGGTAGCCACGCCACGAATGCCTATAGATTAGTAGATTACCTAGCCACACTGCCACGAGCCACATGCGCATAGATTATGGAGGGAATGCTGAAGGCGCATGCACAGTCGTGGCTTACCCCCTCCCGCCATGCTAACACCTGGACCTGGGGTGACTAAGCAGTTTGCTCGAATGCTAATGGGTGCAGGCTGTGATGGAAATGCTAACAGCCATGGATTTGGAACCATCAAACAGAGTTTGGTGAGGTCACCATTGGGAACACCATTGAAGACAGTGACTTTCACTCTTCAGAACCTTTTCAGTCGTCAATTTTCTGTTAGGGAGAGGTGGAACCCTATGATGCCCTCCTCATTCAGAGCTGATTGGCGACAGGCCTCACATAGGCAGTTGCTGCCGGATTCAAGACAGCAGTTGTTGCATTATGCCCAGATGCAAGATCGACTTCTCAGGTACCGTTAAACCTCAGTGATTAAATCAGATACAAAATATGACATTTCAAATGCGTTTCTGAAAGCACAAATACAAGAAATGTCATAAAACCAAACAAGGTGGTAGACAGGCAGCGACACAAGATCCTATTATAGGGAAACAGGGCCACCATGAACTGGGCTGTGCAGAGAGGCCGGTGGGAAAAGGAGGCGTTAAGCTAGGCCTGTACCCTGTGTTTATGTGCTAGGACAATGATTCTCAACCCTGGAGATGCCATTTTGCAACGTGCGGGGACATTTCTCACTGCTACAACTGTGCGCGCTAGCGTCTAGTGGTTTTCAATCAAGAATGCTGCTAAACATCCGTTCCCATGCATCAGTGAATTACTCCAAGATGCTAGTAGTACGGCAGGTGAGAGCCCTCCTCTGGAGGTAGAGAGCAGTAGAAACAAAAATCCAGGTATTCACAAGGCCAGCCTCTTACAAGTCTGTTGAGAGAGGAGGCAGTGCCTGCCAAGTCTCTTAACCTCTCTGGTCATGTCACAGTGAGAAGGTTGCACGAAATGACCTTTGCTTACTAATTCTGTAGAAGGAAACTAAGCTGTCCTGCTTGCTTCTTGAATAGAGGCAAAGCAGCTTGTGTTTATGGAGTGGGAGACTGGGCAGACGGAAGGAAGTCCTGAATAAAAGGTCTTTCTGTGTCTTGGCATTCGGCTTTAATGTAATGGTAATTTTGAGGGACAAAGGTTAATAGTATACTTCTCAGATGCCAAACTGAAGTAAATATTTACATGGGAAAACTTCAGAAGAAACATTTTTCCATCAAGTTTTCTGGGAGAGAGAGAGAGAGGGAGAGAAAGAGAGAGAGAGGGAGAGGGAGAGGGGAAGGGAGAGAGAGAAAGAGAGAGAGAGAGAGAGGGAGAGAGAGAGAGAGAGAGCTGGAAGGGAAAAAAAGCAAAAACAAACCAAACAAAAACAAAAATCTAACTTAGGTCCAGGCAAAAATTATGCTTGAACTGAGCAAGAAAATCACAGCAAGCACCTTTTGAAAATTATGATTTGTTGGCCCCAAATTGCGCTGACCACATCTCTTTTCAGTGCAAATAAACATTTACTCCAATAAAAGGAGCCACTATGATCTTTGCTGTTTGCTGTGGGCTCCTGGCTGCATGGTATTCTTGGTTAGGGTTTCAAGTGTTTACCGATCTGAAGGGCGGTGTGGAAGTCACAGGCTGTTTTCTAAGCGCAGAGAATTTGGTATCTAACTTCTGAGAGGATCTCGTCACTGAGGAGGCACCCATGGAAGTTGCATTAATTCTTTAAACAAATACCATTTATGTGGTAGTTCAGCAAATGACAGTGCTAATCTTAAAAACTTCTCTGCAGAGGTGTTTTGGTATAGATTACCAAAGATCCAGAGCAGGCTTCCCAGAAGACACAGAAACTTCTGGAAATTTCTAGTGTGTTCTTGGTTAATCAAATGCTAAATGGAGTATTTAATTCCCTAGTGCTCCTACCATCAGAAAAAGTAAAGCACACTGCTTGAGAAGAATGTTATTCATGGTTTCCAACCTTCCCCTCTCCTCTCTGGGAGATGCATGGACTCTTACACTCATGGCTAAGTTGAGTAGACTATTTTCCGGGTTAATGCTTGGTCTACCAAATTAATTCAAGACTTCCTAAAAATAATTCAATTTAAACAAAACGAAAATGAAAAGACCTTTTAAGCACTCTCAAAAAACTACACATTTCTGAATGTCCACTCCCTTCTCTGCCCTGTGGATATCAAAAGCAAGCAAGGCCATGACCTTCCTGGGCCAGCTGTCAATCACATGCAGCAGAAGGGTGCAGTATGGGAAGACAGTTCCCTCTGTCGCATAGAAGGAAGCAGGACTGTCAATATGAAGACTAACACCTCTTCTTGTTCTTATATTTTCCTTTATTATTCCACCCTTGCTTGAAAATTATTCAGGTTGGGAGAAATAAAAAAATAAAAAGTGCTTAAATTTTTCTGTATACATGTAAGTGTGTAATATATAGTATGTATATATGTATATGTATATATAATTTTTTCTTAATGAAATCACTGCAGAGGATCTACAAGGCTCATGCCATTCTTAAGATGAGGTGATTCTAGAAGTTGAGATAGTTTCTCACAGAAGAAATTTTTTTGAAATAGATGTGTACGAACTGTTTAACTGATCTATGGCAAAAAAAACCCTCTCATTTTAAATTGGCACAGCAATTGCATATACTTACTGAGTATGATGTGATAACTCAATAATGTATACACTATATAATGATCAAATGCGTCCGTATTTGGTATCACTTCCTTATGCTTACTCTTTAGTCTCTCTTAAGATTATCAGAGACTATGGCCACTCTACTGGGCTTTAGGACGCTAGAACTTGGGGGAGGCTGGAAAACAAGTGCAAAGACTCTGTGAATAATTGCTGTTGAGCTTAGCCTGTGATGCTAAAGGTCTGCTCACCATGTTAAGTAAAAGTCAGATAAAAACTTCTGGAAAACGATAAGAGACCTTGACTTGGGAATCAGTGTCTTGGTCCTGGTTCTTCAGTGACTCTGCCAGCCATTGGGTGTCTCTAACTCCGTACGTATAAGACAATAAATAGCCAGGGGTCAGGTCTACAGCGAGGTTTCCCTCTCATCCTAGCCTTTGTCCAGCTAGACACTAGTGCAGGGCGCTGCTCCGATGGCACATCTGTCCTTTTCCTTGTCCGCAGACTGCACCGAGGACCTGTTTCACTGCCACACGGGCAAGTGCCTCAGTCACAGCCTCGTCTGTGATGGGTACGACGACTGTGGGGATCTGAGCGACGAGCAAAACTGTGGTAAGTGCAAGGCTCCCTCAAAGGACTGTCCTAGAAACCACAGGCACTTGTGACCGAGAACATATATCTGTCTGTTCACTGTCTGACTAGAAGGTTGCAAAACAAAGCAAAGCAAACCAACCAACTTCCCTGTTCAGAAGGAACAGTGTGAACACGGGGCTCAGTTGTGTCTTCTGCATCTGTACCCTGCTTCTTACCTAACCGCCACACTAAGGGACTGTTAGGGACATAGAGAGGAAAGGCGGCGGGATTGTTGCAGTGCTAGTGTATCCCCGTGTTTTGTTCTGTTTAGCCTCTGGCTACAGCGGGCTTTTGTTTGGATTTTGAGCTCCTGAGCAAAACTTTGCTGAGAGATATATTATAAAGTGTAACATGTGGCCAAGGCTCCCATCCCCCACAGCATATGACTTTAGTGACTCTGTGCATGGTGTATTCAACAAGGGTTGGATGCCAGATTGGTTTTATGTGCAGATGCTGAGTTTTTGTTTTTCCAAACATAAGCCTTCCTTTGAAGGCACATATTAATTCTGCATCATGTCTTTGGAATCTAAACCAGCAAAATATCTCTCGGTTACTGATCTTTATATATCTTGTGATTTTATATATCTTGTGATTAGCTTTACATGTTTATGCAATATATTATTGAGAGTTGGAAATTTGTAATATGTACCAAAGGGCAAACTGGAACAAAGACAAGTGTTGGACAATAGTCAACATTTGGGATTATCTAACGGGATGCTAGAAAGAGTTGGAGTGTAAGGCAAAGGAAGCCTTGAAGTGGATATAGTCAGCAGATAGCCCCAAGTGGGGAAATTTGGTAGTTTCTAGGAGTATTGTCTAACTTTTGCCCACTGTATCCATAAAATATTAAAATTCCAGGTGTATAATCCACAAACTAATTATTAGATATAGGTGGGACTGTCTAGATTTGGGACAAAGAACAAGTGAAAATTGTAATCTTGCCCATTACAGAATCTAGTGTGAAGAACCCTTGCAGTTCATTTAATCTACACCCTCCCCCCCTTCTCCAATGAAGGAACTGGGAGCTGGGAGGTTGGGAAAGTGCCAGAGTAGGTGGGGTTTGAAAAGTGGGTGTGTTAGTAGGTAGTATACTTGTGTGAAAAGGACTGTAAGTACCAGAGGCCTCTGAAGACGAGCAGATGTTGTTCAGTCTATGCTTTCAAGATGCCTTCGTAAACTAGCAGCAATTAGTCCTCCCCTGGACCAGTCTTTGCTCCGCTCTCTGTCTCCAGTGGACTGAGCATGGGCGGATCTCCTGGTTCCTGCCCGAGCTTGTGGTTACTTTTTTCTCCACACCGTGCCTTCCGTAGTCTCTGTTTTACTTTTCTACAATACCTTTGGTGATTCACTGTTGCTCAGGAGGCTATGACAGCAGTCACATTCATGGAGACATGTGAAACTTTCTCATTATTGCACCTGCTATTTCTGAACCCTTACCATTCATAGAACCATTATGTTTATGTCACAATAGCCCTCAGAGCTATGAATTCTTCCCTGCAAGAGAGGAAACTTGCTAATTAGTGAGCTCCCCAACTTGCCATATTCCAGAAATGTGTGGATTGGGGCAGAAGAGATATCCAGATGCAAAGAAATCGTAAGAAAATAGTGATTTTCCTTTCTTACCTAGCAGTTCTTTCAATCATGAGCTATAGATTAGGATAATCCAGTAGAAAATCCAGGCTTAGCGTCGGGGGGTGGGGGAGGAGGGATGACATAAGGAGACACTCATCTTTCCAGCTTGCCAGGGAGATGTAATTCTTAGAAACCCAACTGGCCTGTTATAGACACACCAATCAACCCTCTGCATCCGGAACCTCACAGCTTACTTCTGGTCATTTGACTCACTGGAAAAGTCATAGGTTTTTTTTCCCTAAATAAAGGAAACCAGACATGCCAACCATTAGAACACCTGCCCCGAGAAACAAATGAGTCTGCCCACAGGAATGTGGACAGTGGGGTTTGGCTTGGTGGAAGGCGGCGTGTGAGCTTGGTTGGAGCCATCCTAGGGACGTTAGTGATGGAACAGAAGCAATGAGAGTGGATTCTCTTCAGCCGGAGCGGTGGGCACAAGTCTAAGTATTCCCCATGCTCTTCCTCTCCCTCCCCATCTTCGTCATCTTTCCTTTTCTCTAGACTGCAACCTCACAAAAGAGCACCGCTGTGGGGACGGACGCTGCATCGCGGCTGAGTGGGTGTGTGATGGGGACCACGACTGCGTGGACAAGTCTGACGAGATCAACTGCTGTGAGTGCCCCCGTCCCCACCCCCGAGGAGTCTCAGTTTGCTTGTTGTTCTTTTTGTTCCTGTTCAGACTGCACGGAAACCAAAGTCCATTATGTAAACAGCACGCAAGGAGGATGATTGCTTAAACTTTGGTTCTATCAATCTGATTCCATCTTCTGTCTATGAATGCAGCATTCAAGAGGTGTGAGAACAGTATCACTGTAGCTGTGACCTCAAACCTCTCTCCTCCAAAGTCCAAGCTTAAATTGGCCGATCTGGCCCAGCAGTGCCTGCGTTTTCTCTTACTGCTCCTGTATCCTTCATGTTTCTGGGAGCTTTCCAAGGGCAATTCTCTTCCCAGAGCCCAGGGAGCCCCCTTTTCTCTGCCTATGATATACAAGCAGTTAAGCCTCCAAGCATGTTCTTAGGGGCCATTTGTGGGAGGACTGCCAGAAAGAAGGGAGCATGCTATGATCCTATAGTAACACGGAGAGAATCTGATAGCGATTATTATTTTATAGCAGGCTATGTTTCTAGATAAACGGAAACTTGTTTTCACATCGACTCGTAACAATTCTGATTGTTAGTCATGTTCTCCCACTTGGGAAACACTCTGTCCCTTGGAAGACAGACATGAAAAAAAGTTAATAGTAACAGTTACATGTTGAAATAGTACAACATCTGAAATGATTAAAATGACATATCTATATGTATTTGAATGAAATATTTCATTTCACTTGGTACAAAGGGTTGACACACAATTTCCTTGTGGTATCTGCATTAATTACAGAACACTGGGTAGATGTCACAGTCTGAGAATCTTTATATGGAAAGGCATGGTATTGTGTTTAGCCCATTCATGTCTCCTATGTTCTAGTTCACTTATAAAATGCAGTACAATGCATATGCTTCTATACAGTTGTTATACCAAATTGTTTAAGAAACAATAATAAGGAAAACACTCTGTGCTTGATACAAATATATTTGCCTCAATATTTTTTATTTGTAATTAGCTGAATCTGTAAACTTAGAACCCATAGATATTGCATATGAAGTTGAATATTTACTTGGCTTATTCGTTGAGGCAAAAATAGAAATGAAGATAAAATAGTTGTATTTTGACAGATGAGAAGCTGTATAAAACGTTTCCTAATCATGGTACCTGGCTTTCTCTTCCTCTGCTTAATTTGAAGTCTTTGCTTGGTAAGCCCATGGGCTAGAGTGGCTGTATTAAAGGATTGAGGAGAGCGAGGCTGTGGTGGGCTAAAGAAAACATCTGGTGGGGAGCCTTGATTCAAGAAGTGGGTCTTAACGTTAGATGATAACTCAGCGAAGACTGAGGTCTCATGACACATGCGTTTCTGATGCTTTAAAATGCTGGAAGTTTAGAATTTTGAGAAATCACAAGAATCGAAAAAGCTAAAGGTAACCAGACACCCCATTTACAAATGCCAGCCATCAATAAAAGTCAGACAATGAAGTATTCACTGTGTAGTAGGTATTCTGGGATTTTTTTCAAACACATTATTTCACTGCCTCGTTAGATTAGAAAGCTGTGGACTGAAAGGCCTGGTGTAAAGTCAGACAAGCTTCTTTTCATAGTCTTTCCCTGCCTCCCGGCAGCCTCGTGACTTAGAACTGAGCGAGGTGTTCTCTCAACTTCAGTTCCCCCATCTGTAAAACAATGCTATGACATCTGTTTCATAGGGATCTGACCTTAATATGTAAGACAAGCCTACTACGGTTTTTGTCACAAAGTACACCCCTTATTAACTGCAAGTGTTTTTTCAATCATTGACTGTATCATTGAAAAGCACTCAGTTCTTAATAAGTGCTCTTTTATAATGGAGAGAGAGTTCAGAAGGAAAGAAAACCTTCCAGAAACTCTCGGAAATAGAAAAACAAGTAGCACCACACCCCCTTATGCTTGCACAGGATTTGTCGGTGATACCTGGTAGGTGGCTGTCATTTGTATGGTCAGTAAGGGGCATCAGTAAGCAAAGTGATGGTTCTTTCGCCTCCCCTAGCTTGCCACAGCCAGGGCCTGGTGGAATGCAGAAGTGGGCAGTGCATCCCTAGCAGCTTCCGGTGTGACGGAGACGAAGACTGTCAGGACGGGAGTGATGAGGAGAGCTGCGTTGACCGTGAGTGTGTCCCCAGTGTCCCCAGCCCCCAGAGCGTCCTGTTTTGGTGGCTCTTTCTATGGGGGAATGAACAGGATTTCCTTACAGATGATTCCAGATTTCCTGGTCACCCCTTTCTCTTGGTGAATATGGAATACTTAAGCGGCACAGGCTGGAAACTCTTCCCTAAGGCTAGAGAGGAAGCCACACGCTCAGATTCTGTTGAGTCTTCTAGGGAAAGCCTAGTAAAGAGAAAACTTCAGTGTGTAGCATGCAATTAAACGTGATTAGATCCCCAAAAGAAGGAACTGGCTCGTGAAATTAAGTGTAACTGCATCCTAATTTGGCCATGTTCGGAGACTCAGTTTAATGTTTCACATTGCCAAGCAACAGGCTTAAATATACTTTTTAAAAAAGAACATAATATCCAGGCATGATGGAAATTAAACATGTTGGGTTTTAAATGTGATTATACACACACACACACACACACACACACACACACACACACACACACACATATATATATATATATATATATATATAAAGCAAGTTCCATACTGATTATTTTAAGACCCGGTTTGTCTGGAAACCTCCCAGCATGTGATTGACAGACTATTCCCAAACTTAATAACGCCCCCCATATTGTCTTGTATGGTATTAACAACCAACATTGCACGGGGGCATCAGCATGGCCACTGCACCCTGTGCTGAGCTTCATGCCTCGTGCGACTGCTTGCTGCCTGGGTGGCTTTAGGGGAGTCGCTCCACTTTTCTAGGTCACAGTTTCTCTATCATCTCAGATGATGATAAGTCCTATGTGGGGCAAACGCCTGGTGAGAGCTGAACAAATACGGCATGTTTTCACAGGGCTCATATGGGAACTCAGTCTAACCAAACAGCCGACGGAGCTCACAGTCTCACGAGATGGGGAGGCTCACGGTTGATGTCCAATTGTGTAGGACAGGTGGCAAGGAATTCAGGGTGCTGGGCTTCTGCAGGCTTGACAGAGAGCCCCCAGAAAAAAGGGTATGGTGGAGATGTACTAGAGTGTCAAGCTGAAGAATGAGAGGCGCTCTTGAGGAAGCGAGGAGCTCCCATGAGCTCGGCAGGCCCACAGCACTACCCTACCAGTGGTCTTGAAATAGGAAGTGGAAGGTGTGTTTAGGCTGCAGAGTGAAGACCATGTTGAGAGTTTTGCTCCAGGCTTCTTTTCTGTTGTGTTCCTGCTCAGAAAGACCTTCGCTTCTCAGGACAACTTCCCCCACTTCTTTAGGCAGCTTTGCCCTCCTGAGGTAGTCTGCTTCAACTTTCTTGATAAACACCTCTGGTAAAGCTGTGTTTTTGCAGCCCGGTGAGGTGGAGCTCACTACACCATCCATGCTAGACTTTGAGATTCACAGAGGAAGCCATATGCTTTTGTCTTCCAGTGTTCAGTTTCTGGTTTGTTGCATAGGCTTGCTGCAAAGCAGACACTTAATATTCGCTGAACTGTTGACTGCATGATGTCCTAAAATGTCACAAAGAGCTTACACTTATAAAAAAATGTTTAAAGTTGCCTTGAGGGAAAAAAAAATTGCCCCTGATCTGATAGCTTTAAATGACAAGAGTGACACCATTTCTGCAAGGTGGCAGTATATAACATTTCACTCTAGTAGGACTGGAGGAAGAATTCCAGTATAATACACAATGCCTTAGAAATATGGATAAGCATGATTGCATATGTACATATATGGCTGCTTAGAGTGCCTTACAAGATATTCTGGATTCCAGATGGCGTGTCTGAAAGTAATTGACCATAATAACCGGGGAGAGATGGAAAGAGAATGGGTAGCAATTTATTTCTGTATCCACTTAAGCCACCAATGACCGGGAAATCAATGGCAAAAACAGTTTTCTCTCCACACACCTTAAGGAAAAGCCATCAGGGTGGAGGCTGCCGCCGCCCTGCCCCCATTCATTTGGGAAGAAGAAGCCCTGATCTTAGGTCCTCAGAGCTTGGCTGTTGATCATGTGCAAGGATACAAAAATTATGGGTAGCAGCTATGAAAGACTTGCACCATGCTCACGGATCCTTGGAATGGGGCATTCATTTTGATGCCCTGGTGATTACCAGGGAAAGTGTTTTCCTTAATCTGGAGAGTTGGGGGCAAATGAGTGTTTGAGATGTCATTTATGACCCAGCATGCCAATATCTCTGGGCTACCTTTTGGCCCTCGCTTTTAATGGACACCGTTGTATGGGCACCATTGTATGGGCACCGTTGTATGGGCACCGTTGTAAAGACAGCTACGCTTTTTCTCACTACAAACAGCCATCTGTTGTTTTCTTTAGTGCGGTTTGCCCCTTTTCTGTTCATTTGTACGGAATTCTTTCGGGTACTGGGCTGTATTTAGTTGACGGGATGGTGAGCCCAGAACACACCTCTTCCACATGTGTTCAATATCTGGGGCTAGACTGGAAGGAAATTAAAGCTGTGTCACTCTGTGGCTCCAGGAGACATTCTTAGTCTTTCAGGATTGAAAGGTTTGGCAGGTGCTGAAAGCTACCGGTCTTTTCCCCTTCCACAGGTCAGACGCCATGTCCAGAAGGAGACGGGGGATGCCTCGACAGTTCTTGCCTCGACACATGTGCTGGTAGCTCTCCGTGTGACTCGGACGGCGGCCTGAGGAACTGTAGTAAGTACAGCGGCTGACACGGACAATCTTTGTGACAGACAGTATGTGCAGCCTCTTCATACCTCATCGTTATAAACTACTGAAGTTTGGAATCGCTCCAAAAATATATGCATATATATTGGCTTTTTCTTTTGTCTAAAGGTTGCATGTGGTAGCAGAAAAGAACCAAAATGGTCTTGATTAACTAAATAAGAAACAAATGTGTGGTCGTGGATGGGCCATCAATCCACATTGCCTAATGTCATTACCACCACTTTCAGCTCAACATCAGCTCCTATAAATTATTTTCATGGCTCCATCTGTGGGCAGATGTTATCTTTCTTCTTTTTAAAGCACAGCTTCCAAACTGGAGATTCCATCCAAGAGGCAGAGAGGAGACTCAGTGAAACGGTCTCGTGAAATTTGGTCAGTCTATTCTTTCAGTAGATGCGTTCCCCCTGTATGAAAGACACTGGTGAGCTATCACGGTCTGGGAATCATCGTGTGCATTTGTTTCGGGGCCGGCGCAGTGGCTCCAATGGTGAGAGCAGGTGGCTTTCTCTCCGTTGATTTTCAGTAGAGATTAGCCGAGGGAAGATTGGATGGGCAAGAGTGAAGATTATCAAACTCCCGTGGGAAATTTTAATTGAATTAGAAAATTTCCAGGTTTTTAGAAATGATTTCTGCCTCCAGAACTCAGCTACGAGATCGCACTCACCTCTTTGATGTGGGGTCATTAATTGTTTGCTCCATCTTCAGCTTGACGTTCAAAACTTAGAAACAGGCCAGTTCCCTTGCAGATATCAAAAGAGAGTTACTTCATATCATATACCCTCTCCATGAAGGCCACCAGAAGCTTCAAGGCCAGAAGACTGAAGAGGCAATGGACTTCTAGTAACCTTGTAACACTTGAGGTGAATTATACCCCCGACTGGGATAGCCCAGAATATCAGTGCTCATGGATGCTCAGAAACCATGGCTGATAGCAAAGCCCCCATCTCTCTGTAGTTCTCACATGAGCGGACCATTTCTCTAATGTGTTATATTAATCCATCTTTCCATTGCTAATGACATAATACCGCAGACTACACAATTAACCAGCAAAGAAAGGTTTACTTTGTTCATAGTTCGGGCTCAAGTTTGAGGGAGCCCCATATGGCCATGTTCTTCCCACTGCAAGAAAGTCAGAGTACCATAGGTATCCCATAGAGACAGAAAAGAGATATCCCCTCTCTTAGCGCAGCCCCTCAGTGCTCAGTCGTGGGCTCAACCCTGATGCTTTTGTCACCTCCTGTATGTGCCCCTTCTAAGTGTGGTGGTCTGATTAAGACTCTTCACTCTTAATACCTCACAGTGGGATTAGACGACTTGATTTCGGCACAGACACGTTATAATAGCATAGGAAAGGACAGTCGATGTTAGCCTGTCACTAACATCAGCAGGGGCAAGGGACACACATCAGGCTGAAGAGTGCTTGCCTATGATGCATGAAACCCTGACTTCAACCTTTAGCCCTCATGTTCTTTCATGTCCACAATACCAGCACTTACTACGCCGTGACAATAATATTAGAAGTTCAAAGTCATCCTTAGCTGCTTGGTATATACCTGGTATATATGAGACATTGTCCTCAAAATAATTTTTAGTAAGAAAAATTAAAAAAAAAGATGCACTGGCCACTTTCTCAATCAGCGATATCCAAACTATATATTCACATTTCAATACATTTGTGAGTATGTTCTGGGTTCACTGATTCCATCATTTTGCTTTGCGTAGTCACAATCATGTCTGGATCTTTTTTAGAAGAGTGATTTATTTTATTTCACTTTCAATTTTGGATGAATAATTTTGAAGCGTGACAGTCATGTCAAAGCCATGTGCTCAGCATTAAAGTTGTCAGTGTTGTTTGACATGGAATGACACTGTGAGACTAAAAACTATAGGTAGGACAATGTTAGCCTGTGCCGTGGACAGGGAGACGGGAAACTGAAAATCCTATTTTCTCTCCATTTGAAACAATTCAAGATCTGAAAACGTAGGGGCTAACCATATAACTGAGTGGTTAAAACCACTGGCTGCTCTTCTTCCAGAAGACTCGGGCTTGATTCCCACTACCCACACAGGGGCTCATAAATACCTATAACCTGAGTTTCTGGGGATTCAGCAGCTGTTTCTGGCCTCCGTGGTCAATGCATGCACACTGTGCACAGAGATACAGACAGGCAGAACACTCATACATATTAAATATAAATTAATTTTAAAAATCTCAATCTTTCCTCAAATTCTAAAAATTTAGAATACAGTGTCATCTTACAAAAAAACAATCCCAGGAAGGGCAAGCTGCCAGCTCTGGCTTGTACATTAAGCAGAACTTGCAGTGAGTATACAACATTCCAGGTACACAGGGGCTCTGTCCTCTTTAAGGGAGAAGGCAGAAATCATGTCTCTAGCTTACTGGAGGTAACTTCCAGCACGGAGAACACCCTGTAGTCTCCCGACTCACATTTACCACATTCTTTTCATGTTATTTCAACATACATTTTCCCTAGCATCTCCCTAGCTCCTACATCCTCCATGCATATCTCTGCTCACTCCTTTCCATGCCCAGGAAACACCGGAAGACAGCTTCTTCTGAGTGTTGGACATTTGGTCAGGCATTGGTCCTTCCATTTACTGACAGTGATATCGGTACCTAACTTCCAGCTATCTCCCAAGGAGTCCCTGGGTGGATTGTATATGTGCGCTTGCTTCTCTGTACAGATGCATAAGTAGCGTATCCTCTTGTAAATCTGCTCATTGACAAGGAAACGTGATATTTAACAGTCATCACCAACATCAGCATCAATGGTGTTTAGTTTCTTCACCCCCACCCACCCCCTGATGTTTGTTTCTTCCAATTGAAGCTTACAAAGAGATAACAGGGAATAATGGATCGTTACAGAGTTATTTGAAGTAAAGCTGCTCATTCCTTCCTCCTCTTTCCTTCTCCTTTACCTCCCTCCCTCCCTCCATATGTCTTTCTTTTTCTTTCTTTTCTTCCTTCCTCCCCCTTCTTTCCTTCATTCCTTCCTTCCTTCCTTCCTTCTTTCCTTCCTTCCTTCTTTCCTCTATCCCTTCCTTCCTTCCTTCCTTCCTTCCTTTCTTTCTTTCTTTCTTTCTTTCTTTCTCTCTCTCCTCCCTCCCACCCTCTCTTCCTTTCTTCCTTCCTTCCTTCCTTTCTTTCTTTCTTTCTTTCTTTCTTTCTTTCTTTCTTTCTTTCTTTCTTTCTTTCTTTCTCTCCTCCCTCCCTCCCATCTGTCCTTCTTTCCTCCCTCCCTCCCTCTCTCTTTCTTTCTCTATTTCTTTCTTTTGTGACAGGGTCTCACTATGTATCTCCATCTAGCCTAGAACTCTTTATGTAGACCTGGGTGGCCTTGAACTCACAGAGATCTGCTAGCCTTTGCATCCCGAGCTCTAGGATTAAAGGCATGTGTCACTGCACTTCTTTCTCTTCTTCCGTGTAAAATTATACCCTAGCGTACAGAGGGAAAATGAATGAGTAGACACATAGATGATGAAATATATACCAGAGCTGATTACTTAGCATGTGAAACAGTCCTGTTTGGTTTTATGTTCTTGACATTGAATGAAGAAATTTGATATTCGTCTGGCAGAGCCAGCACTTCACCAAACTTTCTTGGATTCTAGTCTCTGAAGACACTAGTTCCTGCCATCTCATAAAAGTTACGCAGCTTTTCAGTGGTCTTTCAAGATGCACTGGATGGGACTCAGTTCTCAGGATCTTTTAGATGCCCTTGGTGATTCCTGATTGAAGCCAAGGTAGATAATGACTGCGCTAGTGGCCAGTTTGTGACTTGGTACATGGATTTGTGCCTCTCTGACTCTGGGTGTGGAAGGTTTTCATATTTCTCTGTACATTTATTGTTCACTAGAGCAGTGGTTCTCCGCCTTCCTAATACTGCAACCCTTTAATATAGCTCCTAATGTGATGACCCTCAACTGTTGCAAAATAGAATATTTGTTTAACTATGTAAAGATGTGTTACTTTTTTTATGTTACATTCGTATAGCGATGTAAAGACATGTTGCTGGTTCACCTTGCCTGCCTAAGGCACCTGCTTGTTTTAATAAAAAGCTGAACAGCCAATAGCTAGGCAGAGGAGGGATAGGTGGGACTGGCAGGGAGAGAGAAAAGGGGAGCTAGCCAGTCGGCAGGGTGCGGGGAGATGGGGGAGCAGCCTGCCAGGGTCCAGCCAGCTAGAGGCCAGCCAGCTAGACATGGAGGAAGAAGGAAAGCAGGACAGATAGTATGTAGACAAGATAAATGAGCTTCAAGACAGCATATAGATTAGTAGAAATGGGTTAACTTAAGTTTTTTTTAAAAGTTAGCTAGAAACAAACCTAAGATAATTAATAATCAGTCTCCATGTCATAATTTGGGGGTTGGTGGTCCAAGAAAGCCTGTCACATCCAACCATAAAATTATTATTTTGCTACTTCATAACTATAATTTTGCTACTGTTATGAATAATAATGTAAATATCTATGTTTTCCAATGGTCTCATTTGACACTCAAAGGGATTGCAACCCACCTTGGGAACCACTGCACTAGAGAAAGCCTGTGGCTTACTTTCCATTACCACAAATGCCTATCATTACAAACAAAATCCTCAAGTTTACATCTTTGGGCTAAGACACTGTAGTGAAAGGCTCAAAGCATCAGGAATAGCTTTGAACAACCTGGGCTGTTCTGTCCATGCCTGCCTGGCATTCTGACATCTGTCTCCATGCCTTGCACAGAGCAAATTGAAGACGTAGCCTGGCATTGGGGGTAGGAGTAAACATGATGTTTTTATGGCACAGGGGAACCAATCTATCACTTTCCCCTCATAGGATATAACCCAGGCGGAGGGAGGCCCCAGGTGGAAATAATCATTCCTGTGGTTGTCTTGTCCTCTTTGTACCCACATTCATCAAGACCCCATGAAGCCTAGTGTGGCTGTCGTGTCCCCGGGTATTTGCCCGGGTTCCTGGTGTTCTAATTCCCATTACTTCATTATGGCCATTCACCTATTCACTTCCTCCTCTTTCTAGTGCTCTTATTGCACATTGAGGAAGAGGAAGGAGTGAATAGCTTTGCTCTAGACAACTTCCTCCTCATCTATAATCTGTTGCCGGATCTTTGCAAACTCCAATCAAAAGAAACAAATAGCATGGGGCTGTGATCAAGGGCAAGACATCAAAATGGTTAAAGACTTCAGTTCTTGGTAGCAAACAGTTAGGAGGAAAGGTGTCTTTCTACAAGGGTCCCGCCTTCCGAGTGAGAAGTAGATGATTAATTGACACATTATTCCCCGGTGACACAGTGAGTTAATGAATCGAGGCAGGGAGAGCTACAGCTGCTGACATCACAATGGGGGGCGGGGCAGAAACCACGTGGCGGCTGAGGCGAAAACACAGCAGCTGTTTACCATCCTGGCAAACACACAAAACCCAGGCAACTCCTGGATCTCACTGAAGTTCAGGAAGTCAGGCAGGCAGGCAGGGCGAATCTTCTTTAGCTGTGTGCGAGCAGCAAACCCAAACTGTGTGTACTCTGCAGGGCAAATGTCGGGGTTTTTCAACGGTGAACTGTAAAGAAAAACAAACGATGGAGAGGGAAACCAAAAAATTTCAGATACTAAAAAGACAGCCTCTTAAAAACCAGGGAAGCTTGAAGTGGAATATGACAGTCAAGAAAAGCCAGACAGTGACAGCTCTGAGATACGGCTTTCCTTTGGGAAGAAAGGAGAAGGCTGAAATAAGACAGGATCTAGAGGGCGTTTGTGTGTGTGTGTGTGTGTGTGTGTGTGTGTGTGTGTGTGTGTATGTGTGTGAGGTTTTGCCAAATCTCCTTTACTGTGGTCACAAGGGAATTTACTTTCTAACAGCCCACAGACTGTTATAAACAAAGTGATGAACACGGATTGAGAGTTTGCAGCAGAGGATGCTGACCAGTGTGACGAGATGTTGGCCGTGTCTTCTTTTCCTGCAAATGCTCATCACTTAGGACCCAGTTTCCAGTAACCTCGCAGCTCTGCAGCCATGTAATTCACAACCCCTTCTTCATGTGGGATTTGACAGCTCTTGTTGTAGATTTTGAAATATCACAGACAGCACACCAGGCTTTTTAAAAGTGGGTATTTATTAAACCGTATGTGCAGTCAGGACCTGGTGAGCAGAGAACTTAAGAGAGAACCTAGGCGCAGGACGGGCCCAGTGCTAAGCATCCCACATTTGTGACGTGGTCGCCCTCTAGCGACTGTTTCAAATTAGGCGCGATGCTTATGCTTGAACTATAAACGTTTACTGATCAAAGCTAATGAGTATCCAAGAGTCTAATTTGCTCAGCAATCTGTAAAGAATGCCTTTTAAGGGAGCAAAACATAAGGTCCAATCCTTACCTCACTCAATAAAGATCTCCAGCATAGTGCCTGCTTATCATGTAATCTTTTTGTCATCCTTGGCTGCAAAATGCTGAAAGTTACGTTTTGACAAAACAGAAGAGATGCACTCCCCATTTGCCAAAACAGAGAGAAACTATCCATGAGATTTGATATTATCTATTCACCACCTAATTGAAGTACACTGATAAAAGGGTAAACCTTGGTGGGGTGGTAGAGAGAGAGAGAAAGAAAGGATGCCTCAGATATCTGTGTGAATAATGCCATTCTGTAAAATTATAAGTGTATTAAGGGAAGGAGAAAAAGAGGCCAACATCACTGGAATTGAAGATGTTTGTGGTAAACAGTGAAGCCTGTGATACAGCAACAGGGAGAGTGACAGGATGGGTATGATTCTTCACTGGTAAAGACAAACACAAACCTCTGTAAACACCTGAGCACAAGGATGTGAGCAGGGAAGGGGATGGGAGGGGCTTTAAGGTCCTCTAAAAACTCGGAGAGAGGCAGGGAGACAGAGGAATGGTGGAGAATGAGATGCTCGTGCATTTTTTGTTATTGCTAAAGAGAAAATATGTGAAGAATCTAAACATGATATTTGAGAGTTCTGTTTGTTTTGCTCTGAGCAGACAGAGTCATTGATTGTAGATGAAGCTACTTAAACAGCAGACATTTCTATCTCACAGACCTGGGGTCTGGAAGCTTGAGGTCAGGGTGCCGGCATAGCTCAGACATGGAACTTTCTCAACCACAGAAGGCCAATTTCCCCTTGTATCTCCTATTGCTAGAAGGAGTGGGAGATTTCTCCGAGATCCTAGGTGTTGGGCACTGATCTAGTTTTCAAACACACGGTGCTCATGACCTTGTCACCTCACAAGGGCCATGCCTCCCAATATCATCACACTGGGGTGAGGATTTAATCTTATGGCTGTGAGAGAATATAGACAGTGGGTCCTGGACCCCCTTCCTTCGTAAATAGAGGAGACATCAAGGACCAGACCTTTACCTCCCCTGCCTTCTTGTCTTCCCACCTTATATTTGTCCCCAATACAAGGCCAGTTTCCTGCTGTCCTGGCTTCCCCAGGAGACAGAGTGTCCTAGCACATCTTGCCCATGACACCTTTAATCTAGTCAGCCCCTTATGAATATTATATACTCAAACCTCTCAGTCTCTGGATTAATTAGTACTCTTGAGACAGTTCTTGTTACTCATTTATTTGTATCGTACCCCTTTTCAGGCAAGGAAGTATGACAGGAATTGATTACTCAGAATAAGGCATGGAATTTGATTTTATAACAATTTTATAACACGTGTCTAATTAACTCAGGCTCAATGGCATAAGCTGCTGGAATCACCACGGGGACAGAGAGCCTCTACTGTCTTCCCTCAAACCTGTCCAACCCATCTATTCTCAAAGACTTGAATCGCTCTTTGTGCTCTCCCACTGGACCCCTAACATTCGGATCAGTGTCACAATGCCAGCTAATTCAGGCTGCCGTCACAGAGTGCCATAGGCTGGGAGGCATACACATCAATCATGTGTGCCTCCGAGATCAAAAAGCTGAAGTCCACAATCAAAGTCCTGGCAGATCTGCTCTCCAGGGAGGGCTTGCTCACTTCGTGGCTTGCCAAGTCCTACCGTCTTGCTGTGCCCTTACGTGGTGGCAGAAACAAGACCACCAGCTTTAAGAATGCTGAGTCTGCAATGAGCTTTTCTCCTGCTATTTATACTGAATCTAAGTCCAATTGCCTTCCAAAGCCCCTCCTCTGAATGCTGTACCATTGGGGTTATGCCTATGAATTTGGGGGTGAGGGAAACATAGTCCATGATGACCTTTATCCTAGCCTGTTCACGTGTTCTGCAGCCAGCACATGAGTGTTCTTTTCTGCCAAGACCGTGAAGTACAAAAATGGCAGGGGCATTGCTTTTTCTTTTTCAGTGCCTAAAACAGCCCCTGACACATTTCCCCTTTTTTCCTTCCTCTGTTCTCTGATGTCAAGGGCTAAATGTCATTTCTTTAAACTCTGAGACTGATGTGGGGGAGGCAAGGAGGTTAAGGAGTAATACAGCAGGGTGTAACGAACATGAGCCCAACATGCCTAGAATATCAGGACCCTCACGCTCTTCAGGAAGAGGTAGAGCCGGGAGTCAAGAAAGTCTCCCGGAAGTGGTATTACGTGGCTGAGAAGGGATGAATTACTGAGGAAGACAGAGAAGGACTATGCCTAGCAGCAAGTTCTAGAAGGGCATGACATCTGGGAGCATGGCCCATTTGGGTGAATGATATCAGGACAAGATGTAGGAAGAGAGGAACCTACAGGCTACACGAGAACATATCCTTCTGGAAATATTGGGGTTGCAGGGGGCATCGAACCAACCACAGCAAAGATCTGCTGAAGCCATAGTTGTGGCAGGAAAGTTAGGCTGTAATTGAAGAAAGTTCGGCTGAAGTCAAAGTAGCCTTAGACGCCAAGCTAACATGTTTGCATTTTATCCTCAGCAAGAAGCATTCAACAGATCACAGCGTTGTCTTAGGCTAGCATATTGTAGCCTTAATCTTAACTCCACTGGTCAATAAGAAAGTATAAACTCAGAAATCTGTCTAATTGCCCATTTAATTAAACTCATTGATTTTTTTTTTTTTTAAAAAAGTCTGTGAAGATACTGGGGCCTATGCGGTTTTAGAAACAATGACTAAATCAGCAAGAAATAAAAAAAAAGAACTGAACAAAATAACAATGAAAGAGTCATTATCAGATAGAGCTGAGTCAACTTGAAGAACGGCAAAGGGCGTTCTAAAGCGTGTGTGCTGGCCGTGTGCTGGCCGTGTGCTGGCGTGTCATGCGCAGACATGAATACAGCCTGTCATGCGTCTTCTGGAGCAGGGTCCCTGGTTTTGATGTCCATGGACAGATGCTGTGTGTTACTTGTATCTAGTTTTTGCTTCTCCATCTCTGGGCTTCTTAAACTTTCCCCCTTACAACCACTTTCTGTTTTAATTCTGACTTCAGGTATAGAGGTAGAGAAAATAGGAATGCAAACTAAACATTTAGCCATAACAATTCATAAAGAAATTTGCTTTAAAGCAAATCTTTGCATAAGCATAGCTTTACCATTTATTAGAGATAAAAAACAATTTATTAGAGATAAAAATTTTGTGTACTATTTGATACGCGTATTTGCGTATATGAGATAGATGGGCCTATTTTACATAAAAATAGTAGTTGTTGAATATTTGATTTGAAACTGGGCATTTGGCTCACACTTGCAGTTCTAGAACTTAGAAGACTGAGTGAGGCACAGAGATGGCCTTGGCTCTGGGGCCAATCTGAGCTATATAATGAGTTCCAGAGCAACCTAAACTAGAAGATAAACAAAATTAAAGAGCGGCAAAACAACCAACCAACACCTAAAACAACAACAAAAGCCAATCGATACTGTAAGACATAGAACATTATTAATGCTTTTTAAAGTTGGTCCTTGCTTAATTGTATAATTCTCTACACTGAGAATGCAGCTTTCATTTGCATAAATACATAGTAGAAACCAAGAAAAGTGTATTTAGGACTTTCGGAAACCGTGGGAAATGCTATCCTAATCTCAAGATGAGACAAGTTTTCGTGAAATGAAAGTCAGCATTAAGTAAAATTCTAGCACAGTACAATTTGAACTTATGCTAACTTGGTCCATGCTGAAGAAAGATGGAAAATATTGTCTTTATTTCCTGTAATTAAATCGTTGGTTTCTATAAGTGATGAAAACTTGGTATAGCCAGTGAAAGCATGCTAACTCACAGCAGACGGTGTTCTGGGGCCCAAGACGAGCTGTTCCATGCAGTGTTTGCTGTTGTGTCGCAGGGTGTGATGCCATGCATCCTGCAGAATGCATGTGTTCAGACTAAGACTGCAGGGAAGTCACAATGCAACATTTGCAAGTGTCTGAAACACCTTGTCTTCACTATGGGCTTCATTTTGAACTAAGTTTTGGCTGTTGTATGTTCAGAAACCTTCGAGTGTTGCCAATTATTTTACAGCCCACGTGCATGGTTATGTAACCAGAACCCAGAGTTTTAGAACCTGAGATTTAAATCAAGCAAAGTAAACTTTGAGAGTGGAAAGCTTAAAGAGATTGTTTATAATATTCAGATTTGTGGTTTTTTGTTTTGTTTTGTTTTGTTTTTGTTAGGTCAATGTGAGCCAATCACTCTGGAACTCTGCATGAATTTGCCCTACAACCATACACACTATCCAAACTACCTTGGCCACAGGACTCAAAAGGAAGCATCTATCAGCTGGGAGTCATCTCTCTTCCCTGCACTTGTTCAGACCAACTGTTACAAATACCTCATGTTTTTCGCTTGCACCATTTTGGTTCCCAAGTGCGATGTGAATACAGGCCAGCGCATCCCCCCTTGCAGGTAAAACAATGGACCAGCCACTCGCTGTCTCAGAGAGAACCAAAAGAACACCAAGCTGGGTTCAGACAGAATAAGCATTGCTAAGGTCATGGGCTTTTATCTGTATTCCGGGGATCATAAAGTATTCTTTTGAATGGCAGTTAAGGTTGGGGTGCTGCTCAGTGCTAGAGCATCCTGTAGAATGTATAAGGCCTTGGGTTGGATCACTAGCACCCCAAAGCAAAGCAAAGCAAAGCAGAGTGTGAGGGAGTGGAGGAAGGGGCTGTGTCTGTTGCTTTGTCTGGATGTCTTGTATTCATTTTTTAGATTGATTGAATGTCTTCTTTATCAGTGTGTTTAAGATGCTGTCCTCTGTTAGTGCTTACAGGTCAGTGTGACTCCATAGGGGAATAGGACAGCCATCCCCAGGTGGGACAGTGCGGTATATCACTGATATTTTTCTGCTTGTCTGAATGAAAGAAGACACCTGAAGAACAGAGCTGGGACCTTGGGTCTGAACGATACAGTCCTATTGCTATGGGATCCAAATCAGCTTTGAGTCTTCCCTAGCTACTCTGTGCTCTTAAGACAAACTACTCTGTCTCTTTAGCCCTCACGTCCTTTCGCTGGTGGAATAAGTATTTTGTTTGTTGAGTTTTGTTTCAGCGAAGCGTTCAAGAAAGGGCTGTGAAGTCAAATAAATGCCAAGGCTGACAAATCGGATGAAAGCTCTCTGGTGACTTACGTAGCTCTTAAGAGAGCACATGGGCTCAATTGCTTGGTGGCAGCTGTGTCCCATTCTGGGTCACGTGTGAGAGGTTGTAGTCAGAGAATGTGCATATCTGAGATGACTATCCCAGAGGTCACCGTGGCTGCATTCTGCAATGTTGTCTTACAGTCAAGAGTGCCTGTGCAGACATACTTGCCCGAATGTGAGAAGTAGCTTCAGAAACCATATGTTGGGAGCGTTAAGAGAAAGAAATAATATCAATATAGTGGACAGATGGGAAAACAATAAATTTAAGGCTGTATATCACGTGGATGATGAAGTAGGGCATCTCTAGAGTCAGGGCAGGAAACAGTAAGATTTCAGAATGACTAGGGCAGCTGAACAAATCAAAAAAGATGAAGAGAGGAAAATTTAGTGTTTTCTTGGACAAAGCTAATTCTGAAAATTTTATTGCATACCCAATGAAGTATTTTTAGAGTTTCTACTGATTTCATATTGAAAAGTTATTTGTAAAAATTATTCTGATTTTACCAAGCAAGGTCAATGATGACAGTGAATTCCTGCTTTGAATATGGCATCCCAAGATGTGTTTGATTTTCTTTTTATATCCATGTTAAATTCTCTTAATAAATCCATCTTTACCATAGCTATAAGTGTATATCCATATTAAATTTCATGGTTTAAGTTTATAACCTAAAATGACTGGTTGTAAATGGTTCTGAGATATTATTGAGTGAACATGTTGATAAATTCCTTTTGGCGATTTTAATTCTTTTTTTTTTTTGCTTTAATGCTATGTCTTTTGATTTCAGTGCCAGCATTTTGATATTTATGCATAAACTTATTTTATTATAACAAACTAATGTGTTCCTAAGCTTATGAATTAACACATGGCTGTTTCTGCTGAGTCTGTTTACTAATCTTAACATTTAATTTTTAAGTTGCACATCTGAGATAACCAACCTTACTGAGCCTCCTAGTGTGGCAAAAGCTTAAGGGTTATTATGTCTCTTGTTCACAATTCCCTTTGACTGAGGTTACACCATCATTGTGAGTGTCTATCACCAAGGACCACACAGATTTTGACAAGAACGTCCTTGAACTCTCGGTGTTGCTGTTAGTATTATTTCCATTGTATAGTAAAACCCAGAAGTGGTAGAGACGGCTGTGGCCGCGTTGACACACCTGTTGTATGTCTAGCAGAACTCTAATCCAACAGATAGGGCAAAAATAATACTGACCTTACCATTTTTCAAAATGAATATGAGAATGGCTCCTATTCGTGACTGTTGAAAATTCCAAACCTAAACTAGAAATTGAGTTTTATCTTTAGAACAATTAAGCAAGCAGTATTGATGGAAGCTGAAGAAGGGGAAACAGAGGCAAAGCCCCCGGTAAATCAGCATAGCACAGGGACCCTCCACCCCCATACTCATCAGAGGAACTCTCAGCTGGAGGTTCCTGTGTAGGCTCAGGGTCTATTGTGACAGACTATATAGGAAGTGATGTTGGACATTCTTCTTTTTAGAACCAAAGGCTGGGGAGTGTTTGCCTGAAACACAGTAAAGTAGAAAGCCAAAGGGAAGGCAGTCATAGTCTTGGAGAGAATTTTATTGTTCTATCTGAAGTTCAGTCTCTCTTGGTGAAAGCAGGTGTGTCCTCTTTGTAGAGATATTGCTTGTTTGGGTTCTCTAAGTGCCGATTATGTATCTATGCATGCTGGTATGTTTCTACATACTTCTCTTACATACAGTTCCACATAGTATTGAAATCTACACGCACTCTAATCATTTCCAGCGGTGTCATACGACTTTTGGCATGTTGTCTTTCTCTTTGTAGACACCTGTGTGAGCACTCCAAAGAGCGCTGTGAGTCTGTTCTTGGGATCGTAGGCCTCCAGTGGCCTGAAGACACAGATTGCAAACAATTTCCAGAGGAAAATTCAGACAATCAAACTTGCCTCCTGCCCAATGAAGACGTGGAAGGTGAATGTTCCAGTTTATTCCATTAGGGCATCTAACATGGATGAACATGTCAGCCAGTCTTTGCTGTCTCTGAATTATGGAGGGTTGGTTGTTTGCTTTCTATTTAGTCATCAATTAGGCTTCAAGGGTAAGGGATGCTAAACACTGCTTTATTGCCCTAGAAGGCTCTGGCACCTATCTGCTAGCTGTTATCATTGCTAGCATATGTAAAATAATTTTAGGAAATAAAAATGAGGTCAGAGATGAGCTTAGTCATCCAGCTGTTTCCCACTTTGTCCATACTCCTCTTACAGTGCCAGTTATTTGTGAATGTTGCTTGTTTTAGGAGCCATGCAGCTAATGAGAAACACCAACCCTTGGCTCTTCCAAGTGAGAAGGCTGTGTGGGATTATTAATAGACAAGTAGTCTTGAGGATTGGCCCATCAAATGAAAGATTAGAACCTCTGGGAAGCTGGGATCATGGATTGCACAAGGGATTTTAGGCTCAGGCCACTGTTAGGTGTCCATTTAGAAAGGTAATTAGTTATTGCAAAGCACGGGCACCAAGTGCTGCTCTGGAGAGATGGGGCCAAGGCTGAAGGAGATGAGCAGAGAGAAGAAAGCCGAGCAAACTCCGGGAGCTGCAGCTGTCTGGTGACCTGTTCTATCTTTAGTACTTGCCCACTCTCAATGGAAACCCGGATGTCAGTTGACGTCTTTGCAATGCACTGCTTTTTGACAGAATGTTCACCAAGTCACTTCAAGTGTCGCTCAGGACGGTGCGTCCTGGGTTCCAGAAGATGCGATGGCCAGGCTGACTGTGATGACGACAGCGACGAGGAGAATTGTGGTATGTGTGTGAGAGATGACTGGTTTTTTTTTCATTCACAATAGTAACTGTCAAGTATAAGGAACTGTGTTGGAATATGCAAACAGTTTGCTTGTTCTAGGAAGTAGCATCTGGTCTAATGCTACTGCGTTTACTTCTGACATCCACAGACCATACGCTATCAATTGATATGATTTTTCTACTAAGTTACATTTTAATTTATATTAAAATTGCAATTATATCATATATTAATATATGATATAAATTCATACACACACACACACACATATATGAGAAAAAGAACAGTTCACAAATGTGAGGGACTATTTTTGTTATTAAATTGCAAAGCAGTTCAGTTATTTGATTTCTGGGAAGAATAATGATGTCTTGGCATAGCCTTCCTGAGCTGCTAATAGGGCATCTGCATCCACAAAGACAGTTCAGGCCACAGTGTTCACATTTAATTGAGATTTATTTTCACGCCCCTCTCTCTTTGTTTCTGCTGAAAAGGATAAAGCTCTTCTTGACACCTTTTCTATTGAGCCCCAAAGTCATCATGGGGAGACTGAAGATGCCAATGGCTATTTGAACACCGCCGTTCTCGGTTTATTGTCCTGAAAACTGTAGCTCTTGTCGGCTGAGAATGTGCCAGGGATCAGAACACAGACAGTGTTTTCCAGCAAACAATGCCTGGCATTGAGCAGAATGATTGAAGTGCTATCTAAAGGCTTGCTTGCTTATGATTATTTAGTCTGTCATACCCTAAAATAAAATTGACATTTTATTCATTGGAAGCACATAAGGTAATATATCTTTTGAGATTATTTCATTCAGTTGGCCTTTGAAGTATGAAATATTGCCTTCCCCCTCAAAATGAATTTTCATAGTAAATATTGTCCTCCTGGCCAAGACAAAATGCCAAAAGCAATCAACTGAACCACTATCAGCAACTATAAATATGGACACACGCATCCTCTGGAAGATTACAGTTGTCAGGATGATGGTACAGAGGTCAGTGTAATTTTTCTATGGAGCAATATTTAATAATTTGAGAACTTACTATAGTTCGCCTGTTTGTGAGCTTTCTATAAAAAATAAAAGTAAAAATTCACTGACTGTCACATCAGTAGCATATCCAGAATGTATTAGATTTTTTACTTAAGAACTTTACGGGGGTATAGTATTTAAATGTATGGTATAAGATCAATTATCTTAGATTATTCAAAGTGGTTATATGATTCTATTGAAGTGCCTAAATTTCCAGTGGGTGACTAAATATTTGGCAGATACTTAGTTTAAAAAATAATGGGCCTTTAGTCGCAGTACTCGGGAGGCAAAGGCAGGTGGATCTCTATGATTTCCAGGCCAGCTTGGTCTATAAGAGCTGGTTCCAAGACAGGCTCTAAAACTCAGAGTAAACCCTGTCTCAGAAACAAACAAACAAAAATAATGGGTTATGTCACTTGGGGTTGCACACCTGAAATCCCAGCACTTAGGAGGCGAAGGTAAGAGGTTGACAGCTGAAGGTCATGTTCAATGATAAAATGAGTATGAAGCTAGCCTGGGCTGCTACATGAGTCTAGAAAACAAAATAAATAAAATAAAAATTACAAAATCTTGCCAAGAATAAATGCTCTTCATTCTATGATGTGGGATTCCCCTTCATATGCTGTAAATATGTTTTATTACCGTTGGTTAACAAAGAAGCTGCTTCAGCCAATGGCTGATACACAGAACAATAGAAATGGGTTAATTAAAGATGTAAGAGCTAGCTAGGAATACGTCTAGGCTATTGGCCAAGCAGTGTTGTAATTGATATAGTTTCTGTGTGATTATTTGGGTCTGAGCAGCCAGGAAACAAATAAACAGTCTCCAGCTACAATTCTAAAGTGCATTATGAAAGATAAATTCACAGTACTATAGTATAGTACTTAAATGACCCTAAATACTGATATTCTAGTTAAATAATAAGTTTTCATAAAAATTTTAATCTTATAATTAGCAGAATGCCACAATGATAAACTAAACTTTATTTCATTTTCAAAATATCATGGCTACCATTGATAGTTCTGATGTAAAAAGTTAGAAATTGATAAGAAATTAATTCATTTGGAGCTAAATTGATAGTTTTAATAGTAATAATTTACATGAGAAAATTTGCACTGAGTTTTTCAAAGTGACTCATGATGGACAAGCTCCCCTTTGCATGCATGTATGCACTCAGATGGACTGTCCAGTGTGTTGGGAACACACATCACTGATGATGTCAGGTCCCAAGGAACTCTGGGTACACTCTCCAGTTTATGCTCGGCTGTTAACCTCTATTTTCTTGTGCACATAGACCCATGAGGAAATAGAAACAGGGAAGCTGGGCTGCATTCTGTCTTTCTTATTGCTCTGACTTATTCTATGCTTCTTGCATTTAAGGTACTCAGTACTTGGTACTGCATACTGTGAACCCACAGCTCACATAGAAGTTTTAGCAACACTACTGGGGGTTCCCTTCAAAACAACACTTACTTCCGTTATGAAACATTCGATGTGTCAGAAATTAAATTGATTGTATATTTCTTTAGCAATTTTCTGTCTGGAAATGTGATTACTAAAGCACATAAATTACAGATGTACTTTCAAAATCAGTGTGGGAGAACTTAGCAGAGAATTTTGCTCTGAGTGGGCTTCTACTCTCATGATTAAATTTTTTGTTGTTGCAATTGCTACTGTAAACAAGCATTGCGAGGTTGGTTAATATTCAAGTGTTTTCAACAAATGCTTGGAAGAACTCTGTAAACCTGATTGCATCACCAGAGAACTGACTCACAGGAAGGAAGCCTTGGAGACACAGAAGGGATTAGCAGAGTTAGCAGTGTTAGGGCAGAAGTGCCTCCTCATCTTACAGGTTGACAGCTTGCCAGTAGTAAAATATAAAACATATCCATATACAGTTAAACTAGTAACTTAATAAGATCAGTTTTAGCATAACACTTTCCATGAACCAAACAGTGGAGAACAAACAGGCCTGAGCAGAGAAGCAAACATGAAAGGCAAAGAAAACAGCAAAGTACAGAGGACCATGTCTGGGCCCATGGCCCTACTGTAGCCAGGGTCTGTGTCCAGGTCTGTGGTTCCTGTTACTATTGAAGGCCATGAGATTGCCCAGGGTCTGAATGGGCACCTGAGGCTATGTTAGAGTCCAGGATCCATACTGCTGGGCCCATGATGGCAGGCTTGCACTGGCACCTGAGGCTATGGTGACAGCCAGGCCCAAGCTGCTGCTGACAGCCATGTCTGGGTCCTGCTGCAGCTGGGGTTTGTGTTGATATCCATTGCCCATGTTATCACATGGGTACATGTGAACCATGTATTGAACCATGTGTTGAAGTACAAGGGCCATGTTGATCTGTTCCTGTCCCTCACTGGTCTAGGGGAACGCCCCTACTCCACGCACTGGAGAGCTGACCCCGCCTCTTGTTTGCCTTCGAATAATGGACCCCAATCATCTCAGCACCAAGACCTGGTCCCACCCCTCACAGGTCCCACCCCTGGTCCCCACTCTCACACACACACTTGGGAAAGATGGCCCCACCCATCACCTGAGTGGGGTGGTTCCAGCAGCTGGACTGACCAACTTAGCTACCCCTCAGACACACATCCAGGTCCTTGAGTTGGTGCTCCCCGACATCTACCCTGGCTATGACCTGCTGGAGCATGTGAAGGGACTGGGTCCGTGAAACCATAGCTGCAGCATCTCTATGACTCAGGGAAAAAGCAGGGTATTTGAGAGAAGTTTCAGTGAGGGTCCAAATATTAATGGTGTACCAGAAGCCAGAGGCCCTTGAACCAGGCCAGTAACTCATTACACAGTGAACAGTTGCAAGTTAAGCTGTTTGAGCAGACGAGTCTCCGACATGATACAGAGCGGCACCCAGTGCATTGAGAAGAATGAAGAGGTCATGGAGAGGAGGGAAAGACAGAGGAGCAAAGTGGTTTTTTCTTGTTTACTTGCTTTTTTGTTTTTTAAAATATTCTCATTTTTATTTTTTTAATTTTTAATTTTAATTAACTTCTTTTTAAGTTTTCCTCTGGGAGGAGGATACAGTAAGGGTGAAGGGTGGATACAGAGGGACTGGGAAATGGGTGGGTTTGGGGTGCATGAGTTGAAATTCCCAAAGAATCAATTCAAAAATTATACTTCAAAAGCAAGAAAACAGCAATGGGATTCCGTAGTTGATTTTTGCTGTCAGGCTTTGACACTGACTGTGTAAGGCTGAGGCTTGCTTTCCTTAGGGTTAGGACCGGTCTGGGTGAGCTATTATGTAAATGCAGTAGTACCTGTGCTCTGATGCCGTCAGGGGGTCTTCTCAGGGGGCTGTTAGAAGAGAATATGGCATAAGTGAGTTCTTTATCTCGAATGTAAAAATAAAATATTTAATTACCCAAATATAGCATCATAACCCCTAACTGACCACTGTCCTGATTAGTAAATAATGATAAACCCCTACGCAGAGATAGTTTGGGAGCAGTCCAAACTGTCAAGTGGCTTCATTTATCTTCAAATTAAGAAAAAACATGGTTACCGATTATCTTTGGTCTTTTATTAAGCTCAGATACAACAAGTACCTTAGATGTAACCAGAATTGCTCCCCAGAGTCCGATTCTCTGGGGTCCTCAGAGGATCATTCATGCGATACTTTGGAAGTTTTATGGAAGGGCTTTGGATACTTTGGTACTCTTGACGAGAACTAAGGTAATTTATCACTCTGAAGGGCATGGCTTGTGGATGAGACCACTCTGCGGTCATCAGAAGAGTAAGTCGTTGTGTCTGGACATGGGGCATACCCTAAGTGTGCTTTTAGGATGCATCTGTGTGTTTGGTCTCTGACCTCTGAACAGGCCTAATTCCTCCCTGCTAAAAAAAGAGCAATGATTTTTCCCTTTGGTATTTTGCTGCTCAGTTCAGTGTGTTGCTGTCTTGTGTTGTGTAATGGATGGGGCACCGTCTTCAGAACATTGCAGTTAGGGTTGGCTTCCTCTGCTAGCTGAAAACTCCAAATATCTTGACCATGAGCTCTCTGAATCCATGTCTGGGTCTAAGAACATTCCAGTTCTTAGGATGAATGGCCAGTGAAGGACTCTGGCCATTTACCTCTCATATCTTTGGGTGATGAAACACTCTAAATCTAATTTGAGGTTAGGGAAATTTCTACTCATGTGGAGTATTTTGATTCTTGATTGGAATGACCATTTTTAACAGTGAGATTTTTTTCTTGTAATGGATTCCAAGAATCCTAAATTAATCATCCATGATATTTCTCTGAGTTCTTTGCCATAGGTCTGATGGGAAATAACATTTTTAAAGAGTATATTTATTTGGTCATTGCTTTGCATTTTAGATATCTTAAACTATATTTTCTTGGGAACTAGAGTGTTTTGTTTTTTAGATGAAGTGAAGTTGAACTTGAACTAACCATGCTTCGAGGGTCTACCATGTGCTAACCACTGTTCTGGGAGGAAATGACTGGCATCAGCAAAGACAATGGAGCCCTTGAATTTGAGGACAGCATTGACTACAGAGTAAAATCATCTAAAAAACCACAAATATATAATAGTTTAAAACTGTGAAATCATTTCTTTCATACCCTCACAGCATAATGAGGACCATGGGTCTTCTGGGGGCATCTAGTACAGTAGAATCTTGGCATATCTTAGCTGATATTCAAACACACTGCACTTAAACCAAATGATATATCATAAGTGTAGTTGAAGTACTTGCTCCTTGGTGGGGGGGGTATTGAAGTTCAAGTTGTAAACTCACAGTCTTGATCTTTTCCAAATTATTTCTGTTTTCCATACTAGCTGATGAGGCAGATAGCTGACCTTAGATATCTGGCCACCAAAATGCAATGGTTTTTGCACCTGGCTCTTAAACGAATTTTATAGGCACTTAGCATACGAGAAGCCTCTTTTACAGATGGCCCCTCAGTTTGTAGACTGAAATTGCATTTTAAGATTGCACTCTTTTGGCATATTTGCCTAAAAGCATAGCTTTCTTTATAGATGCCTTGCATACTGGCAAGTTGACTCAGAAAGTGAAAGGAACAACTCAGGAAGGATGCTAGTGCATAGCTGCTTTTTTCCTTTTTTCCGTTTCCCGTATGTTGATTTGGATTTTCTGTTAGAAGAGCTGTTCTGTTCGTCATGCAGAATGGGAACTACTGGATGCTCTACTCTCAAAACCACATTGTTCGTAGTAACCACCGACCTTCAAGAAGGAATCATGCCATCATGCTGAAGTTTCCCTTTTTACCTTGTTTGATTAAAAGTTGCCGCCATTTTCAACTGTGCATCTATCATGAATGGCTCTTTCTTCTGTTTCCAGGTTGCAAAGAGAGAGATCTTTGGGAATGTCCATCCAATAAGCAGTGTCTGAAGCACACATTGGTCTGTGATGGATTTCCAGACTGCCCCGATAGCATGGATGAGATAAACTGCTGTAAGTACCTTCACGAATTTCTTAACAGAGGTTTTCATCTTAAATATCATTTGCCTCATTTTAATATAAACTAAACATTTGGAAATATATTTATATATCTCAAAATTTTCAGTTTGCTTTGTTCTTCTGACTAAGATTTTGTCTATGAAGGTATTCCTTCATATTCCAAGAAGATAAATGTCTATAAAATACATACACATATTATTCTAACAATATGGAAAGATTAAAATACCACGCAGTATCCAAAAAAAATGGAAGACAGAAAATGTAAAGCAGAGAAGCAGAATTTGACTTAGATTCATTACATATCTTTAGGTGATGGGGTAGTTGGTTTCCTGTTAGTTAAACAGATTACCCGAGGGAGTCAATTTAAGAAGTTAGGTTTATTTTGGCTCAGAATTTGGGATGTTTCAGGCCATTTTGTAGACTCATTCCATTTGAGCCTGTGCAGGAAAGCGTATCATGGAGAAGAGGAAGCAGCAAAGACACATATTAACCTCAAGACTGTGTATTAGAAGAGAGCGAGATGATGCGGTGGTCCCTCTGGCTCCCTCAAGGACATACCTTCACTGACGGCAAGATGTCCCTCACACCTTCAGACCACTTAGTCGCTCTTCAGCTTTCCAATAGCACCACTGGCTGGAGAGCAAAACTTCAAGAGTGGGCTTCAGAGAATACTTATCCCAAACACAGCAGTCGGATAATAGAAAATATTCAGTAATATGTGCATTGTTGTCCTGTGTTTTCGAAGTAAATATGCATATATAAAACAATCAGAGGATCATAAAAAGTTTACACTTATATTAACAATGGTAGGATTGTTTTGTGCTTTTGAAATCTTTTATGTCTGAATGATATGTAGCCATGATCTTTAGAACTAGTTAAAAATTTCTTAAAGTTACAAGTAACAGAAAGCTCAACTCAAACTAACAAAAATGAAGACACTTATTGTTATGTGAATCATGCATGTGTTATATTTTTATAGTAAAAGTCATGCAAAGTGAATTCATGAGGCTATAGTAGAAATGTATCACCTTGTCTGTGACTCCTTTATTTTGACCTCAGGCTGGATGGTCAAAAGCCAAGGGCATCTGCGTGGATGAGCTGCCTTGGCCACATTCCATAGAGGAAGCGGGGGTTGTGCTCCTTGCTCTGGAATATCACTGAGGGATTCCTTGTGAGTCCACACTGGGAAGAGTCACAGCCTGTAGCCAGGGGCTTTTGTGTGGATTAGAAAAGACATTCACTACAGACATTCACAGCATAGTCCCAGTCAGGGATTAGAAGCTGTCTGCTCCAATCTGGCCTAGTTCCAAGGCTAAGTAAGGCACACGGCCTGGCAGGCAGAGTTTGGGTGGATGCTATTTTGCAATGCATAAATCATAAAACCGTAGACCAAGGGTCTCTCATGGAATCACGTTTAATCCTGGAGCGATAATTACTCTCAGATAAGAATAGTCGGAAAAATGCCACGACGTTGTTAAACTAATCAAGATCTTCCTCTGGGACTTGGGATGGCTGGTATGAACCTGGCCAAAATCAGGTTTCCTTCTCACGGAAGGAAGAGGGGAAATGGATGCTAAGTAGGCAATCAAGGAGATTTACTATAATTTTTAAAAAATCCGAAAGAGATTTATACGTGACTCAGAGAGTAATTTAATAGTGGGACCCCTAAAAAGCTATGTGTCTACGTGAACAGAGTTTACTTTCTCAAACGTTTCCCTTTTCTTCCTTCTTGGTCCCCCTGCCAGCATTTTGCCAGGATGACGAGCTGGAATGTGCCAACCATGAGTGCGTGCCACGTGACCTGTGGTGTGACGGAGGGGTCGACTGCTCAGACAGTTCAGATGAATGGGACTGCGGTAAGCTCCCGGTCGCTGCCATCTGCCCTGTATTCACATGCCTGTCAGCCATTTCAGCTAAATGAATCCTAAATTACTTCATGGGTTTTACCAGCCAAGTTCATCTATTTTGTTTGCCTGTTTAAGAGTTGACAGTGGTGATTCATGGGTGTTATTTCTAAGTAGCAAAAACATTCCCTCCCCCCAAGTTACTTCTCTGTTTGAAATGTCTATATTATACGTCTAACATTCTGCATTTAAATGTTTGGAAGCATGTCGTTTTTAGACTTAGATTTTATTTCCTCACTCAAATTCAATAGTGGTGATTAATCAGTCATTCTTGGATCATTTACATCCCCGGAAGAGGATCTGAATGTGGTCTCTTCTTCAGCTCCGTGTCTTGCCCCTCATCCAGATGCAATTTCCAGCCATGGGCAGGACTTGAAGGCATCTCAGTTAATGTGGCAGCTGTGATCTTGATTTTTTGACTAATCCCCCATTCCACACTCATCACTCCTCTCATTCACTCGGCTTCTACCTTCGTCTTTTGCAACCTCTGGTCAAATCGTGAATTTTATGTGTACTGTGCTCAGATATACAGTGTTCCTCAAATGAACTGTGGCTGACCCAGTGCAGAGGCAAGGGTCTGTGCACGTGCCACGTGAACCCTAGATTAGCACCACCCTCACCTGCTGCCATTTTCCAATGCCAAAAAAAAAAAAATGCACGGAGTTTCAAATAGCTCCTTGCAATTAGTTCTGCTAATCCCTGGGTAAGTTCAAGGCACCTGGGACTCTGCCTCTGGCCACCTTCTAATTCATAAAGGAAGGTCGGGAACTGCTTGTCTCTTTCATTAGCGTCTGCAGTGCTTTGAAAGCAGAGAGCAGAACGAATTCCTCCCTTTTCTTCGTCTCCTGTCACATTGAGGGAGCAGTGGTTTGCACAAAATGGGTCAACCCCAAGTGGTTCTCAACGAAAATAAACATGAACGAGTGCATGCAATCACAGCAAAGGCATACAAACTTCTGCTCCTTGGGAGAAGGAGTGTTTTTAATTAGGCTTTCTCGTATTTTTCCCCTTCAGTGACCCTCTCTAAAAATGGGAGCTCCTCCTCATTCCTGGCTGTTCACAGATCTGCAACCAAACACCACGTGTGTGCCGACGGCTGGCAGGAGGCGTTGAGTCAGCTGGCCTGCAGGCAGATGGGTTTAGGGTAAGGTCAGTAGTTTGTAGCACTGATGAGTTTCTCAGAGGGCTTTGCGAACCTAAGCAGTAATATCTTCCTTATGATGGATGGAGAACCGGGAAATAAGAGCCCTCCAAAGCCCTGGAAATGAATCTGGCGTGAGGAACTTATTTAATTCTAGGCACCTGCTCTGTAGAGTGTGGGCTGCAAATCTGTTATGCTGAAGCCCCAAAAGTAAATGAAGTAACTGTATTTTAAGCACTTCTGAAATGGAATATGTTCACTATTTATAAAGCGTTCAGATGGTCTCCTCTGTGGAACCTGGATGGGAAACTCTTCACGCCCTCCTCGAGGTTACTGAAAATTTCTTCTGAAGCAGCACACACTTTTGTTTTTTAAAGGAAGAGTTGAGAAATAGAAGTCAAACCTGCTAGTATTTCTGTTTATCCTAAGTAATACAGAAAATATGCGTGAAGAAAAAGACCCACTCTGGCTTTTACGTTCCCAGGCTGAAGTGGACGCTCTGAAATGCGGATGCACACTGTTTTGTTAGGATTTCTGTTTCAGTTCCTTCAGCAAAGAAAGCCTTCATCTGCACCGTCCTCGAACACCTATAGGATGTTTATACACATGTATCTGTTATATTACTTAGCTGGCATTTTGATTTGTTATGGTAATGATTTATACGAGATTTTAGTGTAAGAATAGGAATGAGAGAAATAAAAGATGAAGGAGCCTTGTTATTCTAGTCTTAAAAGCCAAAGCTGATGGCATTTCCAGGGAGCCACAGAACAAATGAAAATTGTTTACAATAAGGAGCCACTTAACTCAGAAACTAGCCACATGATTTCGCTACCCCAACTTGAAGATCATATCACGGCTAACATCTTGAGCCCTTTTCTTCCATGTAAAGACCCACATCTTTGGAAATCTAAGTAACTGGTGCTATTTATAATAATAAGAAAATTTTAATCTTTTCCAGCATTAGAAAAAATTATAGCTGTCATGATCCATTAAAATCCATTAAATTATTGTGTTCAAATGAAATGGAATATGATTTTGATTAGATAAATGGAAGCCCCCTTGAAATTGCTTAACTTGGGTCTCTCACTGAGACCTAGGGGTATTTCTTAATATGAAAATTCAATTACATAATGAGACCAACTCTACTGGGAGTTCCGAGGATAAGTCAGACCTGCAAAGACGTCCATCCAGACTACAGTTTCAGAAAGCCACCTTAAGCAGAACTGTTGAACTGCAAATGGAAGGGATCTTGTTTGAAATGTCTCACTATCTTCTTTCGTATTTTATGCATATTAGATTTTTACTGAGCTAAAATATGCACACCAAGTTTGAGTATTTTGGTTGCAGTTGGCATACTTTCAGTGTCGCATGCTGTCTCCGTTGCCTCGGTCTAGCACGCTTTTATTACCGCAAAGCAAACTATGTGCCCATATGTGCAGTTGCTCTCGATTGTCCTGCAGAACCAGCAAATCACTCACGTATTTTCCATCTCTACGCATTTCACTAGCATTCTGGATATTTTAATAAGGAAGCGTCCAGCTTGTGATCTTCTTGTCCAGATAATATTCTTAAGCATCTGTGTTACAGTGTGCACCAACTCTTCATTTTTGTTCATAACTCACACTTCCAGTGTTATATCATGTTCAGTTATCCCCTTCAAACATTTGGGTTGCTTCTATTTCTTTTTTTAGTGCATATGAGACTTTTAAAATAATTTTTTTACCAGATATGATATTGAATATCTTCAATTCCAACAGTCAGGAAGCAGAGACAAGACGATTGCTTCAGGTTTGAAGTCATTCTGCTGTGAACTTCACGAGCATCTAGATCTATCAGAGGGACTCTGAAAAAAAGTTTACTTATTCCATCTTCAATGTTTTATCAACTCTGTTTTGTTTTGTTTTCATTTTTGTTTTTTTTGAGACAGTTTCTCTATGAACAGCCATGGCTGTCTTGGAACTCACTCTGTAGTCCAGGCTAGCCTTGAACTCACAGAGATTCATGTGACTCTGCCTCCTGAGTGTTGAAATGAAAGGCATGCCTCTCCACAGCCCAACCATTTTTTCAACTCTGAAAGTGAAATGTTAATATTTTAGAAAATAGGTGTATAGATTTTTTTTCATTTTTGATAACTTTATTTCACTGAGAGGCAGGGAGAATCTAAGGTTGAAATATAGCTGAAAAGCTATAATTATTGACTGAATTCATGTGTAAATGAGTAAATAGCATCAGGTCATCTAAGACTGGCTTTAGGGATACTTGTAAATTTACTTTAGTGGATCATAGAAATACAGAGACGCAGAAGCGGGAAAGAATGACAAACAACGGGCAGGTGAGGTCACGTTTCTGGTGCAAGGATGGGCCTCTCGGAAAGCTGCTGTTTCCTAGGTCTCTGGAGCACTGCGCTGAACAAATTTATACGTCTGCTACTGGTGCCTCAAACAAACTCTAAATAACCTTCACCTTTGAGTCACAGTCGTTGATCACAATGTCTTTCCAACCACAATTGGTCTCCACGCCAGGTGGGAAGGAAAGGGGGATGGCTTTCCATCTTCCTTTTTAGAATGGAGTGCTGACCGCCTTCAGTGGCTGGCCCATAGCTTTCATACGTACCCTGCATCGAAAAGTTGAACCTTAGAAACCCACCCTTAATTAGTTCTGCTCATCTTCCACCTTCTGTTTTCATTTTGTGGAGTGTGTGCTTATGAGCACTGATGTAATCTAGACATTGTGTGTAGGATGCAAAGGGGAGCGTCATCATTGGGTAGGAGGAAAGATGGTGTAGTGGGAAAGATACTTGGGAGAACAACACAGGGCATAAGATAGGCTTCATTTTCATATTTGACAATGGTACACGCTTAGAGCAGAGTTCATGAAATTCTTATTAAAGTATAGAAGAAGAAATAGTCATGTCTAATCTTTGCAAGGATTCATTCCGTAAGCACAGATTGAAACCAGCGCTGTAATTTAGCATCTATAACCAACTCATCCTTCTCCTAAGAAAGGTGTTTAGATCTACTTCAGTAGGTCTAAAAAGACCTAGTTCATAAACTCATTTCTATGCCGAATTATGCATTTTCAGGAATGGCGCAGCAATATTTCTGGTAGAGGCAGTTGATTAAAAAGATGTACATGGGCTTCCGTTTTTCCAGACTCAGCTTCTGCTATCCATTTCTTAGAGCAAAAATGGCAGACCATAACTGTCCAAGGGAAAAGATTTGGTGTTTTGTGTTGCACCTGAAAACTTACTGTCATCTGTAGGTTCTTCCAGAGTTCTCCTCGGGCTGGAAGCACAATATTTCACTGGTTAGACAAAGGTATAAATCAAGCTCCTGGGGGCTTTTGACAGTGTATCGACTTCTACTTACAGTATCAAAAACACATGCGCATGCACGTTTTGAACAATACAAATCAGAACTTATTCTGACCTCTAATCCTTGGCAAATGCAGCTTTGATACATCTGGCATTTGAGGATGAGTGTAGGGGATGTGACCTCCCAAGTCTCCTGGCTCCATAAGCTCTGTCTCTACAGAACTGAGTTCATCTGGAAACTGTGTCTTGGATCTGTTTGACTGGCAGAATTTCTTTATGGAGTTAGCTGTAATTTGAATTTTTTGGCTTTAATCTTTTAAAGTTAATCAAAAGAAAAGAGTCATCCTTTTGGAGAATGTTTCTATATTTTGGGCAAAACCAGAGTCAAAGACACCATCTACTATGTTACCCAGTAGTCTCTAGTGTTTGCTGGGATTAATGCTGTTGTTGCCTCCTGGGGTTTACTCCCTGGGAAAGAACTGTTTACTTCAGGATGGTTGCCTTACTCGCATGAAACTTCAGAGCTCTGTGTTCACTGCAGTTGAAAGTCCAGCCCAGGATGCTGCTCTCGTGCGTATTAACCCTGGATAAGTAGCTCATGGTAGTTCCAAGGTTTTAAAGAATGGCATATAATTTGCTTATCCTAAAATTTACCCTTTCCATTTGTAATTGCAATGCTTTTGCTATATTCACAAAGTTACATAGTTTATACTGTCTGATTCCAAATGCTTTTATTAGTGTCAGCCCACAGTACCCCACCCCCAAAACACATGACTATTAGAGACCAGTTTTCATTTATTCCTCCAGGCCCTGACGACTACAAATCATTTTCTGCATCTGTGGGTTTTTCTACAGAGCACATTTCCATAAGAAGAATCATATAATATCTGCTATTATTTTTCACTTTTTCCGTGTAGCAGGGTGTTTTCTAGGCTCATCCATATTGTTGATTTATGATGCTGCAATGAAGCTGTAAGCTTTTACATGAGTATACATTTTCAAGTTTCTTGGGTAGTAATACTTAGAACTTTAGTTACTATAGCAAATGATAGCACATTTAATTTTTAAAGAGCTGCCACACTGTTTCCCACAGGGGCTATATCATTTCAGACAACTACCATGAAGGTATGAATTATAATTCCTTCATATCCTTGTCAACTCTGATTGTTAAGTTTTTTTTTTTTTGCTAGCCAGCCTGGTGATAATGTGAAAATATTTTCACTGTGATATTGATTTGCATTTCTATAATTGCTAATGATGTTCCATACATTTAAAAAAATATTAGTCTTTCACTTCTGCCTTAGATTTCCAGAAAAGATAGAATTCTTTATCCCTAAGGATTCATTTTTTCATTTTGTGTGTATTAATGTTTGCTTACATATATGTCTGCATACCATGTGTATGCTTGGCGCCCATGAAAGCCAGAAGAAGGCATGGGAACCCCTAGAATTGGAGTTAACAGGCGGTTGTGAGCCGCCATGTGAACACTAGGACTGACCTAGAGTCCTCTGCAAAAGCAGCAAGTGTTCATAACCACCGAGTCACCCTCCAGCTTTAGATTTCTTTTTATTATTAATTATTTTTAAAAGGCATGTATGTGTATAGTATATTTTGATCACATTCATTCATCATTGCCTTCTTTTGTGTTTATTGACTGGGGAAAATCTACCCTATGTAACAATCCAAGGGTTTTTTACTTCTTGAGAAAAATACCTACAGTACTGAGTATATGTTTGTTTGTCTAAGCAGAAGCCACATGAAACAAGGCCATAGAGTGTCATGCCCTTCACATGGAAGCTTTGGAACCTTTCTGATAGCCTTGTGGTGTATGCTCGGGGAGTTAAGTTCTTATATATCCTAAAATGTTGGTGGCTAAATGTCTAGGGGCAAAGAAAATCTAGACTTCAATGGGTATGTTCATAGTGCTTCCAAGACATTATATTTTGGGTAAAAGAGAATATTTTCCAAAAAGGTACCCATGGGAAGAAGGTTTTTTTTTTCTTCCATTAGACTACTTGGTATCATCTTTGAAAAAAAACAAAGCTAAACAAAGTATTCCTGTTGTCATAAGCACATGTTTATGGTCACTCATGGTAAGCTTTGTCAGGAATTTGGCTATCTACTAGCAAACTGGATTTCAGAGCGTGTCAGTTGAGCCTGTGAATAATTTATGAAATTAAGTGGCAACTTCTCAGCGAGGTAGAGAAAATCTCCGTTATTAACAAGCCAGGAACTCAAGTTAATCAGATTCGCTTTCTCTTGTGCTACATTTGGCTGAAAACAGCTCATCATTAAAAATAGATTCCCACCAGTGCTTATGAAATAAAAACCAGCTTCCCTGAGTTCTCCAGAAGCAAATACTGTCCAGAGCCAGCCCTTCCCCTTCTCGTCTCGACCCCACTTGTGAACCATGGAATTCAGGAGCAGGAATTTATCTTAGTCCATACAAATCTAGGCTATCAGCTTCCCAGATGTTAGAGCACTGATTTGGACATGACTGTGAATGAGAACGGGGTAAATAAAAACGTGGTACAACTTGAGTGGCCTTCAGCCCTTGGCCCAGAGGACTTGAGTTGTTTCCACTGGAAACTGTTACACAGCAGCGTCCTTTTGAGATGTCACCACACAGCTTCTGGTGATGGCTTCATTTCTGACCTTAGCTTCTCGTCATGCTGTTTTTAAAAATTACCTCCAAGTCAGCAGCAACATGCTACCTTCATCTCAAAACTGTCGTTTCTTATTATATTACAATCTAGATAGAAAGTTCAGTCCTTTTATTCTAGCATTTTATAAAATATCAATCCCTGTTATACGTTACCAATCTTCAAGCATCCCCTACTTCTTCACTAGATATTAGACACTCTGATCTGATGACTGATGTTCCAGCACTCTGAATTCCTTCCAGCTAGGGCAGCTTTCTTCCTGGAATTCTGATCACTAGACCTTCGCCTAAACCCTCAACCCCGCCATCATCATTCACGACTCAGTTCCTACTTGCATGACTCAGACCAGCTTTCTGACTGAAGCGGCCTTCACTCTACCACATTTGATGGCGTCTTTTTTTGACGTCCTTGCCCAGGGCCCCAAATAACTTTTGAAAACAAGCTGTAGTCTATTTCCCTCAGTGAAATGATAGCCTCTAATTTCTTGTTTCAATTTCCGTTTATCCTTGCTAACTCATAGCTGTCCATTTTAACGTCCGCTTGACTGCATCAGCTGTTTAAACTCTCTTCAAGTAACATTTGCTTTTGAGTTTCAAACCATCTGGTAGCCAGCGGTACCCGAGCTTGAACATGACTGGCTAACCCATTTAAGAAACGTAAGTCAAGTTTAATTTTAGCACCCTCCCTTAAATTTTTTACATTACCCCAAAGCCAACATGCAAAGGACCGTGTAGATTCCTAATGGCAGGGCGCAGTAATCCTTGGAACTAAAATATTCCCGTTAATGACCCTGGTAGATGAATGGCAGGCAAACCATTTATCTACATTTGCCCTCTCTTCCGGAACACTCTTCCCTTGCATCTCATGTTCCTGTTTCACCATCCCCTTATCCCCGGGAGACAGACGAGTGCTAACGTCTATGAGCAGGACTTGACTTATTGGCTGAGGTGAAGGTACATTGATCAAAACCAGATGAAAGCCCCTCACTCCCAGGCTCTTGTGAGCGGGATGGAGATGCTTAGCATTCTTCAGCAAGATTTGTTTCTGTCAGACCTGGGGGAGTCTTCTCTTCTTTTTGGTCACAATATTGATTGAGTGTTTGGTTTACAGCCGTGAGGAAGCCAGTCACCAACTTGCACGTAAGTCAGCTGAGGATGAGCAAACCGCGGCTTCATCTTCTTCCCTCCCTTGCTGCCAAAGAAGTGGAGATGAGGAATCTAGAGCCTTGAGGCTCCTTAGTTCCACAGCACCGGGTTTTGAAAGATGGGCACCTCTCTTTAGAGGTTGTTCTCACCTCTACTCATTGACACTCGGGTATTGCAGTGCTAATATACGTCATCAACTATTTTTTGTTTGTTTGTTTCTTGATGTAACGCTATTAATCCACAATTTACATTTTTCTGAATTTTGGATTCTTTATCTAGAGGGCCATATGTTGGTTCCATTTCTTTCTTGAGTCAAGTTGTGTTTGTGTTTAAAAGCGTTTTCTATGATTCCAAAAGCCACAAAGAAAGGAAGGGCACCTGACGAGACAAGGCACTCTGTCAGAAAGTTAAGTTCTACTCTTGCTATGGACATGTGAAATCTGTTGCTCTTTTCTGGATGTCTAGATACAGGGTCCCTGAGTTGTGCTCACTTGGATTCTTAAAGTAAGCAAGGCCAGTTATAGCAGGATCGTGGGGTACTTGTTATTGCACACCAAGCCCACCGGTGAAGACGGAACAAGAATGGTCTAAATTTTCTAGTGATTTGATGACACTTCCTTTCATAGTAGCAGGACTGGGGGACTTAGCTCAGCTGACAGATGCTTAAATGATGTATACATGGCCTGGGATTGATGCCGGCACAACACCAAAACAAAGCGTCATCTGTCAGGATGTTTCAGAACTCTAAGTCTTGTCTTCTCATTTTGTCAAGGGGGAAATCACACATCTGTGAACATCTTTTGCAACTGGGCAAATCCTAAAAAGCAAACTCTTTTGCTTCTGTGTGGAGCAGAGTTTCCTTGCTTTCTACAGAGGGACATTTCTTGACCTCAGCTCTATGGATACTTTAAATTCTTTTATAAAAATGACATATTATTTGCACACTACTTAGGTGTGTTCTTCTACATATTCAATCATCTCTAGATTGTCAATAATGCCTTTTTTCTGCCAGTGTAAATTCTATATGAATACTTGTGGCTTAAGGAATAATGTCCAGATTTTTTTTTTGCCATCTTCTCTTCACTTCTTAGGTATTTCTCTTTCTCCAGTGGGTACATCTCCAAGGTGGAGTCCTCATGCACTGAGGGCCAGCTGTAATATCTTTAGGCTCAGAGCAGAGAGGTTTGTTTGGCCCTTTCCCCTATTCATGTATCTTTGTTTGGTTTTGTGGCTTGGTGATTTTTGCCAGCTCCATCTGTGTGACCATGACTCTGGTAATGCCCACAGCAGCTTGGTAGACTCACCCTAGTGTATACAACTGAAAACAATGACTGCCTCCCCCTGAGAATGCAAGAGGGCTCACGACTGCAACGGCCATGCCAGAAGATCGCATTTCTCAGCCCTTCTTCTTATGTCTCTTACATTCTCTTTCTATTCCCATGCTGTAATGCTCCCAGAATCTTAAATGTCCAGTTTAGAGCTGACCATTCAACTGCCACTTAGTCTCAGAACCCAGAACAGCCATGAGTCTCTGTATTTCCTGCTGTTCATTGCAAAGGGACACTAGTCTGAGTAACATTTCAGACATACATATTCCAGATATATAGACTTATATTAGAGTTACTGTCTGAAAAGAAACTCATAATATTAACCACATATATTTAAAATGTTACTCAGTGATCCTATTTTTCTGAATTTGTATTCAAATGGTTCTTGTGCTTAAAGACAAAGGTAAAACAAAAATATTTGGGATGGTAACTGTTGCTATTTTATTAAAATGTAAAAAAATTAGAACCAACATTGATATTTTTGAAGAGTAATTTAATTAAGTAAATATATGAAACACACACACACACATACACACACAATCACTGTGTAGTTTCAAAAGACTGCCGCATGCCCTGTGAATGGAGAGGTCCATGTGGTTTGTCACTGTGTAAGAAGTGGAACTCAGGTATTGACCCTGGGGATTCAGTTGCCGGTTCTGCCATCTGCTCACTGGTGACTGTGGTACGACCACTTACTCTTTTTGTCTTCCAATTTTTCATCTCAAAAATGAAAAGTAATAATAAAGCTACAGAGTTCTTGAGAGGGATAAAATAAAACAAGTTGGTCTTGTAATATTTGCCATATAAAATAGTTCCCATATATCATCAAATCAGCAACATAGAAAATACATTGAGGAGAGGGTGGCATATGATGTACATAGTCTGAAAAGTCTTGATATAGATGCTCAAAGGCCATTTAAATTTTGTCTCTATGTACCTGAAATGGCAGGGAAATACTTTTTTATTTTATTATTGTGCTATTTTCATGTACATTTAAGTATTGATTTCATAAATTTTTATTTTCAAATAAAATTGTATTGACATTATTATCCCCTTTCCTTCTTTCAACCTTCCCATGTCCCTCCTTACTCTTTCTCAACACTATGACTTCTGTTTTTCTTTATTTTCTATACATATCTGCCTATGTATATGTGTGTATGTGTGTGTGTATGTGTGTGTGTGTGTGTCTAAATATATAAACACAACCTGCTAAGTTCCTTTAGTGTCGCTTGTATGCATATGAGTTGAGGGATGACCTCTTGGGATTGGATCACTGATTGTGGGACTCATCCCCAGGGAGGACCATTTCCCCTGTTCTCTGCATTCCCTGTTGCCTGTAATTCTCTGTCTGGAGGTGTGTCCTGTGAGGTTTCCTCTTCTGTGCTTGATTTCTATGGGTGGTATGCGTCTTCAGGTCTGGTTTAGGCAGCCACAGTGGTGAAGGATCGTAGGTGAAACCTCTCTGTCGTTTCTAAGAGACATGATCTCGCAGCAGCTCTCCGGGTCCTCTGGCTCTTACACTCCTTCTGTCATCTTCTCTAAGCTCTAGATGCAGGAATTGTGTTAATAGATTTATCACCTGTGGCTGGGTACCTCATGGATTACTTGTTCTCTGTATTTTGTTCAGTCCTGTCTTTCTGTAATGACCTCCACCTGCCGCATAGTACATTGTGGGGCCTCTTCCCAAAGCAACTAAGAGGCCTGGTCCTTTACATATGAATTGGCTAAGGGAAAAATAAATTAACATTTTGTATAAGAACCTAAATTCTTCAATACCTAGGCTTTAAATATTAGAAAACAGTGGAATAATCTTAATCAGTGTGACTGAGTAAGACAACCCCTGGAAAGTGTCGGTGAGAGCTGAGTAAGAACATAAAGAACACAATGTTACACTAATACATTTCCCAAGTGCTGAATTCTCAGTGCATGAAGCTTTGTGATATACTGGAGGGAAAACTCACTTACAGTTGTTTATGGTTTTTGGAACCAGGGTTTCTCTGTGTAGCCCTGGCTGTTCTGGAGCTCACTCTGTAGACCAGGCTGGCCTCAGACTCAGAGATCTGCTTGCCTCTTCCCCACAAGTGTACCACCACTGCCCAGCACACTTATAATTTTAAAGTACTTAAGTTGTAATTAGCCCTTGATTCTCTGTATTTTGGGGCCTTGTTATATTTCAGGATCACAACGAAGAAGAAAAGAGACAGAAAGATAAACTTCATTTGTTTCTGTTTGATTTCTGCTGTTAGGTTTTGGACGTTTTCCAGATGTTAGAATTCTAACAGCTCATCATGTTCAATGTCAACAGAGAGACTGAGTGAAGTTGCTTGGCTTTAGTTTGTCTTTACTAACTCCCTCCCCATTGGCTAATCACGCTCCATTCCAAATTCTCCCAATGAATTTCTTTTCTTGAAATATTGATTTACAATGGGAAATATATATATTTAAAACAAATGAGTCCTAAATGATAATGCTGCCTGTACAAAGACCATGATACTGTGAATATTTACCCAGCATTTGCCTTGTATCAGAGAACAAGCTGTGACCGAGCTGATCCCAGGACAGGAAAGCCAGCCCTGGCTGAGGCTGCACTCGAACTGGGAGAACCTCAATGGAACCACCTTGCAGGAGCTGCTGGTACACAGGTGAGAGCAGACCCTCAGCAGCCATATATGTGTGCATATGGAACAAGGGCTGATCAAGACTATTTTCTCTGTTTTTAACCTGAAAACACTCAAATTTGCCACACCAGTAACTAACTTTCACAGAACATCTGTTAATCTTTAAATGTCAACATTAATTTCCTCTTCATAGATAGGATTAACTTGAACAAATGTCATATTTAATTGGAACTATTAATATTTTAGGGGGGAAATTTGACATCTAATCTCAAGTCTTTCAATGTCTTGCTTTGAAATGAACTCTCAAAACTGGGTTCCCTATAGTTACTATGTTGGACTAGTTATCAGGAGGAATTAGGTGAAAATACTAATAAGTTAGAATTTGAGAAAATAATAAACACAAAATAGCACTAAAGTCATGTAGCCTTAGTCTTCCCCTCATAAGTGATGACATATTAAAAAAGTTTGTCTCCTTTGATTATTGAGGCTGTAGGAGGAAAATAAATGAAAGGAATGGATTCTTTTTTAAAGATTTGTTTTTCCTGTGTGTACCTGGGTGTGTGTGAGGATATACACGTAAGTGTAGGTGCTCACTCATGATAGCAGAAGGTATCAGGTTCCCAGAACTCTTGGGTGACAGGCCTCCTGATGTGGATTCTTAGTACAAAACTCAGGTCCTAATCAAGAGTACTACATGTTCTTAACTGTCGAGCCACCTCTCAGGCCTCCTCCTTTTTAAAAGATTTATTTTGATTTTTAATAAGAATATTTTGTGGTCCTGGGGCTTGAGGCTAAAGTTTCACGCATGCTAGACAATTACTCTGCCACTGAGCTGTATTCCCAGCTCAAGGAATGAATTCTTATTAGACACTTATTGCATTACAGGTACTCTCCAGGTTTTGTTATCTAGTTGACTCATTAATTCCTTAGAATAAACTCCTGAATTATAATTACCTTATTTTAACAGCTGAGGAAGCTAAGGGTTAGATTTAAGAATCTTTAAGCAACTCTATCATAGGCCACAGCCTATATAGAGTAAGTGATGATAAACCCAAGTTAATTTGTCTGACTTCAAAACGTAAGTGCTAGATAGATCACCTCTAAGAACCCCAAAGAAAACTGAACGTGGCCCTTTGTTCCCCAGAAAAATCTTAAGGTTTCTTTATTGAACAAACTTATCTCCAAATTTCTTAATATTTTGTCAAAGGAAGTATTTTTTCCAAATCAGTGACCTAAATCTTTCAACGCAATGGTACTCTTCTAAGCTGGGTGTGGAAAAAGTCCTTCAGACCAAATAAATGAATGAATAACATTCACTTTGGGGTTTGTAGACCTGGATCACTAACTAAATGTGATATTATATAGCAAGTTTAGTACAAGGAGTGGAGTGGGCAATCTTTGTGAGTATCTAACTCAAAAGTCATAATTTTTAAAAAATATAATAATTCACCAACCAAAACTGGTCACTAGTCTCTATATACATAAGCACACATGTGCACATGTACACACAAATACATACATATACATGCTATGCTACTTGGGATTATATAGAATAAACACAAGTTCACCTTTTCCTGTCACCTCTTCCTAGATCCACAGTTTAACCTTGACAGTCTGGGCAAGATGTTTTTCTAATCTAAGTATCCTATTCCTTTATCTTCTATTTTAAAGTGTAAAGCAATATATTATTCTTCTCAGTCTAAATCTCAGGCTCTTTGGGGTTGGGGGAGGCTTATCCGAGATGTTCATCCTTCACCATAGACTCCAACTATCAAATAGGATGATGTAAAAAGCTTCCTGATAAGAATTTCTCTTTCCACAAATGTAATGCCTTGTTGGGATAGAAGTGCGCATTCTCCCCTGGAAGGCTCTGACTACACCTATGCCCTGGGAAATCTTGCAGTAAGACAACTGTGCTCAGAGTCTGAACGCCCCTGACAGTGGACCCTGTGTTGCCTGACTTTGATAACATGCTTTAGGTAAACACTAAGCATGCAATTTAATATTATAACATTTTATGTTTCCAAACCTAGGCAGTCCTGTCCAAGCAGAAGTAAGATTTCCCTTCTGTGTACTAAGCAAGGTGAGACTGGTGGTTTGTCATGGGACATGGCATTCATTGAACCGTGCTGGCTCCTGGGAAACAGGACCGTTTATGCATGACAACCAGAGCTCAGAATCTACTAGATTTGGTGACGAGTGAATCACAGACTGTGGTTTCTGCTCCTTGTTAGACTGCGGTCGCCGCCCTGCTGCGCGCATGAACAAGAGGATCCTTGGGGGTCGGACTAGTCGTCCTGGGAGGTGGCCCTGGCAATGCTCTCTGCAGAGTGAACCCAGTGGACACATCTGTGGCTGTGTACTCATTGCCAAGAAGTGGGTTCTCACGGTCGCCCACTGCTTTGAGGGGTAAGCTGCACCCTTTCTTTAACTTTTCTCTAGATCATTTGTCGCTTGGACATTCTCAGTGGCATACGTAACTCCTTGAAGTCATTTCAGTGCAAATATCATAGCCATTCTCCTTCCCAGGTCTCTATATGTGGAGATCTTCCTGCCTTTTTTGTCTTCTGCTCACTAATGGTCAATCGCTAAATGGTGCTTAGAATGTATGTGCTAAGGAGGGAGGAGGAAAATGAAGAAGTTCGGTAGACTGATTCCCAAGCCCAGTTCAGCCTCTGTTCTGGACATCTTAAGTGTGTTATACATATGTGAATAGACATGGAAATGGTTTGTTTGGAAACTGCATAAGTTGAAATGAATAACTAGTAGGTAGTTTGGGAAGTAGAATTAAAGGTACAATATTTGCATTAGGTTTCTCAGAGACAGAGAACCAAGACTTTCTCCCAACAATTTCTTTCCTACAAGCTTTGTGTGGGCTGGAAGTGAGGAAATCTATTTTGAAGCCTTTGTAACCATGCCAGCAGCAGCTACTAAGACTGAAGAAGTGTATGTATCTTTAAAAGCTATTGCTGTAAACATACATTGTGCATTTCTCCCTGTCATTGTGGGCTGAGTATGTATGTATTTCCTGGCATTATTCAGTCCCTTCCACACTTCCTTCCTGTTATTTGCTCATCATCCTGAAGGTAACCCCCCATAGAACCTGATGAGCCTTTCTCCATGGCTCTGAACACATGCAGTTGGTCCCATGGTGACATTGTTGATTTTCACAATTAGAAATGACGCTTTGTACATTGTTAAAACTTTTCTGGCAATATACCATGGGCATCCCCCTAGGTCCGATCTTGTAGCACTGTTATATTTCTTTTGGAAGCTAAGTACTATTCCGTATGGGCTTATCATGCATTTTCTACTTGTCTTCAGTTGATGAATATTTGAGAAACTTTTAATTTGATGTTATCATAATAATGCTGGGGGAACCCCTTCTTATACAAAACTAGTCTCCTGTGGCTGCTGTTGCTTCTAGAGGAGCATGTGAACACACTTAGCTCCATATGAGGATTACAGGCATGTATACTTGCTTTGCTCCTTGAGGAAATTAGTAGGGAGACATTTTTTTTAAAAAAAATGAGATTATAATATAGTTCCATCACTCCATTTTCTCCCTCTAGATTCATTTATATACCAAACTTAACTCTATTTCAAATACATGGCTTCTTTTCTTTTACTTGTTTTTATACACACACACACACACACACACACACACATGCACACATACACACATGCACACACTTGCATACATACACATACTCGTAAATACATAAACTTGCTTAGTCTACAATGTTACCTGTATTTACATGTTTTGGGGACTGACAGTTTAATATTGGATAGTTAATTGGTGTGCACTTCCCTGGGGAATACTATTTCTCCCATTCTTAGCATTTCTTAGTTGCCTATAATTTCCCTGTCTAGATGTGGTGGTTTGAATAGATATGGTCCTCATAGACTCATGTGTTTGAATTCTTGGCCATAGGAAGTGGTACTATTAGGAGATATGGCCTTGTTGGAGTAGTGTGGCCTTGTCGGAGGAAGTGTGTCACTGTCAAGGCAGGCTTTGGGGTCTGCTCAAGCCATTCCCAGTGGGACCGACTCCTTCTATTGCCTGAAGATCAAGATGTAGAACTTTCAGCTCCTTCTCTAGCAACATGTCAGCCTGTACACAGCCATGTTGTGCCATGTGATAATGGACGAAACCTCTAAAACTCTAAGCCACTCATAGTTAAATGTTTTTCTTTACAAGAATTGTCATGGCATGGTGTCTCTTCACAGCAAGACACTGACTACGACACTAGGGTTGAGGTCTCCTGAACTTCTCCACCTCCCGTCCACGTTAGCATGTTTATTAGTGTTGCCGCTGCTCAGGTCATTAGTCAGCCATACATATGAGACTTCATGGGCATAAATTCTCTGACATTTCTAAGAGACACAATCCATAGCTAATTCCCTGATTTTCTGACTCTTACAATCTCTCTGCCCCTATTCTGCAATGATCCCTGACCCCTCAGTGAATAAGTTATATTGTGGATGTATCAGTTGAGGCTGGGTTTCACAACTGCATTTGTTTGGTTGTCGTTTTCTTTAATGGTTCCTGTCTGTTGCAAAGAGATGTTTCCTTGGTGAGATACGAGAAAGACACTTATTTGTCTGTAGAAGAACAAATCTTTAGAATGTAGTTAGGGTTTGTGCTGATTTAGAAAAGAGGTGGTTCTAAGTTCTAAGATCTATGACTTCTCTAGTCCTAGGTAGTTGGCTGGGTTTCCAGCACCAGGCATTATTTCTCTCTTGTTGAATGGGTCTTCAGTCCCATCAGAGAGCTGTTGGTTACTGCCAAGGGTTGTGCACTACGACTGTACCCTTAGAGCTCTTTTCCCTCATTGGACATTGCTATGGTTCACAGGATTGTTGATTGTCTCCCTTCTGTAGAGGTTCTCATGTCGCTTTCTGATTACAAAAGCTAATCTTTCAAGTCAGATCCAGGATAAAGCCCTATGAGTATGCCTGAAGCACATGGTCATCCACCTCTGGGGTTGGGGGGTTAAGTAAGGGCAATAAAGTTTTGGGAGTCTTGTGGACAGCCCTGACCAAGAAAGATGACAGACATTTAAATGTGTATTCTTTTTTGTCAGTATCTTCTTTATATTGTTATTATTTTTTCCTTTTTTTATTGATTTTTATTGAGCTCTACATTTTTCTTTGTTCCCCTCCCTGCCTATCCCTTCCCCCTCCAACCCTCCCCCAAGGTCCCCATGCTCCCAATTTACTCAGGAGATCTTGTCTTTTTTACTTTCTACTTCCCATGTAGATTAGATCTATGTAAGTCTCTCTTAGTGTCCTCATTGTTGTCTAAGTTCTCTGGGATTGTGGTTTGTAGGCTGGTTTTCTTTGCTTTATGTTAAAAAACCACCTATGAGTGAGTACATGTGATAATTGTCTTTCTGAGTCTGGGTTACCTCACTCAAAATAATGTTTTCTAGCTCCATCCATTTTCCTGCAAAATTCAAGATGCCATTATTTTTTTTCTGCTGTGTAATACTCCATTGTATAAATGTGCCACATTTTCCTTATCCATTCTTCAGTTGAGGAACATTTAAGTTGTTTCCAGGTTCTGGCTATGACAAACAATGCTGCTATGAACATAGTTGAGCACATGTCCTTGTGGCATGATTGAGCATCCTTTGGATATATACCCAAAAATGGTATTACTGGGTCTTGAAGAAGGTTGTTTCTTAATTTTCTGAGAAATCGCCACCCTGACATCCAAAGGGGTTGTACCAGCTTGCATTCCTACCAGCAATGCAGAAATGTTCTCTTTTCCCTACAACCTCTCCAGCATAATTTGTCATCAGTGTTTGGTGTGGGTGAATTGTCTGTATTCTGTCAATCATGTTTTAAATAAATGCTGATTGGCCAGGCAGGAAGTATTGGTGGGTCAAACAGACAGGAAGTAGAGGTGGGGCGATGAGAATAGGAGTATTCTGGGAAGAAGGAAGTTCCCTCTTCAGTCCTGCTCAGATCACCGAAGAAGCAGGATGTGACCTGCCCCACTGAAAAAGGTACTGAGCCATGTGGCTAACATTAATAAAAATAATGGGTTAATATAAGTTATAAGAGCTAATACAAAGTCTGAGCTAATGAGCCAATCAGTTTATCATTGATGCAGACTCTCTGTAATTTTCTTGGGGCTTACTGGCTGTGGGAACTGGGCAGGACATAAACCCCAACAAGCCGGCCCTCATATTACAAGTGTTTTTGATTTTGGCCATTCTTACAGGTGTAAGATGGAATCTCAGAGTTGTTTTGATTTGCATTTCTCTAATGGCTAAGGATGTTGAACATTTCCTTAAGTGTTTTTCAGCCATTTTAGATTCCTCTGTTGAGAATTCTCTGTTTAGGTCTGTACTCCAATTTTTTTATTGGATTATGTATTCTTTTGGTGACCATTTCTTGAGTTCTTTGTATATTTTGGAGATCAGACCTCTGTCTGATGTGGGGTTAGTGAAGATCTTTTCTCATTCTGGAAGCTGTTGTTTTGTCTTGTTGACCATGTCCTTTGCTTTACAGAAGCTTTTCAGTTTCAGGAGGTTTCATTTATTAATTGTTTCTCTCCATGTCTGTGCTGCTGGAGTTATATTTAGGAAGTGGTCTCCAGTGCCAATGCATTCAAATGTATTTCCCACTTTCACTTCTATAAGGTTCAGTGTGGCCGGCTTTATGATGAGGTCTTTGATCCATTTGGACTTGAGTTTTGTGCATGGTGATAGATATGGGTCTATTTTCATTCTTATATGTACTGATATCTAGTTAAACGTGTATCTTGAATACTTGACAAATGGTGGTAAGATGAAAAATATGTGATAAAATTTGATGACTTTATTGGGGAAAAATATAAGTATCAAATCAGTACCTTTTCTTCTCTTGAGAATTTTCATATGTGAGACCCAAAATGATTAGAGGAGTCTCCAGAGTATGTCTGGAAACACACTGTAATGTTATTGCTCTAGAAGATGCCAGATGATTCCAGATGTCTTTTCCAGCTCTGATTCGTAGCCCACAGTAAGCAGAAGATTACACTAGCAAAGCACACCCATCAGTGGTGATTACCTAAATGAACCCACGGCTCTTCAAGGGAGCAGCACCCCTGATGGGTGTATTAATCCAAGTTTATGGACGGCTCTTGTCATTCCCACACATGGTGTCCAAGTTCCCTCTTGTACTGGAGGATCCATATAGTGAGGAGGGAAGCTTGCAAGGCGTATGTTTATAATTCATAACGTGAAGATGATACCAAAAACCTTGAAGAAATTTTGTGCAATACAAAATTTTACAACTGTCAAGAGGGGCCTGCTCATCTACACCAGGTTAGAGACTGCCAAATCAAACTCTTGCTTGACTATGTGCTCATAGTTTAATTCTTTTGTGGTTTCTCCAGTGGCACCGCAGCCTTTTAGAATGTTTAATTGCCAGGCATATTCTCTGCTGGGGCCATCAGTTGCTGCAATTATTGGGATTTACTTCATATCCTGATCCCCTGCTTTGGCAAGGCATAACATGATCCATCTGTGGGCCTTTTCATCCTGCCTCTTTTAATTATGTTTGCGGGAAAGAAAAGACAATTTGCTTTGCATTTCCACAGAGAGGTATTTAAAATTACCAAATAACTAATAAAATCATAAGACACTAAGTTGCCCAGATCAAGCCCCATATGCCCCAATACCAGTTCCGCTTCAAAGGCTGTGAGGAGGAAAACAACTTTGACATCCAGTGATGACCTAGCAGGCAATTCCCTCCCTTCCTCCACCCTTGAAAGACTGAAGGATGAACTTCCTGGGCCAGCCCACAGTCACAAATGATCCAAGCTTCCGATTGCTTTCCAGGGAACTTGTCTGCTAAGCTGTGCATCCCCAACCTTTAACTCTGTCATGTCACGTGTGTCTTGATTTCTACCACCCCACCCAGTCCAGAATTTTGGCTGTGCGTCTGCCTTTCTGCCCATAATACCCAACGTCCTTTCTCTCCCCTCAACATTTAGAGGCCCACAGGTCCAAAGAACATCTGTGCTTTGACAGGATCTTCAACATTCTCATCCCTGGATCTTTGTGCCAGCTACAGCAGGAAGGCCTCCAAGGTGAAGGGCCCATTTTTGTCACTTCCTCTTTCATGTTATTAAGAACAGAGACAAAGCACAACTCAAAACAAAAGAAAGAGAGAAGACAATGATGATGATATGTCTGACTCAACATTATTTGGATCTTTAATAATCCCTGAGAAGATTTCCATCTAACTCAGGAAAACCCCTCTTAACTGTCACGGAACAAATCAGACCCTAAACGTCCTAGCTTTTCTGATCTGAAAGTTTTATAATTCACCCAGAAAGGGAATTACTGAGGGCTGTGATGTGTCCTCAGGATTGCCCCTTCATCTTGGTGCTTATGAACTAGGTCAGTCATTCACAAGTTATTTTTCCGTTTCATCATCTGGCAGGATTTGATGCATCCCCATCAGTATAAGTGTTCATGATCACAGAAATTCTTGGCTCTGGCCTCCCACCTCCCCTGTGGTACTAGTCTCAGCATTATTAAAGTGTAAGCAAATGTGGCTTTGAAAACTTCTGGGTGACTAGAACCTGGCTCCATGCTCCCCACTGCCCTGTCTCCTGTAGAGTTATTCCAGTCTCCTCTCTAGAACAACAACAACAACAACAACAACAACAACAACAACAACAACAACAAAGTCTATGATATAGATAGTAGTTGGCCTGAATTACCAACTAGTCACCGTAGTTTCTGAAGCTTCTAACACTAATACTTCCCTTCTACTTTTGACTTTTGATTAAAAGAAAGCTTTAGGCAAATTAAGTTTGGCACAGTTTCATCAGAAGAAGAGTGAGTGTGCTTTGGGAAGCCTTCAGAAGCAGAAGAGATAGAGACGTACCGTTTCCGGTGCCATCGCTTCCTATGCCGGCACACCACACCTGGGACAGAAGGTTGAGCGTCGCTGGAGAACATCATGCACCTGACTGCTAAGGGAGCTCATGCCACATGTATGACCCTGAACCTCACATCAGTGTCTAACTAATGCGTGGACACTTTTACAGTAAAGTCCTTTCTCACCTCAAGAGACAGTAATTATTTGACAGCTTTTATCTCAACAAATCTCCATTGTCCTCTACTAATCTCACCTTATATATCCTCAAAAATATAGATATCATTCTGTCGTATCTTTCATCCTGTCTTATTCCCAGTTCCAAGAATTTCCTTGGGTCTTTGGTCTTATTTCCTGCTTTGCCTTTATTTGTGGTGGGTGATGTGCCCCTTCTGATTAACAACGATCGTGTTCCTTCTTTGTTCTTCATAGACTTTACTCCTGACAGTACCATTCATCCGTGCATCAGTTTACCCCTGGGAGCGCATAGTTCCTTTCACATCTGTGCCTCAACATCACTTACTTTAAAGTGAGTTCACTTCCATCCTCAACTATTGCTCCATTTTGATTACTGTCCACCGGAAGACTCATAAAATATCCGCTATAGTTATCCTCTCTAGCTAAGAAATGATGCTTACTGGAGCTTGGTAATCCTGTCCACCTTGCCAAATCAGTAGTGAGTTTTCAGTTCTAGTGATCAGCTAGAAGATCAGTAGTCTCTCACCATCACTCCCCAAATACTGAACTGTACATCCATTCGGTGTATAAAGCATACACGCTCGATCAGATAGGAGATGAATTTTACAGATATTATCTGCAAATCATATTCGAATGGAGAGGTGGAAGCAGCGAGAGTTGTAGGCAGGAGGCTCTGCTTGGCTGCAGTTATCTATTAGAACGAAATGAGCTGTAACAGACAGCGCTTTCCATGGAGGAGCCATTTTCATTTCCTACGCTTTTCTTTTGAAACACACTCCTACTCATTTTACGGCTGGGACTTTTGATAACTGCTGTAGTTCCATGCCACTCTGTGATAGGCTCCAATTCCACAGTGCTCGAATCCATATGTAGCTAAACGTTAAGTGTTCAGATGATTCTTGCTCCCCGCCCATTCATTGTGACCACTTGTGATGGTAGAATACAGACGGTGAATGCTACTGTTTCTACTTAGCTATACTAGCTTTGGGATTGTGCGGCTACATTATAATACCCGTCTTTTCCTTTCTTCCCTCCTTCCTTCCTCTCTTCCTTCTCTATTTATTCTTTCTTCTGTCCTTCCCATCTCAAAATCTTCTCAAATCTAATTGCTAAAGGTCACACACACACACACACACACACACACACACACACACACACACACTTGCTTAAGCCCTTCTGTTAGTTTTTCTGGGCCCTTGCCCTACAGAGTGCTCTACTTTCTGTAATTTTATCCCTGGTGACTGACTCCCGTCACACCTGGAGGTATCTGCCTCTATAATCTGCTATCACATTACTTATAAAGTTACCATCTACCTGATAAGCTTTTCCCCCGTAGTTCCTCAGTTGATGTCTATGGATGCTACTCATTGATTCAGAGCTCAATAGAAAATGTGTGGTGTAGGTGTTCCAAGGGCCAGCATTCTGACCCCATTAGTTATGGTCACTATCTGTGACTTACGCAACTTTCCATTAAGTATTTCTATATACCTCTCATTTCTCTTTGGCTCGAAATGGTCTCTCACTGAACTGGAACTTGCCAAGTAAAGTAGGCTGGCTTGCCAGCAAACCCCAGGGACCTTCTGTCTTCCCCTTCCCAGCTGAGTTTACAAATGCGCATGTCCACTCTTCTTCCCAGTGATAGTTCTGGGGATCTAATTCAGATCCTTGTGCTTGTAAAGCCAATCAGAGCAATTCTCTCAGCTCCTGGATCCAGAGAACTTTGGCATGACTATCACTAAAGATGGGGCAGGACTCTTTGAGGCTAGTTTGAGGTTTGGCATCCAAATGGGAAGTACTCTTCTTTATGTTGTGGATTTTAAGGTCATATACTTGGCTCTTTGTATCCCGATTTCCCCCATTAACTTTATAACCATGTCCTGTTTGTCACTGGGTGTCCATGTAGCCTAGAACTCTTCCCCGTCTTCTTCCTCCTAGAGACAGGTCTGTCTCTGCCCTCATTCCTGACTCCCTTTTCTAGCACACGCTCAGTTTGTTCAGACCATGGCAAACATAGCGTGAAAAATGATTGGTTTATATAACGAAATCAGTCTGCTGTTTATGCACTTCTCCTTGACCTCAAAAACCCCTTATCTGCTTTATTAGTTCTCTTTTTCCATGGTTGTGGAGGAAAAGTATTGAGAAACACTTTAAATTCCATATCATGTGCATAATAAAACAGAAAGGGATAATTTTGTCTACCATTTCCTTTTCTTACTCTTGGATATTAATACTGTGAGAATACTAGGTTGTGTAGCAAGACTACTGAATGTACATTAATAACAGTTTTTGGTTTTATTGACCCCCACATTTTACTGTTAGGTTTAAATTAACCCCAATATAGTTAATTAAGTACTTAATTTGATGTTATTTCATTTTATTGCAGATAATTAAGAATACTTAATTACTTTAAATATTGCTTATGACTAAAGCAGAGGTGAATTGTTGTAATACAACTAAGTCATTGTAGTTCTGGGGTAAGAAGCTTCTAATGAGGCAATTAATAAATCAATCTGAAAAAGTATTATTGATTTCAGATGTCTTAAACAGCGAAATTCAATGAGAATGTGGTATTTCCTCAATGGTCATGTAGACTTACTCCTGTAGACGAGGAAAAAATGCAACAAAAGTCTAGATAAAAGGAGGAAAGCAGAAAGGAGGAAAAGTGTGTACTTTAAGTGACAGAAATATGTAATGAAACGTAATTTTGTAGCATTATCTTGTCATTCCCAAGACATAACACGTCCTCCAACTTATTACAGTTATTTCATGAACTATATTTTATTTCATCTTCACTCAGTCCTATAATTTATATAGGCAGACGCCTTGCCTTTTTGCTTGCTGTGCTCTCTAGTACAAAGATTGGCTTAGAAAAATTGCAATTTATCCATGACATCATTTTATAGGTTTGGCATTACTTTCTTTAAAACAAATTTTGAAAGTACAGAATGTGTGACTGTAGAGAGCTGTTTAGTGAACTTTGGGCCAAGGATCTAATAGAACTGAAATAAGCTTGAACGTCCAAATTGACTACTTGCCAAAGCCAAGAGAGCCTGTCTCATGCTGATTTCCAGCTTTGATTTCCTCTCAAGTGATACGGTGGAAATGTCTAGGGAATTGGTACTTTAATATCTCTCCAAATGATTCCATGTGTACCCTGGCATGACAGATGAAATCGATCTACTCTAACTGATCTAACCAGAAGTTTGTGAGTGAGGAAGAGTGGAAGGATGGCGAGTTCTTTGTACCATAGTAGAAGGGCATGTGCACATGAAGGACAATCCCTTAACACTATTATCCAACAATATCCACAGCTTTGTCCACTCAGGACAACAAAGGTCTGTAAAAATAGGAGAGCATGAGTGCCCAAAAATGACTTTGACCTCGTTTACATATTTGGAGTCTACTAATAATGCTTTAAAATAATTTAGAATAAGTACTTGTTAACAAGTACCTTTTAGAACCCACTCTTTGTCTGGCCCTAGAAGGCCATATAGATAAAGCAATGAGTAAGACCAATAAAGTCCCTGTTAGAGTTACAATCTAAAATGTGCCCCCTTTTCTGGTTATTATTTACGTATGTATTTATCTATCTGTTTATTAATTTATTTATTGTCAACTTGACACAAGCTAGAGTTATCTTGGAAGTGGGACCTCGGTTGAGAAAATTCCACCATCAGATTGCTGTAGAGCATTTTTTTTCGGTTAATGATTGATGTGGGAAGGCCCAGCCCACTATAGGTAGAGCCACCCCTAGGCAGGTGGCCCTGAGTAGTTGAAGAAAATTAGCTGAGCAAGTCATTGGGATCAAACCAGTAAGCAGTGTTCCTCTGTGGCCTCTGTTTCAGTTCCTGCCTTTAGGTTCCTACCTTGAGTTCCTGCTTTGGCTTCCTTTCTTCAATGGACTGTGACCAGAATTTAGGCCAAATGAACTCTTTCTTTCCCAGGTTGATTTTGGTCATGGTCTCTATCACAGCAATTAAGCTAACCAACACACATACCCCTAACATTTATGCTCCAGCTGGTGGTACTATATTGGAGGGCTGTGGACTCATTAGGAGTTAGGGTCTAGAAGTGCATGGGCCTTTGAGGTTTATAACCTAGCCATTGGTTGAACACTTGCCCTCTGCTTTCTGAGCTGCAAATGTGAGGAGCCTTAACACACACACACACACACACACACACACACACACACACACACACACTCACGCATTCTTTTGCAACCATGCCTTCCCTACCATGGTGGACTGAAATCCTCTGAAACCATGAACCAAAACAAATCTTTCTTTGGTTAAGCTGTGTGAGTGGCATGGTCACATCTATGTGAATATACTAACACAGTTCTTATTTTCACTGATATAAAACTCCATTGGGTGGGAGAGGGCAAAATAGGGATTAGACAGATGGATATATTATCATTAAATGTCATTGATATCCATGAGGACCACAAGAAGGAAATCAGAGCAGGTTCATGAGCAGAGAACAATAGAGAAATTAGAATAGCAAGGTGTGGGGCTTACACTGAAAGCAGGAGTGAGAGGGACTTTCTGATGCCTGAAGTATTGGGTTCACGAGGGAAATGATTCAGTTAGAATCATTGGAAGCTTGAAATGCTTGGAAGCATTTCATTCCGGAAAATAAATTCTGAAAGTTTAAACTTCATCAATCATGTGGACGACTCTTGACCATCTTGGCCATTAGCAAGCATCCCGGTGAGTGTGTTTACCAGACAGTTGGATCAAGTTTGCAACCCAGGTCAGAGAATTTAGCTCATGGTCTACATTTAGGAGTCATCAGAGTATGGTATGTTTAAAAACATGGAGTTACAGGAAATCAAGGGAGTGTGGTGTGCATAGAGAATGCAGAAGAAGGGTCCCAGAGCATATCAGCATTGTCACCAAGAGTGTGGGAGAAGAACCCAGAAGAAAAGACAGGCAAGGGGGAAGCAGGGAGCAATGCAAGGGGGCAGCAGGGAGCAACACAAGTTTGGGGGGAAATTCCACAGAGTGGTGAGACCTGTAAACTCTGGGGAGAAAGTTAAGTTTTTTAAGGTAAAATTGTCTAACTATTGATGACAAATGCTCCCCTAAAATGAAACCTGAGATTAACCATTGGGGTTTGTAAGTGGTCATTTAAAACGCTGGCTTTAAAATTTGCACATAGCTGACCAGTGTTGTAGGGAGTGGGGCCCCTTATTCATGTCACCCTGCTAATTTGACCCCAGAAATAATCACGCATAAATTGTATTAATTAAAACACTGCCTGAAAAAAAAATAAAAAAATAAAACACTGCCTGGCCCATTATCTCTAGCCTCTTATTGGCTAACTCTCACATCTTGATTTAACCCATTTTTGTTATATTACCATGTGGCAGTGGCCTACCGGGAAAGATTTGGCATGTCTGTCTCTGGCAGCTCCATGGTGGCTCTCCCTCTGCCCCTCTTCCCAGCATTCAGTTCTGTCTACTCTACCTACCTAAGTGCTGCCCTATCAAAAGGCCAAGGCAGTTTCTTTATTCAACCAATGAAAGCAACACATAGACAGAAGAACCTCCTACACCAGACCTGAAAGTTTACACCTCCCTGAGGTGTTTGTTCTTCCTTGGAAGCTCCTCTTAGTCTTGCCTTTCCCCCCTCCTTTCTCTTTTTCCAACTCCACCCCTGTTCCTCCCTTTTTCTCTCAACTTTATCATTCTTATGCCATGAAACAGGCAACTGGCCCTAAGACCAAACTTGTTCTATTTTCAACAACACCCTATCCAGAAAGGTTGAGTGCTTGCTGCCAAAACCACAATAATACATCAGAGATTAGCATGGCCCTGCGCGAAGATGACTTGCAAATTTGTGAAGCATTCTGTATTTTAAAAATAAATAATTATAGAAATAGTGAAGTCTGAACTTTGCTTCCTCATATAATCGCACACTCAGCCATTCATTCCTCGGGCATTGTGTGACCACTTCTTATGCAACTGTATTGGGAGATAGGCTTGGGAACAGGCATTGTTTATATACAAAAATCACTTTTAAAAACCTGTGCAATCAAAGCAGATAGAATTGAAGGTACTCTTGAATTGTTTTAGGAGAGAGGATGCTGATATTTGGAAAGTGGTACTTGGCATAAACAACCTGGACCATCCGTCAGCCTTCATGCAGACCCGCTTTGTGAAGACCATCCTGCTACATCCCCGTTACAATCGAGCGGTGGTGGACTACGACATCAGCATAGTGGAGCTGAGCGATGATATCAATGAGACAAGCTACGTCAGACCAGTCTGTTTACCCAGCCCAGAGGAGTATCTGGAACCCGATACGTACTGCTACATCACAGGCTGGGGCCACATGGGCAACAAAAGTAAGCCAGGGGCATTAGCAATGTTTGTCCTTTCAGCTCATAACGGAAAAGCACTAGGCTTCCTTCTAGGCGTTGGCTACTGTTTCCCAATGCACATGGACATCACAGCCACACAGAGTAAAGGCTTTGACTGTGTTATGTTCTCCATTCTAAGCCAATTGTAAACATGAACAATCCATCGTAACACATAAATCTGCCCACCTCAGGTGCAAGCATAAGCCTCCTTCCTGGTAGCTCTTTCTCCAGGGAGTTCCTACCAATGTTTTGGATCTTCCATGCAAGGTGAGACTTAGCAGACATCCCTGCGAGAGAAGGCAATAGTTTGGACTACCTCTTAGTAGAATTTCTCAGAAGCTGTGTGGAATAATTAGGTAATTCCATTTCTGCAGGCAAGTTACATGATCACTTTTCAGTTCTGTAATTGATTTGTTCTTATCTGCATATACAGTGCATCCTTCTATAAAGAAATGTGATACATATCTTATGATTTAAATTACTTAAATTTGGCTTTATAAAAATGATTTGAAAACAAAACACGTAGAAATTCTTTTTTAACCATTCAATCTCAACCTCCCTAAAGGACACTTGCATGTAGTTTGACCTATTTAATGTTTAGAATAAGAACTGAGCCAACAAAATCGTTGCATCAGCTGCAGAAGTAGGCCAGTCTTCTCAGAATGGTGGTGTACACTGGCCTTCTAGCATCTTGATATTAACCAAAGGAACACCAACTTAAATGAACTTGTTTTCTCCTTGAAACTTAATCAGATAGTTTGTGAGCTGTTTCTTTTCTGTATGATTGAAAAAAAATGATGGAAAGGAAGTGTTTATAGACACTGATGACTCTTTCAAGAAGATCTTCCTATAAGAATTTTGAAGGTAGTATTGCCTTATAATGGGACTATTCCTATTCATGTTGCTGTATTAAGACCCTGATTGGTATTATAATGAAATGAGCAGAACATCCTTCACAGTGTCTCTATTTGTGTTCTTCTCAATATATATCTATATGAACTTACAGTAATAGGGTACCATAGAGCTTACACAGCAGTTAGGGGATAGTGTGAATAGCCAGCAATGGAATTTAATCAGGTGGATCCCATTGACCTTGGCCATTCTAGTCTCTTCCTTTCCACAGAAGGAATGAGATAGTCCTGTAACACACAGGATTGTTACACAGAAGAAAAGCACAGTGGTCCAGAAGCTGCTGATGGTATGAGCCTCAGCTACCCAAGGGTGCAGTACCTGTTGCTGCTGTCTCTTTATCATTGCCATCCTGATGACTTGTTAAACTTGTACTGCATCACATTTATTTTTCCTCAGATGATGAGTATTACTAGCACGGCTTGCCCATCATTTCCTCAAGAAACAATCTGTATGATTTTTAGGATGTCCAAATAGGATTTATGAGGTTTCGCTTGAAGACAACAACTGTTATTCTTGAAAATTGTTAAGCAAGACAGAAATAATATATTCTGTCTATTATAAGCAAGAAATGATATCATCCTTTTCACATCTTTTTGCCACAGCCTCTAGGGTTAAAGGTTCGATATTAGAAGAATGGCCACAGGAGCACATGTGGGGAGGGCCCTTCCCTGAGAGGGTCAGCAGATTTTCTCTGTACCTAGAGAGCACGGCAGATGTGCTGAGCTAAAAACTCTCCCTTGTTTCCCCCTTTTCATTGTAAAAGCTGATCTTTCTCCAGAGCAGATGGCAAGGGGGAAACGCAATCATTTCAACCCTTCTGCCACGCTGGAAAAATAAGGACTTTCATCGGATGATTGCTATTGAAAGTTCCGAATAAAAAATTTGGGTTGCAAACAAGTCTTCACCTTGAGATGATTTTTTTTTCCCAAAGACAAGGTTTCTCTGTGTAGCCTTGGCTGTACTGGATCTCATTCTGTAGGCTGAGGCTGGTCCCAAGCTCACAGAGATCTGCCTGCCTCTGCCGCCTCCCTCTCCAAGTGCTGGGATTAAAGTTGTGGACCACCACCACTTGGCAAGCTTTGAGATGGTATTAAAGGGAAAGAAAGCATTTTCTAGGTATATGAAAATATTCCTTTGTGCTGGCCTTACCTTCGAGTCACTTCTATGCCCCTGTGCATCTTTTGTTTCTTCTTTTCGAATGCAGTGCCCTTTAAGCTGCAGGAGGGAGAGGTCCGCATTATCCCTCTGGAGCAGTGCCAGTCCTATTTTGACATGAAGACCATCACCAGTCGGATGATATGTGCTGGCTATGAGGCTGGCACCGTGGACTCGTGCATGGTAAGCCGCCTTCTCACTGTGCCAGCAATCAGAATCCTCCATGACTTTGGTGAGCTTGTAGAGCTCCATTACAAGTCATGTGAGGTCCCTCAGGAACATCTGGAGAAATCGTTTACTGCCAGGAGGAGGACAGTTGTGTCATTCCGTCTCCTTTGATCATGTTGCTGGCTAGGTCAAGACTAATTAGGAGGGGCAAATGAAAACCAAAGCTTTCAATCCAGTGTCCTAAGCAACAAGGTAGGGGACCCCAGAGGATATTGGCAGGTGTAAAATTGAAGATATTAGGATATACATTGGCACCCCAGCTCCCACAGTGTGCGAAACGACTTGTCCCTAATGTGACCACCCTGGCATTGCTTGAGATCTTATGGTCCTCATTTGATTACCAGCCTGTCAAATGCCACTGCCTTCAAGCCCAGGCAGGATGTGTGGCCACAGCAATCTGCAAACCATGCCTCTTAGCAGTGTGGGGAAGTGGTTTTTTACTTTAACATTTAGCAGTAATTGTGACAAACTGTCTCTGGGGGTTCAAATGGGCAAGTAAACAAAGAAGCTGGCAAGGGAGGAACAGGTAGTGGTTTTTACACTGCTGTTCTGTTGCTTTGAAGTGATTAGATGGCTCCTCGGAGTTTAGAATTAAAGAGAGATGAACCATGCTTGTCTAATGACATTAATGAAATAATTACATAATTAAAGGGCATTTGTGATGGTTCATTTTAGAACATTTTGTGCAACTGATTTATGGGGTGTATGTGTGTGTGTTGATTTTCCATTTTGGGTAATTTCTACTTTTATAAGACCAACCCAATTTAAAGAATAAAATTGAGATGATTGGCTTTGATACATCAAGGCTTTTATGACATTTTGTTATGTGCAGGAAGTAACTAAGGGTCTTCAGATCTTGTGACAAGAACAAAAATCTCTTTACAAACTAATTCTATTCCTTTAAAGCTCAGAATCCATCATGCCTATTGGAAAGTTCTGTTATAGGGTGGAAAGCAAATACCCTCCTAGGCTTACGATGAAAACCTTATTTGAAGTTTTCCAACTCGGATAAGCTGGTTTGGGCTTTATTGTACCCTTAAGATGATAACCCTGTCACTAGAACTCTGAAATTCCATGACTAACATTAATTGCTGTCTCTTGCAGGGAGACAGTGGTGGGCCTCTGGTTTGTGAGCGACCCAGAGGACAGTGGACATTATTTGGTTTAACTTCATGGGGCTCCGTCTGCTTTTCCAAAGTCCTGGGGCCTGGAGTGTACAGCAATGTATCTTACTTTGTTGAATGGATTGAAAGACAAATATATATCAAGACTTTTCTCCAAAAGGAATTCCAAGGGTGAGCAGAGACTCTGCCAGCAACCCACACCAAGCACGGCCCTCTTGACCATGAAGAGTGCCCTGCCAAGAGCTGCACAGATGGGCTTTCGTGGGCGGGGCGCTCAACATGCCCTGCAAGACCTCTTGTTTGCACCAGACCCGTTTTCCTCAGCCTTTTATTTTTCTCCAGCTTCATCATTCATTAATTTCATGAATTCTTTTCAAAGCACAGAGCACAGTAGGTTTTGTTCTTTCCCTAGGCTAACCTTGAACGTAGTGTGGAAGTATCATCTCTGTAGAGACGACGTCTGGGGCTCTATGGGAACAAGTGATAGGACGTTCCTTTTCGTACTAGCACAGCACACAGATGGAGACACACTGACGGGGCTCCTCCAGTGTCTGTGCAAGCACAGCAGTTTAGGGGGCACCTTTCAGAACCGACCTTGGAGACTGGCTTTTAATTCATAAAAAGCCAAGATAATGTATATGCTTATGTTATTTACCAGACTCTTCTAAATAATTTGGAGAAGTTATGAAAGAGAAAAGACTCGCAGTATTGATCTGGACAGTTGAAGTTGCAAGACAAACAGAATGTAAAATTCTCTAGCCATCAAAGCTAACACTCAGAAGTATATTTCTATCCTTTCTGCATTCAAATTAAGATTGTAATTTCATAGACAAACTCCATAGGACTTTTCCCATTACTGGGGATGTTCAGTATATATCAGTTAGATAACTGAGATTTCAACAACTGGGGCAATTTTTGTTGAAACATTTTGTTTTTTTTTCTTATATGAAAATGAATGAGAACCTTCTCTACTTTGGAGACAAGAAACAAACAAAACAAAACAAACAAACAGAAAAACCAAAAAAAAAATGAAAAAAAAGAAAAGAGGAAAATTAAATGGTATCCCACCCATAATTAAGTCTGAAAATTAGTCTTCCAATGTTCACCCAAACCAGAAATGTCACAGAAATATATTTCAAAGTGTAGCAAAATGTTGCTTGGAAAAAAACATTTTGCAATTTCCCCCTAATGATGTCTAACATCTGGTGTTGCCATTTTGCCTCATTGATAATTAAAACAAAAAAAAAATTAAAGTTGCTTTTAAGCACTGGGCCACTTTACACAAATTAATTTCTGAAGCAATTAGTGGGTAAAAGTATTTTTTTCCACTAAAAAGCTTCAAAACACAAACCTTCATACATATCTAATTTAATTAGCCAGACATCAACTATGTAACATCCAAATGCCTTTTTGAACAAGTAGGATGTTCTACGAAACTTCACCAGCAACCAGACTGCCTCAGCATTCCAAACAGGGACTACCTGCAATTTTGTATGTGTATTTTGTACTCTTTTTCTATGTGTCAATATAGTTCAAATCCAAAAAGTTGTCTCAACCCTTATTTTCCATGTTGTTCCTCTCTAGTCCTGGAACTTGTTACAAAGAGTGTGTAGCACTTGCCCTGTGTTCACAACTGGATGAAGGTTTAAGACCATTGGTCAGTTTTGTTATAATTCTTGGTACATAATTCATGAAACAATTTTTTAGCCTTGATGAACTCATATTCAGTACAATATACATGTTGGAATTATTTTAAATAACTCTGAATACAATTAAAATGATATATTTTTTTCTGGAGGCATATAGACACCAAGTTCCAGGAAAGGGGCTATTTCTCTTCTAGCACGGTGTGCCCGATTTCCTGTCAGGCAAAATGTGCATGTTGTCTGCTGGCTCTCACAGGAGCCTGCTCTTTAGACTATTAGCAGCTTCACCTTTAGGCTTATGAGCCGCTGATAGGATCCATCGCTCCTGGAGTACCCGGAAAACATCAACCCTGCTAAGAGAACACGAGTCATCAATGTCCACAGCGCATTTTTGCAAGTGTTCCTACTCTTCAGAAACCTTTCATAATAAAATTATATCCCAAACCATTTATTTTTCATTTTCTTGGATTCCTCAAAATCTGGTAAAATATTCAAAATATGAAAATACGTTACACCACGCATGCTTTGCTCATCTGGCGTAAAATTGTTATTCTCTTATAAATTCAGCCTTTTAAAAGCTGTACAAAGATCTCAATCTCCTTAGTCGAGGGGCCAGGTGTTTTTCAGAAGTTTTGAAATAAAAAAAAGAAGTTAATCACCAAGTAATTAAACGCAGCAGTCCGTTCGTAGCGAGATACACAAATGATTGCATCAGGTATGTAAGTAGGTTCAGATTTTCCAACACATTGAGTTTGCACCTAATTTATAAACAAAGTTGGGGGTATTTGTGAGTTATAGATGTAAGATTATAGCCCCATGACATAAACATTCAATACTTTCCTATATTCCTATGAGAAGATAGATAATTCACATCTTGGAAATGACCTTTTGCTCACTCCTTTTTAGCATATTCCTTTACTCTTAGAGTAAAACCTTTTATATGCATATGAGCATCTCTTTAACATTTATTTGGGAAATGGTGATCTCAAGGAATGATTTCCAGTTGTTGTGGGGATGATGAATGATCTAATATCAAGTGATTTTTAATCCCCCCCCCCCAGACAAAGAGGTTAAAAAAGCATTCTGGCAAAGGCATGCCTTAGGATTTTCCTTCTCAGCTCTGGCACCAATTACAGCTGGATTCAGGGAGGAGTGATGGGAATGACAACAGCTTTCAATGAATATTATTTATTAAATAATTTATTTAAAAAAATCTCAGGGAAGCAGAAGGCAACTTCCTTTAGTCACGTGATATTGTCATGTTGCAAAAATGAGTCTATTTAAAAAGGCCATTTAACAATAACAGGAGGGTACAGAAAAGTCACGCGGACAGTACAGGCAGGCAATGCTAGGCCCTGAGGATAACAGTTTATAAGACTTTGCTGTAGACATTGACTTTTAGCATAGCGATTCATGAAGGGAACTCCACATGACTGGTAGGCGACAGCTTTCAGACGAATACAGAGGTTTTGAAAGTCTTCAACAACAAGAACTCAGGACCTCACAGTGGCAAATTGACTCTGGTGTAAACTAGCCTCGGGGCACTAAGTGAAGCCGGTGTCCATGATCTGTCTCAGCAGAAAACGTGCTACAGACATTTCTACCCTTAAATATGTTCATTTCTCTGAGAGCTTTGGGATTCCCACTGAGTGTGGCTTGTATCAGTCTTGTCCCACATCACCTTCTGTAGAGGTTACCATGCAGACAGTGGTTGGGCGCAGTAACAGCTATGAACTCTCAAATGGTTTCCGGGAGACTGCTTGGAAGCTGATTGTCTCATGTTGGTGTGGATATCATCCGTTTTTGAATGCGGGAAGTTGCTCACGGTCTGTAGGCTCAGCTGATTGTGTTTCATGACCTATCTGTCTGTGTCCTGATTGACAGTACCTACATATGGGGCGCTCATATGTCCTCTCTTAACAGCAAATAGAGCAGAAGGCAGCTGGTGCTGCTGGAAACACTGGCCCTCTTTTTTTTTTCCTTCCCTACGAAGGCTCTGCTTCAGCACAATGCTGAAATGAGTAGATACGCCGTGTGTGTGTGTGTGTGTGTGTGTGTGTGTGTGTGTGTGTGCATGTGCTAAACACCTTTAGTCAGGGACCAAAGGCTTCTCATGGGAAACAAAAGGCTCTTGGGGGTTTGTAACAGCCTTGACCATCCTACAACTCACTTTGTAGAGCAGGCTAGCCTTGAACTCGGAGATTCACCTGCCTCTACCTCTCAAGTGCTGGTTAAAGGCTGTAATGAGTCAGCTTTAAAAGTCCTTTTTTTTCCCCCCTTAAATTAAAATTCAGGTAGGATATCGCTTAAATCATTTTCCAAATACATGAGACTTACCTCTAAAATAAATACATTTCAAATGAATTCCCTTTGATAATGATTGCATTTATAAGACAATTGAAATTCCTTTACAAAATCTAAAAAGTTTCATAAAAAACAACATATGATCCTGAATTAAATATTCCACTTCCCTGAACTCTGCTCAGGTCAAACATGATCCCTTGTTTACAAATGTGCACACCGGTATACAGTTGCAGACATGGTGTTGGGTTTTCCACACTGAACAAAATGCTGATATCCCTTGTACCGAAACACAAGCAATCCTCACTTCTGAATTCTTCAAAATTTGAAAGATTACGTGCAACGCTAAGCAGGGTATCCTGTGTTTTTAACATGCTGAGGGTTCAGTCATCTTTGAGGCACCTGACTCAGAGTAGTCAAGATCTAGCACAGTCTCACAGGTAGGGATGTTTTCTGGCTCAATGGCAGGCGCTGTTGCTGGCTTCATGGCAAGGGCAGCAGAAGGAGCAGGCACAGGTCTCCCTGACTCGGCAGCTGGTTGGGTGGCACACTTGGATGCCGCTTGATTGGTCTTTGCAGTCCCTGCCCACTTCTTGAGAGCTTCCGCCCTCTCCTCTGGAGCTAGTCTGTCAAAGCACTTGGCTCTCAGAATGGGAGACGGAAACACGGATCCCTGAAGAACGCGGTATAGAAACCTAGATGACAAAAAATACCACAGAATCATGTTCACTTCCATTGCATCATGGGAGCCAATGGAAATAGTAACCAGTCAAAAAGAAGTAAAAGAGTCTGGTAGGCACTTGGTCTCTGAGATAGCGCAAGTAAGTAAGCTATAATATGGAGATTAAAATAATTTTAAACCTGGCATGGGGGAAGAGCCTCTATAATCCCAACACTTGGAAGGTTAAATTGGAGGGATAGCATGAGTTCAAAGCCATCTTAAGCTTGACGGTGAGTTCCAGGTCTGCTTGGACTATTATGCAAGACCATGATTTTAAAACTCAGCAACTAAAAATATTTAATAAATTAATATCTGTAAAGCAAACAGCAAGTACTCTCTATGCTTGCCAAATAAACATAAAGGCCCCCCATCTTCTATTGTTACAATGACAATAAATTGCAACTTGAGTTCTGTGGGGGAAAGCATTCACAGCACAGAAGATTCTTCTGCGTAAGTGAGGGAAGATGGCTGCTGCTAGCAGATTCATAGCCCTGGCCTGCAGGAAGCTTCTGGTGGTCTGAGATAGATGATACTCACTATAACAGTATAATAGGGGAGACTTTAGTCAGTGACAAGGCTATGAGGGGTTTGCTCTCCCACCGTGCCATTCATGAATGAAGCATTAAAATCTCATCCTCGGATAAGAATCACCAAACCTGCTAGTACCTTGATGTGGGACTCCGAGTCAGTACATTTCTGTTTGTAAGTTACCTAGTTTAGGTACCTATGATAGCTGTAAAACACAGACCAAAGCAAGGGCTCAGGGGAAGGCAGAGTGAATGAGAGGTCATGGTAGGTTCTCGGATAATCCCATGAGGCAAAGTTTCTTTCTTCCTGTGAACTGTCAATCAGATTGGACTTCTCCATGACAGAGAAATATATGTCTTCACTTGCTTAATCCAGTCCTGCTCTATGGTACAACTGAAACCAATATTTAGCTAGCATGTCAGCTGATTTCCTTACTACTGAGCTGGGCCGTCGGCCATTCATTCTTAGTGATTACCTGAAACCATGTACTTAATTCTCTTAAGGAAAAAACCAATGACACACCTGGGCAGAAGAGCTACGCAGGTTGTAAGAACACAAACTAAGTAGAATACTGGGTCCAGCATGTGTTTCTGCATAATCCAGTAGGGGTTGGATGGTGGGTTACAAGTCACACATAACGCTCCGAAAGCCAAGGCAAAGAAAAAGTAGGACAAGATGCTCCCAACCATGACCAGCATATGGATCCAAGTCTGCAAGACAAGAAGGGCCAGGAAAGGAGATGCTTACTGGTGCGTATTGCAACCTAGCAAAACCTGCTCCAATAAAGAAACAGTACAATAAACTCTGAGTGGTTCATTTTACAGACACAAGAAACCGAGGGCAAAAGGAAAGGGCATCATTCATGAGTGGCTCATGGCACTGTTTGAATTCTACAAAATTAAGTGTCAATGGGCGATTCTGTTGACTGGTTTAGTTTGTACTGTCCATGTACCAGGAGGTGTTTGTATGTCTTTTTCTTTTTTTATATATATAGTTGTCACTTATTGATCTGCTTACAGAATTACCCTAGAACAGTGAGGCAGGAGAAGAAGAAAATGCATGCAGTCGATTCAGAAAAGTGTATATCTTGGCGAGTGCAGTTGTTCGTTTCTGCTCTCTGGCCCTCCGCTGACTCCTTGGGATTTTGTTTGTTGGACATGGTTCCTCAATATAATTTCTGCTTGCTTATGTTATCCAGAATGGACTGTTGTTTCTTCCAACCAGGGAACCCCAACTGACATACCTAACATGTTATTTCCTCTGGAACACACATACGTCAGAGCCTGTGGCATGTCTTTTGGGAGAACCAAAAGTATCTCGACCAATGGTTTAACAGTTAAGTAGATGCCCAGATGAGACAAACATTATAGCTTTTTAATTTGGTTTAGCTGATGTGGTATTTGCATATATTAACATTTTATCACATTTGGGGCTTAGAAGATTTAGTTATAGGTCATTACACATAAGCAAAGCAAATGATGCCAAAAATAAATATTTGGTCCTACTCTATAACTTGTTAAAAATAATTTGATTTTATAGCATTGTATATCTTGAACCATAGCTTCATTCAGTGAGTTCCTGTTTGAAATCCATTTACCTTGATGCTAAATAAACTCCCAAAGTGATGAGGTGCCTAGCTACTCACCCATGTTGGTTTTTTGAACCCTTTCTCTGAGTCAGTCTTAGCTCTCACAATGGTTTACATGGTGAACAAAACAGGCATGAACCCTGACCTCACACAGATTATAGTTTGATGCAGAAGATAAACCTGAATCAGATAATTCTATAATGAAATAAATAACGATAGATTATGTTTAATCTTATGAACAAAAGCAAGAGAATAAAATGAGGTAATAGATGATTACAAAAGGTTCTAGAGGCAGAGAGTGCTTGCTAAGGCACACGGTGATCTAAAGGAATATTTGGAAGTTGGTCAAGATTCATGAATACAAGGGAAATCTAAAAAGTATCTCTACTAATAGATAACAGTAAGTAACAAGGTTCTGATGTGATAATAAACTCAATGCATCTGGGAAGCTGAGAAAGGGAGAAGGTGGAGCCAGCAAATGAGGTAGGGCACAGGTTAGGAGTCTCCCTGTGTGAGACTAGATAGAGGAGCTTTACTGGGCTTTTCAAGTCCATCCTAAGCATAAGAAGAAATAAAGGATCTTTGCCCAAAGAAATTAAAACATCATGGGGCATAAAGTCCTCCTTTACTAAAGTTAACAGAGTGAAGGTATGGCACAGAAGGTCATTGACTTCAGTGTGAAGCCATCAGCTTGGTCTAAAAGCCTACTAAGCGCAGCTGGTGTTTCCTGTCCCCGACTCACGTCTACGAAGTACTCACTGGTGACAGAAACAAAGACACACACACAGGTGCTTTCCACTTTCCCTGCACTCGGCATCATGAGACCCAGCAACCCTCAACTTTACACAGAATGACCAATTTTCTACAGGGCCATGACTCTTAGCAGCCCTGAGCTTACAACCACAGAGGGCTTGGCAGGCCTGCTGCTAACAGAAGACCCCCACCCCCACCCCAGGTAGAGGGGAAGCACTCACCAAACTCTTGCTTTCGATCACCAGATGGAGGAGAATGATGAACAGAGCTGATGTATTCAGGGGATTCCCAAACGTAAAGATGTCAGTGTCAGAGCCCTGGTAGGTCTACATGGAGAGGACAGCAGGAGGTGAGTGTGAGGGCTGCACACACTTGGTGTGTGACACCATTGTATCTACAGCTCAGATGTGGCCTGCGTAGTCTCTACAAGTAGCTCAGTTAACCAACCGGCCACTTAGGAAATACCAACATTCTCCCACATAAGGCTCTCTGTCTACATTTTGAACTTTCAGGTGGAATATTCCTCTTCATTCAGAATCATGATTGATCTTTCTGGAAGCTTTTGTTCATGCATTCAGCTCTGAAAGGCACACAAATGCATCGAATATGTTCCACTTAAGAAACCACAGAAGCAGCAGTTGTCAGTACCCTACACTGATTACTTCTAGGTAAATATCCCGTCCCTCTCACCAATGCATCTTCAAGTCCTTATGCTGGTTCTCAAATGATCCAGTTCTCTGTTCTCCCAGTATCTTTTTCTGAAGGCGCTTTCAGCTGCTTTGTCTAAATTCTCTTGCAGAGCAATATAGCGAGAATATGCAAGTGAGCTAATTCGTGTGATTTCATCTGAACACGGCACAGAACTGTCAAGCTAGTGAGCATCACTGTTTTTACTCTCAGTGCCGTACTCCGTCGACACACTCTGTCATCACAACGTGCTTCTTTCTGGAAGGAACAAGGTGCAGACAGCTGCACCGGCTCTCCTGCGCTTGGCGCCAGTCTAAACTTTTAAGATGATCTTTTACATATTCTTTGCTTGTTTTGTTCCTTCTTAACTTATCCGTAAAAGGTGTTTTTTTTATTAAGTTCTGAATATATTCCTTACAGGTACTTAAATTTAATATTCTGAGTCTTAGCCTGATAGAATTAGCCCAATACTCACTGATAGAAGCTCTTCTTTTTCTGATATTGTTCAATGATTTTTTGGCTAATTTATTTATATGGACAGAATTTAAATTTTATTTAAGCCACCGACAAAACTTAGTAGACAGCTGAGTGTTAATAAGAGACCCAAGAGAAATAAACTAGGTACATAATTGAACCCATTACCTAACATACTATGAGAGGTTACATATATCAGTTAACTAATAGTTGACGGAAAGCAATGTACGCAGAAACATCATTAATTCATGAATGGCAAATACACAGACAAACAAAGACTTACAAAGTAAGGCACAAAAAAGCACACCAGACTTTGATAGAAGGCATCCAGCAAGGTGATCCAGAATGTGAGAGGTACGTATGCCTGGAAATAAAACACATGTTGAAGAGGGAGCAAAATTAACAAGGGTCAGGGCAAAACAATAACTCGCTGGTCCTTCGGTTTTATTTCATAGTAGGAGAATGCAGTCAGCGAGCTAAGACATGTTCACTGTTGCATGTGGCAGGAAAAGTACCAAACCACAGGAACTCTTATTTAACTTACTTGATCCATTTTTTAAAAATCTAATTTTATTTTTAGCTTTTTGAGGGTTTTCCACAATGGTTTCCAGAGTGGCTGGAGCAGTTTTCAATGACTGAAAGTTCCCTTTTTCCTCGAACCCTCTCCAACATCCACCATCAACTGTTTTGTTGCTCTTAGCCATTCTGACTTTGGTAAGACATATAAATGCATATATGTATGTGTATATATATGTATAAATGTAACAATAACAACTAGAGAAAGAGAGGCCATGATTTTAAAAGGAGGGGGTGGGAATGGGAAAATTAGAAAGAGGAAAAGGAAGAAGAAAATAATGGAATTATATTTTAATTAAAAACATAAAATCTATTTTATCATAGATCAATATTTATGTATTCATGCATGTGTGTCCATGTGCGTTGTTTTCATATGTGTGGACAAGCATGAGTGTTTGTGTATGTGCATTTGTATGCCTGAATACATGTGTTTGTGTGTGTACATGTGTGTGTGTTTGTGTACATGAGTGTGTGTGCGCACAGTGTGTGTATATGTATCATGGATCAACATGTATGTATTCATACATGTATATCCATGTTTGTTGTTTGCATATATGTGGACAAGCATGAGTGTTTGTGTATGTGCATTTGTGTGCCCAAATACATGTGTTTGTGTGTGTATGTGTGTGCTTATGTACATGAGTGTATGTGCACAGTGTGTGTGTGTGTGTGTGTGTGTGTGTGCTACTTCTGCATGGGACTGATTGAACCACTGGTCACACATGTCAAATATGTACTCTGCTACTGAGCTACATCCCTAAGTCCTTCTGGATCTAGTAAATACCTGAAACAGATCTAGCTCTGTCCACTGACCAGAAAGTACTATTCAAAAACCTAAACAAATCCAGCACTTCTATGTTTACTTACTCTATTCCCACCCCTTGCCCCCGTTACCATCAGATCTGTTTATGAATGGCTGGTCAGTCACCTTAATTGACTTCTATGCTTTTCTTTGTAGCCCTCAACCCAATCTTCCTGTATGTTATACTGTGAATATAGTATTTCCTCCAATCATCTTATGCTTCCAAACTTGGTCCCAGCTGCTGGTCCTGTTTTGAGAAGTTTTGGAATCTAAGAGTGGGGCCTGGCTGGCAGAAGTAGGTCAACTCGGCTCTTGCCTGCCCAAGTGCGGAGTCTTTGCCTCTCCCTGTACATCTGTACCCCACCCCCATTCCTCCCTCCTTCTCATCCCTTATAATATGATCACACACACACACACACACACATACAAACTGTAAGGTAAAATAAACCGTTCCTTACTTTATAGGCTCTGTCAGGTATTTGGTTATAAAAATGAGAAAAGTGGAAAAAAGCTACAGAACTGGCAGAAAGAAGTAAAGTCATCAGGGAAGTGCAGATTAAAACCAATTTTCAATTCTATTTCACACTAGTAAATGGCCATGAGCAGGAATACAAACACAACAGATGGTGGAGTGGCTATGGGGAGAGGGCATCCTTATTCACTGTTGGCTGGGTTCTAAAGTAGTGCAGCCACTTTGGAAATCAGGTTTGAGGTCTCTCAAAAAGCTAGAAATAGAACAGTCTATGACCCAGCTTTAGAACTCCTGGGGAAACCCCCAAGGACTTTACATCGTACTTCAGACACACTTGCAAGGCCATGTTCATCGCTGCTGTATTTACAAGCGCTAGCACACAGAACTCGCCTAGATGTTCACTGACGACAGATAAGGAAAATGTGGTCCGTGTCTGCAGTGAACATTGCTCAGCTGTAAAGAGAAACGAATTGTAACATTTGCAGGTAAATGGATGGGACTTCAAGAAATTATACTCGGAGAGGCCACTCAGGCTCAGAAGGACAAATGCCACACGCTCTCTCTCATGTGGTTTCTAGTGCTGACTCTTGTTTTGTGTGATTAACTTGGAATACATGTGGAACCACCTTTTCCTCGTGTGTCTAGACTGGGACTCTCCATGAGATTGTGCTTTATCAGACTGGTTAGCTTAACAGAACACTGTGTGCAAAGAAATGACTGCAGGATTCAAGGGCTGGAAGCAGAGCTCAGTTCTCCCAAGAACAAGATGGACTTAGCCTCAGTCTATACAAACTGGCCTTTGAGACCCTCCTGTAACACATGTGTCTCCTCTCCACTCCTTTCCCAGAGGACACGGGATTTATCTGGAGCCGGGGGTGCAGGACTATGCTCAGTGGCTCCTACCATACCGTCTGGCATCTGGGCCTTGAACTACAAGGTAGGCTGGATGGCTTTAGGGAAGCTCACGTGGCTGTTTGGTTTGCATGGACCTGCACTAGTAAAGGGCCCTGCAGATCTCCTCCTCCTGCTGCGAGCTGCGGGCCACTCTGCTTTGTTGGCTGTTCCTGTTAGGTGTGGACAGTGAGTCAGCCACCTCTTCAGAGATGCTTTTCAAGTCAAAATAAAGTTTCAGAAAAGAAAAGCATCATTTACAATCTCTTTTATCAAATTTATGTTTCCAGCCCGACTGTTCGAAATAAAAATACTGAGTTCTTAATGTGGCTGGAAACATTGTATGTGTTATCTTCCTTACTCCTACAGCTTCTCCAGAAGGTAAACAAACTAAACAAGGTAAACAAGGTAAAACAAGGTCACACAGCAGAGAATCAGAATGCAAACATTCCATTATTCCCAACCCACGCTGATCTGTGTGAATGTCTTCACAGTAGCCCTCGGGGACCAGCACACAGATGTCTGACGGCTAATCTCACTCTGCTCTGTCCAGTGTTTCCATAGAGAACCTTTCCAACCCACCCATCTGCTTCAGCTATGTCCCTGGGAATGACACGCCCCAGGACTCGGCAAGAAGACATTTCTAGCTTTGGTGATTGGTGTAGGAGGTACTTCTGTTTGTGTGTTGCTTTCATTGGTTAATAAATAAAGAAATTGCTTTGGCCTGATAGGGCAGAGCTTAGGTAAGAGGGGAAGACAGAACAGAATCCTAGGAAAAGGAAAGCCAATTCCTCTCTGTAGTTCTGGCCTGCCACAGAAGAAGCAAGATGTGACTGCCTCGCTGAAAAAGGTACTGAGCCATGTGGCTAGCACAGACAAGAATAATGGGCTAATATAAGTTATAAGAGTTAATAAGAAGCCTGAGCTAATGGGCCAATCAGTTTATAGTTAATGTAGACCTCTGTGTGATTTTTTTGGGGGGACTTAACGACTGTGGGAACGGGGAAGAACAGAAACTCAGTCAACAGATGATAAGTACCAGAGAATGTGAATGACAAGAACCAGGCTAAAACATCAAAGGCAAACATTTATAATGGCTTAGAGGAAAATTTGTTGTTCCCACTGCCCTGGGTTTTGCAGCTGTGTGTTAAAACATTTCTCTTTTACTTCAGGTTAGTCTGGGCCATTTCTTTTCTTTTTTTCCCCACTTTTTTTCATTACCCCTTCCTTCCTTCCTTCTTCCTTCTTTCTTTCTTTCCTTCCTTCCTTCCTTCCTTTCTTCCTTCCTTCCTTCCTTCTTTCTTTTTTTCCTTGTCCATTATAAATGTGAGGACTGTGGCAATCAGTATTCTTAGTACTGGAACACGTGACACTTGGGGCTGCCCAGCCTTGCCTACACAGGTGTCTAAGGCTCCTCCTCTGTCAGGAGCCTCACAAAGTGTTTACAACAACACTTTACATCTGGCCTAAGCACCACAAGGGGAGCCCAAGGACTAAAGGGACCGTCAGAGCCCTTCCTGCCACACCGCACGAAGGCACACCTTGGGCCTGGACGTAGAGACTAAACTGTAACACTCACTAGCTCAGCTCAGCACCAAGAACAGGCTGCTAAAGGCAGCACCTTGTGCTTGACTTGTGCCTCCTACAAAGAAGAGTAAACGGCAGCCCTGCCTTGCAGGATATTTGGTAGATTAGATCAGGTTAAGCACTTAGAACAGTGTCTGCCATCCTATACGTTTCCTGTTACATCCATGTTGGCCATTATTAATTGTGTGAACAATGAATCAGGAACAAGAATATTTAGACAGCCACTCTAGTTGGCAGGCTACCCTGCCTACTACCCACAATCCTCCAGGGAAGGGATGATAAGGGAGCAACAGAAGCAGGGAAGCAGGAGAGAAGCCAGTGCTGAGCCAGAACCCCGACATCACTGGGGTGGAGATGGGAGCCAGCCACTGAGATCACTTCTGTCCTGTGTGACACCAGACACTGAGGAATTAACTTGGGCTTAGGAACCAGACTGAGCTGGTTTCAGATCCTGGTTCTATCCTTTATTAACTCTGCAAGTCTGAGGGAAGTTACTTAACACATTTGAGGTTCAGATTCCTCATTTTGGAGTGGGAAAAACACTAGATTCTTTCTCAAAAAGCATCTGTGTGGAGATGAATGAGGCAGGAAATGTTTGCTGGGTACTGTAACAGATTGTGCAGTGGGTTTAACAAATGTCAGCTGCCATCAGCAAGGTCACAAACTCTGAATTTCATCTGATAAGTACATAAGAACTTTTTAAGATTTGCATTGATACCACTGACTTAACATCTGCCATGTGAGAATAGAGCAATGGTTCTCAACCTGTGGGCTGCGATTCCTTTGGGGGGGTTGTATTATCAGATATCACAGTACAATTCATAACAATAACAAAATTATATTTATTAAGTAATGATGGAATACTTTTATGGTTGTGGGGTTACTACAACATGAGGAACAGTATAAAAGAGTCTTGGCATTAGGAAGGTTGAGAATCAGAAGCAACTGTCCTGACTATCCCATAATGTGTGGGCCCAGCTTACTGGAGTCATGCTGGCTTTTAGCAGGTATTGCATCTGCTGACAGGTTTCTGTTGAGTACTTACCTCTGACCGCTGACCACTCTGGTAAAGTTCCGGCAGCTGCAGGAGGGTCTCTGCAGATACATCTTTCTCCAACACGCCATATATGATGGGGGGGACGGAGGTGAAGAGGAGGTTGAAGAAGATCAGAACCCAATAGTCAGTCATAGATGTTCCTGAAAACCCACAGAAGAACTGGTACCAGAAAAGGAGGTTCACGTAGGCCTGAGGACACAAAGAAAGATGTTCAGTGCTTAGAGACATCGGTGCACACTGGGAAGCCCTCCCACACTGCATGTCTGAGTCCTGGGCCTTCAGCCACTCTTCAGATTTGCCAACCAAAGACGAAGAACACAACTTGCCATGGTGGTCTTTAATTTTGTTTTCTTTTTAGTGAGTATTTTAGCAATATTATACACATCCTTACACCAGTACTATGTAGTGCCGGCACTATTCTAAGTAATTTACAAAGAATTCATTTAATCTTCATAGCGACTGTTGTTCCCATTTTACAGATGATGAACTAAATGCTTCTGTACCCATGCAAAGTAATAAAAGCAAATCTTAGTCTACAGGGTGACAATGTTCAGAGGGGAGGTCAAATGGTGAAGTTATCATGGTAGAGCCTGTGTGATCAGCAATCACATAAAATGCACTCTGAAGACTTTCCTCTCCCCAGAGAGGGTGTAGCCAGAAAGGACCATTACCAAAGCCCAACCATACCCACTCCCTGATTTCAGACCTCTGGCAACTAGACTGCTGAAAATTTCCATTGTTGTTATTGTGATACTTCATTATTGCAGACTGAATAAACTAAGTCATTGAGACCCAAAGAGAGTACGAAATTTGCAAAACGTTACCCAGATACTTATGTGCTATATAAGTGGTGTGGGAGGTCCTTCTGTCTATGTGTTGCTTTTATTGGCTAATGAATAGAGAAACTGCCTTGGCCTGTTGATAGGGTAGAACTTAGGTAGGTAGGGAAAACTGGACTGAATGCTGGGAGGAAGGAGGGCAGAGTCAGAGAGAAGTCAGAGAGAGCTGCTGACAAAGTCTGACATGACAAAACTTTGCCGGTAAGCCACTGCCACGTGGCAAAACACAGATTAATGGAGATGGGTTAAATTAATATGTAAGAGTTATCCAATAAGAAGCAAGAGCTAATTGGCCAGGCAGTGATTTAAATAATACAGTTTCTGTGTGATTATTTCTGGCCTAAGCTAGCCAGGTGGCTGGGAACCAACAAGCGTCTCCCTCCTCCAACATATAAGTGGCAGAGTTTTTGCTGTAGATAAATGGAACAAAGGCGAGTGCCTGGCTCAGAGAGGTGTGCACACGTTTGTTTTTCCACCTTTCTGCCCACTTATGTCATAGCAGTTAAATGGAATGGTGCCAATAGAGTGGCTAACATCCAGTTATCTTGAAGACTGACAGGTTCCCAAAGCATGGGATTCTCATACTTGAATCAGATGGTCCCTTGGGAAACACGGGGAGGTGACTACCCTAGACGTCAGTCTTTCCCCCAGAACTGCATCTTTAACTTGGCCAGTGCAGCAAAAATCCCTTTGCTCTTAAGGAGGGCAAAGAGAGGAGCACTGGACTGAGGTTCTGGGGTTGTCTATTATTTCAGGGCACATCTGCTGTTTGTCACTTTCTGAACCTCTGCAAACTCTGGTTTCAACCTGTGTACAATCAAATTTATATTACCTCAGGACTAATAGTCAAAAATAAGTTAGGGAGTGTCCACAACCTGTGACTAGTCTAACATATATTAAGATACTGGGGGTCGGGTGGCAGTGGTGCATGCCTTTAATCCCAGCACTCAGGAGGCAGAAACAGACAGAGTTCAAGGCCAGCCTTGTCTACAGAGTGAGTTCAAGGACAGGCTCCAAAGCTACAGAGAAACCTTATCTTGGAAAACAAAAACAAAAAATTGGGGGTGGGGGAAAGCAGTTGTTAGCTACTTTAGCATTCTGATGAAGAGTATAATGATGTTTGCAAGGCCTACAGCTCAAACTGGCTGCCAGTTCCATCTAGGGCAGCCACCTCCCCATGTTTCCCAAGAGACCATCCAATTTTAGCCAGAGAGTAAACTTCATTTACTCTCTCTCTCTCTCTCTGTGTGTGTGTGTATACATGAACACTATGTGTAGGTATGGTGCATGTGCACACTCTGTGTGCAAGTGGAGACCAGAGGAGGGCATCAGTATCCTGCTGTCACATTCTACCTCACTTCTTTGAGACAGGGTCTCTCACTGGACCTGGAGCTGTGCTTGCACAGTTAGTCCCAGGAATCTCGACTCCACCCACAACAGTGCTGTGGCTATGGAGCACGTGAGCAACCCAATCTTGTTAATGTGAGTTCTGTGGATTTGAACTCAGGTTATCTCCTCCGTCCAGTGCTTACCCATTGAACCATTTCCCCAGCCTGATTTCAGCATCCTGAACCTCCTGCCTCTCCACTGAGGATGTGAAGATACGGGCGTACATTTATGCAGTGATGGGAATCGAGCACAGGGCGTTGTGCATGGTACACAAGCATTCGTCCAATAGAACTGCAACCGCAGACCACCAAATAGCACAATATTGCCGTCACCAGCACCACAGATGCACCACCACAGATGTACCACCACACTTAGCACAGCGCCATAACACTTAGAAGACACCTTTCTACCTAGTGTTCGTGGAGAGGCACTATGGTCAGTTCCTCCAAATCTACCCAGTTTGGACACATGTAGTTTGGGGCCATTGGTGTGAACCCATAGTATTCATGGATAAGTTGTCCAACATCAAAGAAACACAGTCTCAGAAATGAAGTCACTTTAGAGACTTCTCATCCTCACCCAGATCTCAGTGGCTAATAATGGAATTACTGTTTGGCTAGGAAAATAAAGGGTAGACATTAAATCTGGAGTGAAAGTGATCATCTGTAGCTAGACAGCAGAAAGTAGTCCTTCCCCCGGATGTCCTGCCTACTAACTAGAGTGCCCTCCATCTCTAAGAGCTGCCGTGTCTCTCCCTAATATTTGTGTTTCTCAAACTTTGGGCTTAATAAAGGTGGTAAGGAGACTCGCATCCCAGTAATGATAAAGATAGAAAACGCAAAGATACTGCAGGCAGAACTCTTGGCAGAGTTCTAAAAGCCTTTTTGAAAGTCCTTCCTAAAAGCCATAAATGACAATGTCTTGAACATTCCAATGACATGTCACAGATTTCTCCAGATACAGACATTTCATATTTGAAAATATTTTTGTAAGGTATCTACTCTGAACAAATGTGATACTTAGATTTAGAAGATAATTGAGAGCTTTCTAGAACTTTATTGTACTACAAGGGGGTAAACCCACCTTGACTCACAAACAGAGATCTAAATAACACATTGTGACATATCCTGAAGAGGATGAACGCATTTTCCCTAAAGATGGTAGATGGTATTTCAATCAAGTGATCTAATGTATGTCCCCTACTAACATTCTGTGCTTTTAAAGACCAAGAATAAGGGCAGCCTAAAGACCGTGATGTTGCTACATAGTTCATCTGGAAGAAAATGAACCTAAGTCAGGGAGAGTGTGTAAGAAAGAAAACTGAAGTCCACTATTTTGCTCTAGGTGTGTAATACAACTTAGGATGCAGAAGTAGGAGGATATTACAGATTTGAGGTGAACCTGAACCACATAGTGAATACAAGGACCCCCAGGACTTAAGAACTAGAGACCACCAAAAATTTATACAGTAAAAGAAAAATAAGAAAGGAAGGAAGGAGAAAGGGAGGGGCAAGGAAAGGAGGGAGAGACGGAAGGAAGGAAGACAAGTATGCTTAGTTTAAATGAAATAAGATTAGATATGAGGACTTCCAAGCAAAAATCACACTAAAGTTCCAACATCACAATACATCTGCAAAGCATAAATAGATTTTATGGGCAGGGTAGAAAAATCCTTGAGTTTTCAGCTCTATCCCTCCTTGATAGAGGACAGGAGCTGTTACTTAGGAGCAGCAGATTTATTTATCTACTCATCAATTTACTTATTTGCCATCCCCAGTAGCATGGAAGCAAACCTTTTCATTTTCTACTGACAGCTTGAAACATTTCATAATCCTGCTTGTCACTATCTTTCTATAGAAGGTCAAAAATTCGACTTAAATGAACCAGTTGGGACTTAATAGAATGCAGAGTGTGCCAGCAGATGGACAGGCCTAGCAATTTGTAGCCAACAGTTTATGCACACATTCCCAGATTCTCTCTGGGAGTACATGAGAATGGCTTCCGGCTGTTCTCCAGCACCAATGAACACAACCAGTCATCCCTGAGGTCACCAGGAGTGGTTGGATTGGAGAGGGGGTGGCGAGGTCTTGGCAGGTACATACCACATTCTTGTAGAAGAAATAGAGAATCATGTTGGAGAGTCGTGTGTAACACCAGTGCCCATGTACAAGAAGGAGCTTGCTGAGATGTCTGAACTGAGAGATGGCAAAGTCACTGGCCATCACAGCCTGCAAACAGGGAGAGCAACAGGGAGAGAAGACTATCCTCAGCAACTGAACATGCTAGAACACACACAGCCTAGCAGTTATAGCCTGACAATTAGTAAACCCAAATCAGTTAACTTAACCCCCAAGTAGATCCCAAAAGAGAGACTACACATATACACAGGCATATATACATACACACATATACACATACACACCCACACATTTACACATATACATACACAGATATACACGCATACATAAATAATACACACACATACATACACACACATCACACATACATATACACACATTACATACACACACATACACAGATACATATATACATACACACACATTCATACATACACGTACATACATATACACACACATACATATAAACACACTTACATATACACATACACACATATATGCATATACACACATACACACATATACACATATGCACATGTACATATACACACATACATACACACATCACACATACATACACACATCACACACACATATACACACATTACATACACATACATACACACATACATATATACACATATATACACACACACATACATTCATACATACATATACATACACACATACATATAAACACACTTACATATACACACATATGCATATACACACATACATATGCACGTGCACATACACACATACATACACATACATGCACACATATATGCACAGGCACACACACATGCATACATAATACATACACACATGTACATATACACACATACAGAGAGACAGCAGACACAGTCATATCTTCCTCCTTCTCATTCTTTCATGTCTCCTTTCCTTTCCCTTCCCTCCCGATCCTCTATATTTTATATGTCATGTATTCAAATTGTAGTAGATTTTTTTCAATGAGAATTTAACAAACATATTACATGCCTACAAAGTGAAATCCTTTGATGCACACAAGCTTTTTAAAAACAGAACACAGGAACACAGCAGAAACTGGCCAGCACCACATATTATTCACAAATGACCAATCGTGGAACTGATGAAGGCCCGGCCTCTCTTACTCCTTACCCTACAGCCCCACTGTCCCACCGCAATTTTATCAGAGAAGTTCCCTTAGTAGGCAGATGGTCATGGTAGCTGGGTGGGTGTGGACTCACCTGCATGCCTTCTTGACCTGAGACGCCTATCCCAATGTCAGCCACTTGTATCATGCTAACATCATTAGCACCATCACCTTCATGAGGCAGAAGGAAACATGAGACACATGTGAGGTGTAAATTGCAAATCCCATGGCTATTCAAGTGAACAAATTGGTCCTTTGGGGTACATCCCACTTTCCAGAGTTACAGGGAAACCAGTGAAGCAGAATTAAATGTAGCATCTCACTATCATTAGGAAAGTTTCCAGACTCAATACTGTCTTCAAATCTTTCATGTTGTGTGTCTTAGGATCCCATTGCTGTGATAAAATGCCATGATCAAAAGAGAAACTTGGGGAGGAAAGGACTTACTTCACCTCAGAAATCATAATTCATGACTGAGGAAAGTCAGAGCTGGAACTCGAGGCAGGAACTGACGCAGAAGCCATGGAGGACGCTGCTTACCAGCTTCCTCTTCCTAGCTTGCTTGGCCTGCACTCTTCTCCACCCTGGGACTCATTTTCCAGGGTGGCACCATGCACAATGGGCTGGGCCCTCCCAAAGCAATCAGTAGTTAGGAAAATGCCCTACCCGGCTTGCCTGCAGACAGATCTTAGGGACACATTCTCTCAACTGAGAATCCTCTTCCCAAATAAGACTAACTTGTGCCTAGTTGACGATACATTATCCAGGACACTGCGAGACCTTCGTAGGCTGCCCCTTTGCGTATCATCACACAACGGAGAATGCCGGGCAGGGTGTCCACCCTCCCACCTCCACTCACCAATGGCCAGGGTCATCACGTGGAGATGGTTACGAACGAGTTTCACCACCTCACTCTTTTGAAGGGGCGTGGCTCGGCAGCAGACCACAGCTTGGCACCGTGAGGTCAGCTCCAGGAACTGCCTTTGCACACTCTCCTGCAGAGCAAACTCCAGGGTCTTCCCAGTGATAACAAGTCCAGCCCGGCCAGAGCACTGGGGGTCGGGAGGCCGATGGAAGTCCGTTCCTAGTGTGGCTGGCTCAGGGGAGGCTTGAGCTCTCTTCTCAAGTTCTTTCAAAATTGCGCTCATCAGCATCTCACAGGCACCCTGAACAAAGAGCGAGAGACAGTTAACCTTGGGGCGCCGCTGGAGAGTTGGCTCAATTTCTCATTCTCTTTCTTTAGCAATCGCTGGATCAGGGCTGCCTTGGGTAGTGAACCGTGGGTTACTTTCAAAGAGCCCACTTCAAAACTTCTCGGCTTTGCAGCTCTTCCATGGGCTTCTGTGGACGTGAGGCAGGTTAAGAATGAAGCACCTCAAGCAGTTCTCCAGCTAAAACGTCTATGTAGGATCTAAAGTTCCAACACGGAAGTCCCATGCAGGCTCTCTGGTTGGCAGTTCAACCTCTATGGGTCCCTATGAGCCCACATTAGTTGGTTCTGCGGTTTTTCCTGGGATGTCATTGACCCCTCTGGCTCCTACAATCCTTCGTCCCCTCTTCTGCAGGATTCCCAGTGCTCTGCATAACTGTAACAGTTCTGTATTTTGGTCTTCTCATGGGACTCTGGACAATGGGAGCAGGGCTGTCTCTATCTCTTTTACTGGCTTTTGGGACCCTACTCATACTGGGTTGTCTTGTCTAATTTTTATACGAGGGAAGTGCCTTGTTGCGTGATATTTAAGCAAACTCTGTAAAGATGTGTTGCTGTTTTACCTTGTCTGCCTAAGGCACCTGATTGGTTTAATACAGAGCTTAATGACCAACAGCTAAGCAGGAGAGGTTAGGCGGGACTTCTGGGCAGAGAGAGGAATTCGGGATGAAATCTAGGCAGACATCAGGGAGACTTGGAGCAAGTTGGATGTACAAAATAGATGAGAGATAAAAAAGCCACGCAGAATGTAGATGAATAGGAACAGGTTAATTTAAGTTATAAGAGCTAGTTGGGAACAAGCCTAAGCTAAAGGCCAAGGCTTCACAATTAATAGTAAGTCTCCGTGTCATTATTTGGGGGCTAGCAACCCCAAAGGAAGTCTGACAGGAAACCCAACTACAGTGCCTAGTCTCACTTCAGCTTGATAGGCTATGTTTGGTTGATATTCATGGGAGGCTGCCTTTTCTGAAGAGAAACTGAAGAGGAGTGGATGGGGGGGGGGGTGAGGAGAGAGACTAGGAAGAAAGGGAGGGGAAACTGGTCGGGTGGTAAAACATGACGAAAATAAAAATAATCAAAAAGAATTCCATCAGCTAGGCAGCATCTCTTTCCCAGAAGTGTATCTCGAGAGCCCCCAGGTCTATCCCACCAACTCCCAGTTGTTTGGCATTAAGCAAACACACAAGCTCTCTGAGCTTCAACCTTCCCATATGCAGAAGGCACATGCTACCTCCGTCCTAACACTGCTGCAAGGACCAACGAAAATGCAGACATCTAATCTAAGGCGCGGGGGGGGGGGTGGTGCCTCATCTTCTTTCTGTTTAACATATTAATCTACTCATAAGCATTTGCTGAGACACCGTATGAGTAAGCATACTCGTGAGGGCTTAGGAGACACACCCTCATGGAGCTTGCATTCTGGCAGGGATGTCCTTAGTGGTGTATAGCACAACAGGTTGGTGTGCATCTGTACGCTACATGACACAGGAAATGTTTGAAGGGCAATCATCTCTTATGCTCTACTGGACTTTTATTGTTGCTGGGCTGGAGGCTGAACCTTGGGCCTTACACACACTATGTATGTGTCCCATGGCTGAGCCATGCCCTCAATCCCCTAAGTCACATTTGTATCCTTTATGGTGAAAGAAAAAGCACATCCTGGCTAGAGAGGTGACTCAGCTGCCGAGAGCATTTTCTGCTCTTGCAGAGGATCAGAATCCAGTTCCTGGCACTCACTAGAGGCTCACAGATGCCTGCAACTCATTTCAGTGGGATCCAACATGTCCTGGATTCTGTGTGCGCCTGCACTAACACATGCATAAACTCATGCATGCACATGTGCGCACATACAGACACACACAATTTAGGTCCTTTGAACACTCATTAAATATTTGCTGAATGGATTCTACTCAGGATGATTACTAATCAAGCTACCCAGAAAGCATTGCATTGAATGATCACTAAGGCTAGACCTCAGGTCTAGAATCAGGAGACTTAAATCTACAAACCCAGTTTGAAATAGTTTGCTGATTCAAGAATATTCCATGAGTAATTGTTTTTAACTTTTAAGTGCTGCCTACCAAGCATTTCTTAACTTACAATAAAATACAAGGAACAAAGGAAAAGTAGGAAATACGACGCAACCAAGACTTAATGACTTTGATGACTACAATCATCATGAGTGTAGTTTGAAGAGTACCGGGGCCTTTAAGAGGTGGGGCCCTGTGGATGGTCATGGGGTCATGACCACCCACATGAAGGAGTGGGTGCTGGTCTTTGGCAATGGGCTAGTCGACTAGGAACAGACTAGTTCCTCCAGAAACAGATGGGGAAAGGAGTTGGCCTGGTCTCTCCTTACTCTCCTGCTTCCTCTCCTGTGTGAGCTTTCTTACCACTCACCATCTGTGCACATAAGTCCACGGAATGCTCTCCGCCGTGGGACACCTACCCGAAGCTGTGGCTGGCACCTTGCTTATGAGCTTCCAAACCGTGGGCTAAATAAGCCTCTCACCTTCTCTACTGCACCTGGCCTCACAAATTTAGTTACAGCGCCACAACGTAAAGTCTAGATCCAGCTTTAAAATGGAGCTCCTCAACTACGTAACCTTTGAACAAAGTTGACCCCATATACCTCTAAAGCCATGAAAAAAAAAAAAGCCACACCTGCTTCTTGTTGATTAAAATTACAATAGTAAAAACTATTTGCACAAGTGTTTATTTTTAAGTTTGGTGAAAATAACATGGCATAATTTAGAAAGCAGCAGACTGCTTGGTAGTTTTTAAAAGTCAGAATATTCAATATGAGGTGGTGTTTTAGTGGAACATAATATAACTACAATAATGTAAGACAGTCTCTGCAGCATGAATAGTATATGGTAGAGTTCACAGTCTATATTTATTCTTCATAACAGAGTTGTGAATCACCTGTAGCTTTATGTTTTACATAGACATTTAATCTATGAGTGTTTAGTTTTTAGCAGAATTCATACACACACACACACACACACACACACACACATGCAGATACATATTCAGTCTTCACTGTTCATGGATTCCAAATCTGTGAGTTCCGACACTTGCGACCATTTATTTTCAACCTATACTCTCAGGCTTTCGAAGTCATGTACTGCAAGGAAGAGTGACATTTGGGTCATGTGATGCACACCCTCTCAGCAGAATCTGGGCAAATTGATATGTTATTGTTTTTTATTGTTATTATTATTATTTTGTTTTTTCAAGACAGAGTTTCTCTATGTAGACCTGGCTGTCCTAGAACTTGCTTTGTAGACTAGACTGGCCTCGAACTTAGAGATTTGCCTGCTTCTGCAGGCAGAGTGCTGAGATTCTGTTTGATGGTACTTCTTTTTTTTTCCATCTTTCTCCCTTTTGTTAGTGATTTATTATTTGAAATGGCTCCTAATTACTGTGTTGCTAGTGTTCCCAAACCCTCAGCAGCTGTGATGTACGGTTCTGAGAAAAGCGTTAAGTACTATCTCTTCAGGCATGAATCAGAGTGAAGCTGCCTACACATTTAATGGGAACAAATTTACAATAAATATCAAGTAAGGTACTATGAGAAAGAAACACACGTGAAGCAGTATTATGTGTTGATCAATTGACAACGTATTGTGTGTAGCCACAAGTCTATAGGAAGTAAACTGAAAGCCCCTTGGGGTAGCAATCACTGTTCATTAATCCAGGTTCAAGGCAATGCCATAAAACACAACTCCAATTGTAGGAAGTGGCTGTTTCTAAGTAGTGTGCAAATCCCAGTATGATATAGAAACATCTTGATGAAGAAGAGACCAAATTCAATTCAATGCTAATTATTATTTCATACTTTATAAAAACAAAAATATTCTGGTGTCTCTGCCTATAAAATGAGTCGAGGTGTACTTGTTACAATTGTCAAGACGACATGTTACAATTGTCAAGGTCATGAATGGAAAGCCTTCTAGAGCGTCTAATAAAGATGTTAGGTTATTCTTAGGAATAAGGTTTTATAAGTATACAACGTAAACTGGAGGAGCAATCTTGTGTGTGTGAGGCAGTAAACAATGTTAGGACATGGAAATGCGAACACACACACACACACACACACACACACACACACGCGCTCCCTGAAGACTTTTAAGTGGATACAGTTTTGCCTTCGCTTTGCTGGTAGTGGATTTCACACAAATTTATGAAGTCACTGCACTGACATGACGTCAGACAGCCCAGAACTAACTGGCTGCTAAGTTTCTCATTAGCATGTTACAGAAGAATTCACCACAACATGGAATGGGCTTTGTGATCTGAGCCCTCTTTAGCTTTTGTGGACTCCAAAGGAATGAAGATTGGAAAAGGAATATATTTACAGACTAGTGACTGAACCAATAGTCACAAAACACAATTAAATTATATCCACTGTTTTTTTAAGTTATATAGAAAATTCACATATATGAAGTTAGTTATTAGTAGCAACTAACAGTGCACCAAACACTTCTTAAACTGGTAGTTTTAAACGTCTTCCAATATACATTGTGTATTTATAAATAAATTTTATAATACTGCTGTTTTTTAACAATCAACTAAGTCAACAGATATATATCTATGCCTGCCTGCCTGCCTGCCTGTCTGTCTGTCTGTCTGTCTGTCTATCTATCTATCTATCTATCTATCTATCTATTTTTAAAAAAAACTAGAAGAAAGGGTTTTAGATGTTTTTATCACAAAGAAATGAGAAATGCGAGAAGGAGCAAATACTATCAATCTGATTTAGACATTACAAAATCCACAGATGGAGCAACACATGACACTCCACTAATGTGTGCAGTTTTTATTTTCAGGTACTAACTAAAAATGAGTTTAGTTAAACCAGAGAGACGGATCTGTAAGCAAAGCGGTTGCAAGCTTCAGGACCTGAGTTCAATGCCCAGAAGTGGGGTGAGAAGGCTGAGCATAGGGGCGCTGCTTATAAGGCCAGCAACATGAAGGCAGAGCTAGATGCGAACAGGCAGATTCCTGGAGCTTGCAGGCAGATCGGTGTGATCCAACCAGCAAGCACCAAGCCAAGAAAGACCCAGCCAAAAGAAACCAAGAAACAAAAAACAAAACAAAACAAAACAAAAAACAAAACCAAACAAACAAGCACACAAGGTATATAGCCCCTAAGGACCAACACTAGAAGTTGACCTCTGGCCTTTACATGTACAAGCACACTCATGCATATGTGTGCACACTTGTGTGCATGCATATATACACACATTTTTTTTAATAAAAAAGGAAGCCGGTGCAAACATTAGAAACTTAACAGCATGCCAGCTGTCAGAACACCTAGCTGACTGACCCACTTAACGTCATATTTACTATTTCCGAGAAATAAAACGCCCTACAGCAGCCTTCTCACTCTTCGGCGGCACTGATACTTGGACTAGAATATCTTTGATTGTGTGTGGGGGCTGTTCTGTGAGGTATAAGATATTTGGTAGCATCATCTACCTCTGATAACTAAAACTAAAGCATCCATCCTACCTCAGATGTTCCAAATACAAGGTCTTCAGGTCTTGCCAAGTGTCCCTGAGGACCCGAGTGAAGCTAGGCCCTGCTTCTCATGATGACACAGATCACCATGTCTAGTCTCACATACACTGGAAGCACTTTCCCAATAAATGCAGGGAGTCCCAGGCCCATGAGGCATGCAACGTTATGCTTGGTTTTCCATGCATGCAGACTTGGAGCTATCTGGAAGGATGCTTGAACTGTCAATATGCTTTCTCTGAGAGAAGATTTTAATATTTTACCTTTTCTAAAAGGCTTTCATATTTGACTGTTCAAGAATGACCATGTATTATAATCTTAAGATAAAAGCTTTTCGTGTCTAAAAAGCGCTAAGTCAAATTAAATACACAAATAATTACTTTATTTTATTTTTCATTTGTTTGTTTACTGATTTGATGTGAGTATGTGTGGGTGTGTGGTGTGTACCCATGCCATGGTGTACATGTGATAGGCAACTTTCAGGAGTGAGAACTGGTTATCTCCTACTAGGTTGGCTCCGGGGACCAAACTCAGGCCCCAGGCTTGGCAGCAGCATTTTATCAGCGCTAATTAATTTTATTTTTTTTTATTTTAGGATTCCAAATCTCTCACCAGACATTTAGCATTTTTGAAGTGTTGCTGGCACTGAGACCATCTGCAGGAGGAAGTCCCAAGTCCAAGTTTTGTGAAGTCCCTTCACAAAACTGATGTCGACAGGGAACATTTCCTCATTTTTGCCTCATAACCATGTCAAGGCATAGGTGTCACTGTCTATGATGGGTGAGGAAGAAGAGGCCACACAGGGAAAATAACTCCCCAAGAACCTATGCTTGGTCAGCAGCAGGTAAACATTCTACCAGCCACTCAAGGCACATCCATTTCGAGCCACTGAAATGATTCTGTCTTTTGATGGTACTGGGGGCTGACCTTGGTTATGAATATGGCCCCAGGTCTGCCATAAAAGAGAACTCAGTCTGTGCTGGCTAAGGGCAGCGTTCTTTCCTCAGGACACATTACGGAGAGGAGTGTCATTGGAGGCTTAGCCATAAGACAGCTACCCAAAAGTGGCAGCGTCTGCGGAGCCTGATTCCACGAGGTGGCACAGAAGACATCACAAAGTCAGGATGCGGTGACAGAGTGATGGCTTCACACGGAAGCGAGGAAGCAGGTGGAGCTTTCAAGCAAAATAAACAGTATGCACATATCTTGGATTGAATCTCTCTGCTAGGAGCAGTGTGTGAAATGCCCACTTGCTTATTCAAATATCCATCCTAGTGATTAACTGTAGCTTAGACAAGCAAGCAAACAAACAAACGAATAAATAAATAACGGGCTACCCAAAATCTTTTCAACTAGCTTTGCTTTAACACCACATTCCCTTCATTTCTACAATGGTGGGTGCTCTTAGGAGCAGTATCTAAATTTACCACTAGAGGGCAGGATTACACTGAGAGCCTAATTTTAAAATTGATCATAAAAATATCTAGTTACTAACAAAAATTACTACCTCCTTCCAACTTGAAAAGGAGGTAGATTTGTCTCAAAATTTCATATATATATATATATATATGCACATACACACACATATACATACATACACACACACACACACACACACACACACACATATTCTCGTTTTTGTCTGTTTTGTCAATTCCCTGGTCATACAGTGAGAATGAGGAGAGTGGTTCCCAAAAAAAGGGAAGACCTTTTTTTCTAATGCCTGTATTCAACCATGATGCCTCTGAATAAAGCTTTTAGAAAAACTATGGTATCCTCCCAAATACGAACAAGGTCACCCGGGAGCATAACATCAAGGGCTGGAGACGGCCAGAAGAGCTTCCCTTTCCCTTGCATACATCAGTCGCCTAACGCCCCATCGGCTTTTGAGTTAAAAGAGTATTTGGCTCAAGCATCACCGTGCATACTTTACTCTGCGTATTGAGGATGAAGAGCTTGTCATCTGGCTCCAGGAGTTTGCATGCATAAGCTATGTTGACAGCTGTCTCCTGCTTGTCCCCCGTCAGCATCCAGATCTTGATGCCAGCTTTGTGAAGGGCTTCTATCGTCTCGGGAACTCCCTCCTGCAGACGGTCTTCAATGCCGGTAGCACCTGAAAAGTAATCAAACCACAAATAAATAAATAAATAAATAAATAAATAAATAAATAAATAAAAATAAAAGGTTGCTTAGAAATCATAGCCAGCCAGGACTCACGAGGCCACTCATTGAATCCTATCCATGGGACACTCAGTCCTGAACTATTTATAAACTGCTCCAGGGGCTTCCAGAGAGCCAAAGAAAGCTGCAGAGAGGATGTAAAATAAAGGATCGTGGAGTTATCCAACTCATTCTCCTTTTGTTAGTATTCTTTTCTACAAATTCAAAAGCTGATTCTCTTCTTTGCATAACCTTGCCCTGAGTGCTACAGTTCTATGAAACTTGCATGAGTGAGGGCAGGCTCTTAAAGAACCCTATGGGCTACAAGATACAATGTCTGTTAGGGATGTTCTTTTTTCCTCCCCTTGAGACAGGGTTTCTCTGTGTAACAGCTCTGCCTGTCCTGGAACTCGCTCTGAAGACCAGGCTGGCCTCGAACTCACAGAGATCTGCCTGCCTCTGCCTCTCGAGTGCTCGGATTAAAGTTGTGTGCCACCACCACCTGGCTAGGATGCACAATGTCCTTTTCTGGAACTGGATGCAGCCCAGATGCGCTTTGGAATTCATGTCTTTCCCACCAGTGATTCGCTATACATTTTCTATTTTGCAATACCTGTTAGTCACACATATTTATATTGCTATAGAAAAACCAGCAGATTTTCATGCTAATTAGAGTATCGATACTAAAAATAGTGTTACATCATTTCAGATTTGATTTTGCTGCCAAATGAGTTTTGGCATTAAACCCAGAGTCTTATTTCATTTGCAAATGCAGATTAGAAAGCATACATCTAAGCTACTTAGGCCATCATAAAGAAATTATTAGTATTTTAAAGGGACATGACTATTGTACTTGACAGATTTAAGTGAGATCATTGCTTCCACCTAGACAGAGGCATGGAGCTCAGAGGGGCTCTCTCAGCACTCAGTCCTATCAGAATCTACATCTCATGGTCCGAGCAGTGTTTCGGAACTGGACGGTCCCACAGAGCGACTCAGCAGGCTTTCAGCAACTCCAGTGTTATGGTCACATGACACACACAGACCAACAGCCCTGGACGTTTACAGCTCTTAAGTGATTCCCAGGTGTGGGCCAACCTGATATGACAGGTGTCCCTTGTGCAATTTGGGTTGGGATCAGGAAAGAGAAGAAGAAAAAGAGACTCCAAGCTCACTTGCAGGTACAGAATAAAGGACATGGACTCTATACATGGGGAGAGGAGTTTCTTGCTTTTCAGCTCATGTCTAAGTCTTTGAGCATGAACATGTCACTGCACTACTGTGGGCCCTATTTCTTCTACATAAGATGTATGTCTGCTATAAAGATTTAAGAAGACAACAGATATCTAAGTCTTCACTCAATCCCTTGCAAAACACTTGCAAAACTCCTCTCAGACTCGGATGTTTGTTTGGCTTTACACTCCATGTTGGGTGTTTTGGTTTTACACCTTACCAAGAATGCCTACCCTGTTCCCACCACAGGCAAACTGAAGTGGACCACAGGTCTGAAGGCACTGGAACATAAGAAGAGATCAGGACGGACACAGTGGTGAGAACCACGCATGCTTACTAGATGGACCAGAGAAGAATGGATTGACAGGCGAATCTCTCTGCGCGGGGACTACAGCACCTTTTACCTACCGAGTAATGTGAGTTTGGTCTCCAGTCTCATGGCAGATTCAACTAGCAGTTCTTCCCTGTTGTCGATGCTGGTTTCAGCTAAAAAGTGATCCCTCAGCCACTCTGTATATTCAGGGTCACTCATAACCTAAGAGAGGAAGAAGAGAGGCCAGGAGTCAGGCCATTCGACTTTGCAGTATCTTGCCAGGACTGACAGGTGGCAAAATTCCATGCCAACAACTTCATTACTAAATTTCCCACTCTGGGCACACTTGTATCTGACCCATATCCCCTCAGCACAAGGACACAAAAGTCCCAAACTCTGATATAGCAAACACAAGTCTGCTGATGGAGAGACATCACAGCTTAGTCTTCTCGGGACATCTGAAGCATGATCTTTGGTAAAAAGGGGTTAACCTATTTAACTAAGGCAGGACAGAAGAAGGTGGAACAGGCCTCTTGGTGGTGGTTCAATCTGGGAGCATTCTAATGGTGCAGCTAAGAAAATGTCCTCCAGATTGTTTATTTGAGGGATGCCACAGCCACCAGCACCTCAGAGGTCTTTGAAGATTCATTCATATGGTTAAGCTTCAGAAAAGATAAAACAAGAGGCATCCTCTAGGAAACGCAAGGTGTAGGTTCCCAAAACTTTACACAACTCTTGGAGAAGGAACCAGTGTCTTCCTATCTTTAGGTGCCATCACGGGTGAATCTGCATTCCGGGTCTTAAAAGCAGGACTGAGTAGAGGGAAGCAATTTTTTTCTCATATACTCATTTTTTTTTCTGCCAGGTAATTTGATTTGGGGAAATATACCATCTATGGGACTACATCCAAGTGAGAAGCCAGAGCTGATTCGACCATGAACTCCCCGCTCTTCCTCAGTTGTACCATTGCGGCATTTGATCCTTCATGAAGCTGGTTGCCTGGGTTCCTTGGGTTCCTTGGAGGTCCCCAACAGAGCTAGTTCCACTTTGCCTCCCACAATAACTAAGAACTAGAACGCAGGTAGTCAGTGAGAGGTTTTGGTAGTAAAAGTCCCCAAATCATTTCTGGGACTCTGGTTATTTCTTACTATTCAACCTTTCATTTAGAAAGGTCAGGCCATGTGACTGCTTTCGGTAAAGAACAGTAAAAACTAGGATAAAAACCTGCCAAGTTGAATTGAAAGATCAATTTATAGGCACATAGGAAAACAAGACAAAACAAAACTACCAACTCTTCATGAGAGAAAAATGAAGGCTTCTCTCTGGTTATTTTTTTCAAATCATATTTAATGCTAACAAATGGTGAGCATTATACAAAAGGTTCTCGGGGGAAGATAATAAGATGTTGGGATTTTTACTTTCCAGAAAATCAACTGTTTACACGCAAAGCCACTTCTATGTAATGTGGGATGCATGAGATGTGTAAGAATTCTGAGAATAGAACACTCCGGCACCTGCCAAAAGCCTTTGGGGACAGAAACCTAACCCAGTAGTATAAAGAATGGAGAGGCTACATAAAGGAACCCTTGTTAAGTCGGGAGTGAAACCCTAGCCCCCCCCCCCATCCGTCCCAGTCCCCTGGCCTGGGAGTTGCATTGGTCTGGACTTCAAATCCCAGCATGGCACTTCCTGACCACTCCCACAGGGTATTTAAGCGGGCTCCCAGAGGAGAAACATGTGGTTCCGGGTTTGCATGTGCTCCCTGCTTTCCTGTCTCCCTGCCATGTGCTCGGCCACCCAAGAGAGCTGTATTTAATAAAATGAGGGGCATTTTAATTAGGCTTAATATGACCTAATTGGATTTCTTTGCGCCAGCGGAGCCGCCCGTTTTAGGATTTTTTCCTAACAGCCCTAGTCCGAGGAGCCTACCTGGTACCTGGACTGGGACTGAGGTCTAATACCCACTCATTTTCAGTGGTGATGGGCAAGCCAGAAGTGGCAAGCCTGGAGCACGCTGGGCGGTCTCACCTTCTTAGCGATACACAAGGTCCGCAGTCCCCGTTTGGCGTACTCATCCAGGTGGCTCTGCGTCTTCTCCCTTATTATCATCTGTTGTTTTTCCAGGTTTGTTCCATCTGAAACCAAGAACAGAAAATCTTTATTCCTGCCAGGCTGCCCAATTAGACTTTTTTTTCCCCTTTGAAAAATGACAGTTTAATCCATAATAAACAAAAAGCATTTTCGCTTTGAATCTCAACTGTGTGTCTAGGGAAGGAAGTCAGCAGCAGAATTCTTCACTTTGATTCTCTTCCCCTGGGCAGAGGAAGTGGTAAAGCTTTGATATAAATGCTGCCGTGATGGGTCAGCGCTTCCTATTCTCTGGGGCGCACCTCCCTTGGTAGGCCATAGGCTCTTCCTGACTTCACAGAGTGACAGTATGGCTCTCAGGAGCCCATCAAAAGGTTTACGATATCCATTTTCCCAAACATGCAGCCTTACAGAGGCACAGCTAATGATGAATTACAGATATAAACAACCATGGTCTCTACAGCTTTAGCAGCCCTCTGCCTTCCCACCCAACCCTAGGCAGCCTTTCCCTTTCCAAGTGCATCCTTGTAGCCTTTACCAAAAGAATTGGGAGTGGCGGCTGACTCCCCAGGCCTGCTGATGGCCACCATGACAACTGTGTGAGCCTACCTGGGGCAGCCACTGACAGCAGCTCCATGATCACAGAATCGGCGCCCTTGGTATACACCACGACTTCTTTGGAAAGAGGATGCCGGACCACCACTGACATTCTTTTCCTTACCGAGTCAAAAGGCAGGATGTGTAACAGTTGAAATGTTAATGAGCCCAAAGCAGCGAAGTCCACCATGACCTGCTCTGGGGTCCGAGACTGTAAAGTGCAACGGTAAGCCCTGGCGGCGTACACCAAGGCTGCTTCATCTGGACTCTCAGCTTCATAGCACAGGTTGGAGGCCAAGGGCGGTGGCCCATCTAGGGCTTCAGCCGAGCTAATGGTGAGTCCCACAGCACTGTGTTGTGCCTCAGTTTCTGTACAGCATGATGAATTACTGGCCTGGGAGCCTTCACCCATCCGGGAAGACTCATCCTCCATAGGAGGTGACAGTTTTGTTCGATTAAAGAAAGAGATTCTGCTCACAAAGGCAGAAGGAGTCCCAGACGTCACATCCTTCCCCCCGGCAAGAGATGGTGAACTTGATCTCCGGACAGACAACTTCTGGAAGATGTTTTTAATCTCTTCCAAAGATTTGATGGGCATCCCAGTCAGTGAGGAGAGCCCAATCTAGGAAAGACCATGGGAGAGGTTTCACTAACACGTCCAAAGTTAGGTCATCACAACTGACGGAAAAATGAGATATTAAAGAGTTACCCCCAAGTCCAACTGGGGGGGGAAATGAGACATGAAAGAGTTACCACTGTCTTAACTGTCAAGCTGCTGTCCCCCTCGAAATTCCACAGCAAACAGAAAGACATAAAAGCCACCAGGGACAAGAATGTGCCACACACAATGGCATTATACATTCCTCTAATAGCTGAGAACGAAGGATACAAAATGCTAATATTGGCCTTTCTTCTAGAATTCGTTCTAAGGAAATAATTCTCCATGTATAATATCTATCATCTTTATTGGCAGAGCTTAGCAATATCAATTGAAAGCCAACTGAACCAGGCATAGCAGCGCTTGCACATAATCTCAGCACTTGAAAGGCAGAGGCAGAAGGACCCTCAATACAAAGGCAGGCTGGACTCCATAATGAGACCCTGTCTCAAAGAATCAGCTATGAAACAATCCACCACCACTAAATTAAGAATTCAAATTAACTAAATAATCAATATCAAAACAAAATGTCTTGAAATTTATTTTAAAGTGATGTTTATAGACAGCATGGATATATTATTAGAAAAGTTCAATGCTTTTGGAGTATTATAGGAAAAGTTCAGAAAACGGTAAGAGAAGATAGAAAAAAAAAAAAAGACCACACATCACCAAGTTCACAGGAGGAAATCAGCCAGAAGGCTAGCAGAATACATCTTTCCTTCCTCTTTTCAGAGTCTATAAAAGGTTCTTATCTTAACATTTACAACAAAGCTGGCCATTAAGTGAAAGCCATTTAAAGAGGAACTTCTCCACATCATCACGTGATTTTAACTCCTTACTAGTTCACAGTTTGTTCTTATTTGTACCTTGTCGTCGTTTACACTTCTAGTATCAGAGATTTAATTTCATGCCTACCATGAAAGACCACTCGATGGATTCTAAAATTTATTCCTTAGAAGTACGTGGAGGATTAAAATGTTTTCTTCAGAAACCAACTTCATAACCATTGGAAGGGCTCTTGCTGATCAGTCTTTGATGTCATCAGTGACTCAGACGTAAAGCGGGGCAAGCTTCTGCATGGTGATGTCTCTGTTTCTCACAGGATGCTCTCTTTCTCCCTACCCTAAGAATCTGGAAGAAGCAGGGGCTCTTTATGTCTCCAAAGATTTTATTCCAAGCGGTTATGCAGTACGTCCGTTAGGACATCTACAGTACTTTGTAGGAAGAAAATACCAAAAGGCACCAACTTTGAAGCCTGGTGCAAAGCACTGTGTGGTACAACTTTTCATGAATCCCGTTGTTTATTCTCTGATGACGTAATCGCTTTTCCAGAGCATCTTCTCAGGCAACACTATGGAAAATGAAGTCTCTCCGATCAGGTGCAGCTTAATTGGAAGTGAATTACTTTTATGCTAAAGCTCCCATCTCTGAAGTTGCCAAAAGAAAATGATCGGTTGGAAAATTAAAATTTAATTGGGTTTTGCTGTAAATTGAATTTTAAGTGGATGTGCGGGAAAGGCAAGATATACCAGGAGGCTAGTATGCCTCGCTAGATCACTGGGCTCTACAGTGTTTGCCTCCTTAAGTGGAAAATGAATTTTCCGTGAGCTTTAAGCTACAACTCTACTGAGGAACTGTTGAATCTTGGCACATCATACTCACACTGGAAAACAGGTAGACTGAGTTAAAACAAACCTAGCTGGTACATGAAGAAAGCTCGTCAGAGTCGGGACCATTAAATTAACGCTTCAGACTTTGTTTGATGTCATGTATATGATGTTAGGGGTCTCAGAAGGCTCACAGACAGCTTCAATTTAGTAAGGCAGGGAAGGCAAAGCAAAAGTTCCCATCAGTGATTCTGTCCATGGCAAGTAACAGAGTGAGCCCAGAGTCCCACTGTCTCGGCTCATCCCCCAGCCCCATACACTCACTGGTTTTGCAACCCTGGTGAAATCCTTCCAAGGCATCTTCAAGATGCCAAAGAACAGAGCCAGAGTCCTTAGCTCCTGGGGCTTTGAGAGGACTAGACATATTAGCACCAATAAATCTCCTAGAGTATGTGAAAGTGCGGAACCAAGAAAAGTCTGAGTAGATGGTTTGCACCGCTACCCTTGCTGCTATTTTTATATACTATCTTTGCATAACAAAACCACTATGGAAGCACGGAAAGCCCACATTGTCTGCTGCTGAGCAAACCCTCGTTTGCACTAGAGTTTACCTTTTGCCGAGGCTGGTTAGGAGCAGAAACCACGACCGTGTTACAAATTGCCAGAGCGATGAAGAAGTCTAGGATGTATAAAATCTCCAGGGGTGGACTCTGCGTGGTACCATCCAGTGGGGTGAAGAGCTGAGGGGTAATCTGGCTAAACTTGTCCAGAAGTCTGGTATCTGGTACCACGTCCGTTTCCTGAAGAGACAATATGACAAAGTATTGTTATTAGCATAAGGAGCGTCTACAGTGGGTAGTTAAGTGAAGCGTGAGATTGTAAGTTAAATTTTATTTTTTCCTAGACTTATTTATTTACGTGTGTGTGTGTGTGTGTGTGTGCATATATATGTGCACACTTATGCGTGCACTACAGAACATATGGAGATCGGAGAACAATTTAAGGAAGCTGGTTTTCTCCTTTTACCATGCAGCTTCCAGAGATTAAATTGAGGCTGTCAGGCTTAGCAGCAATGCCTTAATCCACTGAGCCATCTCACCAGCTAAGTAAATATAATTTTTAAAAGTTTAATGCATATGATATCTTGGGAAATGAAACAATCAAACGAAGCATATATAAATAAAAGTAAAATACAGATTGAATACTATTAATGGAGAACACTTTGCCTTTCAGTTAAACAGGAGATAGAACCACGGCCTTCAACCAAAATCTAGCTGAAAGTGTTTCTCACTTTGAAACACATAATGCTTGGCACATATTTTATTGTACTCAGAATTCTAGCATGGCTGTATTTTACTCAACGACCGATGGATACCAATTATTTCTAAAGTGAGATTCAATTCTTGTCAGAGTACTGAACAAAACACTTTTTGTTCCGTTCATTAATATTATAAAATACTTTCTATAAGAAAAAATATTAAAAGCAGGCTAATCCGATATTTCATAGCCAGGGAATTTATTTACAAGAGCTTTCTAGCAAGTGTGGCCTCCTTTTAAGAACTCCTGGTAAGGATTCACTCTAAGAAGTTCAGTCACTAGAGTGGGGTGCGAGAGCCCCATTTCATCTCATGCAGTGCATCTCAGACTCATCTGAGAGTACTATTTGTAACAAACGTGTCATAGAAGAAACCTGATTTTCACACAGCTTCTCTGCTGTAGAGTACAGCTTAGAACCACGGTCCCGCAGAAGCACCGCTATGCTGCAGGGAAGCCCAGCACACAGACTGCAGGGAAGAAGCCAGGAGAGGTGACTGGCAGTGGAGAGTCCAGCAGGGACATGGTTGTGACATGGTTAACATTCCTTGCCAACTTGACTGGATATATAATTCGCTAAGAAAAAAATCCTGGGTGTGACCATGAGGCTGTTTCCAGAGAGGTTTAATGAAAGATTAGAACTTGGGGTGGCACCATCCCATGTGGTCCTAGACAGAAGAAAGGAAGAGGCGGCCAGCTGGGCACCAGTTTTTGTCACTGTTTCCTGACTGTGGGTCCAATGTGATCAGCTGCCTCAGGCTTCCCAAGCCATGCCTGTATTCCTCTTAAACTCTGCGTTGCTCTCGTCAAGAATTTGATTTAAAAAGCAAGAGGAAAAGTGAGATATCATGGCTAGTGCTTCTACATTTGCTAAGAGTGATCACAGGCTTAATGAGAGAAGAGCAATGCTGGCAATCACACGTTCTCCACTTGTGTCTCGGCTCGGCTCTGCTGACAGCTAGCCAAGGGAGCGTTCCTTAATGCCCTGTTCCTTTGCCTGCCTGCCTTTCTTCTCCCTTCCTTTCAAGTGACACATGATCGCCTTTCAGATTACCAGGGTCATGACAGGTTTAAAATTCACGTGCTATCAGCTGTCAGAAAGTATTCTTAAAATTCTCTCTAAATTCAGCAAGTAGATGACTACAAAGCTCAAATCCTGTTCTGTGATCGTGACGGTAAAGGCGATGCTAAAGCTAGGAAAAGTCCTGTGTGTGTCTGACACAGTCATGAAAGAGACACTCCCACCAGCAAAACTCTGCAGATAGGAACTGCCAAAATGAAGCTGGGTCTACCTAGATACTTGGGACCACAGAAGACCCTGAAGTCACCATGAAAGGGTACAAGATAAAGGAAGAGCCTACAGGAAGACATGAGGAGACATTCACGTCAGACCGAGGCTCCAGGAACAGAGGGTTCTGTTTTGGGCAAAATAACTTACTCCCTCCTGACTAAGCTAGTTCTTGAGTGGAGGAGAGGGTTCAAAATTGTCACGTGCGATTATTATTTTTTTTTTGGCTAAATGACTATAACCATAATTATTTTCCCAAGACCAGAACTATCTTAGCCTTGTAGTACAAGGCTACAAGGTTAAGATAGTTCTGCTGCTGCGCTGGATAGCTGTTGCCATCTTCCATGAAACCATGCCTGTTTAGTTGAAATAGCTCTTTGCGAAACAGATTTTGGAAGTCTCTTTAAGGCAAGAACCATATTCTACTGATCTTGGAAGCCCTAACCTAACCCAGTACATGACACACGATAAGCAACCCAAGTTTACTGTATACTACTATTAAACTCTTCCTGGCCTTAGATTCTATCTAGGAAGGGTAAAGAAACAAACTAGAATCATTACCTGTGAAAATAAATGCACATAGCTCCCAAGCAGTCTCGACCAGGCACCTGGTTAATATTCCGAGAACCCTTCCACTCACGATTAGATTGCAGAATACACAGCATGGCACAGACTGCTCCTATGCCCGGGGTTCTCAATCTTCCTAATGCTGGGACCCTTTATACAGTTCCTCATGCTGTAGAGACTCCCAATCACAAATTATTTTGTTGCTACTTCATAACTTTAGTTTTGCTGATTATGACTCATAATGTAAATATCTGATATGTGGGTTATCTGATATATGACTCTATGAAAGGGAGGTAGGGGGTCGTGACCCACAGGCTGAGAATCACTCTTCTGCACTGTCAGCAAAGCCTTGCTGGTTTCATAGTGGGCGGCACAGCTCTGCCGCCACCCTGTGTGATAACACCGATCATTTCCAAGTTCACGTTCATTATCAGGACCCCCACTTCTACTTGGCTGAAGGAAGTCTATTTCAGGCTTTTTTTTTCTTTCATTATTTTCTCCCCTATTTGGATCCAAGTTAAATATGCACAAATCCAGCTAGGCTTTGCTCTTTGCTCTCCTCCCTGTTTGCTGAAGCTTTCGTACAGCTTCGACATAATTTAAATGTTGCCTGTTTTAAAATCAAGAGTAACAGTACTTAATTGTCTCTACAAACCTCTAACCACCCACGTTTTAGTGATGGAAAAAGATGTTCTACTGGGTGACAGAGCTGACCAGGCCGTTCTGAAGCTGTCCCCACTCCTCTCTAGTCTTCCTCTTCTAAGGTTTGATTTCATTTCCTGCTGGCCCTGCAGTCCCCCAAACTGTGATTCTACTTAGGTTACTTTGGGTTTTGTGGACACACAAGCCTTCTCTTGGACTCTTCTGACTCCTAAATACCACATGCGTGAAGGAAAAATACAAAGGCCACACACTGGTGGTTTTTCCTGTATACAAACTCCTTGACCCAGCAGTTCTGAGGATTTGATGTGCCCTGTGTAGTTTGCCTACCGCCCTCCTGTGGGTACTACCTTACAACTGTTTTCTAGTTACTTGGCAACAACACACACAAAGGTGCTCTTAGCTTAGGCCTCATGGATGGATTTCTAGAGCAAATGCAGAAGAAATTGTACAGTGGCTTTTCAGGTCAAAGGTTATATAGATTTCTCAAAATATTAAGCTCAGCTTATAAGACTTAAGACTCAAGAGTGAGAGAGAGCCACGTTTCGTGGGAGAACATGATCACTTTATACTATGTGTAGGAGTGTACCTTTGCAGGATACAGAACAAAAGCAACCCTGGAACTTCCAAATAATTAAGAGAACACAGGATACTGGAGGACGGGGCAAGTGGAAACAACCAAACAAGTGGGAAGACTGAGTCTGGCAATCAGATTCATTCAACAACCTTCCAAATTATTGTTTTGAGAATGAATGTCGCAGGCACTGTGATATGTGTTAGGATTCAAATGTTAAAGTGTCCTTGCTCTCAAGGTGCTACTGGTACAATGTCAGGCACAGAAATAAGGCCAACATTATGCAGACAAATGGACAGTGGGACAATTCTTTTGAGAAGCCTTTGGTACAGGTAATGCTAATGTTTCATCAGATTCAATAAAGAGAGGGCAGACTATATCTCAGGCAGGGGAGATGGCACAGAAAAAGGCATGAAGGCTTCCAGAAGTACCTCTTTGTTCTGAGAGAAGGATGATGTCTGTTCAGGGACCAGAGGAGGAGCAGGCAGCCCTGCCTTGATGCCAGCATGGGTCTACCACCAACTACATGTGGTTAAAGCGTGTTTACCTTCAAAGGTGCAGAAAATGTACCAGTTCAGTAGATGACTACAGAAAGATAATATCATAGAGAAAAGAGAATCTATATACATATACATTTCTTTCAGGCATAAGATTAAAATGAGTACAGAAAAAAAGGACGTGCATATTACTTGTTAACTGCCTTTCAAAGTCTGGAAAGGAAAAACATTACGCATAGATGTTTCAGAACAGACTGCTACATAGGAAGTTGTACTGTTAGGGGTGTTATGTCCTTAGCGCCACAGAACTGAGTCGGTGGTGCTCACATCATTACTGCATATTGCACATTTCATGGCAAGGTGGCGAAGAGCCTAGAGATGCTCTGAAGAACTCAGGTCAAGTCAGCCGCCCAGGGCCTACTTATGTCATGGCTATATCACGAAAGTCAGGCCATGACTATAATGGAGCAACCCAAGGGGGCCCCAAAGCTGCATTACTCTTCTTATGCTGCCTTCTTGGTTAAACGTGGGTGTTAATGAACCCGAAAGTCTGAGACGGCAGGGAACGTTTTAGAGAGGTCGTCTTAAATTCAGTGAAAATGTTGAGTTCTAATTCTTTTACACAAGCGTCTTTTCTGCTTCCCAGGTTCTACACGATCTTCTACTTTCTCCTGCAGTAAAATGGTTGTTAACGGGGGTGAGGAGTCAGTTCTGAAGGGTTGCCCCGAGACACAGACCCCTTGAATAGGTCTGCAATGAAAATATGAGGACGCGCCCTTTGTGGGGCTAGGGATGGGGAAGTCTGGGTGGGACGCAGAGGAAGACTACACAACAGTGAGAAAAAAAGACACCAAAAGACCTATTAATTAGTTAATCAAACTTGTCTCCAAGATAATTCTGGCTAAATACTGGTGGGTCTTAGAGTCAGCCATTATCCTTAAGTCAAGGTAGCCTTCTGATGAGAAATATTACATTTTTTTCAGAAATGCTACCTGACTTCTCAACACTGAATTATGCAACAAATCTCAAATTCATATTATTTTTGAAAACTTATTATATGTCATCATCACGCTGAACTGTACGGATGTCACCTCTTTTCTAGACCAAGAAAAGCAGTGCTGTTTGGGATATTCTAACCAGGGCGCTGTTCTGTTCAGGATGGGGTGATGTTGCCACACTTACAATGGGGCTACTGAAGGCAGCCTGTCTGGAATGAGGCACTTCCCCAGATCCTTCTCCGCTTCCTAGGGCAGTAGCACTCCCGGACAGATGAGTTGAAGGCTTGCTTCCCAAAGGCCCCCTGGGGACTGTCCTGCAGCCCTGGGCTCTGGGCTTTGCCATGTTGCTGATGGAGCCACTCAGAGCGTCTGCGCATTCGTCCTCTTCAAAGCCAGCTTCCTGGTAGGACTCCAGCCTCTTGGCTGTAGAATAAAATTCACACTGGGTCACCATTGAGAAGAACTTGCAGGCTGAATACAGAAAGTAGTTCCTGAGATATTGACACCATCTTTTGTCTGTCCTGGCCTCCAAATTCTCCCCCTGAGAATCTATAGTCAATAAACTTACCCTACCCTTTTTTGGGAAATGAAGATACAATGGCCTAGGTCTAGCATCTTGTCTGCAGCTCCATCCACATTCTGCTACCCTGCTGTGATGCAGAACTCCTTGCTTCAAACACCAAGCCCTCCACTTGTGATTTGGATCCTGCCCTCTGGGTCCTCAAGGACTTTCTTTTCACATTTATCATTCACATACGCCAATCTCTCCTCAACCAATTTCAGGATTTTCTGTCCTAACTCTTCATTGATCTCTTCTCAAGGTCACCTGTAAACTCCATCTTGTCAAGTCCAGCAATCATATGTATGTATATATATACATATACACATATATGTGCATGTGTGTTCTTATCTCATTTGAACCCTTAATAATATTCTACTCCTTCTAGAAACTACTCTTTGGGCTTCTAGCATCATCCTTCCCTGTTTTTTCTTACACTGGTAGCACTAGCTGTATAGTTTTCCCAGCTGTCTTTCATACACGTTTATTTTATTTTACTTTGTGTATGTGTGTCTTCACACATATGTGGATGTGTAGGGGTACATATATGTGTACATGAATGTGAAGGTATGTGAAGGACAGAGAACTTTGAGCACTGATTCTCAGGATTCAATGTTATGTTTCTACCTCTGTGTTTTGAGATCACTGGCTTAGAATTCACTATGGAAGGTAGAATGCTCGGCCAGCAAGCTCCAGGATCTGTCTGTTTCCACCTCCTCAGCGGTGGGATTACAAGTGGACACCACCATGGCTAGTTTTCACAATGTGGATTCTGGGGGTTAAATGCAGGACTCCATGCTTGCAAGCCAAGGGTTTTATAGACTAAACTATCCTCCAGCCCTCAGGTAGAGTTTGTTGCCTTTTTGTTGGGATGGGCATTGAACTTAGAACCTCAAGCACTCTAGTCAAGTATTCTAACACTATGTGTGATAGTTTGAATGTAATTGGCCCCCATAAGCCCTTAGGGAGTAGCATTATTGAGAGGTGTGGCTTTGAGCCTGGGGCCTTAGACCACTGGGCCATCCTGACAACCAGGAGGTCTGGCTCTGTTGGCATAGGTATTGCCTTGTTAGAGGAAGTTTGTCACTGTGGAAGTTTGCTTGTAAGAGTTGTGGTGGTCATGGTGTCTCTTCACAGCAATAGAAACTCTAAGATGTTCTGCTATATCCAGTCTCCACCTACCTTTCTTCTCAACCCTCAGTTACTGGCAAGTCGCAGGACTGCCTGCTTTCCTCCATCCACACACCTCTTCTGGGCATTCTCATATGGTCTGATCTTTGAAACGGAATGTCTTTATGCATAGCCTAGAAACCTGTGTACTGGTTAGTTTTATGTCAACTTGACGCAAGCTGGAGCCATCAGAGAGGAGTAAACCCTAATTGAGAAATCACCTCCATACAACCAGGCTGTAGGCAAGCCTGGAGGGTATTTTCTTAATTAGTGATTCATAAGGAAGAACCAGCCCATGATGATTGGTGCCACCCCTGGGCTGGGGCTCCTGGGTTCTATAAGAAAGCAAGCTGAGCAAGCCAGCCAACAGCACTCCTCCATGGCTTCTGCACCAGCGCCTGCCTCCAGGCTCCCATCCTGCTTGAGCTCCGGTCCTGACTCCCTTTGGTGATGAACTGTGATGGGAAGCGTAAGCTGAACAAGCTCTTTTCTCTCCAACTTGCTTTAGTCATCGTGTTTCGTCACAGCAAGAGTGACCCTAACGAGAACGACCTGCATCTTCAACTCTGACCTCTCACTGGAATCCAGACTCGTGTATTCAGCTCTCCACAAGACACCTGCAGTTGGTTATCATAAGACTCTTCTAGCAGATTGACACTGGTGTGATTTATGCTTTCACCTCCCTTGAGTCCATCTCCTCAATAGCAAAGATTTCTCAGGTAGGGCCCTATATTTACTATTGATTCTAACCTTGCCATTACTGCCCAAATACACTTTTGATTTTATCACCCCACAAAATATACACCTTAAAATGGTCGGAGAAGCTCATGTTTTATTAATATGTCCCAAGAGTCCAATGTAGTTGCTCATAGATACTCAAGAAATACTTAAGGAGGAGGAGTTCTACCCAGAGAGAACCTTCATCTGGCGATGGATGGAGATAGAGACAGAGACACATATTGGAACACTGGACTTAACTCCCTAGGTCCAAATGAGAAGCAGAGGGAGGGAGATCGTGAGCAAGGAAAGCAAAATCAGAGGGGGCCTTCATCCGACGATGGATGGAGATAGAGACGGAGACCCACATTGGAGCACTGGAAGTCAGGACCGCGAAGGGTGCATTCACCCACTGATACAAGGGGACTGATAGAATGAGAGCTCACCAAGGCCAGCTGGAATGGGACTGAACGAGCATTTGATCAAACCGGATTCTCTGAATGTGGCTGACATGGGGGCTGACTGAGCCCCCGAGGTCCAAATGAAGACTGAGAAGCCATTGACAATGGCACTGGGTCTTGTTTCGTCTGCATGGACTGACTTTTTGGGATCCTGGCCTGTTTGGATGCTCACCTTCCTGGACCCGGAGGGAGAGGGGAGGAACTTGGATTCCCCACAGGACAGGAAACCCTGACTGCTCTTGGGAATGGTGAGGGAGGAGGAGAGGGAGTGGGGGGAGTGTGAGGGTATTGGGAGGAGGGGAGGAAGTGGAAAGAGTGTTTTCAGATACTTGAATAAACAAAAAAAAGAAAGAAATACTTATGGAAAAATTAATAAATAAGTAACAGTAATCTTCCGCTCCTCCTGGGCGGAGCTGAGCTACTTCCCCTTCCTCCTCAGCCTTTTCTCTTTCCTCTCTCTCCTCACCTTTGTACAACAGTACTGTCCTGTCGATATGGTAGCCAAGGACTTGAACAATCCATTCTTGACAGTACATTTGTTCACCGTGTATTATTAGACCCTTTACAACCCAAGACACTGCAGCTACCTGACATCACCTTACTCTCACATTTACAGCAAATCCACTGAACCACACATAAATGACTCAGGACCCCTCCCTTCTTCCTCGTACCAGAGGCTCGTCAGCACATGCCCGTCGTACACCAAACCTATCCTGGCTGTCCAGACTTCTCCCTGTTTCCATTACCTTAGTCAGCTTGGGCATCATCTTTCAACTGAAGTAGTGCAATGTCTCAAAACTAGTCTCTCCGCCCCTCTGAAATCCACTCCTCAAACAGCAGCTAGAGTGACCTTCCTAAGGATAAAGCGGATGAGATCACATCCAGTAAAAACACTTTCCGATGGCCTCGGGATTCCTTCAGCATAAACTGGGCTCTTTATCCTGCCTTAAACAACCTAACGTGACCTTTACCTCCCTCTTGTGTCTACATCAGCGGTTCTCAACCCGTGGGTCGCAACCCCCAAAGGATCATCAGAAAACACAGGTATTTACACTATGATTCATTATAGTAGCAAAATTACAGTTATAAAGTAGCAATGAAAATGATTTTACAGTTAGGAGTCACCACAGCAGGAGGAACTGTATGAAGGGGTCACAGCACTGGGAAGGCTGGGAAACACTGCTCTACATCCTTAGTCTAATTCAGACTTACAGGCTTACTCTGAAAATGAAGCTCTCTACAGCATGAGGGCCTGTAAGAGTTGCTCCCTGGGACTGAAATCCGTTGCCCCTGAACATCAAGATTTTGTCATTCAGATGTTAGACTCTAACATCCCACTTTAAAAGGTCATGCCTAGGCACGCAGTCCAAAGGAGCCATCCAATACTCATATGACACACTTTATTCTGACTGTCTGCCAGGTCCTGATCACTACTGATCTATTTTTATATTGCTGATGACTTTTTCCCTTAGAAGACCTGCGAGAGCGGACTTCTTATTCTCACTTATTATTAAACCCGCATCAGAGGAACAGACAGTGAGAGCATACTCTTTGTGTTGGTGGCTGTGTCAATTTGGCCTAAGTCCAGCTACTGAATTAGATATAGATTGGGGAAATTGTTTTATACAGTGTTTCTATGTTTTATTTATTGTAATAATTTTGCCATATTGTTAAGGGAATGGAAAGGCTAAGAAGCAATATTGTTGCTTGTTTGCTTCCTTTTTTTCCCTTTCTGTTGTTTGCTTGTTGAAACAAAGTCTCCTAAGGCACGGGATACTCAGCATGAGGACAAGGACGGCCTTGAACGCCTGGTCCTCTTCTCTCCACTTCTGAAGTGCTGAGATTATAGACATGACTTGTAAACATTGACTCTTTCTGAAGCCCTCTAGTGCAGATGAACACAGAGCTCCCATCCAGACTACTCACTGGACATTTACAGTTTGCATGGGCTGAAGGACACCACACACAAGGCCTTTGCTTCACTGAATCATTATGATATTCCTCTGAGTAGGAACTACTACACCTCCATTTTATCTTATTATTTTATTTGGTTTTTGAGACAGGCTTTTTTTTTTTTTTTCCTGTGTGGCCCTGGCTGTCCTGGAATTATCTCTGTAGACCAGGCTGACCTTGAGCCTGGCTCAACACTCATATTTTATAAGAAAATAAATAAACCTTATTTGTCATCTCACTGAAACAGACTAGATTGGTCTTAAGATCACCATAGCCAAGATTCTGTGAGCTACTGCTAGCATGTTTTTAAATATAGCCATATGCATGAGTGTAGCCAAGTTAACACAATGTCAATCTCTCCAATCAACTTTCTACGAGCTCGAGTTTGTTTTTTAATCTTAAACAAGTATTTGGTAAATGAATAATGGATGAATAGGCACATAAATTGTGTATCTGTGCTAAGGGAAAGTTATGGGTAGGGATTTACGGTTACTGAAGTATTTTTTCATCAAAAGTCATACACACACACACACACACACTCATTTTCATCCTCAAAATACTTTTATCTGCCAGTAATTGTTGCTGCTCCTTTTGCAGCTGAGGAAACCAAACAGAATGACTAAATATTCTAAACAGGGTTAGACAGCTGCTTGAAGGTAGAGCTGGGGTTTAAATTTAGTCTTCTTGCTTCTAAAGCCAACAGTCGTATCCCTACACCACGGTTCCTTAACTCTAAACAGTTAGAAGAAGTTGAATAGTTTTTGTCGTGTTGTCATGGTTTTTTGTTGTTTTTTGGGGGGGTTGTGGTGGGTGAACAGGTTCGCTGTGGCACTTTTGGCAATGACTACTGGCACTCAGTGGCTAGACATTGACATATTATAGGGAATGGTGTTGAGATTGATAAAACTTCAGATACTTCAAGACATTTGTTGGTAATGAGATGCCATTTTTAAAACAACTAAAATGCCTCAAAACTCTCATTAATGGGTTCATGAGATTCCTCTGAGCCATCCACGGGGAAATGAGGATCACATGGTTGTGTAATTCGCATGACATCAAGTAGCTCAGCTATTATTGTAGGACAAACTTGCTCAATAAGTAGAATTTCGATGATGGAATGTAACAGACAGAATGACTCAACCTTTACTTATTTTGTGGAAAGTTCTAGAAATCTATAGGTCAAGAAAATTACAGTGTGATTCAGAAAACAGAGTCACTGGAGCTAAGCCTCTAGGCCCAGAGAAAATTATATCAAAGATGGCTCTGAAAAGCCAAGGTTCATATCATATCAATAAGTAAAATATGCCCAAATGATGATAACAGTCATAAAGATGATAACTCCTTCCCAGAGAGAAGCGTCTGCGTTGGTTCTCTAAAAGTCTCAGAATGGGCCCAGAACTCGTTGTCTGACTTACACAGGAGTCAGAGTCTGTCATTATTCTCTGTATCTAAAGGTAGGTCCTGCATTAAACAAATTGCCTCTTATTCTTTTTCCTTACTTAATCTCTCATGTTTTCTTTTGCTATTTCCTTCAAAACTAATCTGAAATCTGTTTATAGCCTTCTACTTGCATTGACTTGATATCTGAATGAAGTAGGTCTGAGACTATGGAAAAATCAGCTTGTAATTTATAACATGCTCTCCAAAGGGCTGACACAGGGCCGAACACAGCATGTTCCAAGAGCTTTCTTCCACACATCATCTGCACATCTTCCTAAAGCACTCACAATAAACTCCTTTCTCAGCCATCCACGGCATCCCATCTTTCTTGCAAACAGCGCATTCAGCCAACTGTCCTCCAACCACATCATCCACTTATTACCCCAACCTCTGCTCTGAACTAATTCTCCATACATTTTATGCATTCCAGGGAGGTCTGATGTCCTGCCTTTAATATGTGAAATTCCATCAGGGCAAAATTCATCTCCAAAACTACCTGGCTGTCTGAATGTCGAACCAAATTTGGAACAAGTATTTCCGTGCATGTGTGGTATATGACATGTACATATTCATGTAAGTGTGTGCCTTTGAAAATATGCATGGATGCATATTCAATAATACATGTATGCAAATGTGTATTGTGGAAGCCAGAGGAAACCACTTTAATTTTTGAAACAGTGTATCTCACTGACGCTGGAGCTGATTGATTTGGATTGCCTGTTGGCCAGTGAGCACCAAGGGTGCAGGAAAGCCCATCTTTGCCCTCCAGTGGTGAAGTCACAGGTGCATGGCATCACAGAGTTTTTATGTGGGTGCTGAGGATTTGAAATCAGGTCCTCATGCATATACTGCAGACATTTTAACAATTGGGCCATCTCCAAGACCCAGGAATATCAACATAAATGTGATAATTAACATGGTATTTTTATAATTACAATTACACATCTGTCTCCCACACTGGACCATGAGCTACTTAAATGGCAGACTTGGCTCTTATTTTCAAAACAATGATTAAAAATAACAATAATGGCAACTCATATATATGTCCTCTACCTGTGCCATGCTCTGTCAATTTCTGCACAAATAATCTTAATGAAGTTGGATGCTATAATGGACCTTTTCTCTCCCTGAGGCTCAGAGAAGTTACGAGTCTTGCTGAAGTACACACACTTTGCAGGTGGCAGAAACAGGGTTCAGGCTTAAGGAACCTGACTGTAAATTTGTTATTCTTGGACAGTGTTCTTTGGTGCCTCCACAGATCGACACATTTACAAACTGTACATCATAAAGGCACTTGCCAGACAATCCCAAATTAAGGGACAGTCTACCAAATCCCAGTACAGTGCCTGTCAAAACTGATAAGTTCATTCAAAGACAGAGAGTCTCTAGAAAATGTCAAGTGTACAGCAGCCTAAATGATGGCTGTTACTGGCAACCCGGGTGTCATCAAGAGACCACAAGAGACGCAAATGAAAATGAAAGGTACTTTCAGAACCTGAATTTCAGATAATGATGATATATCGATCCCAGTTCATCACTTACCAAAGGCATGTCCTGACCCATGTCAACGGGACAAATGGCGTGATAACACACCGGACCCTCTATAACATCTTTGCAACAGTTCGGCATGTAACTATCCCAATGTGACAAGTTTATTTCTTAAATGACATTTTTCAATAGTCTCTCTCTTAAAAGTAGGAGTAGCTTTCTTTTCTTTTCTTTTTCTTTCCAGATGTCACATTTTAATTTTGATATGCATACTACTTATGTGAGAATTCTGTTAAAATGAGATTTTAATCGCAGCTCCATCATTCCTAATACAGCCCAGGTGCTGCTGGTGCCGCTGGCGATGCCAGGACGTGGGCCACACTGCCAAGTTGGCAGGTTCTGAAACACACCAAGTACTGTCAGATGTGTTTAAACGGTTTGTATGTGCGAAGGGCTTATCTCCACGCAGCGGTATTCTTTACAGAATTATCTCCTAGGCAATTCTTTGGCTAGAAAATCCTGAAACACTGGCCATAGAAACCCAGGTACTGTTAATAGCTTTCATTTTAGTGAAAGTATTATGTCTTGAACTACATTCTAGGAAGAATCGGTCCTTTTCCCATATCCGTTTATCTCCCATGCCTCTGTGTGTGTGTGTGTGTGTACATCTGCACTGAGGAAGATAGAGTATCAACAGAAATTGAGCATCCATTACGGCACTGCTTCGTATCCGTCCCTTCAGCATGGAGTGTGTGTCACGGTGTGGCATGTCACTTAGCATCTACTAAGTTCTAAAACAGCGGTTCTCAACCTTCCTAATGCTGCAATCCTTTAAGAGTTTCTCATGTTGTGGTGACCCTGACCATAAAATTATTTCCGTTGCCACTTTATAATTGAAATTTTGCTACTATTACCCCCCATGAAAGGGTCATTCAACTTCCAACGGGGTCACGACCCACAGGTTGAAAAGCACTGTTCTAAAGGACCAAGAATGCAGCATAAAGCCCAGTAGGGGGCGTTCCCTACCCAGTGCTTAAACTTGGCATCTTCTTGAAAGAATTATTAGGGATTTAAGTAGCTGGGGAAAAAGTTAAAGGCAGTTTTTGTAGAAATCCCACACTCACCATTTTCTTCATGGCAGTAGTCAAATCCAGCTACACTACACCTTCGAAAAACCATCTTATTTTCAGTGAGGGTTCCTGTCTTATCAGAGAAGAGATATTGGATCTGCCCAAGATCCTCAGTGATGTTCAGAGCTCGGCACTGAATGGTAGAATCCATTTTCTCATTGTAGAAATCTACATCACTTTGAATAAAATAGATCTGCCCCAGCTTCACGATTTCAATGGACACGTAGAGAGAAATGGGAATCAAGACCTAATAAAGTGCAAACAATTTAAGAAAATTAAAGTCAGCGACTGGAGGGGAAGAGAGATCGATAAAGAGTGGAGATATAAAATTCCTCTGTTAAGTGTGGCCGAAATTACCTGCAACAAGATGATCATGGTCCAGAACACGTAGAATCCTGTCAACACAGGTGACGCGACACGCCCATCCGGCTCGGGAATGTTAAAGAAGAGCATGTTCTCATACCTGCTCAGCCATATTCCGTGACCTTTAAAAAGTACACAGACACCAAGATGCTACAGAGCATGTGCAAATAGAGAGCCACACCCCTCAAGAGAAACAGACGAGAGTCCATGCTTCGAACACTCATTGTTTGTTCTCTATAACAAGCTCAAATGCAAAGGGCTACAGTCTCTCATCCTTGACTCACTGTGGCAAAGAGGAAGAGGATACACTCACCAGCAGTGTTTGTCAAGCTAAAGGATGGGAGAAGAAAACATGTAGGAAAAATTAACAAATAAAAATCTCTTACCAAAACCAAACATAAGATATTATTTTGGAAAAATAAAACTGTATCAGATGATACTGACAAGATATTAGCAGATAATTGAATTTTACCCACCAAGCGCACCAGTTAAACACATTACGACCAGAAGCAGGACACACCAGAGGACATCTGTATTTGCTCTTCTCTCTAATTTACTTCGCTTATACCGTGGTCCACTGTTGTTCAGCATCGCTTTGGTCTCATGACCTGCGTGGAAAGAAGGATTGGTCTGAAAATGTACAAAGCAAAAGCAAGGAGCAAGCATCGCAGCTAAAAATCTCTCTGGCTGACAGTTTAACCAAATGTGGCTGTGTAACGTTTTGTCCCTCCCTGCATTGATCGAGGAGAACCAGGATCTGTGGACAAGTTCATCGGGGTACAATTTCCCTTCCATGGGCTCCATTTTGAGTACACAAAACATGCTAACACATAAGATACGGAGAGAAGGACGTGACAAAGGATGGCAGAGAACGAACCTGCATAGACCACGATGCCCACAACGGCCTCTGTGTTCCGAATGGTACATCCTCTTAGCAATAAATTCTCTTTGCTGAGGCCCACCCGTTCTTTGCTGGAGTGTTCTCTGTAAGAAAGGCAGCATATAGATTTATTTTTAAATGGCAAAGGGAAGGAGGTAAAACATCAGTCTTTATCCTGAAGGTTCTATACCCCATGTGGTAAGTTTGACAGCTCAGAGGAAAGGCTTCAAGTCTCAGGCCCATTTGCTTTTGCTGCTGTAGTTAACCTACTGTGGGTAGGAGAAAGCGTCAACAAATTGCAAATCCCCATTACTTCTAGAAGTTGCTATCTGTCACATTCCATTACTGCAAGAACTCAAAAACACTCTCAATAAAGATCCCGCTTTTCCAGGGCACACTGCATTTGAAAACTTAATCATTGGTGAGGGAGACAGTCTTGCTTGAGAAAGGTAGTAGCTTTGATTTGGCTGAAATTAAGCCACTGGCAAATAGTGGCTTTTAAGCCATTAGATGAAAGACCGATGGGAAGCTGTATAATCAAAGGTGAAGGCTGACTCCTTTGATAATGGGACAGGGGACATCACAGGCTACCAAGTTATGGGAAAGGAAGTAAAGACCCCAGTCTGTATCGGAGAATTGCAACCTTAAGTCTATGGCTTCTGAGGCTCTGGGACGCCTCTAGAATCATAAACGATATTTTGTTTGTGTGTGTGTGTTGCATGTGTGTGTATGTATGTGTACATCTTGCCATTCTTAGAGACAGAATCTGATTCGTTCAACAGATTATAAAAGAGCCTAGGGACAGCTGACAAAGTAAAAGGTCCAGAGAAGCAAGGCAAATTTCACTAGAAGGACACAATTGGCCAAACCCAAATGTGGCAAGTGTTTCTAGCAGACATGGGGTGCCTCACTCAAAGAATGGTCTGGGGGGACAAAAGGAGAGGACAAGGCTCAACACAGGGAGAGGGCAATCCGCTATCCTGCAGTGGGGCAAATGACCTCATTTCTTGGGCTAGAAAAATTAGAAATTGATTAGCTAAATGTAATGTGTAGAACTTACTTTGGTTCTGTTTTCAATAAGACAATTATCAGAAAACATTCTTTTTTCATCAGCTGGAAAAATTTGAACATATTCCTGGTATTAAATGAGATTAAAGAATGGTTTTGATTCTCCTTGAATGGGATAATGGGCTTTGTGTTCTTGCTAAAGTCCTTATCTGCTCTGCGTATATGGTGATGCACTCACAGTGAAGTCCTGTGTCATAGGGCCGGGAAGGAAGTAGGGAAAACGGCACAAAGTTAGCACCACTGTGAAGTGGCTATGGCCGAGGTGGAACGTGGTGTGCACTGCACTGTGAATCTGGTGTCCACTGCACTGTGAACCTGGTGTCCACCGCACTGTGAACCTGGTGTCCACTGCACTGTGAACCTGGTGTCCACTGCACTGTGAACCTGGTGTTCATCATGGCACTGTGAACCTGGTGTGCACGGCACTGTGAACCTGGTGTGCACGGCACTGTGAACCTGGTGTTCATCACGGCACTGTGAACCTGGTGTTCATCATGGCACTGTGAACCTGGTGTGCACGGCACTGTGAACCTGGTGTGCACGGCACTGTGAACCTGGTGTTCATCACCGCACAGTGAGCCTGGTGTTCATCACACTTTTCCTTCCACTTTCACACATTTGGAAATGTGTGTAACAATCAGTTTCAAAATGATCAAACAATCAGTTTCAAAATCAGATTAAAATGTGTGTAACAATCAGTTTCAAAATGAGCGAAGCAATAACTGGACTAAACTACAGTAGCAATCAGAGCACAGGGCAGAAACCGGTGAAATGTTTACAAAACCAAGCAGAAATCACCTTTCACACACTGTGAAAGTGCCATCTTAATGTTATCAGTAGGTTCTGATTTTTATCATTAGGTCTTCTAAGCAATAACCACTAGTCTTTAAGCTCTTGCTGTTTCTTACAAGTAAACATTGTCAACAAACCTAGCACCTTAAAACCCCTACAAGTTTCATTTGGGGAGAAAGAGGAAGACAGGCCGGCCTTCTCGCTCTCAGTTTTACAGTCTTTGTTCTCCCGGGATCTGTGCAAAGGGATATCAACTCAAGAGGCCTCCCTGAACCTAACCCAACTCAACTCTAGACATCCAGGAAATGGGATCAGGAAAATTTATGTCGTAAAAACAGGAAATTAGGTGGCAAATTTTCTCCAAGAATTATGCCTAACATTTTTCTTGCAAAAATAAAGTTAATGAGTATTAGTTGGCTCAAAGTGATAAAACATCTAAGTGCTGGAAACCAAGTTTGAGACTGGGAAAAGCCGCAAATTACAGGTGTCTTTGCAAAGGGTTGAGGATGGCACTACCAGCGTTGGAAGTGAACTCTGCTATGGCTTCCCGCACTCTAAGTCAAGCTTCCCAATGAGTGATTAACTCTTTCCAACCAGAACTGCACAGCTGCTCTTGCAATTCTCACAGCGGGAATAGAGCATCCTAAGATAGCATTTGCAGACACAGAAACACTCCCCTCCAAACTGCACCATCTCTTGGGTTAATATGTTTGGCATGGTGATGCATATCCGTCATTTCAAAAAGATGAGATGGAAGAGCAACAAATTCAAGGCAAGCCATGACTGCATAGTTAATTCAAGGCCAGTCTATACAGCCCCCTCAAAACATTCTTATACCACTGGAAGGGATTATAGGAATACTTTTAGAGGGTTTTATTGCTTAGATTGTCTTATTATAGATGGAAATGAGTATTTATTAGATTAGTTAGGTATGCCAAATGGATGATGGCCAAACTTGCAGCCTCTAATGATTTACATTGGACATTAATACACAAAGACATTGTGCCCACAAAGGTAAGTTACACAGCACTCACAGAAAGCCTCGGAATCTGCTGAGGTCATTGTTTGGACTTTCACATTCTATCCTACTGGAAAACTTCTCAGGATCAACTTCAGAATCCTAAAAATATTTTGCCAACATCACAAAAAAAGAGAAAGAATTCATGATTATATCTCAGTATTTAAACATTGTATTATTTTGGTCAATTCTTAATACATATAGTAGCATTTTTTTTTGCCTCGAGTATATGTTGTAAATTTCCTAGATTTAAAAGAGTTAAAAATAAAGAAAACACAGACAAAATTATGGGATCCATAAAGCAATGAGAATGACCTTGGGAAGCTCAGATGGCATCCACAGAAATGGAAGGAGGTTTTTCAGATCAATCACATGGCGCAAGTTATGTGTGCACGCAAGGCTCTGTATCAGAGGTTCCACTCATGGAGCAAACATTAGAGTGAATAGGGTATGGAAAATATTTTGTTCTTGTTTCCTATAATCTGATGGTTGGCTAGAGAATGTTGGAAATGCCTTGGAGTATAAAAGAATTCAATCTTAGCCAAAGCTCATGAACAAAATTCCCAAATAAGCAAGACATAAGATCTCACAAAACTCCCCCATGGAGCAAACAGGTACTTTATTATTCTGCTATGAAACCAGTGGGGATGCAGGCGAGATGAGTAAAAACCAAGTCTGGAAGACGTGGCTGTATGAAGAACACTGGCATGGTGGCTCATGATTGTAATTCTAGAACCTAAGACGCTGAGGCAGGAGGTTTGCTATGTGTTTAAAAGCAGCTGGGGCTACTATGTACTGAGGTTCATATCCAGGTTACAGATTATCTATCTTCTCAGAGAGAGTGGGTCTGGCTGTAGCTGTTGGAGTAATATTTTTATATCACTGTAGTAAACATGGAAAACATGAAACATATGATTTGATTTGTTAATAATACCTATTGAATTTTTTTATGTACTAGACTCTACATTATGTACATTAACTATATTAACTAATTTATTTTTCACAGTCCCAAGTGGCTGGTGCATTACAATCCAGTCTAAGCACAGCCAAGGAGGCACAGGGATCCAATAATTTGCTCAAGTTCTCAAAACAAGCTGCAAACTACAAAGGAGGTGACTGTGCCCATGCAGAACTGAACCCAACGTGTGCCTGTTAGCCGACTGGCAGCAGCTTAACACACATTTAGTGCTGTAATAGAATTCTAAGTTGCGCAAGGTGTTGTCAAATCATGGGCCTAGGGCTGCTTATAAAAGTTTCAAAGACAGGGAGTTTAGAGGCAGCTGAACCACAGAGGAATCTGCATGAAGATCCAATGGATGGAAAGAGGGGTTCAATATGAGATGAAATGCTAAGGTACTAGGATGCTAATACAGTTTTATTTATTTTATTTTATTTATTTTATTTTATTTATATAAGATGAAGAAATTCCAGCTTATTAGCTCTTCAGGTTTAAATAAAGACCATTAAACTTTCAATTCCTTTATTGCTGTGAGACAATGATCTTGTACCCTGTAAAGATTTTGTCATTTGTATTGCTTTAATAAAATGCTGATTGGCCAATAGTCAGGGAGGAAGTATAGGCAGGACAACCAGAACAAGAGAATTCTGAGAAGAGGAAAGGCTCAATCTGCAGTCGTAACTCAGATGCAGAGGAAGCAAGATGAGAATGCCTTGCTGATGAAAGGTACCAAGTCACGTGGCTGACACAGACAAGACTTATGGGTTAAAGTAGGATGTAAGAGTTAATAAGAAGCCTGAGCTAATAGGCCAACCAGTTGATGATTAATGTAGAACTCTGTGTGTTTTTTGGGACTGAATGGCTGCAGAACTGGGTAGGACAGAAACCTGTCAATACTTTATTTTAAGTGCTTCTAAACATAGAGACTGGAACGTGATACTTAGCTATGAGTATGCTTTTCACATGAGTCAAACAACGATACTAAAAAAAGACACATTAACTCCATGTTAATATGAGGAAACTCAGCCATAATGTATTTGAATAACTTCACAAGATCATTATCTTGTGAATAAAAGACACAAATGAGTGGCAGAGCAAAAATTTAATTATTCAAATCTGTGTCAGTCTGATTTCCCTTATTACAGAAGATGAACAGCCTAGAAGTTTGTGGCATGAGAAACCATAATTTTTTTTTTAAACTTAGGAATATAGGTAACTAGACATGTTAGGAAAAACAGTGAAAAGACCAAATTTAAAACCCTAAGAGTAAGAAAATGAACTTAGCAGGTGATTGTTTCTACTGCAAATGAACTCTGTTGGGTTTCTCATTAGCTGTGCCACAGAATCTGACTGCAGACCCAAGTGTGTGAGCGCCAATGTCATTTTTATCCTATTATCTATAAAACACAATACACCCCGTCCACTGATATCTGAAAATGGATTAAGTCTTCTCCAATTTTATTTTGCCAGTGGCAAAAATTAAATTAAAAATCTCTTTATCTAGCCTGTGAAAATGAGCCCAGACCTTTCCTGAGGAAGAAGGATGCCCATAACTCCGGCGGGGAAGACACTCTTTACCTGCTCCGCATACCCACGCACCACCTGCCGCTGCTTTAAATTGCTCTCTCCGTCCAGGCCAGAAGTCTCGATGTGACAGATGCCATCAGGGTCTGTGGAAAAGAGTAAGACCATGTCTGCAGGGATGATCTCATTACACGAGAGGCGAATGAAGTCCCCCACGGTGACGTTTTTCCAGCGACAGTCAATGTACTTTCTTTCTTTCCTGAAATCGAACCAGGGGATAAGAAAGACAGAAAAAATAGTAAGAAGAAACATAATCATTTCTTAAAATCTTAGTGTGGGACTTATGGATTTTTGTGTATTAAATGTTAAAGGAGACACTACAAAATTGGTAAGGCCAAAATTTCACAGACGCCGCATTGGGAAAACGTAGTTATTAAGTTCCTTAAAGTTCATTCAGCTTTTTCTCCCCCACTGTGGGATGTCAAACCCTTTCACTGTATGAATACAAGTCTAGAACAGAATTACAATGAACATTACATGAATATATTCATATGTAGAACAGTTCTTTCATGTGATTCTGAGATCAGGTATCAAGGACCTGAAGAGGTGACAAGGCACGCTGTCTGACCTCAGAGAGCCCTGTGGCACACACCTATGCTGGATAATTAAGGATAACCTAAGGAAATGCAATACCCATTGATGGAGGAGGGTAATCTGTCTATTGTGTTATTTTCATTGGTCAATAAAGAGACTGCCTTGGCCCCTTGATAGGACAGAAAATTAGGTAGGCGGAGAAAACAGAACAGAATGCTGGGAAGAGGGCTATGAGGCAGACGCCATGGAGCCAGCCACCAGGTCAGACATGCTGAATCTTTCCCGGTAAGCCACACCTCGTGGTGCTATACAGATTATTAGAAATGGGTTAATCAAGATGTGAGAGTTAGCCAGTAACTAACTCTCTAGAGATAATGGGCCAGGCAGTGTTTTAAATGAATACAACTTATGTGTTATTATTTCTGGGGCTAAGCTAGCTGTGCGGGAGCTGGGCAGGATGAAAAGCAGGCCTGCCTGCAGCTCATCACTACAACCCATACATGATATTCTTTTTTTAAAAAAATGGTTCTACCACCTAATTACCTCTGACTCTTACCTACTAGAAACAAAAGCAGCCTTTCATGTCTATGAACTCTGTATCTGAGGATTCCAGCAATTGCAATTCGAAAATATTTAAAAAGAAAAACACATACTAAACATGTATAGACTTTTCTTCCTGCTATCATTTCCTAAAGAAATGCACTTAACAACTATTGACATCACTTTTGCATTGTGTCAGTACTGTGAGTACACTAAAGATTAATTAAAGTGCACAGGAAACATGTGTAAGATAAAAGCCAACATATCATACCATATCATGCAACATATCACATGAGGGACTTGGGCATCTCTGCAAGTCTCCTCTGCTCCCCCACCGAACACTGATAGAGGAGTTTACTCCTGAGGCTGCAGCGTCTGATCCCTTCAAGAAAGAACTGTAAATTTTCTCCCTTCTAAAATGCACACTAGGCATTGTGGCACACACTTGCAACCCCAACATTCAAGAGGCTAAGGCCTCAAAAATAAGTAAGCAAATAATTGCAAAGCAATTTACTTTCTGTTATATTTATGGAGATAGAATTTGTACTCACTCCCTAGACTCCTCGGAGTTACTTGTAACCTAAGTTTTACGACATATTAAAAGTCAGATTAAATTACATTAAATGGAAATGCTGCCTAGATTACTTGAATAGCCTCTGCCATACAAACCACATCAGCTATGTAAGGAAATGCTTAGTTTGAAGGGCTAAGTAACTAAAAATAAGTAAATGAGTACCTAATGCACAATATCAAATCTAATTGGGAGAAATCTTTGATTATCTTAAGAATTTTTTAGTCTATATAAAATGGCAAATCCATAATTTATTTTATTTTTGTTTTGCTTTTCAAAATCTCCCTAGTGTCTATACATACTACTGAATCCTTCCAAGGAAAGAAATAATAGAAGATTTGAAATAAATAAAAAAAACAGAGATTATACTTTGAAAGCTCAGTTTTATATGCCACACATACCTAGGAAAGGGATTATTAGGTATTCTAGAAATTTCATTCTACAGAAAATGGAGTCACTAAAGTTCACAAAAAAAGGTGTGTCCCTACTTCTGTATGCTCATTCCTATAGCAGAGTAATGGACTATTGAACAGCAGCCTAGTGGGTGGTTAGAATAGACAGGAGACGAATGGAATGATGCTGAAATAATTCAAAGGACAAATGAGTAAAAGATTAAATGAAGACATAATTAGCTAGCAGAGAGAGCCATTTCCTGACTTGTTCTGCATGTAAGCGACTTCAAGGATGACAGAATGGTTCTTCACTGGCATGATGGGGTGACAGATGGTGCCCGTGGTCAGGTCCCAGATTTTGGAACAACTAATAATATCTGAGGTGAGACAGCAAATTCATTTCAAGAAGCTTTCACGTCACATGAATGAGGTGTACAGTTAGTGTAAGCTTCTAACGCAGTTGTTGTGCATAAAGACATGGATGTAGAAGCCTGAGGTACATAAAGGGCAAATGGCAACAGGCAAAGTAGGATGCAAGCATCCTTAGGGGCAAAGTCTTTAAGATGACAGGGAAGGAAAAGGGCATCCAAGAAGAAGTAATGTCACGAAAACCAAAGGAGAAGAAAATTTCAAAGCGGGATGAATATTATTCTGAATCTACAAAGGGACCCTGTTGTTGTTTACCAAGGACCAGCACACCTAGGGCATTTGCTCATCAGGAGGTCTGATGACCTTCAAGCAGGATGATCACATGAACTCTGTTGAAAGGAAGAATGTAGGAGTAATTGTTGGTGATATCTAAAGGCCAGAAAATAAACTGGACCACGGAGGGAATGCATTGTATTCACAATTTGTTTAAACCTTCCTAGTGTGTGGGTAAATGGTCCTCCCGAAGCCCAGGGATTGAAGACCTGCTCCCCAGTTCATGATGCTATTGGGAAGTATTTTGCATTTAAGAGCTGGGTCCTCATGGGACCATGTTATCTGCATGTGATATTTACCCATAGAAATAAACTACATTGTGATAGGCTAGTTATTATGAATAAGAACCAAATTTTCAGCCTGGAAATGTCAACACTCTTCTAAAAGTTTGCTTCATTTAATAGCTCCTTTGCATTCACCCTAAATTTTCTGCAAAATATTTTGGCTTCCATAATCTTTTTAATGTTCCATGGGCATTTCAATCAGCATACGTAAATCAACATGGTATGGCTTCATAGCCTATTTTTACTTCTTTTTATCTCTATTGTTCCAAAGACAATTTGGGGGAGAAAACATAATAAACATTATTTCTTCCATAGCCCTGAGCAGAAAAAAATTGCCTGGAATGCAGATAAAAAGATATAAAGTTACCCAGCTCTCTTATAAAATGCAGCCATGAAGCGATAAAATGGGCATTAATACACTAGACTAGAGCATTTCATCACTAAATGTATATGCAAAACACCTAAAAGGACCCCAGAGGAAAGGCTATGCCAGGTCTCCCATTGGGCAGTTAGTATCTAGGAAACAGAGCAATGTTATTACAATGTCTCACATGCTAATTAAATGACTTGCCCATGTGCCTCTTGCTAACTGGCGTTAACCTGACATCATAATGGTAGCGGCTACCCTTTACTTGCCTCTTAAAATACACTCATCACTGTGTTTGCTGTTTTATCCTTATATTCATGATGAAATAAAATGGCCGTTTAGCTAGCTTATGTAATTTGCCCAAGGCTACAGAACCAGTAAGTGGGAGGTAATAACATTTTAGAAAAATACAGAAATCAAAGACATATTATTGACTATATAAAAGTGGTAAAAGTCTACAAGCATCTACACTTAGAAGAATCTGTATATAAAATGATTACACACATATATATTACGCACATGTGCACATGTGCACATATATGGTGTGCTCCCTTTTTGCCAAATTTGGTGTTACTTGGTTAATCTCAAAAGTGACAAAACCTGGATTTTGTCACTATGCGGCCATCTTCGAGCTAGTGACCAAAGGTCAATGTGGTCTAGCATGCCACCTCTCTGTCTCCGGCATTTCCTAAGTACTCAAGGGTTACCGAGTGACTCGTGGAATTGGTGCACACCTCTCTGTCTCCAGCATTTCCTAGGGACTCAAGGGTTACCGAGTGACTCGTGGAATTGGTGCACACCTCTCTGTCTCCAGCATTTCCTAGGGACTCAAGGGTTACTGAGTGACTCGTGGAATTGGTGCTCTGTGGCTTTCAACTGCAAATCACAGACTTCGACTCTACAACTACTTTAGGATTTGATAGCATGTATCAGAGCTTCTTGTTTCCTTCATAAATAGCATAAAAATAGAAGTAATTTTTTCATTATTCAGATCACCTCACATCACCTTACAATGATGAAAAATAAATTCTTTTCCTTGCTTTTTTCAATAGATCTGTAAAGAAATGTGAGAGCTACAGAAGAAACCTAATTATGAGCAGAATTCACAATCTTGCAGACATTAGCGTGAATACCACATCTCCAAACAAGCTTCCCCTGAACCTTTTTCTTTGATTCTCATACTCATAAGAGAATATTATGATTCTTGCAAGTTGCCCTAAGCCATGCTGGTTTTTCAGTATTCACTTACATCTAAAAAGAAGCACGTAGGAGCTTGTACCAGCAGCATTATGATTCACCTCACCTAACCTGAGTTCTCGCCTGGATACACAGACTTTCTCTTTACATACTGCAAATGACATTGCACAGTAACTGAATTCACCAAATAAACTCTCTCCATTGGATGCCTCAGGTATGGCTGCAATAGATGCCTTGGGTTTTATGAACAAAAAGAATTCTATTCTGACTTCATAATCCTTTCCTCCATAGTTAATTGACTTCTCATGTTCCATCCAACTTTTCGTAGCCAAGTTTTTCTCTTTCTCTTGATCTTCACTGTGGTTCTCATACCCAGGCTGGCGACTATCTTGTCTCAGTCTCCCAAGTGCTGAGACGATAGGGCTATGTCCCTGCACCCATCTCACGTGCTGAGATGACAGGGCTATGTCCCTGCACCAAGCTCCCAATCCAGTTCAGATCCTTTCAGTTTCCAGTGACCGAGCCAGCAGGGTTTTCTGGTCAGGTCCTTGGTTGACAATGGCTCGTGTTTCCCCTCTAAGATTTCAACTAAATTCACTGAAGAATTTTTAGAAATGTTAAGCAAATCAATAATAACACCTGGCAGTGTAGTTCACCAGTAGAACCCTTGACTAATATGTAAAAGATTATGAAGTCCTAGGTTCAATCTCTGGTATCAGGAGAGGGGGAAAAAACCAGTAACAACAGCAGCACAACAAGGGTCCTGATCATATGTAAGGGCAGAAAGACTAACATGCTTATAAATACTACAGTGTATTCCTTAGGGACACAGCCATTCCACTCACCTACTGTAAACTTTGGTTATTAAATTGTTGATCTGCTTATCGATTTTGTATTTCCGGTAGTCCTCCAAGCCATCCTTAATTGCAATAATTGTTAGGACCACCACCAGCGGCAGCATCGTGATCTCCTTTTGGAAGGCTTCTACCAAAGGCACCCAGTTCAGGATCACGAGAAACAGGAAGTATAAATTGGCAGCCCTGCAAGCCAAGCACACACAGGGAGGTTTGTACATAACACTCCAAGAGCTGAAATAAAAGAAGCAAGGCACGGCTTTTTTTCTTTTGCCTAAGTCGGTATTAGCTGGTCTGGTCGATCATAGGACAGAGAATTATCAAAATCTAACAAATATGAAGTATTTATATCTATCCAGGATATTTGGCTTGGATCATACTTGAATAAATATAAGATTTTCTTATTAAACATATAATAGTGAACATTTGACTGTGATAGTCTTGAGTTATGTAAAACATACTGAAAAGAGGAAGTACTGTTTTCTCTTTAAAAGTTAAAAAGAAAAACCCAGGCACTCTGAATTAACCCATTAGATTCAAGCAAGGACCAAAATCTAAAGGCCAAAATGAGCAGGGAGGCTGGGCTTTTCTCTCCTTGAGACGGTCTGGATTTTTTCACACTATTCAGAACCACAGAGCTCAGGGAAATTCTTCCATCCCCAAAACTTCACTATCTTATGTATTCAAATTTTTAAAAAGAACGAACAAGAAATCTCAGCTCTGCATACTTATTATCAGGGATTTTCCTTTTCCCTTCGACCGTGAAACTCCTTAAAAGCATAATCTATCCAAATGTCTCCTTTGTAATCTCCAATTTGTTTTGCTCCGAATTTTTCTTTTTTAACTGTTTTTGTTAGATCCGTGGCTTCAGTTGTTTCTCTGTGGATCACATCTAAGTCCACAGCTCAAAAGAACACCATAAATTTTGTTCCTTTACTTACCAAATGTACTAGACTACAGTCTGCAGACATAAACACCTGTAGGCCTTAGGCTACTAATCTCAGAAAGGCATGCCTGCACACAGAACCTATGAAGTGCAAATCGTGACCGTCTCTGGACTGAGCAGCTTGGGCATTTCTGACACAAGGAGTTGGACAGCCCAGCTGCTCTTTGGTCCTGGCTCTCCTTTGGTTGGTAAGTTTTCTAGTCATCACGGCATGTCCATCTGAGGTTCCTCTCTCCGTTGTTTCCCCAAAGCTAGTTTACAGCACGTGTACTGGGCTGTTCCCCCCCCCCCCCGTCCCCACGCTCTTGTAAGCACGCGTCCCCTGACAGCTACACAGCAGCATCCCAAATGTCACTTTTTATTCAGTTTATTTCTAAGTCCTTCCTTGTGCACATCCCACTGCCTCCACACAGACCCAAGCAGGTTTTTCTCTACCCCAGAATCGTGCCTGCTGTACGGACTCTCAAGTCTCTGCTTTGACAGCAATACTCTTCTGGTGGGCTGGACCCATCTGCCCCTTATTTTCTATTGTTCCCAACACAGACTCTAGGCATCATCTGAAAGGAAACCTCCCAGGCTTCAAGCAAGGTGTCTTTGCTGAGGTCTTTGTGTTTGCACTGACACGCCTTCCTCTACTTGAAATATGCTCTGCCTGTTCCTGGGCAGAAGACGCCCACCCTCCATGACTGAGTGTCACACAGTGTGACTTCTCTTGAAGCTTTCACTTCAGGATAACTGCAGACCCACTGTGGCCTCTCACTGGCTGCACACACATGTGAATAACCTACAGAATCCATAAGGAAAGTAGCAGGTTATACCTGCATTTTCTTCACTGCCCAAGATCTCAAGTCAGCTTCGATAAATGCCTGCTAAATTGAATTACATCATTGCTTCACTTAAGAACATCTTATTACATTTGCTTAAGAGTCCTTTTCTTCTCCCTATTATCAAGTAAGAAAAATCTGCAATTAAAATGCAATACGGTTTAATAGAAAGGCCATTGAAGCAAGACAGAGAAGGCCCAAGGCTATGGCATCCACTCTGCTGCTTATGACCGGTATGGCCTTGGCTGAGTCATGGACAGTTTCCTATCTGAAGATAGCACAAGGGAACAGCATCTCCTCTGATAAACAGAAGACGTCTTTCTAACTGTAAGGAACTGTGTGAACCCCAAGCACCCTTGCTCCAGCCCGGGCTTCAATCGAAATTGCTTTGGAAGCCTATATATTAAGCTTGTGCAGCGGGACCATGACAATGCATGGGTTGATGGCAGTTTCAATGGAAGAAATGAAGAACACTCTGAGATATTCCTTTTTCGAAAAGTACCACAGTACCTGTGAAACTGCTCAAATAAGTTTCTTGGCACGAAATTCAGAAGCGTGTACTTGGTTGTCCGTATCCGATTATTCATGTAGGTTCCAGAAAACCTTTCATACTCATCTTTGAAGCATGGAAGGTGAGGGATAACGACACGATGCTTTCCTGCCGGTTTGGGGGTTGGGGAGGACTTGCCCCCACAGACGAGCAGGGAGGAATAGCTGTATGGCCTCTCATCTTCATGCTGGGTTCTCCCATTCATCAGCCGATGCCAGTGATGTCTGGCCCACTGAAGAAGCTCAGTCATGTCCAAGACGCAGGGAGACCCGGGTGGTGCAGGCGATCTAGCAAACAAAAACACATTTCCCATAAGCCTCTGCAAACGTGCAAAAGAGAGCAGTTTTCTAGACCAGACAAATGTCTGGTTACCCTAGTGTGTCCACGGGTAACTGGGGGTCTACAGCTCATCTCGGCTACACCTTCTAAATCAAATTCTTGTTAAAGCATGCACCTTCTTCCCCATGAAAAGACAGTGTCTACAAGCCCTTTCCATAACTTGGAGTAACCATCTCGGCTTTAATGTACTCAAGTCTCTTTGCTTCTCTGGCCATCAGCTTTCTCTGTTTTGAAACTGGACCATGCGTACATGTCAGGAAGTTGTCACGAAGCTTACATGAGTAGCATGCAAATGGTCCAGCTTAACTGGTAGGCAGTTAAGAAGTCTGTGTGGATCACAAACAAGGCTACAGGTCCTTCCCATCCCATCCCTGTTCATCAAGAATGACCCTTTCTTCTCCTTATCAGTATCTCTCTCTACCTCAGCCACATGCCGCAGTCTGGCTAAAGAAAGGAACAGCAGACAACAAGACACTGCAGAAGTGTGCAAAGTGCTCTTTACCAGGTTGCTCATTCTCACTGACCCCCAGAACCCTTTCGCCACCACCGAAACCCAATTATACCAAGGCCTTCACGAGTGAGGCTGAGGCCACTGGCTCTCATCTGACCACAAACACGTTAGTGTGCTCAGGGGACAACCTAGGACAAAAATGAGCAGGAGTGTCCTCAGGTGAACTCAACTCAAATCAGCACCTACCAAACTGAGTCAATCAGGATTCTGTGCCAAATTCTGTGTGATGCATAATCCCATCCTCATTTTCTTTACTTCTAAGTATTCCTTATTTCCCCGGAAATTTACTGCTGACGAGGAAAAGTCTAGCATTTATTATTCCAAACACAATGCAAAACTCTCTATGCACATCATCTCGACATTAAATCAATTAGGGCTGAGGTGGTGGCCCATCAGTTGAGAGCATTTGTTGATTGTTCAGAGAGCCAGACTTCAGTTCCTAGCACCCATGCCAGGCGGCTCACAACCTCCCGTAACTCCTGTTCCTGGGGATCTGATGCCATCTTCTGGCCTCTGTGGGCAACCCACATATGTCTATGTATACAGAAGATATGCATGCATACACAAGAAACACATACATAAAAATAAAATACATATATTTTTTAAATCACATCAATCCTATAATGTTGGAGAGGGTGGGAATACACAGCATACGGTCATTGATGATTCAGATGCTAACCCACCCGAGGAGCGATTCTGATGGAGGTCAATCCTGTCCAGGCAAGACCCTCAGGACCATCAGCTCTGGAAACTGCAGCTCACTTTTGCTAAAGCAGCTTGGTGTCTCCCCAGCACCTGCATTCTGTAATCTCATGTGATGTGTATATGTAATCTCATGATTACATCTCAATCTTATGGGCACATATATCTGTGAATGGCCAGGAAGAGGACTTTTATTTTAGCTATATAATTTTGATATATAGAAAATATACTAGAACATGCTTCATACTTAGATCTATTTGCCCCATGAGGACTGTAGACATTTAAAAGCCTGATTTGCTCTTTTGCTTAGACTAACTGCACACAGTTATCTCACTTTCACTGCAAAACAAGTTCAAAACTAGACTTTTTGTACAAAGCCCATGAATTTGGAACTTTGTATCTATACACAGGGTCAGAGTCACAGATGTCCAACCAGGTTGCTACATGAACACTCTAGGAAAAACATGTCAATTCTTTGCTTGCCAAGTCTGTTAACAAAAGACCTATGACCCAAAGCTTATCTCACTGGGCACGGTACCCCTGCCCTCTGATCACAGTCTTTGTCCTGTAACCTTGGACCCTTATGTTGCCATGGCAATGGCTCAGTTCCTAATCGCTTACTCTAGAAATGTGCTATTGACCAATGAGAGGTAACTTTTGTAATTTTTTTTTTTATCACTTTAAAGCTCCTGTAGGAAAAAGGATTTTTAGGCTAGAGAAGAAGCCAGGAGAAGAAGCTAGAAGGAATTAGAAGTAGGACAGGAGACGGAAGGATAGAGACTGATTCAGAAAAGCATGTGTGAGAGAAATTCATTCCCCCTCAGACATCCTGAGTCCTCTGCTGGCTGTTGCTTCCATTCTAAACCCTGAGAGGGCCTTAGGGCTGGACCCCAAAGGGTCTTGTTACTATAACACAAGTAGCTACAGCAGATTCAAATCATATCTTTATGAATAAAGGATTTATTGTTATTGCACCTCATTTGCCGACGTTTTTTTAGAGGATCTGGCACTTGGAAAATGTCCCCCAAAATTCACAAATTAGACAACAAGCATGTCATTGAGTATGCCACAAAAAGTCCACGGCCCTTGATGTCCATCTTGATTTAGCAAGGTCATGATTTACATATCTACTCCTGGTGTTGATCACCTAAGTTTCTTACTTAGAAAATCTGTCACGTATCCTTGGCATCTGAATTGGGGCATCTACAGATTTTATGGGGAAAAACTGGGATATGTACCGATCCTGCACTAGGCTAGAATACAGACACAATAAAGACGTGGACCCCTTTCTCCAAGAGCTGAGGGTCTAAGGGACCTGATAGGCACGTACATACCAAACGCTATCCTGTTGTAAAATCCCATTTAAAACACTGTCGTCCTTTAGGAAGATTATTCAAGATGATTTCCTTTCTAAGCTTCACTCCAAGTTTATAACTGGAGTACTAACTCATTTTTCTAAAACACGATACTAATCAGAAATTAATCCCTTTCCCCCAAGGACATTGAAATTAGACTCAATTTTTATGAATCTAAAATCCTATGTCACCATGCACCATCATGGGCAGATGTGTTCTGACGCCCCTCACTCTAACGATCAATATTTGAACAACCTATTCTTGACATCTGTTCACTGTGCACTGGGCCTTATAAGATCGAAGATACTGCAGTTGACATCACCTTATTCACATATTTACAGCTAATCCACGGAGTCGCAAATAAATGACTTAAAATCCATTAGATCTCTTTAAAAAAAAAAAACTCACCTGAAACAAAGCAGTGAGAATAAGCAGGGTAGAAACATGCACGTATTCATGCCTTTATGCTGCAGGACTGGGGGCTGAACCCGAAATTCTGCACATGCTGTACATACTCTTGGTAAGCATCCTCCCTCTGAGCTATATATACACTTATCTATTTTTCTATTTTTTTTTTTGTAGATTTCATTTTGAGACGAGGTCTAAACAAGTTGCCCAGGCTGGCTTTAAACTCATCTCTAGTCCAGGTTGAGCTTGACCTTGCTATCCTCCTGCCTCAGCCCCTGCATAGCTGAGATAATAAGTCTGGCTTGGAAAGCCACCTAACAAAAAGAGCACAGCTTCCAAGGGCATGTCTTTGTCTCTGAATGTTGGATGCTGTGATAATGTGTGCCCCACTAGAAAGGCAGGCAGTCTTATCAGTTTTATACATACGATAGGAGGAATGGTTTTGCTATATCGGAACTGTCCTTGGGATCCTGTCCTCTAAGGCACCTACTTACAGAGAAGCAAGCCATTGAAAATCAACTAGCTAAACTATCTTTGCAATACAATGTTTAGATGTCCACACCTGAAATGCACCAGAAAAGCCCGATCTTTACCTCATATAAAAACAGCTTAGGTTTCTTTTTAAAGCTGTAGCATGAAGTGTATCCTAATTAACCAAGGTAGTTCATAGCGAAGACAGGATCCTTTCACAGAATAAGGAAGTGAGATAATGCTCCACTAATTACTCAGCACTGCAGAGCGAACCACCTAACGTCACACTAAATGCTTCCGTGCGTTGCTATAGCACGAGCACTAGGGGCATCATGTCAAATCTCACACTTCTCTTTAGAAAGCTGAAGTCAGTGGGGTTTGCTATCGTTTCTGCAGACTTGGAGTGGGAAGTTTTCATCTGCAATTAAACGTCTTTTAAGATGTAACAAGGCGTGTCTGTCTGGTGTCCACACCCTCATGTCACAATGGAAGACTTGGCTCTTTAAATTTCAGGGCAGTTTCCTGACAAGGTAAACAGAAGATTAAAGAAACAGTGAACAGATATGGAAGGTGTCAACTTCTGGTAATTTGTGGTGCAATTCCCTAACAACCTCACCCTAACAAAAAATACTCACGTGGTTCACACAGGCAAACGGCTTTACCTGGCACAAAGCCAGGCAAGAAACTGTAGCTACCCTCAACTCACCCAGCTTCAGAGAAATACTGGCATGACTGAAGAACAGTTCACTGCCGATGTGTTCCGGTGTCTGCTTTCCTCGGTTCCTTCCCAGTACCCTCAGACTGACACTGGAGTCTGCACCCACTCACTCTATAGTTCAGCCATCCTGCTTCTTTTTATCGAGGGATTTCAGTGGATACCGAACTGGGGCTGGCTCAGTGCTCCACACGGCCTCTCTTAGCCATTCCACTCTTGACAGCCTAGCGGCTCAGAATCAGAATAACTCCATCTCATCAGTCCTGTGGCCCATCCCTCCAAACTGATAGCTGGGAACTGGATCTGGTGACCCAGGCCTGGAACCTCAGCTACCAGAAGGCTAAGGCAGGAGGATTACAAATTCAAGGTCAGCCTGAATATCTTAGCAAGCTCTTGTCTTAAAATGAAAAGTGGATTGGGGAGGACCAGTGGGGACCGGTACTTGCTCCAAGACTGATGACCTGACTTCACGTCCTGAAAAGAACATTGTGTGAAGGACAGAACTGACTTCCAGAAGTTGTCTGACCTTCACCTTGGCATGTGCGCCCCCACCCCCACAAACACTAAATAAATGAATGGATGGATGAATGAGTAAATAAATAAATGTAAAAATGGTTGAGGGTATAGCTTTGTATAGAGCACTTGCTTAGCATTCAGCAGGCCCTACTATCCGGTTTTATTTTTTAATAAACTTCTATTGCATAGTTTACAAACATTTTTATTCTTTTTTCAAATTTTTAATTATTTTACACCAGCCTGTGTCTAGGTGTGGGTTAGATACACATGTATGAGGTCCCTATGGAGGTCAGGAGCATTGCATTTCCCGGGGCTAGACTTACAGATGGTTTTAAGCTGTCTGATATGGATGCTGAAAATTGAACCGAGTCTTTTGGAAGAGCAGTAAGTACCCTTCGCCACGAAGTCATCATTCCAACATACTTTATTCTTCATAACTGAGCCTGAACAAATTTTTCAGCTGGGAGACTCATTCATTCATTCATTCATTCATTGCCCCCTGAATCCCACGTCTTATTACAGGTCTATGTTTGTGTTTGTCTCATCTTAGTCTAACTTGGTAGGTTATGTATTCTGAGACATTCATTCATTTCTTTCAGATTTTTCCAATTTAGTGGAATACGTCCTTAGTTTATGTCCTAAGGGCTTTCTAAGGACACATACCTTCTTGTCTCTAATTCTCTTAATCTGTTCTCTCTCTCTCTCTCTTCATGAGTTTGGCTAAAATTGTTGATCTAACTTATGTTTCAAAAAAAAAAAACCCAACTCTTTGTTTCATTGATCACCTTATATTATTTTTGTTATTTCTATTTTATTAATTGTCATCCTGGTATTAATCACTGTTTTTCCATCTACTGATTGTGGGTCTGACTTTTTCTTGTTTTTTAATATCCTGTGATATCAAGTTATGTAAGCTATCAGTCTAACTGTGTGTGTGTGTGTGTGTGTGTATACTAAAGCACAAGTCATTAGAAGCTAGAATACAGAATTAATGTCAACCAGTATTATTTTTTATTTTTTGACATTATACATTTTTAATTTATATTTTTAAAAGAAAATAAACTATCTTTTTACATTTTACATACCAATCCCAGTTTCCACTCCCTCCCCTCCTCCCATTCCCTCCACCTACCCTCTCACACCACCCCCATCCACTCCTCAGAGAAGGTAAGGCACATTGTTTTGGGGAAAGTCCAAGGCCCTCCCTACAATATCTAGGCTGAGCAAGGTATCCATCCAAAGAGAATGGATTCCCAAAAAGCCAGTACAAGCAGTAGTGATAAATCCTGGTGTCACTGCCAGTGGCCCTGCAGTCAGGTCCAGCCATACAACAGTCACCCACATTCAGGTCATCATGAACTTATGCTAGTTCCTTCCCTGGGGGGGGGGGGCGGTGGGGAGGGAGGATAGAAGGGGAAGAGAAGGGGAGAAGGGGAATGGGAACGAGAACTTGAGAGAACAGGACAGTCGAGATGGATGAAGGACAGAGATGAGAGCAAGGAAAGAGATATTTTGATTGAGAGAGTCATTATGGGGCTAGCAAGAAACCTGGCACTAGAGAAATTCCCAGGAATCCACAAGGATGACCCCAGCTAAGACCCTAGCAATAGAGGAGTGGGTGACAGAACTGCCCTTGCCCTGCAGCCAGAATGATGAATATCTTAAATATAACTTCATCCAGCAACTGATGGAAAGAGGCAGAGACCCACAGCGGAGCACTGGGCTGATCTCCCAAAGTCCAGTTGAAGAGAGAGAGGAGTGAGAATACGAGCAAAGAAGTCAAGACCATGATGGGGACACCCACTGAAACAGCTTATCTGAGCTAATGGGAGCTCACCAACTCCAGTATTATTTTTTAAGAATTAAGTGCCAATTGGATCTGAGAACTTAAGCACAAGAGAGAAAGTTGTGCTTTTAGGAGACCAAGGAGAAAAAGTAAACCTTCAGAGGAAATTAGCAGACCAGGAGGAATGTTTTGAATTTCCACCTTAAAACTGGTCCGTTTCAGCTGGGTAGCTTTGTAGTGTGAATGGGAAATGTCTCCAACACATTCCAGCCCTTATCCTCAGCTGGTAGAGATATTTGGGGGGATTAAGGAAGCTTTAGCAGTGAAGTCACTGGCTGTAACTTACTATCCTTGCCCCAGTTTCAGGTGCCCCTGCCTTCCAGCCAGGGGCCATGTGAACAGGTCCTGCCGCACACGGTCCCATCACGAACTAAGATGCCCCTGCCCTTCCTTCTCCTACCATGATGACCTAAGACTGTGACCGTGAGAATAAATCTTCCCCCCCATAGGTGGTTCCTGTCAGGTATTTTGGTCCCAGTGATGTCAAAGTAGCTAATGGAGACAGAAAGACCGAGAATCTTATCAAGTTTATTCTGGTTCAGAGGCTTTCAAAATGAATTCCCTACAAACTCTAGAAAATACATTCTCTGAGATGCAACCTAGCATATATTTACATGCAGTTGCAAACAAAGGTTCTACAAACAGTTGGCGCCCTTGCTGCTGGCTCTGCAGACGGACACTTCCTGTTCTGTCTCCCTCTTACATCACAATAGTATTGATTTCCACGCTCGCTAACGTGTTGCAATACATTCTCTGGCAGCCACGATCCCAGACTGAATTGCAAGTGTCTTCGGGAGTGGATACATCCACATTCCCAGCCTGACAGATGCACACACTGGACTCTTCCTGTAGAAGCATGCTAAAGATGCCAGGAGGACTGGCAGGCACAGGTGCACACAGCACATTACCACAACAGCCAGGACAGAGCCTTTTAAACTTTCTAGTTCGGCCAAGTAGAATGTATGTCATCACCTAGAAAAGAGTCTCATGTTAGCACTGTTTCCCATAAACATTTATCCAGGTTCCATTAAGTCATGCCTCATCAAAGATCACCGAGGCTTGTGATATTTTAATGTCTAGCTTTTGGGGATCACTTAATCTAAAGCAGACTTTCTTAAGCTTCCCAGTCATGAATCTTTCTCCCTCAAGAAACTTTTTATAGGACCCTGCGTACTACAGTACGTAAAACAGGTATGCAAATCAAACATTTATGGATAAGAGATGCTAAGAAGTTCTCTTAAAACAGCCAATTTGTATACTAATAAGATGAGTGCACCTGCTTATTATTATGTAAGGAATTAAATCTGGGCTGAATATTTGATACTGCATGTCATAGAGCACCTCCCACTGTCAGTGCCAAGGATACTACTTTTTTTAAGTGCATGAAACAAAATGACATTAAGAACACTTTAGACATTGTTGAAAATTAATTTTTAAAAAAAAGAGGTCATGAATTTGAAAGGGAGCAAGGAGGGATATATTCGAGTGTTTGAAGTGAGGAAAAGGAAGGGAAAATGATGCAATTATATTATAATCTCAAAAAAATAAAAGAAACACTTTAAGAAATTGCTAGAAATTTTGCCTTAATCCCAAAATTTAGAATCTACTTAATGATTTTATTTGTTTTGAAATACGAGTCGACAATTAACACAGCAATTCTTAAAATCAAATATCCAAACACAATATAATCCAAAGATGTACTGATTTGATACATGCTAGGAAACAATGGTAGAAAAACATCATAAGTTTTGTTTTCCATAATTAAACCTTATGTTTCTATACGAGCAGAAAGCTCTTATTTAAACACTAAATAAAGACACCGCATAACATAGCCCAAGTCTGAACCCAGGTGTCTTAGGGAGCACTCATGGGTCCTGGGTGACATCATGATATGCCCCGTGTCACATGCACTATTGAGCCTTCAGAACCAAAGCTTACAGTGAAACTGAGACAAGACGCAGGCAGGCACCACCAGAAATACCTCAGTTTATCTCACTTTTCACGTAATTTTTGACCACTCATGTTCACACGTATTTGTTCTTAGCAGTCTGGTGTTTGCAGCCCACATACACATTTACATAACCATGCACGGAATTGCAAGCCATGGTCTAAAGAGCCTGACCTGGCAGCCACCAATCAGCAGCGTCTACTTGGGCAACTTTCTACTCAGTGCTGTGCCAACAAGTACATTGTTTTCATTTCCTTTTAAGAACACAGGGAATCAGCATTTTAAATTATTTAAAAAAAACATAAAGAATTGGCTTCTCCTAAAAGGAAAGCAACAGAAAGGTGGCGTGCATTTTTGTCAGAAGTTTTTCATTACGGCCCCTGACTCCAGCACACCACTTCATAGCTCATCCACCTTAGCTAGAGTTACTGTAAGCAGTTTGCTCACCTTTTAAAATAATTTCTCCTTTAATTGACATATAATGGTTATACGTATTTACAGAGCATGTTACAATATTTTAATATATGTCTATGTTGGACAATGATTAAATCTGGCCAATTAACATATCGAGCACCCCATGTACCTATCATTTGTTTGTGATAAGAACATTCAAAGTTCTTTCTTCCAGTTATTTTGAAGCAGTCAATATAAAAATGGTACCCATATTTACCTCGCTGCACAACAGAACATCCGAACTGATTTCTCCTATCTAACTGGCAACTCTTCACCAGTCACTCCCTGTTTCTTCCTCGTCCCTATCCCCTGCCTCCTGACAGCCTCCTACTACAGACTTTTGTGAAGCCAACTTTATATTTCCCGTGTTTGACCATCCTCACCACATCTTTACCCATCAAAATCCCCCTGCTGTGTTGACACAGGCTCACACAATGGCCACAGCGCTTGTCACACATTTGACCGGTACAAGCAATCTCTGGACCTCAGTGTGTTAGAGAAAAAATAGATGCCATAGAGATCACAGGACACACGGTAGATGAAAATTATTCCTTTGCACCCATACTTTCATCGTCTGCCATCTCTTAGGCTATCTCCACGCAGAGACTGGGACCTGTAGGCTGAGATGAGGTACAAACTGCTAGTGTTTCCCTGAAGGTATAAACTGAATTGCTGAGTCTAAATAAATACTCTGTTCAATGTGCTTGTAATACCTGGGAAGGAGCCAACACTGACTATCCACACCAGTGTCACAAAAGACAAGTGCGACAAGAAATCCTCTCTATACCATCCAAACTTGTCACCAAACACTCTCTCCTAAGCTCATGACGACCATGTTTGTGAACCAACTGCATTCGCCTTGTTCTGTTTCCCAAGCTCCCGTGATAAGGATGCTCCAGAGCCTGGTTAATGAGGCTGCCAAGTCTCCTCCCAGAAGACTCTGGTCCTGGGGACCTACAGTGGAGCCCATGCATGTGTAATTTTATTAGCACCCTGATGACTTATCATCAGTAAGGCTGAGAGCCTAGAATAACGGCTGTTCTTCTGCAATGCTGCTCTCCCTTACTAGAGGGCTGGCCAGACGAAATACTCACCCACCGCACTGGCCCCCACTGAACCGCTGGCCTGCTGTTAGCTTGACTGAGGAAAGAGAGAGACTGGGAGGTGTGCACACAGGCAGAAGGGCAGGCCATTCCCTATTCTGCTCCCATGTTCAACCCTAAGCATGGCTCGGTCATTGGACTTGGCAGTGTGTTGCAAAGGCCTTCCTTTTTCAGTAGGGAACTTAGGCAATTGCTCTCCATGTGTCACTTTAGGGCTTGGCCAAAGCTAGATGATCAACAAAAATCTGTTGATCACTGCACTTTTAGAGAAAAGTGATTATACTGGAAAAGGAAACACAAATTCAGAACCGCTGTCTTACTCTTAGAAGCAGGGATGAAAGATCTAAGCTTGGGGAAGAAGGGGTCATCAGTGTTGGCTTATGAGTGCATCAATACACCAATGACAGAAGCAGCCCGCTCCTCCAGGTCTGAGCAACTCTTTCAGAAAAGCACAGGTTTCTCTGCTCTTGTGTCTATAAGATCAGTGAAGAGTGTAGCAGTGATTAAGAACAGTGAGTTCAGCAACCAACATCCACTCCTGGAAGCTCCCTTACCAGTTAACTCCACTCAAAGGGCTGTCAGCATCAAATGAATACTGCAGCTCCTCAGAATAATATTACAAGTGCTAGGTAAAGGTTAATTATTGCTGTATTAGTTGAGAGTCTGTATGCATATATGATAGTAACAATCATACCCCAGATATTCATCTGTGTTTAATTTTATAAACTCCAATACGTGCTCAAGCACTGGTTGCATTCATCTTTTAGTGACTTTGCTCCATGGTTAACTAGAGTGCTTTCTAGGCACCTAAACAGCTAAGGATAGCAACTCCCTCCCCATCTTCTCTCTCAGTTACTCCCAGGGGCAAGTATGACACCGGGAGACAGAAGCTCCATAGCACAGCTTAATGCGGAACCCTTTGAAGATATTTTTCAAGACCATTCCTAGTGCCCAAGATGTAGCCGTATTTTCCCCAGGCGCTGCTTTATCATTGTTTTCTGCTAACAGCCCCAAGTTCCCACAGTATAGGTCACCTGATTCTCTGCCAGTGGTAGGCACTCTGACTTGAGGATTAAGAAAAATATCTTTTGGCAGCATGGCCAAGGAGAGATGCCTGCTCCATCCCCAACCTCATTAACCCCCGAGTCAGGTGGGAGAGCTGGTACTGAGGTCATAAGAGCAGGAGAGCTGCGCCCATCAGCTGCAGCACCGCGGAGAACAGGTCTAGCCTTGCTTGGGCAACACAGCAGAGCTGACCCTGAAGTTGTAAGTGTGGGAGAATTGATACTGAGGATGAGAAAGCAGGAGAAGTGGCCCCACCCTTTGCTCATCACTGCAAGGGGTAAACTATTCAGGGCAATGCAGGAGAGCTCACCCTAGTAGTGAGGACAAGGGAGAGCTGGCGGGCTGACCAACCCTGCAATACCCAGGCCCAGAACCAGGATTATGAGCTGGCCCACCCCAACATCCATCCCATCCGTGATCTGCTGGAGCACGGGAAGGGAAGGGACCAGTCTTGCAGACCCAACGCTGCAGGATTTCCATGACACAGGGCAACAAGGATAACTAAGAGGAGTTCAGTGAGGGGTCAGTATTGATAGCACAGCAGAAAACAGAAACCTCCAACCTGACCTGTGAGTCTTTGCCAAGAACACTTGCAAGTCAAGATGTATGATAAAAGGGTTTACTGTGGGACTGACTCGCCGTGTCACACTGCAGCTTCCATGACAAAGTTGTTCTTTTAAAATTTTTTGCTTCACTTTTATTTTATTTTATTTTATTTTATTTTATTTTATTTTGGGGGGGAGGTTGCAGGGGCGAATGGTGGATACAAAGGAAAGGGGGGGAATGAATGGGATGAAGATGCATGATGTTAAAGACAGAAAGAAGAAATAAAAAAGAAAGTAAAAAAACAGCAGAAAATATCATGGATATAGCTGGATCACCACCTCTTCAGTCTTCCACCAACTTTCCTTATTTCCTTAGAAGAATCGCTATTCTGAAGTTAGTTTTTATCATTCTCATACATTTTAAATACAGTTTTGCATATTCATTTATCTACAAATAAAACATAGTATTAGTTTTGTACACTCAAAATTTATATAGGTGAAGGGATGGGGACAGATTTGATCAAAACACATTATATACATGTATGAAATCCTCAAACAATAAAAGATTTTTGTGGCATGTTTAATCCCAGTACTTGGGAGGCAGAGACAGGTGAATCTCTGTGAGTTTGAGGCCAGTCTGGTCTACAGAGTGAGTTTCAGGACAGGCTCCAAAACTACAGAGAAACACTGTCTTGATGAAAAATTTTTAAAAAAATGCAGAAGAAGAAGAAGAAGAAGAAGAAGAAGAAGAAGAAGAAGAAGAAGAAGAAGAAGAAGAAGAAGAAGAAGAAGAAGAGAAAGAAAAAGAAAAAGGAAAGAAAAGCATATTTTAAAACCATACAAAGAAGTGAGAACGTCCAGTTCAAAGATGATCAGTTGAAACCAAAGAATGTTTATGATTTAGATACTCCCCTGTCCTGAGCTCATTTCCTGAGGCATTTTTTTCTAGAACACACACACACACACACACACACACACACACAATCTTTTACTACTAAACTATACTGCATATAGTGCTCATTAAAGTCACTTACTATATACAAATCACTTAAAAACACACTAAGTTCTCAAAACTCCATTTCCCTTGATGAATGCTTAATTTGGCAAGCTGGAAGCAGGAAAGATTATCAAAAGGTAAATACAGGATAATGAATTCTCTTGGGTCCAGTTAGCACTTAAAAGTTTCAGAGGTCACCACCAGCTGACAAACAACTTCAATTACACACATGAGGTCATCTGTCTAAGAGACAAACACAGGTTCACATACAGTTACTTCAAGATAGCCTTTCTCCGCATGCATCCGAATCTCTTGAACCTCAGCCCTTTGGTTTCTGAGCCAGCAAGTCTGGGATGGAGCCCCAAAACAACCATATTTAGCTAGCAAATTTGTAGGTGGTGTTATATCACACATTGTTGGGAAGCCCATTTCATTTTAACATGAAAACCAAGGCAATATACCAATGGCTTGACAGTTGGTACAAACAGATCCTCATAGGCAAAGGCTGAAATGAACCAAAATCTAAGAAAGGTTGAGTTTACACACCCACCATCACACCTACCACCACCACCACCTTCAGGCTAATAGGTTTCAACGATTAGTTCTTTTGACTTAATACTATTACTACCCCTTTCAACCACCATTCCCAAAAACTTAGCAAGGAAGAATGATGGATCTCCACCTTGAGAGAATTATACCTTCCTTTTCACAACTGACAGAAGAAAACACTAACAACGTATCAAAGTTTTTCTATGCTCTAAATCCTATCAGAGTTAATAGTGAGTATTGAGAAATTTACAGCAAATATGAGACAGGAATTCTTTCATAGAAAACTCCTCTCAGGAAAGTCCCATTGGCTGCATATCAGAGACATTCATGCCCGAAGCACAGGGCTCCCTCGTAAAACTCAAGCTTGCTCCAGTCTATGCTATCTATCACCCAGTTTTCTAACTCCCTCTACAAGAGGCTTAGCTCCTGGGGAGACCGGTTCTTTATCTACGTGTTGTGGGAATGACAGTGAGATTGCTTGATCTCTTTGTGGGCTTCTTTCCTCTATCAGGTCTGATATTGGCATGACCCCCTTAGCGGTAATTATCCTGTTACCTACGAAAACAAAGCGTCTTTCCTTTGCCTCACGTACTCTTCAGGCAAGAAGACAAGCATAGAAAGTGTCTGGACGTTGCGATGACAAGAGCCAGCTTATATCACAAGAGCAGTGGCTCTTCAATAAGAAAGCTATATTATCCATTTTCCACACCGGGTAAGTGGGATCTCTTCAATGAAATAAACTTGGACTTTTGAATACTATGTAATATTTCTTCACACTGAGTTTTTAAATTAAATTCCATTTAGGCATAAATATCCTACATTTTAGGCACATACATGAGGCCAGGTAAGGGTACTGCCTCACTCAAAATAGTGCTATAAAGTAATTACTTTTGATAGCGAATGATCACTATCACAGACTGGGGTGTTAGGTAAGGTTATAAAAAACTTAGTCATACTTCCACTATACCTCTAAGAGGGAAATGTTTATGATAGTTTTGTTATTTTTTTATGGGCCTTAAATAGGAAAAGGTCAAGTCAAATCAGGTGCATTGCCCTTACACCTTGTTAGAAACAATGCTTAAAACTAACCTTATTCTATCCCCAAGTCATTCTCAGCAAATGTGCCCTGACAACCCACCACGTGCCAGACACCACGGGTGATGCTTAGGAACAGACGGAAGAGGTTCAGGTTCCACATCCGAGGAGCAGCCTCTCATGGAGGCTAAGGGAGGTTCTCAACCCCGACACATGCACGCAGACAACATCAAGAAGATGACTCGCACATTTATATATCCTTCCTGATGAAGGGCCAGATTAGGCTTTTCAAATAAACAGGTTTATTTTGAGGTTACACAAATGGCAGAGGATAATATATGACTGAGGTGTCTATGAAGATGTATTGTTTTGTACTAGAAAAAGAAGTGATTTTTTTATTTCCAAACACATTAAAGTTTCTTCAATTCTTTAATGTGAAAATAAATTTTTACATATAGAATATATATTTATATGTGTATATATCATCTATGTACACATATCTATGTTATGCCACATTTATACGTGAAAATATATGTAAAATCACATATTTAATAAATGTATATGCATTTATCTGTGAGTGTGAGATGCTGAGGTTTATGTCACAGTCTCACACATGCTGGACAAGTATTCTACCACTGAGCTATATCCAGCCAATATTTTGTGCATAGATATTCCTCTATTTAGGATAGGGTTATGGTCTGGTAAAATCACGGCATAGCTTAAATGTTGTGAGTCCAATATAATACAGCTGAGAACCATGACTTAGTCCACTTTCAATGTGTTCAGAAAGCTGACATTAGCCTAAAGTTGGGCAGAATACTCTCCTGCATCTGTTCCTCAACACAGTGTGGCCTATCTCTGTGATTCACCGAATACCTGTTTGCACAGACCACTGCCAACACAGCAGCACCCTGTGAAAGAGAAGTTCTTTCTCAACGTGACTCTGTGGCTGAGCAGGAGCAATGCCCATTGCCGTTGCTCAGCACCAAGAGAGAGAATCATATTACACATTTGTCTAGGGGAAAAAAAAAAACAAGTTCAAAATCTGAAGTACATTACTGTTTCTACCAAATCTGCATTGTTTTGGTATCAACTCACAGACAAAAAAAAATTACAATTGGACCACCGTATGTTGGGAAACATAGTACATATTAGCAGATACATGTATTAGAGAGATAGATGGGTAGATGGGCGAATGGATGGATGGATGGAGGAAGGGATGGATGGATGGATGGATGGATGGATGGATGGATGGATGGACGGACGGATGGACGGACAGATGGACAAATAGGCAGATGGTTTTAGATGGTTCATTCAGATACAGAAAGCTTCAGGGCTTCTCTTCTTCAATAAGTCTCTTATTTTCTTGAAGGGATCACATGGATAAATGAGCCTTTTTTGGTGGATACTCAGCATCAGTTAGTTTGCAGAGCAGCAAGGGAACATTGCAGGTATATAGATATAACATCCCTGTGTTATTTACTTACTTACAAATGACTTCCTATTTCCCTTAATAAATTTTGAAAACCGAATAAAAATATACTGAAACATTGAAAATAGCTATTTTTAATACTATGTTTTTAAAACTATATTTTGGAAATCCTAGATACTTCTAAAATACTATGCTATGAAACTAATAGAATAATATGCTTTTGAGATCTGGCTCTTCAATGTTAATAAGGTATTAACATATGGAATATTAATATCATAAACATAAGATATTAATATGTGACCTATTATTACTATCAACATAAAATCACAACGATACTTACTCTGTTCAATACTTGCCATGATCTATGATGGAATATTTACCTAAACATTTGTATTTGCTAATTTCGGAAACATCAGATGTGGTCAATAGAAGATTTTTCACAGGTATTTGAAATAGGGTCCAACATATAGAAATACAATTTACCTTGACACAAATGTTACTTTACGCAAGACTCCTTTACCTAGTGCTGCGCCCATCACTATCAGGTCAAGCACCTTTCTGCTGCCCATCATTCTCACACGGTTTTCTTTCCTCCTTGACCAACACCTACCCCTCTCGTGTGTATTCTTTACACCTGCTCCTGCTTTGCTCTCTTCCTTCTCAGAAAAACCCACATTCTGCTTATGCTCTAAGCCGTGACAGCGAAACTTGTATGCATTCTGTCTCAGTGCCCACGGTCTGAAAGGAAGCGACCATCCCAGATTAGCCGTTTGAAACTCACAGCCACAGACCACAGGTCAGCACGGTTGCAATCAGAGAATCCAGTCTAGTAACTCACGCCTCCATGCACAGTTGTTTCGGGCATTTTTTTCTTCCTCCTCTGATATCTAATATCTCCCATCCTCCAATATCCTTCTTGTGCCTGATCGTATTTCTTTTATCAAGGAAAGCAAAGCCGCCATGCGGGAGCTTTCACGAGGTCCCCCAGACAACCTTCTCAACCACACATTCTTCCCAAAACTCAGACTCCCGCACTGAGCTGCTGAGGAGGCAGCCCATCTCCAGACAGACACATGATAGACTAAGTATAAGTTAATTATACTATGTTCAGACCAGCCTCCACCACAGATCCCTTTTCCCAGACGGTGGCTGCAACACCCTTCTGATGCACAGATCAGAGCCTCCGTGCTCTCCTTGAGTGTATGGCTTTTTCCTCATATCCCACATCCACTCGGTCAGCCAATTCTGTTAGCTTGAAAAATAATCTGGAACTTATCACACCTCATCATCTCCTACAGGACCTACCCCCCAGCTCCACCCCTACCTCCCAGCCCCACCCCCTTCCCCAGGGCCATCTCCATGACCATGGCTCTGCTATAACCAGAGTTAGTTATGGCTATTTCCTCAATGGGAAACTGTAATGCTCCCATGTTAATTGTAGCAAGAACAATGTCTGTGCATGATCTTCATCATATTAAGCTCAGTGTGTGCTTTACTTTTCATTGAACTTTCCTGTCATTTTCTACAAATGACAATTCTCTTAGTATTTTAGCTTTTGCCAGTTTCCTTCCCCCATCAGAGTAGAAATTGCTGTTTTTCCATTCATGAATACAGCCAAGAACAGGATCGAGTAGAGAGCTTCCGTGAATATTTGCGGACTGAACTAATGAATGGATGAGTGAATGGCACCCCTCCTATATACAGTGCAGCTACAGTCCCCTTGAGCTGCTTCGTCCCCTCGGCCCTAGAGGCCCTAGACTGGAGGCATTAGCATCAGCATATCCTGTATTGCCCTACAGCTTTTGTTGCAAGGGCTAGAGTCATAAGAATTTGTACTAAGAACTGTAGCATGTAATCACGAAGTAGACATTCATCATGAAACACAACAGGATGGCAAATGAAATAAAACAAATAGAACCAAGTTTTTAAAATAGCTGAAGTACTTAAACCTCATTGTTCTACGGCTCTCAGGGAAGGCATTCTGCTGAGCAGTCTATATTTTCAGGCCACTTAAGACATCGCAGAAAGTAGAAATTAATTCCTCCTGGGATGGAAATCTCCAGGCAACGCGTACTCCACGTTCCTGCATTTCACAAGGCACCCGGTACATTTTCTTCTCTGGGAGCTGAGCACCAGTGTGCTGGGGGCTGAGGTACTAGCGGTGCCATCAGAACTGTGTCTGGGTTGTCCTGCATTCACCACCTCCACCAATGTGCACACATGGTTTCCTAGCCTTCCCCACTCCACCCCCACCAAAGGGCTGCCATTATAGAGAGGACACTCTTCTAACTCCAAAACAGAGGTTAATAAATGTAAGTACATCATGACTTCTATGGCCTTCAAGAAGTGTAAGACCGAAACATAGATCAAAACTAACAAGACTGGCTTGACTTCATACAATCATTGCCTGCTGTTCAGATACCTCCTGTCCTCATCAGATAGTAAATAGGTACTGAAAACCTCACATGGGGCAGCCAGGTCCTCTTCCCGGCCCTGAAATCAATGTCTGGCACCAACTCCGTAATTTTTGGCCTGCAGGAGTACACAGTCTAGAAAAGGGACCAGCCATGAGCCCCAGGAGGTTCCCTCATTAACCAAAACCTCAGAGAGTAGCTGCCATGAGACAAGCAGGGGCCAGGCAGGTTTCGGAGCAAAACAGAACATTAAAACACCAAGCAATAAATAAATAAACAAGTTCTGAAAGGAAGCAAGCACAGAGAAGTGTTCACTTTGAACATTAGAACCGAAGGATCTTGTTAAACTGGCAGAATGCAAGTCTCCTGCTGGTCTTTCTTTCCTCGTGCACACTAAAGGGGGAGCAGACTCTGTTTCATGAGACAAGTGTGTGTGTGTGTGTGTGTGTGTGTGTGTGTGTGTACAAGCGTAAACTGTGGTAAACACCCTAGACTGTGGTTGCAAAGACAGTCTTGAAATTAGTATTAGGAAGATAAAGAGCAATGAGCTAACGTTGTCTAAATCAACATCCCTACATGGCCATCTCATTTACTGTTCTAACGGTAGCGGAGCAAGGCCAGCACAGAGCAAGGACCCAAGGATTATTTTTAAATACATTAACTACTGTCTGTCAGGTTCTAGGGATTATATTATGCATTTTAGCAATAGTTCTCTCCAAACAAAACAAACTTTAAAAGGATGAATGCTGATCAGTTATGACAAGCATTGAATGAATGAGCAGGTAGGTCCTTTGCCAGAGATCTGTTTGGTCAATTTGGTCTTTATCCTCAAAATGGCTTAAAGCCATCTCGCCTTTGCCAGAGGAGGCAGTTCTGTTCAGCTTTAGACTACTGATTATGTAGAAGGGGCCAGGTAGGCAATATCTAAAGACACTTTTGGTCATGGATATGATCGACAAGGGAGGCTGTTAAATATCCTACAGCACCCAAAATGGTTCCCCGTGGGACCCCAGATCAAGAATGCTGCTGAGAAACGCAGGATCAAAGCAAGCTTAACAGCGGGATAAGTGACAGGATGGGAAGGATAGGGTTTTGTTGTTGTTGTTGTTTTGTTTTGTTTTGTTTGAGACAGGGTTTCTCTGTAGCTTTGGAGCCTGTCCTGGAACTAGCTCTTGTAGACCAGGCTGGCCTCGAACTCACAGAGATCTGCCTGCCTCTGCCTCCCAAGTGCTGGAATTAAAGGCGTGAGCCACCACCACCCAGTGGATAGTATTTTTTTTTTATCACTTAAAACTGATTAATTGTTCAAATTCAAACTCCGTCACTCAGCCCCAGCAGAATTTCTTAGAACTCTCAGTTTCTCCATAAAAGATAACTGGCAATATTACCCACTGTGTAGGTAGGTTGTTCTTAGGAGTTCATAAGAACGCAAGGTATCTGAATATAAAAGACCAGTAAATGCTAGTTATACTATAATGGGAATGCTTATTAATTGTTAAAGATTGACATGTCTGCTATTCAGGAAAAGCAATTTAAAGACCATAAGGCTTAGGGCTGGAGAGATGGCTCAATAGTTAAGAGCACTGACTGCTCTTGCAAAGAACCTGGGTTTGATTTCCAGAGCTATCACCTTCATCTGGCACTCAACACCCCTGAAACTCCAGTTCCAGGGATTCAACACCCACTTCTATCCTCCACAGGAGCTTGCATGCACGTGATGCACATAAACTCACATGCATGCACACACACACGCACGCACACACAAAAACTCAATACTTACAGGTGAAAATAACTTTAAATATCCAACAAAATATTTCATCTTAAAGTTGAGAAAAATGAGGTTCAGAGAGACTCACTTTACCCAGCATCACAAAGCAAGTAAACAGCTGCTCACATCCGGTCACACCCCAGCTACTGTATATCTAAGTGAACTCTTATTATTCCTAGGTATGACTTTCTTTATGAGTAACGCCATCGATTATTTAAGTCATCTTGGATAAGAGGCTTACTATGACTGCTGGAAGTTTATGCGAATACGGCACAACAAAATTAGCTTTATTTAGACATGAACCATTTAAAGTTGGAGCTCATTTATGGGACCCATCTCACTGAATTCCATCCTAAAAGGTTCTATTAGCATCATACTAATCTGCTTTAGAGATCATCTCTTATGAAAGTCTATATCACAAATTATTCATTTATGATTTAAATGAGGAAAATATTTTGGAAAAGAACCTTAAAACACACAGAAGTTGATACACTATATAAGATCTACAATAAAATATTTTGAAAATGTTAAGACTGGTTAACTTTGAGGTATTATAATGGAGTTTGATTTTTAAGTGTCTTCCTTATGAAAACCTGTTTTTACCATGTTTATTCCAGAATTATGAAAGAGACCTTCATTTTTATCTTTAAAGACCAAAATTAACTCTAATTCTAAGTATAATGCCTCTTGTCATTTTGAAGCCTACATATGATGAAACACTGGACAGCCAGAAGTTAATAAAATGCTTCTACATTTAAACTATTGGGACTGGGGGTGGGGGTAGATGCAATACTTTAAGTTTTGGGTTATTTTAGAAGGGGATAGTTTTATTGTTATTGCTTTGTTTTGTTTTCTGGTTTTTGACACAGGGTTTCTCTGTATATCCCCGGCTGTAGTAGTACTCACTCGGTAGACCAGGCTGGCCTCGAACTTAGAGATCTGCCTGCTTCTGCCTCCCGAGTGTTGGTATTAAAGGTACTAACCGATTGAGTTTTTGTTTTCTTTTCCCTTTTAAGAAAAATCTCATAAAGTGTATAACAAGCGCACTGCCATGGTAGTAAAGGATAGCGTTCATACTCAGGTCCTCTACTACAGTGTCTATGTCAACGCCCAGCTTTATACCAGATTACCATAGAAGAAGCTTATATGCTAAATTCTACTTTAAAAGGACTTCTTATTATCAAGCACAGTGACATTGAGTTTACTTCTGTTTGAAACTGGGATCTTCTGTCAGAAAACAAATGACATAAAACTAGCCAACATGATCTTTAGGGATTAGACATTGTGCTTTATATATTTGATTTATAAATTTGGGGGTCTTAGATTAGTAATGTTTTCAATCATCTCAGAGGAAACACAAAGGTATTAGTGCTGCAGCCTGCAAGGCTTGGCACCTTGGTCTAACTAGGGGCAGTGAGGGAATGAAGAAAAGATGGACATGCACACAAAAAAGCTGGGCTCAGGTGATCATGTATACCCTGATGGTGTGGCACCAACTACACAGTCACATCTCAGCCCAGTGGGAGGAGTGAAGTTGAAGCCGGCTCAGGAAGAGGTCTCTGTAGGCCAGAGGCCTCAGGCTGTAAACACCCTAAAGGAAGAAGCTGCAGTTGCTAGCTTTTGTGCGCTCTGAGTTCCTAAACACTCCTCACACACACACACTGTCAGCATACACACTCCGACCTGAGCAAGGCTTCACCAACTCCGAGACTCACAGGCCTGTCTCTCAAAGCCCAGAAAATATGCTGGCCTGCTTATCTGAGGCTCTTCACTAAACTGGTTCTCTGATTCTCAGGAAGTGCTGAGTAAAATATTGGCTCAGTCTTTTGCCCTGCCAGGTACAGACTGTCCTGTTTTCAACTCAGGAGGTCTTCAGTAGGGGCTAAGAAACCGCATTTCTAACAAGCTCAACCAATACCAATGGCCCAGGTCTAGGGACGACACTGAAAACTATAACCTGGCAATTCAAGTCTTCTATGAAAAGTTTTAATTACAGTTTCTATCTTCCTCCCAAAGTATTGGCCAGTGCTGTTTCTAATGCAGCTACTCATTCTCATTCATTATTTTTGTATGAGTAAACATAACAATATTTAGAGCAAAGAAAAATAATCTGAGGAATGATGAAAGAAAAATATAATAAATAAGGAAGATGAGGTTTTTTCATAGCCAAAAATGGAAGTATTAAGCTTCTAAAAACCAATAGACACTTGAAAATTAGATGTCATAACAATATATAACACCAAATATTTTCTAAAGATCTTTCACAAATTATTACCCTTACCTACATATTTATATATTTACCTATTTATATATAAATAGATATCATATATTTATTACATATGAATCAAATAAGCACATCAAGACTCAAATTTTGAAACATATTCCTTAAGGCAAATGACATTTCTGGACATACAATGAAGAAGACAGGCGTTCCTTCACTTATTTTGGTTGAACTATAGATTTGGTTGAATTATACATTTCAGTACAGTGGATGAAAACCTTAATTCCTAAGACCTAATGATTTGGTTTTGGAGGTTATCTGCCGACTTGAAGTCCGCTATAAATATCCCATGGATAAGCACTCTTTCTCAATGACTAAAACTGACTTCAACACATGACACACTGTTGTTGAAGATTGGATTATATATGCCAATTATTTAAGCTGTCTCAGCATACATCGTCCAATTGTCTCTGAGGTCCATTAGCTAAGCATGACAAATATGGCATGTAACACCAATAACAGACAGACCTAACTGTACATGGTACAAAACAGAAGTCAGCAAGCTCTGGAGCCTGAGTCTAGGCCACAGTGACAGGTAACATGCACCAAGAAGTTCAGAATCATTGGTAAATATGGAACCTGCTGCCATGCCTCCTTCAAAAAAATGATGAAGAAAATCAAAACCAGACAGCAGGTCAAGTGTAGCTGCTTCTACTATTACAAGGCCAAAATAAAGAGATGGAACACAGGTAATGGCACTGCTTCTACATGAAAGCAACGGGTGGTAGGCATGAATCTACCATATCACCTCTGCTATCACAGTCAAATGTGCCACCAGGAAACCAAAGGAACTGAAAGACCAGTAATGCTGCCATCCCTGGTCTACAATAAATGGGTCAATTTATTACCACAACAAAAAGGAAGTCAATAAGAACAATAAATTGGATGGCATAGAACTAGAAGTATCAAGCCTTCTTTGGTGATTGAACAAAGTCATGTCTTCCCAAGCTGTGGTTTATTTTACAGACCCCCTCTTTTATTATATGTGTTATGTATGTTTGCTGTGGAAAAATGCTCTTGTACACTGTAAATATTTGTCACTTGTATTGGTTTAATAAAATGTTGATTGGCCAATAGTCAGGAAGGAAGTATTGGCGGGGCAACCACACTAGGGGAATTCTGGGAAGAGGAAAGGCAGAGATGCAGTCGCCAGCCAGATGCAGAGGAAAAAAAGTGAGAATGCCTTACTGAGAAAAGGTATCAAGCCATGAGTCTAAATATAGGTAAGAATTGGGGGTTCATTTAAGTTGTAAGAGCTAATTAGTAATAAGCCTGAGCTTAACTGAGGTCAAACAGTTTATAATCAATATAAGCCTCTGTGTGTTTATTTGGGACTTCTGTTTACATATGTCTAATACTTATTTCAGAGTCTGACCACTTCTGTTGTTCTCCTCCCATTACCAAATACTAGAGGCAGTGTGATGTTAAGAACTGATGTGAATAAAAGAAAAGTTTACTCTAAGGGGAGACTCTGAAAGAGAAAAGCTGCATTGGGTATCTACACATGTTAGAAGAAGAAAAGGTCAGTCAACTTCATGGGATTATAAAATGGAGACCTAAGAGTCAACACATCGACCTTGAATCAATACTGATACTGTAATCAGCTATGTTCAAATAGCAGCAAATGCATCTGCATGAAGGAGCACAAGCTCTGCCAACAGCTTCACAACTGGTCACTTATTACAAGTGCTCACCTTTCTGAGTCTTGCTTTCCAAGTCTCTCAAATGAAATATCTATCCCCAAGGTTTTCCAATGACTACATACCCCACTGTGTCTAGACCAAGGTCATTTAATCATTCATTAAAGTGATTTCTCTCTATGCTCCCACTATAAGCCAGAAACCAACCAGGCCACAAATCAGACAGACAAAAATATCCCCTTACTCTGGTTTATTGACTTGACCTTGTCCTAGGTACCACATTGGGGGTGAATAAAAAAGCTCTAACACGTGATGAAAATAGCCAATTCAAATCTTAAAGATCAAAGAAAGGCAATCACACAGTGTGTGAATTTAGGTAAACAAAAAGTCCCATTAAAAATAAAATCACTGTATGAGGTCTGAGGATGGAAAGAGAGAAGAAAGACTTCCCAGAAACGAGCATTTTAAGTGAGCCTTGACAGCAGCTTAGAACTCTGAAGGGAGGGAACCTTGGACTTTGAAAAGGCAGTGTCATAAAAGGAGGGAGGTGGGAAACGTTTTGGTGACTTTGAGCAGTTCCATCCAGCCGGAGTCTCCAGCACATATCAGGGAGTGATGGGCCTTGAAAACGGTGATCTACATGAGGACTGGTGAAGTTTTAAGTGTTGAGACAAAAATTTAGATTTTTCTCACAAGAACTGTAAGAGACACTGGAATGGGACAAAAGGAAAGGAATTTTCCAGGAAAATGGGGCAATGAGCTTCAGATTAGTTTTCCAATGAGTATTAATGGAAGGGAACACTTCCCAAGGCATCTCTCAGGATTCCTTGTGATGAGTACAGCACATGTGTCTGTCAAGAAGAGTATCTCGACTCACTGTGAACCATACCGTTTTTTCCCTGAGCGAGTTCTGCACTGTCTGCTCACCTGTCTTCTGCCTGTTACCATTACTCTATTTGTACAGTGCCAATACCTCACACTTCTCTTTCCTTGACTCATTCATATCGATCAGGACCAAATGAAGCTGGCAAACCCATACATGTCCAACTGGGCATTGGGACTACCATACTCCCTCACAGCCTGGCTCAGGAGAAACAAGTTTGGTGTGGGAAGTCCGTTTGTATATGTGTTGCTTTTATTGGCTCATGAATAAAGAAGGTGCTTTTGGCCGATGGCTTAACAGAATATAACCAGGCTGGAAGATATATATATAAAAGAGAAAATAGTTAGGGTCAAGGAGAAGCCATGTAGCCCCACTGGGGACAGATGCTGGATGCCAAATGAAACTTTGCCTGGTAAGTTACAGCCACACGGTGATACAGAGATTAATAGAAATGGGTTAACCAAAGATATAAGAGCTAGCTAGAAATCACTTAAGTGATTGGCCAAGCAGTGATTTAAATAATATAGTTTCTGAGTGGCTCTTTCAAGTCTGAGCAGCCAGTAACAAAGAAGCGACCTCCTACATACAACACAAGTACCTCTTTAGCTATCAGCATTATGATCCCGAATCTCCTAGTCTCTTGAACGTTAAGAAGTGACTCTCTGTGCTTTTCTCTAAACAAACTATACAGTTTATACTAATTTGCTATAGCAACCTATAAGACAGTGGTAGATTTAAAACCCATAAGAATGATCTTCAGTGAAAAGTAGGTGTAGGGCTGGAGAATAAGCTCAGTGTCTAAGTTCTTTGCTCTTATAGAGGACCTGGGTTCAAATCCTAGGACCCACATGGTGGCACTCAACCTTAACTCCAGTCCCAGAGGATCTGAGGACCTCCTCTGTCCTCAGACAAGCACATGGTTCACATGCATACATACAGGTAAAACATTCATTCACATGAAATAATAAAATAAATAAATCTGAAGAAAGTAGACATAAGTGGACAGTTCAGAAAGAAAAAAAATGAAATTTCTAAGTTTGGGTATGTGTATAAACATCCCAATAATTTAAAATAATTTCATCATAGTAATAAATCTCCGTGTTTGCACACAAACTGGGGAAGACAAGTCAAAGCAAGTGATATGAAGTATGTCCTTGACAGGAAAAATGTAAACAGTTGCGAAATGGTATCTTACTTCTAGAATTAAAACTATACAAAAACTAATTTATTGATGAGAAATAATCCAAATGTCAGTAGCTCTTATGTTAGAAAGAGAGATTATAGGTAATAATGTCACAGATTTGATTTTGTGGCATTAATTTGTACTTTTCAGATTAGTAAATATATCTTAGTTGTCAGGAAAAACACAATCACTCTCTTAATAAAAGAAATTTGTCTGAGAATGTAGACCATGTAGGTGGTATCTCAGCTCACTCTTGCAGAGTGCCCACAACCCCCCTTATTATATTCAGCACAGGCTAAGCATCGTCATTTCTGAGCTAGACTGGGTGCTGAGTGTGTGGGGATCCAGGAAAGCTACTCTGGACTGTATCTGTGAACCATGTGCGGGGACTGTGTCCAGCACAAGGTTCCCGAGGGAGGAAGCTCTCCCTGCTTAGGCACTGATGACCTGTTATGTGTGTCCTCACTGATGTGTTCTTCACGGCCCCCCAATGATGTTGCTTGTGGTATTAAAAAAAAGTGTCATGGGAGGGGATTTCCACCTTACTTAAACAGTAGGTCAAACATGGAAGAAAGGCTTTAATGTGTGAGCATTGTTTTAAATTCTTTAAAAATTGATACGAGAATTAAGGCTGCCCAACAGAGTCATCAATCCTATAATAAGCTATAGCCAAATCCTAAGCATTTTCCTTCCATTAACTGAAAATAAATAACATCCTATCGGTTATTTATTTTAATCACCAAGGATGAGAAACATTCAGTTTTTGTTACAGGAAGGTCAAACATTCCCCCACATCCTGTTTCAGATTGCTGAATTTTCCATTTTTCCCCACACCACACATGTTAGGTTAAATAAATTGATAGTTAAAAAGTTCTTCTCTTTTCTCTATTAACTTCATTCAACAGTTTGATCTCATTCTGATACACACAAGCTATTAGGGTAGCGCGCTATAAGGTACATCTGAATGAGAATAAAAATCTGTAAGAATTCCTTATTATCTTTGAGGATGGACTGCAGTTGGGGCGTATGCAGGACACTGAACTACATTCTGCTACACAGAATACACTGAACCATTCTGCTACAAAGCTCACGAGCCTCATTTTTACTCTGAAGAAAGCAAGAGGTTTGGTTTTGTTTTTTAAAGCACGGCCTAGCACACTTTAAACGTGGATACAGAAACACTGGCCAGAATGAGCCCTCCTATCTTCTTTTGAACGTCTTTGAAGATCGACTGGAGTTAGATAGAGGTTTGCTTTGAGCCAATAGAATTGTCTTCTCTCACAGCAACAGCAGCAACAGCTGTCTTGAAACAAAGCTAGGGGGAATTTTAGTTGTCCTGTCCTGTCAAATGAGCATACTTTGAATACATTTATTCTAAAGGCACATAGTCCCAAACCAACCTTCTGATTTCCCAGGTTGGAGGAATGTATCGACTAGCCCACATCTTTCCCTACTGACGCGGTGAAATAAAACAAGTTTTATGATGTCACATAAAGCGTGCCCCCCAAGGACAACTAAGTTCTTCAAAGTCAGAGTACTCAGGAAAGAATGCGGACATCCTTTTATTTAATTATTTTCAGCATTCCGTTCAAAACAGTTTCACAACAAGTTCCAACACAAACACACAAATACCTTTTCCTCCCTAGGGATCAACCTGCGGTTTATTCGCTGCAAGAACGCACCAACAGTTTCATTTACCAGGGGCAGGCGCGCAGACAGTCAAAGCTGCCTTAAACTACTGGATTTCGAAACGGGACAACAAACGTTTGTGCAAGCCTGTGTGAAGGCGCAAGTGTGTGCAGTTCATCTTTTACAAAAGAGGTAGAAATCAAATAACTGAAATGGTGTGATCGCTTCTCCATTTTCAAGTCCCGTCTCGCACCAGAAGTGGCAGAAAAGCTGTCACTAGCCCGGGGCACAGCTGGGCTGAGAGTGAGCCGAGGCCGGGCGGGGGCGGCTCAGCCGCGTCTCTCTTACCTGTCCCTCCCTGGGCGCTCATCACAGCATGGTCACCACGGATCCCAAGGTGCCAGAAGAGAACCGAGCCGGGATCCAAAGGGCGGGGTGAGTTATGCTTCCAAGCCAGCCATTCGTCTTTGCGAAGCAGAACAAAACCGATTTCTCGGCTGCCCAACTCCGCGTGAGGAGCGCGGGCGCCAGGAGCCGGCGGAGCAGGAGTCTCTGCCTCCTCCAGGCCTCCCGGGCTCCGGGCTGACCTAGCTTCCGCGGAACGCCGATCTCCCGCGGTCCCGCCCCCGTGACGTAAGGGGCGGGGCCTTGCAGCGGCGGCGCCCCTGGCTCCAGCTGTTTGACCCAGCAGAGGCCGCACCCCGCCCAGATGTCCCAGTGACCCAGTCTGATGGTCACTCTCACCGCAGTTTGCAGGCCGTCCGGCGAGTTCTTACATCACTGTGATTTTGGCTGGACAATGCTCTGTTTTACCGAAACTTGAAACATCTAGCGGTTCTGTTTTGGAGGGTAAAGACATTAAAATCTAAAAGTGTAATGTTAAAGATGTGCGACTAACAATTATTTTATTAAAAAAATACACACACACAGTTCTGATTTCGGCTTCTTTCTCTTTCTCTTTCCCTTCCTCCTCTACTCAGGATAATGTGGTTTTATATCTTATATCTGCCAGGGTCTGTCTGCTTTAACCTCACGCATTCTTCTTTTTCCTTTTGCCTATGCTTTTCGTTTCTTCAATTTTAGTCTCCAATTTAAAAAAAAAAAAAAGAACCTATCAATCGGTTCTCTCAAAACGTTTGCCCCAGTGCTTCAAGACGGCAAGAGGGTTCGTCAACCATGCTCAGGGGCAGGTCCCGCTCCAAGAAAAGTAGGAAGGCACAAACTGGACTGGGGATTCGAAAAGTTAGAGTCGGCTGAGTTGGGAGTTGAGCGTGAAAAGGGTGGGTTTGGAAGTGTAGGGGAAGGGAAGGGAGTGAAAAGTCATTTAAAGAAACAGAACATTTAAAATAACTCAAAACAAAACCCAAATTCAACTGTCGGTTACTCCACTGTAACAATGTAAGAAGCGGATTAGAACTCCTCGGCTCTGCTGCAATCGTGTGAGTCCGGCTCCAGTCCCTCAAGTGCTTCTCGAAGGCACATCAAAAGCGAGAGAACTAATTGATCAAGGTAGGGCCTCTCACCAGGACAAAGCAAAGGAGCTGGCTGGGGCGGCTCGGCAGCCATCCCAAACTGAGACGCCAAACGAGTTTTTGCACCCTCCTGGGAGGTGCCAGTCTGGAAAGAGGAAGGTCTGGGTGTGGCTTCCTGTGGAGCCTCCATCTGCAGGCAAGGGCAAAGCTCCAGGATTTAGTCAACTCCGGGCTTCTGAAGCTCCTGGCCCTACTAAGTCTTTTGCAGGCATATTACTATTTCTGACAGGATAAGTGGATTGTTTTGTCGTTGTTGTTTGTTTGTTCTGTTTAAATTCTTGTTAGTTCATTATCTGCTAACATTTAAAACTTCAGCTTTGCCTCCCCGCCTTTCCTGCACCTCCCACCCCTCTCCACCCCCATTTCTGGCAGGGAAGTAGCAGAGAGGCCTTTTGGAGAAGGTGCCGACCAGGACAGCTCAGGCATACTGCGGGCATTTGCAGCCTGTTTGGAAATGCTTAAAGTGAGTGGTTCTAACTAGCTACACATCAGAGCTGATGAGAGTTGGAAGTTAAGGCCCCGCCCAGGCCAACTGAACCAGAATCCCTGGGGGTGGGGCTCTTGTAGTCCCGGCTCTTGTCAGAGAATTCTAATTCACGTCCAAGATTGAGAATCATCCTTAAGATGTGAAGTGATAACTTAAAGAAAACATCCACATTACATTCATAAGTTCAAAGATGCAGTTGCTGAATAATGGGAAACTGTAATATAACTTATCTGATATGTTTGTATATTTCAATATAAGTACAAAAAAATATACTGCAAAATCCACTTCAGAACTGCTCACTCCGGAAAGAGAGAGGAGTGATGACGTCAGATCACTAGCTTTTTATTTGTGTCTGTATTATGCAACCCAAATAAAGGAATTGGTTTCCCTTCTGTGGTTCAAATATGTGGAATCAAAAATATAAAATTAATATTTACAAATAGTGGTTATTGCAAATAGCCACTGTTAACGTTGATAGGTTGCCCTGAGTCTCATGATCTGGATTAGCAGGGACTTGATTGCTGTTATTATTTCTTAAAAGCTTTTCTGAGCATTGGTATTTTTTTACCTGATGTTTTTCATTTTTAAAAAAATATGTGAAGTTCTTAACTTATTCATTTAAATGTGCCAATCAATGGAGCTATTACTGAAATAATGTTTACTTTCTTACGTTTCAGATAACATTCCATTTTAGTGTGTTTCTCATGAGGACTTGAAAAACTCGTGTTCACAGTATATAATACAGATTAAAGAAAATTCCATCTTTCCCTCATGGGAAATTATTTAACCTCTCAACACTAGTAGTTTGATAATAAATTGTTGGTGACACGAGAGTTTGTTGTCTATGTCTGACTTGAATCTAAATCTTAGTCATGAAAAGCCTTCAGCATATGAGCACGGAGCACCGTCAGTAAGCGAATCCAGCGAGTGTTTTATGGTTATATAAAGTCAGGTAGCCAACGTGCTTATCACTAAGTAAAGACATAGCAGCTGCTTTGAAATGACAGCCATCAATTTACTGGTTGTATTGTCTCACATTTCCTTGGTCATGCTCAAGAATTAATAAAGCATCAGTTGACTAAGAATTATCAGAAAAAATTATAAAGCTATACTTTTCTTCACATGATTAGTAAGATACTTCCTGTCCATGTTTGTGTGAAAAAGAAGGTTTTTTTTTCTTTCTTTGCTCTATCATTTTAAGGTAAGCATGTTTTTATTTCCTTCAAAGTACTTTGCACAGACTATAGAGGGGCTGATTTTCCGTATAGATGATGAAGCACTTTTTTTCCTCTGGACTTGTTGAGAGGGCATGACTCATGCACAGATTGGAACAATCTGTAGCTTTCAGAAGTGGGGGAGGAAGAGCTCTGGTTTTAATAAGCCATACGTAAGCCTTCTTTATTAAACATGTTATATTTCCTAATTGTGTTTAGTACTGCGTCACAGGAATTTTTTCCTTCTCCGTTTTTCACCTTTGCCACCTTCTGAGTGCTCATGGGCTACTCTCCCAGGTTATCCATAGTTCTCAGCAGTCTCTCACTTATTTGATAAAATACTCTCTACAGTCCTCTGAGGTCATTCTTCACTCAGAGATGAGAGGTCCAAGGTAGGAGATGTCGCAAAGTGCCCAAGACTGTGAGCAGGAGCCATAGAACCATGGCTCTCTCTCTTACATTTTCAGCTTGTGGGTACAGAACTCTCAGACCTGACTGAATCATTTGGGGAGACTGGCAGAGCATTGCAACTGTGCAGAACCCAAAGGCAGAGAATGGAGCCTTTCCTAATTGGATCAGAACTAAGTGATGCCTTTAAAACTATTTTAAGATACTACCTCACCCAGTCAGAATGGTTAATATTAAGAAATCTGAACGTGGGGTGCTGGGGAAACTCGGTGGTTAAGAGCACTGAGTGCTCTTCCAGGGGATCTGAGTTCAATTCCCAGCAGTCACATGGCAGCTAACAGCTGTCTATGACTCTAAGATCTGACACTCTCACACAGACATACATGCAGGCAAAACACCAATGCACATAAAAGAAAAATAAAATAAATTATTAAAAAAGAAATCTGAAACTAAACGTGAAAAAGTGTGTGAAAAGAAAGAAACTCTTGATCACTGGTGGTAGGGGCACAAATTAACACAACCATTATGGAGAAAAGTTTGGAAATTTATCAAAAATTTTAAAATAGAACAAGCATATGTCCTACCTATTTCTCTCCTGAATATATACCCAGAGCATACCATTCCTATCACAGAAATATTTTTATACACCCATGTTAATTGCTGCCTTATTCATTATGGCAAAGAATTGAAATCAACATAGTTGTTCATCAACAGATGAATGAATAATGAAAATTTGCATCTCTCTCTCTCTTTCTCTCTCTCTCTCTCTCTCTCTGTGTGTGTGTGTGTGTGTGTGTGTGTGTGTGTGCGAGAGAGAGACAGAGACAGACAGACAGACAGACAGAGACAGAGGACAGAGACAGAGATAGAACTACTCAGTGCTAAAGAAAAAAATGGAATAACATTTTTTGGAAAATGTGTGGATTTAGAATGCATAATATTATGCAAGACTACATAAGAAAAAGCCATGCTCTTGCTCATATGCTGTATCTAGCCAGTAATATATTCATGCATGTAAACAAATATAAATGTAGGTATAGTATAACATGTAGAGAAAAAGAACAAGACAGGCTAAATATTATGGGATGAAGAGGGGTAGATGCAGGTAATAACAATGAGTTCTGAAAGAGGATATAAAAATAACTGAAATTCTAACTCTCTCATGGATTCTTCACTTTTTAGGGTGGAGAATTAAAAATAAAAAATGTATAAAAATATTTTTGATAGTGAAAGTATAAAATTCAATGTAAATATATATAACGTCTATTCTGAATGGTCATTCTATCTGTACCAGAATAAAAGTTCATTGAGCCATATAGTCTTTGGGTCTGGTTAAATTTGGTGTGTGATTTCTTTTCATGTGTAGCAATTCAATAATGAAATTTAATAATTAAAAAATAAAGCTTCAGAATAGACAGAACTATCCACAAATTTTACCTAGCATAAGTGTATATTGGTCATGTACTATTCCACCAAGACTCACAGTTACTACCAATCAGTTTTCCATTTCCTTTTACCTTGGGTTGCTTTTAAATTCCTTTGCTACCCACAAGGAAGGAACAGATTTGACTTCATGCCAGCTCACCTTCTACAATACTCTTTGTTTCTGGATAAAATCTGATGCCATAACACTGACTCTGTGAGTATCAGACATCTGATCCTTGCTAGGTATCAATAACAAATGAAGGAACCGGTAGATGTTTCAACTCCAGAGTTCCAGATAAACTCATCAACTCCTAAGTAATCTAAACTCATCAACTCTTAAGTGATCTTACACGATCTCTCATGTGATCAAGAAAACCACTGTCAACAGGACTAACTAGAGTAGAAGTCCTCATATTGAACATGATCCTTAAGTAAAAAAAAAAAAATAGTTCATCACTTTCTGACTTTCAGGTGCAGTTGAGATCAAGAGACAGACATGTCTCTGGAGTATGTGTAGTCTTCACTGAACAGAAAAACCAGGATTTGGGAGACTTTGGAAAGGTGAAGGCATATGAAACAGTTCTACCATGAGAGCAAATGGGATCCAGCCTCCGTGAAATGACACATAGCCTTGGGTCAGAGTGAATACGACTATCTTGAATAGACATGGCTCATTGATGTGCAAAAGAGTGATGTCCGATAGACACATCCAAGCTGATTCCTTTTATGTGGTACATGTGTTATACTAATCAGAGCTCACTGTCAACATGCCAGGGTCACATGTAAGACAGCATCTGGTCAGCTCCCTCTGACTTAAATTTCTGTCCCACCCAGTCCCGCAGTCATTCAGTCTCAAAGAAACACATGGAGGTCTACATTGTGAATAAACTGATTGGTCTATTAGCTCAGGCTTCTTATTAACTCTTATAACTTATATTAACCCATAATTTTTGTCTGTGTTAGCTTGGTACCTTTTTTGGTGAGGCAGTAACAACTTGCTTGCTCTATGTCTGGCTTTTTCTCTGTCTGGGTGACTACTGCAGACCGAAACTTCCCTCTTCCCAGAATTCTCGTTGCCTCTACTTCTTGCCTGGTCACCCCACCTATACTTCCTGCCTGGCTAATGGCCAATCAGCATTTATTTAAAATACAAGTGGCAGGGTACAGACCATAGTTCCACAGCACTCCCTCCCTTTTTTAAACAAGAACTATGAATCGAATCTCCTTTGTTTAGCTTTTCTACTGCCCATTATCCATAATAACTTGTAACCAAAATTCTAAACAAAGGCAAACATCCATAATTCATTTTTTTTAAGAATGTGGGTCCCGTGTCCATACTGATGTATATTTTGCTTATCACCATAGATCCTGCATCTGACGAAGGACGGCGATACAGTCGGTGACCCATATTGCAGCACCGGACTGAGCCCCCCGAGGTCCAAATGAGGAGCAGAAGGAGGAAGAACATGAAAAACGAAATCAGTACTGCGAGGGATGCTATCACCCACTGATACAAGGGAACGGATCTGATGAGAGTTTACCAAGGCCAGTTGGACTGGGACTGAAAGAGGACGTGATCTAACCAGACTCTCCGAATTTGGCCGGATTCTCTGACTGTGGCTGACCCGAAGTCTTTCTGAAAAGCCATTGACTATGACACTGGGACCTGTTTCCTCTACATATAATGGATTTTGGGGATCCAGTCTGTTTGGACCCTCACCTTCCTGGACCTGGAGGGAGGGGGAAGCAGAGATGCAGGGATGGTTCAACATACGCAAATCTATCAATGTAATCCGTCATATAAATAAACTGAAAGAAAAAAACCAAAAAAAAAAAAAAAAAGAATGTGGGTGTAGTTTTCCAGGCTACTTCTTGCTGATTAGGGGTACTGATAATCTTATGGGAACCTAAAGAAAATTTAGAATTATGATCAAGTCATGACTGTAGTATTCTGTGAGGCTTCATCATCTCAGGCAGCAGTTTTTGAACTGTTCTAGATGTAGAACTTAGATATCTGGGTCATTCCTCCTATCAGAGATTTCTCAGGAGATTCTTCCTTGGTCCAACCTGATTTTTCTTAATCCAGAATGAATCCACAGTCCCTCATTTCCTGTGGAAACAAAAGCAAAATCTTTTCTCCAAAATGCTTTAAAGTCAAAGCATTTTCAAAATATATAGCGGATTAATCCTGCAGCATTTATAATCAAATGTCTTTTAGCAGCTTTTGCTCCTTCCTCAGTCATCAAACAATTTAAAGACAACACAATAACATACAGTATCCAGAGTCTCTGTGTATTTTTCATCTTTACGTGGCTTTATTTTAAACTCTACTTCTTTTCTTTTATTTTTAATTTTTGGCTTTTTTGAGACACGTTTCTCTGTGTATCTTTGGATGTCCTGGAATTCACTCTGTAGACCAGGGTGTCCTTGAAATCACAGATATCTCCCTGCCTCTGTCTCCCAAGTGTTGGAATTAAAGGTGTGTGCTACCACATCTTGAACTCACAAAGAACCATCTGCCTCTGCCTTCCAAGTGTTGGAATTAAAGGTGTGTGCCAACACACCCAACTATTCTCTTTTTTTCTTTTTTCTTTTAAGGACTTTATCCTTTTTTCCCCTAAGTCTACTTTTTCCCCCCTAAGTCTACTTTTTTTTAAATACACAGTTTACCATTTAGAGGTTGTTTTTTTTTTTCAACTTTGAATCTATCTTTACTATATATCTCTCTTTTTCTTACCACAGGAGTCTTTAATTTGCTAAGCAATACAGCTAGGATTAAAGTCATGGTTTTGATGACTGGATCCAGCCCATTTCTTATCTTCTTTTGAGAGTCTAGCCTCCTGGCAGAGGTACTGGCTGGAGCCATGTTTATTGCCACAACTCTATAGTGTTTCAAGGTCCCTGCCACTACCAAAAAGTATGCAGTCAGCTTTTCATCAACACCATTTAAGTGTTTCCTGGCAGGAGCTTTTAAAAGAGCTGCAAGGTTTGGCAGTCAGGAAGCCTCTCTTAAATGAGAGTGCTTGCCTCTAGCAAGCAGAGCCCACCTGAGAAAGTGCTGCTATCAAGAAGCTGTGCTTAACTCTATGTTTTTCTATCTAGAATAACTTCCCAAGCTCTCTCTGGCTTTTAAGTAGATTTGTTTAGCCCATGTTGACACATCAATTTGTTGACTAAGGTTTCTGTCCCACCAGGTTCCACATTTGTTTAGTCCCAAATAGAGGTCTGCATTAATTATAAACTGATTGACCTATTAGCTCAACTCCCAAAACAGGGATATCTGGAGTATATCATGGAAAATCACTTCTTGGCTCTGATAAAGGGGAGTCTGGGTCCCATGTTCTCAAGTGCCCTTTCAAGTACAAGCCCTAGGCAATATTGGGTAGGTCTAGGAGATGAGACCTGGTACCAAATATCCATTTTCATAACTTGGGGATAAATAGCTATATTTTTAGCTGATGTGGTTTTTCAAAGAAATCCTAGTCAACTGTGTGGATTCTGTTTAGCATAAACACATTGCATATTAAACTTTGCATAAAAAATTGAATAGGATTAAAAATCCATTTACATTAAGCTTTTAATGTTTTAATTAAAATTATTGCTATATACAATGTATTTTGATCACAGTCTTTCCTATCCCTCAACTTTTCCCTGGAAAAACTTCATGTTCTCTCTCTCTCTCTCTCTCTCTCTCTCTCTCTCTCTCTCAAAAATATAAAGAAAAAAAGGAATAAGACAAAAATTACCCCCATCAAAAAAGTGCACATGTGCTTTCACACACACACACACACACACACACACACACACACACACACAGACACACACAAATACAGAGTCCATTTTGTGCTTGCCAAAACCTATTGGACATCAGGTTTATCCTGGAGTGTAGTTGGTATGTCCAGTGACACAGCATTGAAGAAAATGTTCTTTCCTTTTTCCAGCAGGTATCAATTGTAAATAGCTCCTTGGTTAGGTGCGGACATTGTATCTAGTCTCTCTTCTTAGTGCTGGGATTTTTTCTGTTTTCATCCTGTGCATTTCTTGTGCACGTCGCCACAGCTCAAAAGGACACCAGCATTCAAAGAAAGCAGTTGCCAATGGAATGAGGAAAATACCACTTACACATCTAACAGAGAATTCGTATAAAGAATACACAAAGAACTAAAAAAAAATGAACACAAGGAAAAATAACCCCATTAAAAATGGGGTCTAGAACAGAGTTCTCCAAAGATAAAAAGTAAAGTGTTTAAGAAATAAGGTTTAAAATGTTCAACATCCTTTACCATTAGGAAAATGCAAAACAAAACCACTGTGAGATTTCATCTTATCCCAGTCACAATGACCAAAAACAGTAAAGAAATCACAGCACATGCTGTGAGTATGCAATCAAAGGGGAATACTTATTCATTGCTCATGGAAAAGAAAATTAGTAGGGCCATTCTGGAAATCAGTGTGGTGGTACCTCAGGAAGCTGAGAGTAGATCTACCTTAAAATCAAGTTATAGCGTTCTTGGATATATACCCAAAGGGTTCTACATCTTATTAAGGAGATACTTGCTTATCCATGTTCATTAGTGCTCTACTAATAATTGGCAGAAATTAGAAAAAAGTATCAACTGATGAAAGAATAATAACTACACGGCACATTTACACAGTGGGATATTTTTCCACTGCTAAGACAAACAAAATCTGCTGACAAATGGATGGAACCATCCTAAGTGTGGTAATCTAGACCCCCAAAAGACAAATCCTGCCTGTTTTTCCTATATGTGGATGTGAACTTTTAGTTTATGCATGTTTCAGTCAGAAAGATAACCGAGGTTAAGTAGCTATTCAGGAACCAGAGTGGGAAGAGGATATAGTCCAAGGAAGGGAAACTAGAACATAGCGATAAAGGAGAGAAGGAGAGAAGGAGGAAGCTAGGATTAAAAGAGGAAAGAAATAGAAAGGCAGGGAAAAAGAAAAGAAGGGATTATAAGGAATGACAATGAATACTAGAAGCCTTTTGAAAAGCCACAGGGAAGCTTACTACCGTTTAACATTCCTAAAATATATGCATATGTGATAGACGTTTAAACGGAGTTTCCATACAATGTGGGAGATCATACCCCAACAAGACATCTCATGTCACCAAGTAAAACCTCAGCTTCAGGAACAGATTACATCTTTTTTAGTCACCTGTCAAGGGGTCCCATAGACACTCTCCTAACATCACAGACTCAATTAGAGCCACCAATCACCCTTTCACAAACAGTCAGACCCTACTGCTGAAGATAACACCTTCTTCAATCATTGAGCATGAAGAAATTGAGGTGGTACCTAATTTGAAGCTTCATTTCTATGACTAATGTTCCTGATTCTAGAAAGTACATTGCACACAGCTGGAAGAGAAAACTAACCATCAATATCACCCAGATATAATCCTGTAACCTACAACAGAGACCTGTCTGCAAGATATATTGATACGATAGTGGCATAAATGTTTAGGAGTAACAGATCACTTTTAGATTGAGTCCATGCTCACTCCATGAGAAAGAACCCATACCTGATGCTACTGAAATGCCTAAGTACCTGAGACTAGAAAACAATGGGCTCTAGGGGAAAACCTACTGCTATTACTCTGCTAAAGAAACCTAGCAATTAAATGATTTGTAATGATATACACAGCTCTACTCATAAATCAGAACATCACTTAACCCTCATTAGAGATGCTTTTTCTTGTAGTAGGTGTTAATTAAGGCAAAGGCCCACAATTGGGCAATGGGCAGAGGATGAGAAACTAAGTCCTAAATAGTATGTCTTTATCAAATCCCTCCCCATTATGGCACAGAGATCAATGTGGAAGAGGAAGCAAAAAGACTGGAGTCAGAGCAGGGTGATGCCAAAGAAATAACATCATCTGGACACAATAGGCAAATGTCTTAGTTAGACTTTTATTGCTGTGATGAAATACCATGGCCAAAAAGCAAGTTGAGGAGGACAGGGTTTATTTGGTTTACACCTCAGCATTGCTGTTCCTCACGGAAGGAAAACAGATCAGGAACTCAAACAGAGAAGGGTCTTGGAGGCAGAAACTGATGCAGAAGCCATAGAGGGAAGTTGCTTACTGGCTTGCTCCCTATAGCTTGCTCAACCCACCTTCTTATAGAACCCACAACTAGCAGCCTGGGATGGCACCACCTACCATGGGTTGGGCCTTCTCCCATGATCACTAATTGAGAAAATGCCTTACAGTTGAATCTCATTGAAGCATTTCCTCAACTGAGGATTCTTCCTCTGACGACTCTAGCTTATGTCAAGTTGACATACAAAACCAGTCAGTACAACAAGCGTCAGGGACTCTTTCAGGTTTTAAAAGACTTCTTTTATCATTTAAATGTATGTATGTGTGTGTGTGTGTGTTCCTGTAGGTGGATATATGTACATAAAGTGCCCATAGAGGTCAAGTGTATCAGATCCCCTGGATCTAAATTTACAGGTAGCTGTGAGCTGCTAATGTTCAGTGTCTGCAAGAGCATCAAGTGTTATTGACCATCTAGCCATATTTATAGCCCCAACATACTCTATTTTTAAAATAATTTTTATTTATTATTTAAGAATTTTATGTAAATACACAATGTATTTTGGTCAGATATATCCCTAAACCTCTATGCCAAATTCTCACAGATACCCAACTGCTATATCCCCCTCCAAACTTTCTTTGTCCTTTTCTTTCTATAACTTACTGAGTTCAATTAGTACTGCCTATACACACATGGGTGTAGGACTATCCATTGGAGCATTGACAATGTACCAAGAAACAGCCCCAAAGAAAACAGTTGCTCCCCAAGAAGGGTTTATGTAGGCAACCAAGAGTCTGTGATTCCATGGGTACAACAAACTTGTTATGTCCAGAAGGTGCTCTTTTGTAGCTATCCTCATGCTTGTCAACCTCTGGCTCTCACAATCTTTCAGCCCCACCACTTCTACATTGTTCCTTGAGCTTTCTGATATGGGGGATGAAAAGAAAGGAAATGGGGATATAGAAATGATAGGATAAAAGTGTAGAATATTCAGTCTACTAAAAAGCAACAGCTAGTCTCAAGTATTTTACATTGGTATGGATTTTTGTATATTAATAAAAATGTAAGATTATTTTTGCTATAACATACTATATATATGCTTCTATTGCTATTTAAGGTATTGTACCTATGCAGCTCATTTTAAAATATAATGTAAAGTTCCAGACCTTAAAACTATTATTCCAAACTGTTTAAATAATTAAGAAATGCAGTATAATAATTAGTCATCTATAACAATCAAACTTGTAGTTAGGTATGTATTCAAGGTTAAATAGATATATTTTAGATAGATAGGTGGTCTTTAAATATTGCAGAGATCTATAGAATATGGCATTTAAAATGTTTTAATGACATGAGACTTTTCATGACAGTAAGATTTATCTGCTCTTGGCAGCACCAATCTGTTTCAGAGAAGATGATGGACATCAAAGAACCTCCGTATGGAGTTTGTTTTCAATGTGGCAAAGGTAGTCACTAGGCAAGAAATTGCCCTTGTCTCGACTGTTGACAGTATGCTGTCCAAATTGAACAAGCAGGACACAAAGGAAGTCAACTATTGAACTTTGCCAAGACAAATTAGAAAATTCTGTCAGATATTCTAGACCTATAGGCAAAAGATGGATGCCCTAACACTGCAGAGGAAACTTGGGTGACTGTCCAGGAAGACAGCTATCTCTGTCATTTCTATAGTTTTGGAATTTGTTTACTCTGCACTTACTCAGGTAAGATTTTAACCTTCTCAGCCTCTGATGGGATTGAAGACTAGATAGTTAAAGTTCTATAATTTTCCTTGCTACCAAATTCAAAACAGAAACTCACAAAAGAGATGTAAAGTTTATAGGTTGAGAGACATAAAAGCTTAAGTTGTTTACCTAAAAACGTGTTTCAAGATCTGAAAATATACTTTTTGGCTGGTATTACAGGTTATGATAGAATGTGGTTTAGAAATAAAACTTTGTACTCACTGAGATATGATAGTTAATAGAAAACTTTCTCTGAATTTGTCAAGCACAAATGGACTTGATATTGTGAAATGTAATTCTTATCTGATAATTGATCTAATCGTTTTACTATGCTGATGCTGATGTTAAAAACCTTTTCTTTTTATTTAGACAAAAAGGGGGAAATGTTGTAGGATATTTGATCACACTGTGAACCCTGAGTTTGCCTTTGCATTAATTAAGTAAAATCAGCCTTGGATCAAGAGGTGGAACTACTTAACAAAAAGTACTCGGAGAGAATGTAGAGATGAATAGAGAGATATGCATGAAGTAGTAGGGAGGGACTTTGAGTACAGTGGTCTTTTTTGGTTTGGTGGAACAGAAGGATACTTTCTCTCTGAGACACTGATGAGGAGAGAAGTTTAGTTAGATGCTCCTCAACCTCTCAGAGCTAACAGGTTTACACCCTAGCCTCTGACTCCTGAGTCTTATTGATAAATAGAGCAATAGAGATTTAGTTAAAAGCTACATTTGGTAGCAGCAAGAGAGCTGTTAGAGGGATCAGAAATCCTGCCAGGCCATAGCCTGAGCAGTGAGGCACTGACTGTTGGGCCATGGGGCCTGCAGATGGTAATCAAAATATCAGTAGATTCAGGTGCAGTCACTAAGCTGACAGAAAACAACAGTGATATACATGTTCCAATCAGAGCTGAGCACTCCACAGTCCCTTCTTCCATGCATTTTGACCATTTATAAATCTCTTTATTAACTACTATCCACGGTGGGGAAAAAAGCTCCTGATGAGGGCTGTGGTAGTTTGAATCAGAAATGTCCGAATACTTGGTCTCCAGTTGATGGTGCTATTTGGGAAGACTTAGAGGGTGAGGTATTGTTGGAAGAAGTGCATCAGTGGAGACAGATTTGAGAGTTTAAAGACTTGTGATAGCCCAAATTTTCTCTCTCTGCTTCATGCTTACAATCTGAAGATATGAGTTCTCAGGGTCTTGCTCCATATCTCCACTCTACCATTGTCTTAGTCACCTTTTATTGTTGGGAAGAAGGCAACTCTTATGAAAGGAAGCACTTAATTGGGGGGATTTCTTGCATTTCCGGGGGTCTAGTCCATTATCACCATGGCAGGAAGCCTGCTGGAAAGGTAGTTAAGAGCTATATCCTGATCTACAAGGGGGTGGGTGAGAGACTGGGTCTGGCATGGGTTTTTGAAACCTCAAAGACCACCCCTATTGATACTTCTTTCAACAAGGCCACATTTACTCTAACCCAGGGTCATACCTCCTAATCCTTCTTAAATACTCCTTCTCCCTGATAAACTAGGCATTCAAATAAATGAGCCTATAGATATCCCTCTTATTCAATTCACCCATCATCACAGTTTTTTTTAATTCATCTGAAACTGTAAATCCAAATAAATACTCCTTTCTATAAATTGACAAAGTGTTTTAGGAAAACAATAGAAAAGAAACGAATACAAGGGCTAAAAGAACCATTAGTCTAAGATTTTCAACATTATACTAACCTGTGAGCTAATAGTTTGTACGACTTGTAATTGCAACCACAAAATTCATTTTGTCATACAAAAATGACAAATTTATGAGATTCAACTAATAAAAGGAAGGATCTTTATGGTGTTTAAATATAATGTCAGCCATGGCAAAAAAAACCACAAAGTTGTAAAAATCAATAAAAAATTTTTGCCTCAAACTTGAATGAACAAAATAAAAATTGTATGTAGACATTTCAAGCATATAAAAACATTTACAAGAAGTAAAACTCCTTGATTCTTTTTCTCTGAAACCCTCAGAATTTGTATACCTGTAGACATAGAAAATAGTAGAGTGAATGACAGGGGATGCAGGGAGGGGAAAGAGAGGTGACCACTAGTTGGTACAAGGTTTCTTATTGGTTTGAAGCTAATATTTTGAAATTAAACCACTTCAATGAGAATGTACTTTAAAGGGGTGAATTCTATGGTGCATGGGTAATAACTCAGCAGTACTAATGATGATGATGATGATAGTATAATAAAAATCTTCACCAAAGCAAATGAAAGCGCTTCTTAATAAAAAAATGTAAAGTGCTTTAATAAGGCAGTTTTATATAAGTTCAATGTCTAGTATTTCCCCAGTAGTGTAAAGTTTAACAGTCGTGATAAATTTGTTGTACAAAGAAGACACAATGAATTTTGCACAAAGTCCCATGTGGATGGGTATGTCTATCTTTGTGAGTTAGGCAAACTGGAGGCATTAACAGAAAGAAAGTACTAGAAACTTCCATGTAACAGTATCCTGTCCTCTAGAGTAAGTGTGAGGTGAACTAACTCCATTGATGGCACTTGCAGAACTCGAAAAGAACATCTACATCTAAGGAAGGTAATTAGAGAAAAGATGGCAAATTCAGAGACAGTGTGACCACTTGGGGTTAGAAACTGTGGGAACAAAGACACTCAACTCTTTTGGGAACTCTTGTAAACAAGGAGTCCTTAATGTTTTATTTGAATTTAAGAAATAAAATGACCCTGGAAAACTACAGCAAAAATTTGAGTCCCTTGGATGCCCAGTCATTTCCTAGTCAATAGAAGGTTTAGAATTTACTTTTAAGTCCTCTTAAAAGTATTCCTTAAGTCTCCAGTTATTTGTTTACTTACTCATTTAAAAATATTTCCACTGGGGTTGGCAATATTTCTCAGTGGGCAAAAGTACCTGTTGCTAAGCTTGATGACCTGTATTCAATCCCCTGGTTCCCACATGGTGGAAGGAGAGAACCGACTTCTAAAAATTGTACAACCTCTGACTTTCACAGGTATGTTGTGGCATGTATGCATCTCTAAGTAACCACAAACACAAATAAATAATAATGTTTGAAAATTTGAAATAAAATAAAACCACCAGACACTCATCAACAATTCTAGGTTAAGGGAATACAGCACAAATAAAACAAAAGAAACATCTTCCTCTGACCTCATTGGATGGATGTAAATACTTAAAGCATCATCAGACAAGTGTAGAATGCCACAAGGAAGGAGGGAGTGTAGCAGCAGAGAAGGAGGGACTCATGCCTTGAGGGGAGGTGGATTAAGCTAGAAAAGAACATGTGAGCAAATATCTGAAGGAGGTGAGTATCCATGGACAAGCATGGGCAGTTCATCTGGGGGTGGGATATTAGAGGCAAAGAAAATATTCAGTACAAAGATTCTGAGGCAGGAGCATGTGATATATTAGAAGAATAGCAAAGTATGCATGTGTCTTTGTTAGTGTTTTATTGCTGTGAAGAGACACCATGAAGAGACACAGAAGTTATTATAAATAAAAGCATTTAATTGGGGTTGGCTTATACTTCTGAGCTTCAGTCCTTAACCATCATGGCGGAAAGCATGGAAGCATGCAGTCAGACACGGTGCTGGAGAGGTAGGTGGGTATTCTACAGTTGGGTTGGCAGTAAGCAGGAAGAGAGAGCAACACTGGGCTTGGTATGAGCATCTGAAACCTCAAAGCCCACCCCCAGTGACATATTTTCTCTAAACCCACACCTACTCCAACAAGGTCACAGTTCTTAATAGTGCCACTCCCTATTAGCCTATAGGGTCATTTTCAATCAAACCACCACACCATGTGTCCAGAGTGTCACACTGCACCAGTAAAATGATGGGAAGGTAAAGTAAAAGAATGTGACATCAGAGATAGAACTCTTAGAAGGACTCATGGTTTTTTGTGAGGGCCTTAGATGCTACCCTGAAAAGGCCTAGGAAGCTTTGAGTCTAGGACTGACACAATCTGGTCTATTTCTAACAGGACTTATATTAAGTTCTGTTGACAGACAACAATAGTGGACAATGGTTGAGTCAACAGTCAAGACATAACTTTAACAACAAAGAAAAGAGATGCCTTTGGCCTAGTTCAGAATGACAACTGTGAAGGTGCTGGTCTATTTGTTTTGGGGATAGAGTTAATAGGATTGTTATGTGAGTTTTTAGAGATACTGAGGTCAAGGAAAATTATAAGATTTGGTTCTGAACTCTTATTTAATCAACCTAGTTGTGGTTTATTTCAGAAAGATCCTTAGCTACTGATCTAGATCGGAGCTCCATGGGGAAGGAAGTGAATATGTGAAGAAAAGGAGCTGAGGCCTTCCTTTCGCTTTCATAGTTAATTGTGTGGCAATTAACTTTCTGGAATTAATATTTATTGACTTCCTGGAATTAATAGTTATGAATCACAGCATTTCTTTAAGGGCAGCTGTACTAGGATACCATCAGACCCTAATACTATCGCTACAAATTTCTATAATGTAAGATACACTTTTTCTGTTCTTGAATATCTCCCACTTTAGTAAACATAGCTCAAGGACTTCCTCCCCCTTTGATTTAACTGAATCTTATAAAAATATAAAAACAGGAAGTAATGATTTTAGAGTTGAAAGTTCACAGAACTCCACTCTTCGGTTGTTCATGTTGAAAGTAGAAAGACCTAAGCTCTAGAACACTGAGAATCATGGTCTATCATCAGCCTCATGTCCATGAAGGAACCCAGAATTAACACTTTGAAATCCATATTAGCCCAAAGTTCTAGGTCGTATACAAAGCACATAGAAGGGTAAAGAGAAGATATTGTAGACATCAATTATCTTAAGATGATGTTTTTAGTTTAGATGCTCAAAATGAACCAAAAGAGCAATGGCTGACACATGTTTATGTGCTCCAATATTTGTGAGAAAAAACAGAATAACTCACTGGAGGGTTATCTGACTTTCAGAAGGAGAATAAAACAACCAAATACAGCTGCACACGTTGGTTGTTCTCTGATAAGGCTAAAGAGATTAGAAGGGATTTCCTGCTTTTTTGCTTTTCTAACTCAAGTTCTTGCATTAGTTACCAAAAGAAACAACACATTACAAATGGCATTAATGCTTCATTAAGCCTGATTTCTAGGGAGAGATCATTTATGCTGATAAGTGTAACTGTAGTGACAAGGGGTAATAAATCAAAGAATGTCTAAACTTCTTGGTTCTTTTTTATAAATAGTTATTCTCTCTCTCTCTCTCTCTCTCTCTCTCTCTCTCTGTGTGTGTGTGTGTGTGTGTGTGTGTGTGTGTGTGTGTGTGTGTGTGTGTGTGTGTGTGTGTTTGTGTTTTGCTGGAGACTGAATCCAAGGCCCTGTGCTTACTTGGATAACTATCCTACCAATGAGTCCCCTTCTCTTTCTTTGATTTTTGACATTATTTTCAAACATGTTTCTTTGAACCTCTGGCTTCCTTTCTCAATCACCGTGTCATATACTGATGTAGAATTCATATGAATGTTTTTTATTATCATTGGTTAATAGAGAAGCTGCTTCAGCCTATAGCAGGGCAGAATTAGCATAGGCTGGAAGAGATATAGAGAGAGAGTAGGCAGCGTCAGAGAGACACCATGTAACTGCCAAAGGAGACAGATGCCAGATCCTTACCACTAAGCCACAGGCTCATGCTGATCCATAGATTAATAGAAATGAGTTAATTTAGATGTAAGAGGTAGCTAGAAATATGCCTGAGTCAATGGCCAAGCAGTGTTGTAATTAATATAATTTTTATGTGATTATTCATGTCTGATCAGTCGGGAAATGAATGAGCAGTCTTTATGTACAAATGGCACCAGCATGGGGAAACTACATTCACATCAAACCTGAGAGAGCTTGGGAAGGGATTCTAGAAATAAAAGAACAAAGTTAAGCATGACTTCTTGGTAGCTGAATTTTCTCAGATAGACTCTGTTTGCTGGCAGCAAGCAGAGGCATGGATCTTTTGAGAAGTCTTCCTGACTCAGTATTAATGGAAAAAAAATTGCACAACTTCTTTAAGTTCTGGCTTCCTGGTTCATATTGGCAGAACTAACTCTGGCTCTTTCAGGAGGTCCTGCACTTAAATGGGGCTTATGAGCAGTGTGTTACAAATTGCTTAATGGCAACATACATCCATTGCATCCCTGGAGATGGCACCGTGTGCATAACTTGCAGAGGCAATGAACATACCTCTGCCATATTGGACAGGGCAAAGCAAACAGGCAGAGCCATGGAGTTGGTCCTAGCCACACCTGATTAGCAATAAAAAAGCACACCTGGTCAGAAAAGGATTTCAGATACACACTAGGGCAGATTCATACATAAAAGACCTCTAAACAAGACACAGTGTTGGATAAATATATGAGGCTTGGGAGAGAGAAGAAAGAGAGTATAGGCAGTTATAAAAAGAAATAGGTTCAAAAATTATATTAAGCCTTTAAAGAGATAGTAAAAGTAATATAAAAGAGTACAGACAGTCATAGATTAAAGGAGTAAAGAAAGTAAGCTGTAAAAGATGGAAAACACACAGAGACTCTGAATTATGTATATTATTGTGTTTTCTTTAATTTTTTTGACTGCAGAGAGATATATAATTATGGGGCTGCTAATATATATATATATATGTGTGTGTGTGTGTGTGTGTATGTGCGTGTATTAAATATATATGTATTTTAAAGGTATCTTGATCTTGACTTCAAAATTTGAGTCTAAGAATATGTTACCTTGGAACAGAGGTTCTGCTTTTGATTACACAGAGGATGGGAAACTGTATTCCATCCAGGCCAATGTGGTTTAATGGAATAAGACCCCTTCAAAAGGTCTCCATGAATCCTAAAAATATTTCACCCAATATACAGCAGGAATCAATTTGGAGAAAACAATGCTCAAATTCCCAAATGATTCTTCATAAATGTTTGTTTTAATTTAAATGGGAATATGATATAGAGATCAATACTTTGCATTGGTATAGATACAAATTTAAGGTCAATTTGCTATTCTGTGCATATATATATTTCTACTCTTGTTTAAGATACTATGTTTATGCAGCTTATTTAAAATGTAATATATAATTAAAATTACAGATTCATAGATAATCATCTATAATAGTCAAACTTGTAGTCATGATAGTTAGGTTTTCTAGATGTTCAGAGATATATTTTAGATGGATAGGTATTCTTCAACTCTTTTAAAGACCTACAGAACATGGCATTTGAAAGGTTTTAAGAATTTAGGTTTTTCATGACAGTGAGACACATCTATTCCTGGCAGCACCAATCTACTTCAAGAGACTGATGAACATCGAAGAGGATACTTATGGACTTTGTTAGCCATTTGGACAAGAAACTGCTCTTGTCTGAACTGCTTGATGATATGTTGCATAAACTAGACATGCAGGACCCCCAGAAAAATGACTGCTGAACTTGTGAAAAAGTGAGACAGTCCTTCAGAGTTCCTGCTTCATGAAAGAGTCTGTCAGACATTTTGAAGTACACAGAAGAAAGTAATTGATAAACTTTGTCATTACAAGGCAGAAAAGATCTTCAAATTTCCAGCTTCATGGAAAAGTCTGCCAGATACTACGGGCCTATAGGTTGAAGATGGATGCCCCAACATTACAGAAGAACATTGAGTGACTGTCCAGGCAGCAAGATGTCTCTGTTAATTCTAAAGTTTTGGAAGTTGCTTACAATGCACTTCCTGTTTAATTAGGTAATATTATATCCTTCTGAGGTCTTTGAAGATTTGAAGACAAATAGTTATAGTTTTTTTTAAGTTATAATAAAAGATAAATTAGATATGGAACTTTAGACTCACAAATATAAAATAGATGATAGTTTTATTTCTTTAATTTTGTCAGATACAAGTAGACTAAATATTGTAACTGCAATTCTTGCTTGAACCTGTTTTATCATACATAATTTTACTATATTAAAGTTAAAACTTTCCTTTTTATTTAGACAGAAAAGGGGAGATGACGTGGGATTCTACTCTGTGTGCTATGAATATGTTTTATTACAATTGGTTAATAAAGAAGTTTCTTTGACCTATACTAGGGCAGAATATAACAAGGCTAAAAGAGATAGAGAGAGAGAATAAGCAGAGTCATAGAGATGCCATGTAGGAAGACTGAAGGAGACAGACGCTGGATGCTTAACAGTAAGCCACAACCTTGCACTGATACACAGATAATAAAAATAGATTAATTCAAGATGTAAGAGCTAGCTAGAAATATGCCTGACTCATTGGCTGAACAGTGCTGTAATTAATATAGTTTCTGTGTGATTATTCGGGTCTGAGCAGTCGGGAAACAAATGAACAGTCCCTGTCTACAATATACTGTTAGAAATAATCTTCAAAGGTATTTGGGCTAAGACTTTATTGGCTTCTTCACACAGTGTCACCATCTTGTGCAACTCTAAGAAATGATCCTGCAGATACCTGGATTTCAGATCCTAACCTCCTCATCTTTCAAACTAGTGGCTAGGAGGGGTTGTGAGTCCATAAGAAACTTCATACGCTGAGCACATCATCTCCAGAAGACAAACTAATAATGCCAACTGTGCTATTTCAAAAACCGCTACCCTGTGGTCAAAGTCAAATTGATAGATATTATTAAATTTCCTTTTAATATGGTAGTTGGGTGATCTTCCTCTTTTCTGCAAGATGCTTGTAAAACATTACATGTGTCTGGTCTTTCTGCATTTTTATTTGAGAGAGCTGTAGGATTTGCCTTGTATCCTGGAACATGGAGTGACAATATAATTGAGCATTATTTTGATGGCATCTGCTGGGCAGTGACTTTTAGGAATATCTAGTCTGATGACTCAGAAGTGCAGGCCTTGTATTGCTTTAAATTTCTGCCAGTTACTTGGAAGCATTTTTTTTTCCTTTAGTGCAGATATTGACAGTTCATTCTTTTATTATGTGATCCCAGGATCAAAGTAAATTTTTCAAGGTTGCTAGCAAACACCTTTGCCCATTGATCCATCTCATGGTTTCTAAACATTGTAATTCTTGTCCTTGTGTCCCTAATTCAGGACATCTCCCTCTCTGGGTGCTGTGGGCATCCTGGTATCTTATTATCTCTCTCTCTTGTTCTTGCCATGCAGAAAGGAATGCAGAGAATTCATATATTTATGCAAAATCACAGATTGATAGGTTGCTAGCTACGCAATGTGACCAAAGTCCTCAATATTATGGACTTGGGGTCTAGGTTTAGAGAAGGGCAAAGACAGCTGTGAGGTGGTACGATAAACTCACCAGGATGGAAGTTCAAGTACTGTGAGGACAACTTGGCTAAAGGAAAACAGGCAAACTGTAACATGAGGGGCCGGCTTGTTGGGGTTTCCGTCCCGCCCGGTACCCCAACAGCCGGCAAAATCCCAAAGAGAAATTACACACAGGACTCCATAAGGTTATAAACTGATTGGCCCATTAGGTCAGGCTTCTTGTTAACTCTTATAACTTATGTTACCCCATTATCATTATCTATGTTAGCACATGGCTCCGTACCTTTCTCATCTGGGCAAGTTACATGCTGCCTCTTCGGTGGTGTGCACAGGAGTGGCTGAGAGAGAGCTTCTGCTTCCAGAATACTCCCAGTCTCTTTGCTCCACCCCTACTTCCTGTCTGGCTTTCCCGCCTATACTGCCTGCCTGGCCAATCAGCGTTTTATTAAAATATGATTGACAGAATACAGATAATTCTCCCGCACCATTTCCCTCTCTTTTTTTTTTAAACAAAGGAAAATACCCATAATCCATTTGTTGGGAACGTGGGCGTAGTATTTCAGGCTACTTCCTGCTGGTTGGGGGTGCTGATGATCTTATGGGGACCTAAAGAAAATTTAGAGTTATAATCAAGTCCTGACTGAAGTATCCTGGGAGTCTTGATCATCTCAGGCTGCAGTCTTGAATCAGTTCTGGATGTAGAACTCTGTCATCTGGGCCATCTGTTCCTATCGGAGATTTTTCAGGTGGCCTCCCTTGGTCAAAGATGATTTTTCTTAACTCTGAATAAATCCATAGCCTCTCATTTTCTGTGGAAACAAAAGCAGAATCTCTTCTCCAAAGTAACATACCTTTTGACTTCAGTTTTGAAGCCAAGGTATTTTCAAAATGTCTATCTTGGGTTAGTTCAGCAGCATTTATAAACAAATGTCTTTTAGCAGCTGTTGCTCCTTCCTCAGCATTCAAACAATTCAAAGAGAGCATAATAGCATACAGTATCAAGATTCTCTGTGTATTTTCCATCTTTATGTGGCTTTATTTTAACCTCTATTTCTTTTATTTTTACTTTTACTTTTTGCTTTTGAGACAGGTTCTCTGTATATATCTTTGTCCTGGAATAACTCTGTAGACCAGGCTGTCCTTGAACTCACAGAGATCCTCCTGTCTCTGCCTCCCCAGTGCTGGGATTAAAGGTGTATGCTACCACACCTTGAACTCACAGAGATCTGTCTGTCCCTGCCTCCCAGGCATTGGGATTAAAGGTGTGCACTACCACACCTTGAAGTCACAGAGGTCAATCTCTACCTCTGTCCCTTGAAGTCACAGAGGTCAATATGCCTCTGCCTCCCAGGCATTGGGATTTAAGGTGTGTACCACCACACCCAACTACTCTCTTTCTTCCTTTTTTTTTTTACATTAAGAACTTTAACTTTTAGCCTGCATATATTTTTAACACACTGTAAAATATTTAGAGGTTTTCTTCCTCTTTGAATCTCTCTTTACTGTATATCTCTCTTTTTCTGACCACATGAGCCTTTAATTTACAAAGCAATATGGAAAGCTGTGGCTTTGACAGCTAGATCCAGCTCATTCCTTAGCTTTCCAGACTCATAGCTGAGATACCAGCCACAACTGTGTTCACTGCCACAACTCTGTCGTGTTTCAATGTCCTTGCTAGCAAGCAAGCTGCAGCATTCTGCTCACAGACCACACTCAGTCGGACTGCCTGCCTGCAAGAGTCAGAGTTTGTCCTGGCAGGACAGCCCAGAAAGCCGGCATTTTAAAACAGCACAGCTTTTTTCCTGCTACGACTGAAAACCGAAAAGCATGCGTTCAGCTTTTCACCAACAGCATTTAAGTGTTTCGTGGCAGGACCTCTTAATGAGCTGCAAGGTTTTGCAGCTAAGGCTGAGTCAAGAAGCATCTCTTAGATGAGAGCATTTGCTTGCCTCTAGCAAGCAGAGCAGAACCGAAAAATTGCTGCTACCAAGAAAACATACTTTACTCTATTCTTTCCCAAACTTTCTCAGGCTTTCTGTGGATTCATTTATCCACGTCTGGGCGCCATATGTAACATGAGGGGCCGGCTTGTTGGGGTTTCCGTCCCGCCCGGTACCCCAACAGCCGGCAAAATCCCAAAGAGAAATTACACACAGGACTCCATAAGGTTATAAACTGATTGGCCCATTAGGTCAGGCTTCTTGTTAACTCTTATAACTTATGGCAAACTTTCTGGATACAGTGGGATATGTAAGGCGAATTCTGAAGGAACCTGCTGAACCAAAGCCGGTAAATAAGAATAAGAGTGTCTTAAATGAGCTGAAGCATTCTGGGCCTGAAGGACTATTGTATGTCAGATGTCTTTGTTATATTCAAATATCTGGTAGTGTAGAGGTCTTTTCAGATATCTGAACCTTTGTTTTGATGGAACTGCCTTTGGCTTCGTTCAATTCTGCATTGTTGACTGGCAATTTTGGCTCTGAAGCTACCTGATCTTGGCCTCCTTTCTAGAGTCTCCTTCCCTACTATATGTCTATATTACTGTCAGCCAGGGAGAGGCTCAAGCAGTGACTTTCTCCTGCTGTACTGCCAGGCCCTGCAGCCCTGGGATGGGAGCATTGGCTTCTTTCCATTGTATAGCCAGGCCCTGTTGCAGAGAACTTCCTGCAAACGGTTGTTTCCCCTGGAAAGTTTAGCTATCACAGTGAAATGCATGATTTTGATGAGGAATCTTTCGGTTTATTTCTAAGATTCCTTACGGCACCCAGGATCCCTCTTCCCACAAATACGGAGGAGTGAAAAGCCACCAAGCACCTGGCCTGCTGCTATCTGCTCTCAGCCTTACCACTTTCACTCCCTGCAGCTGATTCTGGAGTCCAGCTGCGTGGAGTGAGCATTCCGTTCATTCCCCCCCTCTCCAGTCTCGTATTTATGTGTAAACTGTCTCGTCTTTAGAGAAAGCAGTTTCATTTCTCTGTGAAGTTAATACTCTTGTCTGCCAGTTCTTGTCTCATTGTCGCTTCATGACCTTCATTATGGTTTCCCTTCAGATCCTTTCTCCACCAGAAAATTACTCCGACCAGCTGACAGACACTTGGGAGGGAATATATGTATTCTCTCTATACATTGTTTTAAAGTAGAAGGAAATAAACAAAGGAAGGAAGGACGGAATGAAGGAAAGAAGGAAGGAAAAAGGCTAGAAAGGTAAGAGTAAGAAGGAAGAAGGTAGGAAGGCAAGAAATGTGAGCATGAAAGAGAGAGGGAGGGTAGGGGCCAAACAGAGCAGTGCTGTCTTTTGGGTCAAACAAGGGAAGACCTCTTCTCTCTCTCATTATTACTCATCCTTGCTTTACCCAGAATATTTTAAGCACACCGGTTCCTTAATCCCTTCATTGGCTTTCATTCGCCTTTTTGCTCTTCAACTGTCTTTCTAGGCCAGTGTCTATTATTACTTGTCAAAAGAAGCTTTGTTATCATCACTGGCTTTGATGACTACGCCCTGCAACTTTCTTGAGGATTTGTTGTCCTTTTTCTTAGCTTTTCTTTCTGTTTTTAAAGAGGGGCTGGGGATTTCTATTTAATTAAAAAAGGAAGGAGGAGGAGGAGAAGGGTTGGGGAGATGGCACAGTAGTTAAAGTGCTTTTTGCACAACCCTGAGGACAGGCATTCAGAACATCAGGTGGTGGGGGGGGGCCAGAAGGCAACCATAGGGAGGGAATCCTAGGAGCAGGCTGGCTAGCTGGACCAGACGGGCAGGTGAGGAGACCTTGCCTTAATCAATAAGACGGAGAGTGACTGAAAAAAAAGTTCTGACCTTGGGTCTCCAGTTGCATGTGCGCATACTTGTGCAAACACGCAGGCACAGCTGTGTAGCCCCACACATGCAGACACCCCCCCCACACACACATATACATGAGGGATGAATAAATGGATGAATGAAAGTTCATTGTTTTTGCCCCTCAGTCTTAAGTGATTTCCCCAAGATCTTCTATATTCATTTTCATTAATTTAGTTAAGTCTCAAGGCTGAGAATTCCCACATTTTTTTTTCTACAATGCAATTTCAATCACTTCCACCTCACTTTCTTTCTGGACGCAATGTTGCCCTAGCACCTCCTGTGCAAATTCCCATTCTCTTTGTCTACGGACTTCCCTTTTAAGCCTTGCTGAGGCCACAGTTGGGCTTCACCACTGGCTAAGTAAACTAGGCACACTGGTGGGGCAGCAGCAGCTGATGGTGTGTCTAGACCCATGCTAAGGCCTGGTTGCTGTGAATTGGGGCCAGAAGAACTAAATACTGGTTTCAGGGCAGAGTAGGCTACAGAGAAGGACACCAGCTAAAAAAGAAAAACAATCTGAAATGAAAGAAAGAAAATGCCACATAGGATTGGTAGGCCTACTAACACCCCTCCCTCATTATGGAGGGCAGGATGATTCTGTATAGTGGTTGTCTTTTGAAACAGTTCTTCACTCTCTTTGCTAAAATACAGTACACACATGCTAATAAAACACCCATTTAGGATTGAAATAGCAATCAACATGGCGGGACTGTAGGAGGAAAGGGATTGATTCTGCGAGTGGAATGTAGGGCTAGAGGCAGCAAACATTTAATAAAGGGTTTAGTATAGGATTTAAGTGGTGCTTAACACATGAACAGGAATGACCTGGTGGAAAAACAAAGTGAGAACTCTGGTTAAATAGACTTTTAAGGTTTTAAAGGAGACAGTGGCCAGATTAGGCCTATAATAAACCTAAAAGCACTAAAGCAATCTAGATACTTGAGTGCAAAAGATGCTTCCAAGTGAGATCTGCTACTGGGCAGATGTGGCATGTGGACACACTTCTAGGTGAGATGTGGCACATGGACATTATTTGGTGAGTCATCTACTTTATTTTAAAATCTTGAGATCAAAATCTTGGTTTGGTTTTTTTTTGTTGTTTTTGAGACAAGGTCTCACTAAGTAGCTTTGGCTGTCAGGAACTCACTATATAAACCAGGATGGCCTCTAATTCACAGAGATTTGCCCAACTCTGCCTCCAGGGAAAATTAAAGGCATGTGCCGCCTTGTCTGTCTATGATCAAAATCATAATCTAGCTGGGCGGTGGTGGCGTACGCCTTTAATTGCAGCACTTGGGAGGCAGAGGCAGGTGGATCTCAGTGAGTTCAAGGCCAGTCTGGTCTACAAAGGGAGTTCCAGGACAGCCAGGACTGTTACACAGAGAAACCCTGTCTTGAAAAAAACCAAAAACCAAAACAAATGAAAAATCTTAGTCTAGTCTAAAAATAAAAATGCTTTCACCCAAATGTCTAGAATAATGTTTAACAAAACAAAAGAACTGGGGCTGTGGCCTGCCTGCTGACACATACAGCTAACATTAGACATGGGCTTTTTCTTCAAACTACAAATAGACATGAAAATAAAAACAGAACCAACATCTTACATGCTCTAATGTTACAGTCTGGAATCCAGGGTCTCCAAGTCAAGAACCATAAAAGCAACTTTACAGTTGTAAAATAAGAGAGAGAGAGAGAGAGAGAGAGAGAGAGAGAGAGAGAGAGAGGGAAAGGAAGGAAAGACGGAGAGAGAGGCTCAGAGAAGCACTTGTGCACACTATCTGCCTCCCTTGTGCTCAAAGAACGTTAAATAGTCCCCAGTTACAAATTCAGAGCATTCACTGGTCATTGTAACCTAACGGGTAGAATCTAGAATATACTTTCAACAGTTGCCTTCAATTGCTGGACAAGCAGAGCTGAGAAAGAGGCTACTTACCAGTCCTGAGTCTGACGGCAGCTCTAAGTCTGATACTGCTGTGGCTAACACATACTTGCGTTGACTCTGCCTCTAAATTCTTATTATTTAAATTCATCCAGGATATAACATTAAATGCACAGTCTAAATTGCACCGCCTGTCACCTAGATGACACATTTACTGAACCCAAACCCAATGCAGAGAGATACAAATATTACTTTATTTATTTGTTTGACAAAATGATGCTCCTTAAAAGTGACACTTATTAAAGTTCCAAAAATAAAATTTTATTTCAAATACTCTCGAGAAGGTCATGGTTAAAGGAGCCTGACAACAGGCCTTCTATATTTTCTACTTTCTTAAGATTCTTTTATTATGAGGCTATCAGTGATGTGCACCATACACTCTAGGCAGATGATTTCTGAGAGGTCCTCCCTAATCTCTTGCTTGCAAATGAATCTACTCCTGTCACTGGTAGATGGCCTTCATGAGAATTTTAGAAAAATGTCTCTTCAATACAGTTTTATTAAACTAGCCTTTAACAAGTGCTAAGACAGAGTTTGACCTTTCTTAGGTTCTTGATTTATAGTTTATACTAAATCTCTTTTAATTTCTTTTGAATGAACAAAAGTGAATTTACAATGGTTGAAGGGTTAATCTCAATTCTCAACCTGATGAGCTCGAGAGTCACCTAGGAGATAAGCTCCCAGGCACACCAGAGGGTGAGTATCTTCATTAAGGACCTGGGAAAACCACCTTAACTGTGGGCAGGACCATTCCCTGGGCAGAAATCCTAGGTGTTCAAACATGGAGAAGGCAGGCTGAGGACTAGCATTTCTTGCCTTCTGTTTCTGCTTGGATCCAACCAGTTCCGTCATGCCCCTGCCGCCTTGATTTCCTTGACTCTAACTTTGAACTTTGTGCTGAAGTAAACACTTTGTCCTGTAACTTGCTTTTGTTAGACACTTCTTATCATAGCATCAAGAAAAAGACCGAGACAAATGGTTACTGTGCTTTTGTGTAATTTTAGTACCTGTGGTAACTTTTACTCAGCATCGTGCCTACACACCTGGGCATGACAGACAGGTAGCTTTGTTTACTAGTAAGAACATCAGGAGATGTATGCTTGGCTTTCTCAGCTTAGGTTCTGAAGATGCTGATGTTACAGTCAACGCTCAAGTCTGGGTTAGACTTGACCTCTGGTAACATCAATATCTGAAGACCTTAGTTTCCTGAGCTGTTGGTTCAGATGCCTTACGAGAAAAAAAAAAAAAAAAAAAGGAAAGAAGGAAAGAAGAAAAAAAATCTAGTTGCTTGTAACTATAGGACCCAGTTCTTGTTTCTTCCTGTTCTGTTCTATAATTTGCAAAAATGTCAACAGAAGGGCTGTCTTAGAAAATGTGTCATACATATCTAAACATTCATCATGACTCTGTGAGTGAAGTTTCCTCATTCTTGGCTTTAAACCTTGACTTAAAATTTTACTGACCACCGCCCAGTTTATCTCAGGCTTCTTATTGGCTAATTCCTACATCTTAAATTAATCCATTTCCATTAATCAGTTTATTGCCAAGAAACTGTGGCCTATTGGTACGGCACTGGCAAGTCCTTCTCCTTTGGCAGCTACATGGCGTCATCTCACATCACATTGGTTAATTCTGTACAAGTGCAGACTCTTCTCCCTGTATTGAAATAACAGGCTTCTGAGGAGAGAAAGGGGCGCTACATTAGAATGCTTCTTATCAATAACTAAGCATCTAGAAGGATTCCTCAGGCCGGCACAGCATGGCCACTGTGGGCAGTTCCCCACAATTAGTACAAATTGAAGACATGGACCAGGAGGTGGAGGCCCATTTCAATGAGTAAGAGAACATGGAAGGGGTTGGAGAGATGGCTCAGAGGTTAAGAGCACTAACTGTTCTTCCAGAGGTCCTGAGTTCAATTCCCAGTAACCACATGGTGGCTCACAACCATCAGTATTGAGATCTGGTGCCCTCTTCTGGCCTGAAGACATATATGCAGGAATAACCCTGTATACATAATTAACAAATAGGTCTTTAAAAAAAGAGAGAGAACATAGAAGTTTCCTTTCTCATTTTTTCATGCATGGCAGGGCAGGCACACAAATCTGTCTTTTTTTTATTTTCATCTCTGGAAGTGGCTCAAGCCTTTTACCAGCTTCCTTTTCCAGTCGCCTCAAGGACCTCACTTGGCTGCTGAAGTTCATCACTGTGGTATTCCCCTGGCAGCCTTTCCGGGCAGCCAGACCACGCGCCATGCTTTGTAATTACCCATTCACTTGACTTTTGATCACGTTTCCTTAATCTTCTCCGGTTCGACTTCCTCTTTGCCTCTAGGCCTCTGGCCTTCATTTTTGTGGAGCGTCTTTACCAAACATGTAATTATATTTTCCATGCCCCTTAGAGATGTAAACAAGGTCTCACGTCAGTTTTACAATTAGACATGTCTCCCAGCCATGCCTGAGATTTCGTCACTGGAGATAGCAGCTCTGTGGGATTTAATGTTGTTCTAAGTAACCCAAGTGCTTCTTGTCACAATGGCATGAGACAGCCGAATTTTCTTTGGGGTGAAGTCAATTTGTAAACACGAATGGCCTCCATTCTCCTGACTCCAACAGAGCTCCCCTGGCTTTCCCTTCAGTTGAACAGAGTTTTTACTGAGTTCCAGTCTCCCTCCGCTATCGGCAGGGTCTTGAACAGGCTACTTTGGCTACTTAATCTTGTTCAGTCAAATTTTTACTTTTTACAAAATAATAATTTATTTTGATGCTTTCAATTTTCTGCCCGAAATTAGCATGTTTATTCCACAATCATTCTTCAAATGGGATATCAGAAAAAAGTCAATGGATCAGTAATTTAAACTTTGTGTGTGTGTGTGTGTGTGAATATTTGTAACATGACATGAATATGGAGATCATAAGACAACTTGAAAGAGTTGATTCTCTCCGTCCACTAAGACCATGTTCTCAATTCCAACCACTCACTAAATATCAACTGCAGAATGTAAAAACCAACTGCCCCGTTCCATACTCAGAAACTGTGAATTCTTTTGTTCAGAGGTGAACTAGTCATAAGGATTTCACAACTCCTTGGTTGATGCTAATTTGCAGTGGTCTGAATCACCACCTAAGAGTCTCTGAGTTTGTTTTTATTAAATCAGCTCTTCTGTTTCTGGATTCAGCAAGCACTTTCGGGGAAACCACTTCCTGCCAGACACTGTCTTATTACCAAAATGAATGTGGCACAGTCTCTGCCATGCAAGGAGTTCTCAAAACAACAGACGAGCAAACTATTCATGCCACAGTGCAAATAAAGACAGCAATAAAAATTCATCCGAAGTGCGACAGAAACCCAGGTGAGTCATCGATTGAAATTCTCTGGGGATTATGTCTGACTTCATTAGGCTAATGTGTGTGTACAGCAAATGTTGTAAGAGGATTCTTGGTAAAATAAACAATAGGAGCAAATCCCAGAGATCAGAAAACCACCATTGTTACCTCAAGGCCTCTGGTGGTGGTGCTGCTGTCGCCAGCAGTGTGACCTCATTGGCCTAGTTTGACCAGACTTCTAGGGAAGGACTCACATTTATTGTCGATATTTTCATTTTTTTCTGAAAATCTGTGTCCAAATCAATGCACATCAACACTGATTTACCTGGAAAGAACAAAGGGTATTTTGCAATAACAATAAAATGCCTAATATGGCTGATCTGGAGAAAAGGATCCAACCATTGTTCCTAATTTTGAGACAAGGCCTCCACTGGGTGTTGATCCTGCTGTCTACACTTTCAAAGTTCTAGGATTACAGATGTGCCTGGGTATATCTAACACATTCTGAAAGCCCTTCAAGTCCTTTAACGTACGTAAGGTCACAGGGACAGCAGTTAACTGAATATTTATTTATTTATTTATGTTTTGGTTTTTTGAGACAGGGTTTCTCTGTAGCTTTGGAACCTGTCCTTGAACTAGCTCTTCTAGACCAGGCTGGCCTCGAACTCACAGAGATCCGCTTGCCTCTGCCTCTTGAGTGCTGGGATTAAAGACATGCACCACCACGGCCCAGCCTAGTTAACTGAATTTTTTATTGCATTAGTGTATAAATTTACATCGTCTCGCCAAACTACTCTAGAAATGATAGGTTGCATGGCACAGAAATTACGAAGCTACTTAAAAAAACCAAAGTGTAGCAGCCTGAATGCTAAAAATCAATTGCTTGACAAGTGCCTGGTTGACTTATGTGCCTTTTTAATTAAGGAGCGCTGGCTGGAATCTTAACAGCTCACACATGTGGAGGCTCTCAGCACAGTGGTCACAAGGGTGCCAACAGAGGAGGGTGGCCTCGCATCCACAGAATCTTCACAGAAAGACTGATTGAGCCCCTGACATGCCATAGACAAGCCTGGGGATAGGACATGAGCTACCTCTTAAATCTAAAGTGGCGGTTCACTCAAGTGTTTCGTTTTAGCAGAACAATTTTAGAGAGTTTAGAGTTGCTTTCTTTAGTGCTGTGTTGACATAACTAACCCCTCTGTGCTGTCTCAGAGGCCTTTTAAAAGATCTTTTTGGGTAAGATCTTAGGTGCCTCAAGCTACAAGAATATTTTAAAACAGAAACTAGGGAAATAGGAAATATTGATAGTTTTTAACTGCATATCAATTCCCCAAACAAAGACAGAAGTTTTACTAAGCCCACCCACTGGGATGGAATGATACATCCACACATCTAGTGGATTTCTAGGAAACTGCTTTTAGAGGAGACCAACTCTGTCTAGGTTTATACAGACAGGATAAAACCAGTGTCTTCCTCATCTTCTCCGACTGACCACCAATAACTTATAATGCAAGAACCAATCTCAACGTAACATAATCTATCATGTGGTTACAAGATAATAATTTCAATAGTCTATGAATGGGAATCGTTGTATTTAGACTACAATTACTCTATGTATGTATTACAACATATCTAAGTAAGGTGAACAAATTTGTCTTCCAAGCACAGTAGAACCTGAAGGACAGGCTTGAACGAAGGATATATATATTGAAACTCCAGTCTTAAAATGATTCTTTTAAATTATTTTTTAATTATTCTTTTAATTTTTTTTAAAAAAACCAAATAAAAATAAACATTTCTTCTTTGTGCCTTGAACTTTTGTAAGAAACCCTAGTTACTGTAGCTCATGTTGGGTCATAGACAGTAAAAGCAAGAGGCCACAGAGTTTAAGGGAAGCAGAAAACTACCTTCTGAAGTCATTAAAATTCAACTTGTATTGAAGAGGGACTGTAACACACAGGCAATTCCTCTGGAGCAGGAAGCTCTAGCTATTTCCTAACTCTTGTCCAGGAGTTTCTCTGAAGCAATTACAAGGGCGTGTCACCTAGGAAGTTGGAGAGCCAAAGAAACTAACCTTCTTGTGTAATCGAGAGAAAAGGCTGCTTTCTTCTTTATCCAGATGCACTCATGGAGTGAAAGCAGCCATCATATTATCCCAATTTAAAACAAATCATTACAGGCACTATTCTGTTTTGTTTCGTTCAGTTTTACGTTAATTGAGCACCATTTAGACCTATAATTCAGCTTACTACAGAGATGAATTATCAAGGAGTGCCCCAGGGAGGAATGTTCCAATACTGTATTGCCTTGGTTTCTCAGTTAGTCTGCTTTTGGCCACAAAAGTCAGTCTTTTCTGGGTGAAATAATAAAATTAAGACTGGGAACCCCAAAATGCTGTGGAATTAGCACACCCTCAAGGCTGACCTAAATAGTTCTACCTCCTTAGATGTGAATTTTAGAACTTATATTATCTACCTAATCTATCCATTATAACATGAGGGGGCTGGCTTGTTGGGGTTTCCGTCCTGCCCGGTACCCCACAACCGGCAAGCAACAAAGAAAAATCACACACAGGACCCCATAAGGTTATAAACTGATTGGCCCGTTATGTCAGGCTTCTTGTTAACTCTTATAACTTATGTTACCCCATTATCCTTATCTACATTAGCGACATGGCTCCATACCTTTCTCAGCTGGGCAAATTACATGCTGCCTCTTCAGTGGTCTGCGCAGGAGTGGAGAGAGAGCTTCCTGTGTCCCCGAATACTTCCAGTCTCTTTGTTCCACCCTACTTCCTGTCTGGCTTTCCCGCCTATACTGCCTGCCTGACCAATCAGCGTTTTATTAAAATATGATTGACAGAATACAGACAGTTCTCCCACACCATTTCCCTCTTTTTTTTTAAAAAAAAAAAACAAAGGAAAATACCCATAGTCCATGTGTTGGGAATGTGGGCGTAGTATTTCAGGCTACTTCCTGCTGGTTGGGGGCACTGATAATCTTATGGGGACCTAAAGAAAATTTAGAGTTATAATCAAGTCCTGACTGGAGTATCCTGTGAGTCTTGATCATCTCAGGCAGCAGTCTTGAATCTGTTCTGGATGTAGAATTCAGACATCCAGGCCATCTGTTCCTACTGGAAATTTCTCAGGAGGTCTCCCTTGATCAAAGATGATTTTTCTTAACTCTGAATAAATCCAGAGCCTCTCATTTTCTGTGGAAACAAAAGCAAAATCTCTTCTCCAAAGTAACATACCTTTTGACTTCAATTTTGAAGCCAAGGTGTTTTCAAAATACCTATCTTGGGTTAGTTCAGCAGCATTTATAAACAAAAGTCTTTTAGCAGCTGTTGCTCCTTCCTCAACAATCAAACAATTCAAAGAGAGCATAATAACATATAGTATCAAGATTCTCTTTGTATTTTCCATCTTTGTGTGGCTTTACTTTAACCTCTATTTCTTTTATTTTTACTTTTTCTTTTTGAGACAGGTTCTCTGTATATCTTTGTCCTGGAATAACACTGTAGACCAGGCTGTCCTTGAACTCACAGAGATCCTTCTGTCTCTGCCTCCCCAGTACTGGGCTCAAAGGTGTTTGCTACCACACCTTGAACTCACAGAGATCCACGTGTCTCTGCTTCCCCAGTGCTAGGATTAAAGGTGTGTGCTACCACACCTTGAACTCAGAGAGCTGTCTGTCTCTGCCTCCCAGGCATTGAGATTAAAGGTGTGTGCTACCACACCTTGAAGTCACAGAGGTCAACTACCTCTGTCCCTTAAAGTCTCAGAGGTCAACGTACTTCTGCCTCCCAGGCATTGGGATTAAAGGTGTGTTCTACCACACCCAACTACTCTCTTTCTTTTTATTTTAAGAACTTTAACTTTTATCCTGCATATGTTTTTAACATATAGTAAACCATTTAGAGGTTTTCTTCCTCTTTGAATCTCTATTTACTGTATATCTCTCTTTTTCTGACCACATGAATCTTCAATGGGTAGGACTAAAGCCGTAGCTTTGACAGTTAGATCCAGCCCATTCCTTAGCTTTCCAGCCTCATGGCTGAGATACCAGCCAGAGCTGTGTTCACTGCCACAACTCTATGGCGTTTCAAGGTCCTTGCCCCAAGCAAGCTGCAGCATTCTGCTCACAGACCACACTCAGTCGGACTGCCTGCCTGAAAGAGTCAGAGTTTGACCTGGCAGGACAGCCCAGAAAGCCGGCATTTTAAAACAGCACAGCTTTTTTCCTGCTATGACTGAAAACCGAAAAGCATGCATTCAGCTTTTCCTCAACACAGTTTAAGTGTTTAGTGGCAGGACCTCTTAAAAGAGCTGCAAAGTTTTGCAGCTAAAGCTGAGTCAGGAAGCCTCTCTTAGATGAGAGCACTTGCTTGCCTCTAGCAAGCAGAGCAGACCCGAGAAATCGCTGATACCAACAAAACATGCTTTACTCTATTTTTTCCCAAGCTTTCTCAAGCTTTCTGTGGATTCAGTGATCCACGTCTGGGCGCCATATGTAGCATGAGGGGGCTGGCTTGTTGGGGTTTCCGTCCCGCCCAGTACCCCACAACCGGCAAGCAACAAAGAAAAATCACACACAGGACCCCATAAGGTTATAAACTGATTGGCCCATTAGGTCAGGCTTCTTGTTAACTCTTATAACTTATGTTACCCCATTATCCTTATCTACATTAGCGACATGGCTCCATACCTTTCTCAGCTGGGCAAGTTACTTGCTGTCTCTTCGGTGGTCTGCGCAGGAGTGGAGAGAGAGCTTCCTGTGTCCCAGAATACTTCCAGTCTCTTTGTTCCACCCCTACTTCCTGTCTGGCTTTCCCGCCTATACTGCCTGCCTGGCCAATCAGCGTTTTATTAAAATATGATTGACAGAATACAGACAGTTCTCCCACACCAATCCATCATCTGTCTGTCTGTCTGTCTGTCTGTCTATCCATCCATCCATCCATCTATCTGAGACAGGGTCTCTCTATATAGCCTTGGATATCCTGGAATTCATACTTAGTGCCATGAACTCAATGAGATCCACCTGCCTCTGCTTCACAAGTGCTGGGATTAAAGGAGTCTGCCTCCATGCCTGGCTAGAATCACACTTTTTAATTTAACCCGATTGCGGTGATATTTTGAAAAGAGCTCATTGGCTTGCTTACCCTCTCATCCACCCCCATATAAATCTGAATCAGCAGATGTGTATGGCAGGGACATGTTAGTTGGAGCCCAGTGCAATATTTGGCTTGGTGCTGTAAACAGTATTGTTAAATCCTCGTTAGAAATATTATCTTTAGTCAAAAGGTCCAGCAGAGCTGAGTGGTCAAGATGTGTGATTTCACCAAGGACCAGACTATTGGGAGATATTCAATTACACTGTGAACTCTGAGTTTACATTTGTGTTATTGAAGTAAAATTAACCCTGGGTCAGGAGGCTGTGTTAGCAAATAGTGGACAGAAAGCAATCATAGAGCATCAGAGGGCATCTGGGAGAGATGGAGAGATGTACCAGAAGTAGTAGGGAGGGGTTTTGAGTGGTATGTCTTTTTCTGTCTTGGAAGATCATCAGAACAGCCCTTTCAGGAGACACCAATCAGTAGAGAAGGTTAACTAGGTGCTACTCAACCTCTTTCAGCTAGCAGGTTTTCACCACAGTGTCTGAATCTCAAATTTTTTAATAAATAGAATGATAGAGACTTAGTTAAAGCTACCTTTAGCAGCAGCGACAGGACCAGTGCCTGTGGGAACAGAATCGTCACCAGGCTGCTTCCTGAGTGGTTGGGCCACTGCCAAAGAAATAGGCCGTTAACTGTGGAGTCATAACTGCTGGCTGAAATAGCAGTAGATTAAGGTGCAGTCACTGCGTTAAGTTAAAACAATATCAGATCCCAGAATGTAAGGAGGCTTTCCTGCTATTTGACCAGAGTGGTGATGGCAAAATCCTGTACAGCCAACATGGGGATGTGATGAGGGCACTGGGCCAGAACTCTACCAAGGCCAAGGTGGCCAAGATCCCCGGGAGCCCCGAGAGTGGTGAGATGAATGTAAGGGCTGGTCTTTGAGCACTTCCTGCCTATGCTGCAGACTGTGGCCAAGAACAAGGACCAAGGAACTAATGAGGATTATGTTGAAGGCCTTTGTTTGCTGATATGGGAAGGAAGGGTACCATCATGGGTGCTGAAATCTGTCATGCCCGTGTCAGAGGAAGAAGTAGAGATGTTGACAGGAGGACATGAGGACACAGTGGTTATATCAATTATAAAGAGCTTGTTGGGATGGTACTGAATGGCTGACGTCATTCCCATATCCCAAGGCTATGTGTGCCTTGTTCGGTGTGAGTTCTCTGTGGCCCCAGAGACTTCATGGGCTCCATTTTCACAGCACCTTGCCTAGCTGGTCTCTTTTGGATGTTTGCCTTCACCAGATAAATTTGCTCTCACCCCTACCACCCCCTGAAAAAAAACACAATACATATATATTCATGTCAAATTCTGTTCTTTTTCTACCTGGAAATACAGCTAGAGTTTCCCTACAGAATCCATGGAGATGGAGTCTTCTGGCTGGATGCTGGGAGGAGCGGTGTGCAGCATTTCTAGGTCAGGTACATGGAAACTTCCCATATGCTGTTTTTGTCATTTGTTTTCTCTATCCAAGGTCTCCATGGACAGGACCTGGAGGTCTTAGAGAGCAGAGGGGCTACCCTTGCACCCATGTATCAATTAGACCTCTGTGTAAGTAAGAAATAAACAGAGAATATGTCAAACTGCTACGTTTTTGCTTTACCTTTTTTAAAGATAACTAAGTTGCTCTGACTCACACAGAAGTTGTATAAAGAATGGAAGTCCTCATAATATTATCTGAAGAGAGATAGTTGGCTTGGTGGTGTCAGAATCATGGAAAGCAAGCGTTCCTGTTCTTTAGTGACTGTGACTTCGAACGCAGACTCTATTGCAAATGAGATCTAGGAAATAGGTTGGAAAACATGTCAGTGTAACTAGTTGTTAATGGAGACACTGCAGGAAGGAGATGGGCAAATTCACATTAGCTATTTTTTTTCTTGCTTATTGTTTTGGTGCTGGGACCTTGAATATGGTAGGCAAGCACTCCTCCACTGGCCTGTATTCCAGCTTATCTTGGCCTGGTTTGAAATCAAAAATTAAAAAAGATCAATATAATCATAATTTATCAAAGATGTATGTGTGTATATTTATATAGTTTTTCTGAAACAGGGCTATACTCTTAGGACTAGACTGGCTTCAAACTGTGACAATCCCCGTGTTTCCCAAGTGCTGGGATTACACACATAAGTCACCCTATCTGGTTTATCATATTTAAGCTCTTTCAAACAAGATTGTGATTGAAAAATCCAGAAAAACCAAAAGAGAACTTAGATCATATACAATCCTCCAAATGAATGACAACTATTGCTAACAGTTTGTGGATTCATTTTCCCAGGAATCTGCACACTATTCACTTATACACAGCATGAACCAGGATCAAACAGTGCGGAGACTTGGAGCTCCCTCACCCAAAGACTCTATCTACTCATTATATGGATTTATTTCAATTTTAATTAAGCTTATCACAATTTGTTAAGCTTCTGATTGACCACTCATTATGTGTCATTATAAATGGAGACCAATCTTAAATATTCTTCAAGCCAAACATTTAATTCTAACATATTGCTGGAACAGGAATGTCTGAGTCAAATGATGAATGGATTTTTACAATAATCCACAAAATTGTACTTGTTTTCTGACAGCAGTGTGAGAATGAATATTATATTTAATTTAGAAAGGCCTTCAAACTTGTTCCTCTGCTTTGCCCCCTAACACTTGTCTCCCAGAGAGTTAACATGTAAAAACTGCAGACCAGACCACGTCAGTAGGCTGTGTGAAATCCCTTCCCATGTGTCTCTGTCTTCACCACGACCCCTGCCCTGTTCACTGCCGTTCACACTCACTTATTTCCAGACACTGTTTTTGAAGAACTCTGTCTTCTTGTTCAGGGCCTCTGCATTTGGCTAGCAGTCTTTTTGTCCCGCACACTCTTTTTTTTTCTTTCTCATCTCTTGTATCAATGCCGCTTCTAGGCATAATGCTCCCTTACAGATCTGAAGCATAATTTTTACTTTCTTTCTCTGAAGAGATTTGTCAACAGACAATCTTATCTCACCTGTTCATAGGTTAGGCACCTCTCCTACTCCGTGTTCACATACACTTCCATTATCAGACACATTACAGAATCTCATGCAAGGTGGATGTTCCACCAAGAATTGCAGAAGAAGAGAAGGAAGGAAGGGCTTACCCAAAGTTTTAGGTAGGAAACTCCACCTCAAAATGACAAACAATAAAACAACAACAACAACAGAAAACAAGCAACCAAACCCAGGAAGAAGCTCTCTAAAGAGGAAGTTTGCTTTCCAGCTTCTTATCAGTACAGTCAGGGTCACCTAGGCTCCTCCCCCTGTCTCCCAGCTGTGACACCTTGCCTATTTGTCCAATGCTGTGAGGTAGACTGGATGGATCGAGAGGCAGACCACATTGTCAAGGCAGAGACTTCCAGCACTTGACCTAGCAGCACAGATAACAAGCCTACTTTCTGGAAGTTGCTTTTCCTTGGCCATATATAGTCAGGGAAGGAGGCCACTTGGAAAGGTATCTTAACATGTTCTATGTGCCAGACTGGACCTCATTTAAACAACGTTACACATATGAACTTAAAACAAGCCCTGTAAAGTCTACATTGTCATTGTCGATAATGAGAGATGAAGAAGCAGATCCACCAGGGAGGTGAACTAGCTTGCCATCCTCATACAGATTATAATGGTAACAATGTTTACCAGAGCTGGACTAAACTTTAACTCCAGAGTCTGCATTTTAAGCCCTTCCCATAAATAAGGTTAGGGAGATAGAGACCAGAATACACCTAGCAGGAATAGAATCAGAGAGACAGTTAAGGCTTTAAGATGCTTCAGGGATTGGTTTGTCTTCAAGTCTGATAAACAAGGTTCAGTCCTCAGGACTCTAGAAGGAAGAAATCAGCTCCTATAACTTGTCCTCAACCTGGCCCTCAACACACTTTAAAATCTTTTAAACTAAAAAAGTCGAACGTTAAAAGAAATCTGATGCCTTAGATTATATACACAAGGACAGGCTATTACTACAGAAAAGATAAATATTAAGGATTCTTTCCCTTCAATTTATGTGATATTTTAAAATCGGTTTCTGTCGGAAGTTAAATTTTGTTCTAGTCACATTCCAAAGGCCAACTTCTTGGTGTGCAGTATTCCTTGAAAGAGAAGCCTGGATCTAATTTTTGTTACACTTTATGTCATGGTGCCATTTTGCACCATGAACTCACATGGTGCATGGCTGCAGACACAGCACAAATTCCCTACCCAAATCCTGCCACTATTACCTATGTGACTTTTCCAACACAAAGGCTGAATCCTCTCTAAAGTAGGAAAATTACCGCATAAGGCTGCCACAGAGATTAGTAAGGCAAAATAAATTGAGGGTTTGCCATTTATTACATGCTTGACAAGCACGTGTCTCACATGTTACACTACAGAAAATTCAGCTTCCATAGGCAACATTGCCCATCACTAGATTTAGTAACACACTTAAACAGATTTCCAGGCAGCAATTTATCTTAACGATGTCTGGGGACTCCCTATCCACCGTGCTTTAAGACAAGTATCTTTCAGCTGGAGCAGGGTGAGTTGTAAATACCTCTTTGCATTGTAGTAAAACTTGAAAAGTAGTAAATGTCTTAAGGGAGAGAAAGCTAAAGCCTCAAGACCATCCACACCCAAATGCTGGGACATAGGCTAGAGAAATGGAGTTGATCTTGAAAGTGCTGCTGAGTAGTTTTTCTGGGAATAGGAATAGTTCACAGTTCGAATAGTTGCTTTGTCTTCTTCTCTGGTGTGCCTCAGCACTTTCCAACACTTGACAGTTTTTTTTAACCATACAAATCACACCGCAAACCTTTCTTTCTAATTGTATGGCGCCTTTGCATGGCAGGGTTTATTCTATCATTGACTTCCTAGCACTAGATTAAAATTACAGCTGAAAAAATATGGAGAATAACAGAAAAGCATTATGAATTTCAGGTTTAGTCCCGTGGTAAACGTATGGGTGTAGACATGGATTTCAATTAATGTCAGGTTGTTTTTGTTACTTAACTTGGGTAATGAGTTTTTGAGTTGCCTGATAAGATAGAGCTGACCCAGTTAAATAGGAATTTCAGAAAAAAAACAAATTTTAGCTTAAGCATATGTCATGCAGTATTTTGGACATATTTAAGACATTATTTGTCATTCACCTAGTTTCCACATTTAACTATGCTTTGCCATTTTATGAGCTCCACCTTGGATCGCGTTTGTTGTTTGCAAATGCAGAATAAACAAATATCTTCGTAGGATAAAGAATCTAACTTTAATTTGCCTTTGAGGTCAAAATCTTTAAGTAAGAGCTTGTTGGATCTTTTGGGAAATGGCCCTGGGCTCACACAAATATAAACTGCGGCTACCCTTACTAGATGATTTTCTGTAGCGTGAAAAAAGTTCAGGAGATCGGTCTCTGACCACAGTCACAGCCAAGCTGAGGTCTGTAAATCTTCCCCCAAATAAAAAAATAGACACGTAGGAGACTTTCTCCCAAGCAGGAAAGACTGTCTCTCTCTCGCCTACAGGAAACCCGCCGCTGAGGCTCTGCGCAGGCGCACAAGGACTTTGTGGAAGAGCGCCGGCTCCGCCCCCTGGTAGGTCACGTGGGCGAGTCCTAGCTTCAGCCTTTGGTCCGGATCTGTCATGTGACCGGGGTCCTCGGTTCTCCTGGGATGGAGGCGGAAGAGGGGACGCCGCTGTGGCGGCTGCAGAAGCTGCCTCCGGAGCGGGGCGCCCCGGTGAGGGGTCGCGGGGAGAGCATGGGAGGGCGGGGTTGGGACGTCCAGTCCTGGGCGCCTGGGGACAGAGTGGCGGCCCAGGGACTTTGCGCGCGACCCTGGGTTGCCCCTGGCCTGGGTGTGCGGGGTCGCCTTACACCTAGAAAGCCGTGGTGGTGGAGCCCTTGGTCTGTTGCTTTCGCGAGTGGGTCATTCATTTTTGAGGTCAGACCTCCCGAAAGCCACCTGTGAATCCTTTTAGTGTGGTACAGAGGATGCAGTGAGACCCTGGCGGGCCCGTCTCCTGGTGGGCGGCTGGAACCAACTCCTAACCGGTAAATTACCGGCCACCAACTTTTTTTAGAGTGGCGAAGAGGTGACTGCAGCCGCTGAAAACACACCCACTCACAAAGTCAAGCTTGTGGGGACCAGGGACTAACAGCCAGGCTTTCCCTGCAGGATACTCTGGGTCCAGACTCCCATGAAAGTATTTAGTGGTAGCACCCAGTCTTTGCCCGCGCCAAACTTCTTTTCTAAGTCTCCAGTATGGTCCTCCTTCCCAAACTCCGCTCAGGTTGTAATGGGGATAGGGTAGGTGAGGTTGAAAGTAATTTAACTTCACTCTTTTCATTGTCAAGACAATGAAAACATTGTACACCTTTTCTTTGATTTTACAAATGAGGGCGGTGAAATGTCAGCCTCAGGTTTGAGGAATTTGCTAGATGTTTCCAGCGAGCCAGGGCCAAAGCTAAAGCCCACGCTCTGACGTATGGACCAAGTCTCTGAACTTTCCCGCCCGCTGTTGTCCCTTACAGAGATGGTCAAAACTTTTCTCCAGTCAATGTCCCTGACTCCTGAATCTCTGAGTGGAGCCAGCCGTCTCCTTTCCCAGCCTCCGCCTTCTGCCACAGCTGTGGAGAATTCCGTGTTTGGGGTCAGCTTCTTTTTCCCTGCTTGGGTTTCTCCCTGCCCTGGTTTTGTTTGGGTGGTGCCATCCTTCCTACCCAGTTACTAGATCTAGAAAATCATTCTTGGACCCTCCCCCTTACTTGACCTCTTTACCTTGTCTGTCACCACAGTCTCTGACTCTCACACTCTCCTCCTCTCCCAATATTTTGGCAAAATCTTGGAAAAATAAGGTCAACACTGAATGAAAATTGAGCATACATTAACGTTTTGCTCTTTTTTGCTGTCTGCAAGGCCTCCGTGATTTGGTCCCTACTCACCTTTTCAAAAGTCTTGTACCCTTTGACCCTTCCCTATCTCTCAGTAGCTGCAGTTCCCAAACCTGCTGTGTGGTTTTGGTTTTAGTTTCAGTCCTGTGTATGCTCATGGCTTGTGGCTGCCAACACCCGGCAGCTTCTCATCCTTTTCACATAACCCTTTCCTTGCTTCTTTGCCCTCACTAGGAACACCTTTCATGTTTGTTGATGTGCTTTCTGTTGCTGGTGGTGTAGAGTGAAGGGGATGCTGAGGAGGAAAGGATGGTCAGGGCTCTCTCAGAGCAGCAGAGTGCATGGGATGTGAGTGGAGGCATGGCAGAGTCAAGTCGGTAGAGCTTCAGTGGGAGGCTTGGATGTGAACGTCAGACTTTGGTTATTGGTCTAGAAATGATGCCTTAGGACCCCGAAGGAAAACTTTTTAATGTAATATTTTCTATTCAGGAAAAAACCAACAGTGCATCTTTAATGTTATTTTAGTTTCTAAAGGTAGACATCATCATGGAAAGTCTGGAGTTTAGCTGGATTTGGAAGCTTATACCTGTAATTCCAGCACTTGGGAGGTGGAGGCAGGAGAATTGTCATAAATTTAAGATGAGCTTAGACCACAGAAATGAGACTTTAACCTCAAGCAACAATAAAATCAAAAAAACCAGCAACAAACAAAAAGAAAGCACCCCCCCAAACCAAACCAAACAAAACAATTCTCCAAACAACAAAACAAAAAACAAGATGAAAAAAAATCCCAACCATAAGTCTTAAAAATCATTACCTTTCGATCTCAACTGGCTTTATAAAAGGGCAGTTCTGCAAGGAAGAGACGTCTGTCTTGTCATCTACTTTAAAGTGCTTTTGTTTCCTTTTTGTCCTCAGCTTCTTCACAAAATCATTGATGGCATGTGTGGCCGAGCTTATCCCGCCCACCAGGATTATCACAGTGTTTGGGAGTCTGCCGAATGGAAGCAAGTTCTGGAAGATGTTGCCACATTTTTCAAAGCTGTAGTTGGCAAAAACTTTTCAGATGAAGAGGTGACTTCACTCCTGATCTCTTTACCCAATAATAAGCACTACTCAGAGTTTTACTTTTTTAAATTTATTTATTTAAAAAAACCTTTTCTCATTTTACATACCAATTCCAGTTCTCACTCCCTCCTCTCCTCCCACTACCTCACCCCCCATTCACTCCTCAGAGAGGGTAAGGCTTCCCATGGGAAGTCAACAAAGTCTGGCACATTGCTTTGAGACAGGACCAAGGCCCTCCCCACTATATCTAGGCTGAGCAAGGTATCTCTACAAAGAGAATGGGTTCCAAAAAGTCAATACAATCAGTAGGGATAAATCCCAGGGCCACTGTCAGTGGCCCCACAGGCTATCCCGGCCATGCAACTGTCACCCACATTCTGAGCACCTAGTTTGGTCCTATGCTGGTTCCTTCCCTATCCGGCCAGAGATGGTGAGTTCCCATTAGCTCAGGTAAACTGTTTCAGTGGGTGTCCCCATCATGGTCTTGACCTCTTTGCTCATATTCTCACTTTTCCCACTCTTCAACTGGACTTTGGGAGCTCAGCCCAGTGCTCTGCTGTGGATTTCGTTGCTTCTAGGGGAGGGCTCAACACAGGCTTTACACGATGCAACACCTGAAACATCTAATTATGAGTGAGAGGAATTCTGAATTGAATTTTTGGGGCCTTTGTGGTTTTGTGTTAGTTCTTTTTTCTCCCACTGTAACACTTTTAAAAGTATACAGAAGAAAGCAGGATGTTAAAGAACCAGCCTTGGTGTTCTGGTTTCTGGGAGTAGACAGTTAGCATTGGACCTCATGGGCCGTGGCTTTTACAACATGTCGAGAATTGTTTGTGCGTATTTATGTGAGTTGTTTACCAGACGATATTCTGGACCTGCATTTCTTTGACTATATTCATCGAATCTGTTCATCCTTTATTTCCTTACTCTCCTAGTGGGGCTTTAGGGGAACAGAAGGTCTGAAGTTAGTGAAATCCAGTTTCCCAGTATTTCTTTCAATGCTTGGTGTTATCAGTGTTGTATTGAAAACGTAAGCAGGTATCTCGTAGGTTTCCTCATGGAAGCTTGATTGTTTTAGCTTCTCTAATCTCTCAGATGGGTTTTGAATTAATAATTTTGTGTGGGGCAAGGGCCATCTCACTTTCTTCTGCTTAGTATCTCGTTGGCTGAGTGCCATCTTGTGGAATGCTTGTCCTTGCCTCACAAGGGTGCTGTCCAGCCTTGGTCATAAATCAGGTGGTCACGTGTGGGGTCTATCTCTGGACTCTTCCATTATTCTTTGTGGCAGTTTTTGGTGTTTCTACATCGTTTTAATTAGCACAGCATTACAGATATGCTACATTAATCCTTGATGCCAGCTGGGAGAAGACCTTCAGCATCATCGTGTTTCCTCAAGGTTGCTTTGTCTCTCATTGGTTCTTTCTGTCTCCATATTCACTTTAGAATCAGATTGTCAGTTTGGATTTTCATATGGCTTACACTGAATCTCGAGATTATGTGGGGAGAATTGGCAGCATTAGTTAGCTTCCTAGCCTGTGGACAAAGGCTGGCCTTCATTTCTCTCTATTGTTTATATACATGTATATTTGTTTTGTTTAGGTTTTTTTCGAGACAGGGTTACTCTGTGTAGCTCTGGCTGCCCTGGAACTTGCTCTGTAGACCAGGCTGGCCTCGAATTCACAGAGATCTGATGGAGGAGGGTTATCTGTCTATTGTGTTATTTTCATTGGTCAATAAAGAGACTGCCTTGGCCCATTGATAGGACAGAAAATTAGGTAGGCGGAGAAAACAGAACAGAATGCTGGGAAGAGGGCTGTGAGGCAGACGCCATGGAGCCAGCCACCAGGTCAGACATGCTAAATCTTTTCCGGTAAGCCACCACCTCGTGGTGCTACAGATTATTAGAAATGGGTTAATATCAAGATATGAGAGTTAGTCAGTAACTAACTCTCTAAGAGATAATGGGCCAGGCAGTGCTTAAATGAATATAACTTGTGTGTTATTATTTCTGGGACTAAGCTAGCCGTGCGGGAGCCGGGTGAGGAGAAAAGCAGGCCTGCCTGCAGCCCCTCACTACAGATGGCGCCAACGTGGATAACTGAATCCACAGAAAGCTTAAGAAAGTTTGGGAAAGAATAGAGTAAAGCATGTTTTCTTGGTGGCAGCAATTTCTCGGGTCTGTTCTGCTTGCTAGAGGCAAGCAATGCTCTCATTTAAGAGAGGCTTCCTGACTCAGCTTTAGCTGCAAAACTTTGTAGCTCATTAAGAGGTCCTGCTGCGAAACACTTAAATGGTATTGATGAAAAGCTGAACGCATGCTTTTCGGTTTTCAGTCGTAGCAGGAAAAACGCTGCGCTGTTTTAAAATGCCGTCTTTCTGGGCCGTCCTGCCAGGGCAAACTCTGACTCTTTCAGGCAGGCAGTCCGACTGAGTGTGGTCTGTGAGCAGAATGCTCCAGCTTGTTTGCTGGCAGGGACCTTGAAACGCCATAGAGTTGTGGCAGTAAAAGGCTCCAATGGTACCTCTAATATGAGTCTGGAAAGCTAAAAAATGGACTGGGTCTAACCGTCAAAGCCACGGTTTTGAACTCATGTGGTCATAAAAAAGAGAGATACAGTAAAGAGAGGTTCAAAGACAAAGAAAACCTCTAAATGGTTTACTATGTGTTAAAAATATATGCAGGCTAAAGGTTAAAGTTCTTAGGGTAAAAGAGAAAGAAAGAAAGTAGTTGGATGTGGTGGTACACACCTTTAATCCCAACACTTGGGAAGCAGAGGTAGATTGACCTCTGTGACCTCAAGGTGTGGTAGTACACACCTTTAATCCCAATGCCTGGGAGGCAGAGACAGAAGGATCTCTGAGTTCAAGGTGTGGTAGCACATGCCTTTAATCCCAGCACTGGGGAGCAGAGACAGACAGATCTCTGTGAGTTCAAGGACAGCCTGGTCTACAGAGTTATTCCAGGACAAAGATATACAGAGAACCTGTGTCAAAAAGTAAAAGTAAAAATAAAAGAAATAGAGGTTAAAAATAAAGCTGCATAAAGATGGAAAATACACAGAGAATCTTAATACTGTATGCTATTATGCTCTCTTTGAATTATTTGAATGCTGAGGAAGGAGCAACAGCTGCTAAAAGACTTTTGTTTATAAATGCTGCTGAACTAATCCAAGATAGATATGTTGAAAATACCTTGACTTCTGAATTTGGATCTAAGGATGTGATACTTTGGAAAGGAGGTTCTTCTTTTGTTTTCACAGAGGATGAGACCCTGTGTATTGCTTCTATCCCAGTATGGTATGATAGACCACGCCCTCCTGAAAGGTTGCTGTGAACACCCTCAAAAAATTACTTCACTCAACTGTCGACTGAGATGAACCTGGCAGACAGGTTTTACCATGAAAGACCTGATTAACTGCGCCCCTATACAGCAGGAAGAAGTTTGGAGAGAAATAACTACGTCCATATTCCCAAATATTGTTTATAAATGTTCTTTTACATTTAAAGGGGGATATGATATAGATATGAATAATTTCATTGGTATGGATTTTAAGGTCAATTTTGTTATATGTATATATATTTCTGATCTTGACTGATGTATTGTGATTGTGTAGTTCATTTTAAAAATGTAATGTATAATTAGAAAATATAGGTTGTTAATGGATAATCATCGATAATAGTAAAGCTTGTAGTAATGTTAGTCTGATTTTTTTAGAAGTGCATAGATATATTTCAGATAGACATTCATATCTTTCAAAGACTACAGAGCATGGCATATAATGTTTTAATAACTTAGGACTTTTCATGACAATGAGACATGTCTGCTCCTGGCAGCACCAGTCTACTTCAAGAGGAAGATGGGCATCGAAGAGGCTCCTTATGGAGTTGGTTAGCCATTTGGGCAAGAAACTGCTCTTGCCTGGACTGTTGTATAAACTGGACACAGAGAACCCGCAGAGAGAGGACTGCTGAACTTGCCTAAAGGTGAGATGATATTTCGGGGTTCCTGATTCATGAAAGAGTCTGCGAGACATTCTGCAGGACACAGCAGATAGTGACTGAATTGCCTTTGAAATTTCCTGCTTCATGAAAATGTCTCTGGATATTATGGGCCTGAAGGCTGAAGATGGGTGCCCCAACGATACAGAGGAACTTTGGGTGACTGTCCAGGCAGCGAGATGTCTCTGTCATTTCTAGAGTTTTGGAAGTTGCTTACTTCTTGTTTACTTAGGTAATATATCCTTCTGGAGTCTTTAATGGAGTTAAAGAATGGATAGTCGTAGTTATAGTTTTCCTTTATTATGATAAAGATTTAGTTATAAATATTGTGACTGTAATTCTTGCTTGATAACTGTTTTGTTATATGTAATTTTACTATGTTAAAATGAAAGCCTTTCTTTTTTGTTTAAACAGAAAAAGGGGAAATGATGGAGGAGGGTTATCTGTCTATTGTGTTATTTTCATTGGTCAATAAAGAGACTGCCTTGGCCCATTGATAGGGCAGAAAATTAGGTAGGCGGAGAAAACAGAACAGAATGCTGGGAAGAGGGCTGTGAGGCAGACGCCATGGAGCCAGCCACCAGGTCAGACATGCTAAATCTTTTCCGGTAAGCCACCACCTCGTGGTGCTACAGATTATTAGAAATGGGTTAATATCAAGATATGAGAGTTAGTCAGTAACTAACTCTCTAAGAGATAATGGGCCAGGCAGTGCTTAAATGAATATAACTTGTGTGTTATTATTTCTGGGACTAAGCTAGCCGTGCGGGAGCCGGGTGAGGAGAAAAGCAGGCCTGCCCGCAGCTCCTTTCTACAGAGATCCACTTGCCTCTGCCTCCCTGAGTGCTGGGATAAAAGGCAAGTGTCACCACTACCTGACTATGATTTATAATTTTAATATTGAAGTCTTGCAAATATTTGGTTATATTTCTGAAAGATGCAGTTTTTAGTACGCTTTAATTTTATTCTTTAGTTGTTTGTTGTTAGGATGTAGAAATTGTTGAACTTTTATATTCTTTTCCATGTCTAATACTTTTCTTAGTTTATTTAGTGTGTATATTGTATATGTGTGATACACACAGACACACTTTTAAACAAAAAATTGTGGTAGTAGACCTATCTCCCACACACCTTAGGGAGAAAATTACTAATTACTAATTTATCTTTAGTCATTAGCTGCATGATTATAGGTGTTAATTAGTAGATTGAAGAAGTTTCTTTCCAACTTTACTGACTTTTTTTCCCCCGTTTTTTCCGAGACAGGATTTCTCTGTGTAATAACCCTAACTGTCCTGGAACTCACTTTGTAGACCGGGCTGGCTTTGAACTCACAGAGATCTGTCTGCCTCTGTCTCCCCTCATGCTAGGATTAAAGGCATATACCACCACACCCAGTTGACTTTTTGTTTTTTAATCATCAATGGCTATTACATTTTATCAACTTTTTTTCTGAATTATTTCCCCTTATTTTGTTAATGTATTGATTATTTTTGGATGTTAATCTAAGCTTGCATTGCCATGATAAATCCAGTTTGGTCATGAAGTATTACTCTTTTTCATGTGTGCATTGGTTGAATGATTCAGTGTCTTGCCTAGTTTTTGGATCTCTATTTGAGTGACACTGGCCTGTGAATTTTTTCCTATAATACTCTTGCTAAGTTCTTTGGTTTTGATCTGTTTGTAGAGTGACTTTGGGAAGGTTTTTGTTTTTCTCTTTTCCTGTCCTTTGGAAGAGTTTTTGCACCATTGATTTTCTTTGTTTAATGGCATTGAATTGCTTAGTTTTTATATCGGGAAAAATTTATCTCATTCACTTCTATTTAACTGCCCAGTTGTCAGAAGTACAGACTGTTAATGTAGTTTTTGAATGACTCAGTGTATGGTTTACTGTATACATTTGAAACTGCTATGTGTTTTGAAGTTGTTGGTTATGGTTTATATATGTTGTATCATTTGATTAAGTGGAAGTTACTATTTTTATGTTCTGAAATGTACTAATGCTTTCTGTGAGTTTCTCAGTAGCTGGAAACTGTTAGTATCTCTGAGAATATGTGCTTTATTCTGTAGGATTTTGTTGGGCGGTGGTGGCACACGCCTTTCATTCCAACGTTTGGGAGGTAGAGTTGTGCTGCATTGCGTAGTTTGAAGCAGTCCAGTTAGGCACACACAGGTTTAGCACTTGAGATTTCTCCTGAGTTTCTCCTCCTATTTCTTGTAAAACTCCTTGCTGTTAGGGCTGCAGTGCATTGTGCACTCTCTAGCTTTGTCAGTGAGTCCCTTTCTTTTCTTTCTGACTGGCAGGAACTTGTTAACACTCGTCTGGTTGCTCATTCTCAGCTCATGCTCTTTGTAGTCAGTAAAGTATTTCTTCCTCATTGTACCGCCATTTAAGACATGGGAAGAGGGTGGGCACGTGTTTACATTGGAACAAGAGGTCCCTTTCTCTCCTCTGACCATCTGTGTGTGTTTCCACAGACACTCCAGCAGTTGAGCCAACTGAATTCATGCCATCAAGAAGCTGTTATGAAATGCTTGAAGAGTAGGAAAAGCGAGATCAAGCAGGTCCTGTTAGGAGAAATAGTTGGTATTTCTTGTGCACAGCTACAGGATTTTGATTGGCAGTTAAAGGTAAGAATCTAGTTATTTATATGTTTTTGTGTGTAGTGTTTAGATATACTTATTCTTTTAAAATAAAAATACCTACAATTTGTTATTTTGAGACTACATTGTTCCAAGGTAATAGCAAAGCTTATATAAATTGCTGGTTTTGTATTAACTTGGACATCAAGAGCGTTCTAAGCAACCAGACTGTGTGTGGTGCCATCATCCTGATTTTTCCTAGACCCTTCAGTCAGACATGGAGAAGTGTGTATATAGCATATGGTCTTGATAAGGGTTCTCTAGATGCCGTAACTTTATCAAAGTGTATGTCATCATAAAGTACAGTTTTGAAAACATTGTGGAATGAGGGTGAGAGGGTCGTGCTGAGTGGAGAGAAAACAGTTTCAGGACAGCTTTCTGTTCTTTTAAGGCACCTAACTAGTAGACAGAAAACAGATAGCATTCTCTTCCTTGAGTTTAGCATGGTCTTAGATCCAGAAAGTGCTTCATGTTGTTTCGGTGGATTAAGAGGACAAAAGGAATAACCACGTGTAGACAGAGTTGTCTTGGCTGAGAAAATGGGCCTTGTGGTTCTGTTGTGACTCAGTCATGTTTAAGATTTTTTTTAAAATTAATGTACTTATTGTATTAACACAAAGCTCGAAGTGTAGGAAGTATGCAATACAGACAAAATTTGAAATGATTTTATACCTGTTACACTGATGGGCCAAGTGATTAAAAGCAGTTAATCAGTGCTAAACTAAATGAAAGGTTTTCATTTAAACATTTAGCATTTAAATAAGTGTGGATGATAGGGGAGAGATGCTATATAGCATTCATGAAGGATATTCAGTTTTTTATCAAGTTGTGGCTTAACTGGTACGGCTTCAGGCTTCCATTTTGTCGGGAGACATGCCGAGCTTTCGGGCAAGCTCCTGTGGATGCTATTTCAACTATGCAGTCTTTTGTATTAATTTGATAATCCCTTTAGTTTTGGTTGCCAGACTTAAATGTTTAAGCAAATAGGACCCCTACCAGAAAAGAATGACTGGGAATTTAAAATCATGCTTTGTGAAATTTCTTTGAGACACTGGAGACCATGTGCCTGGCAAAGATAAGGCCAGTTGCAGATACTATAATTATGTTCAGAAGACTAGATATCCTTTGGGTGTGATATTTTGATTCTATATTCAACAGCAGTTTGATAGCCAATCAAGAATTAAGTTGCTTAATTTCTAAGAGTTTCTGAGTATTTTTCATCTTTTATACATGAACTGCCATCTTGGAATCTTTAGCAGTTCTGGTTCTGGACACTTTCAGGACTTCTGAGTTTCTGTAGGAAGACATGGTATGAACCTGAAGAAGGTGTCTTGTTTAACCAAACTGATCCAGACGCTGGCTTTTGGACAAGGTGCTGGCTCCTTTCTTCCTGCCCACTTCCTGTATTTGTTCTGTCTCCTTTCCTTTCTCCTTCTGATCTTTGAATGTGTGTTTAATTTATTGTTCCTCTTTCCCAGTGTTTATAGGCAAACAGGGACGATGTGCTCTCACCAAACTCAGGTGCTTGTTGTGCGTACAACTTACTGTTTATTGTCTTTCTCACCTTCAACAGCTCGCGCTTTCTAGTGACAAGATCGCCACTTTACAGATGCCATTTTTAACCCTCCATCTGGATGTGAAGGAGAACGGCGAAGTGAAACCATACTCCATTGAAATGAGTAAAGAGGAGCTACAGAATCTAATCAGTTCCTTGGAGGCAGCCAATAAGGTGTGTGCTTGAACTGAATCCTGTGGTTTACATGCTTAAGTGTTAGTGTGCCCTTGGGTAGGAAGAGTAGAATTCTGGCAGGGTTTTAATGCATCTTATTTTACTGATACCTTATATCAAGCACAGAAAATACTTTGTTGGGATGTTGTTGAGATGTTTAATTCTACTTTAAATGTTGAATTAATTATAATTAATTCAATTACAGTGTTCAATTACCAAGTTCTAAGTTATCTATTTCTGAAACAAAGGCAGTACTGTTGCAACCGTAGTTTTTTGTTTTCCTCCAGTATTTATTAAACTTAAAAATGAAATGTTTACCCTGAGACCATGACGTTAGTTGATTCTCAAGTTTCTCCAATTAATTATTCTACAAAAAGAAATGTCTTACTTGGATGGACAGATGTTAGACAATTGCTTCTGTAATGTTCTGGTGTTGGGGATGAACTATAACTGTAGTTACGACAAAGTGAAGCTGAGATGTGATAGACGTAATCAGTCCCCAAATCCTCACATTGGCAGAGCCCTTCAGTCCCAGTATATGTGAGAAAACAGTTTAAACAGCAGGGATTGGCTGGGAGGAAGCTGTCAGGATTTGCTTGTTACTGGGCAGCATTTCTCAAGAGGGCTGGTCGGGTTGGCTCCCAGCTGTTCTTGACCACCTCCCTGGCTGCTAATCGTGTGTTAGATCCTCTGGCCCTCTTAAGCCCTGAAACATCACGTTCTTCCCACTCTCTACAGTTGTTCACATTCTAATTTTGCCTTCACAACTGATTCTCATGTCCAGCAAGGAAGCCTGTTGGCCTTTGGATGAAGTGTGTGTGAGAATTGGGTATGGTAGTGCCTGGTATCGGTGCTGAGGACGAGAGCAGCAATCTTGGCTGGCAGAGGCTATAAGCCCCTGCCCTCATTTGCCTGTTGCTCTTCCTGTCCGTCTTCAGAGTTTACCTAGCAGCTAGCAGCTTCATTCCAGTCTAACCTGATATTGCTTCTCCCTATTTGTGTTTTAAGGTGGTCCTGCAGTTAAAATAACTGGAAATGGTGAATTTCAACTGTCATATTTCACTGCTGCACCATGGCAAGCGAATGCTGTGTTCAAGGGTGGATGCTACAGCAGGCTGAGCAGGAAGCATTGCTGAGATTACAGAGATGAAAATCTGTCAGCAGCCCTAAAGCACAGGAAATTGTATGACTGATAGGGAATGCATAAAATGAAAGATGAAAAGGCTGAAGTCTCAGTTTGTGGTTTCACAATGATTGGTTTGTCTCATTTATTAAATATTTGAGAAATCTTTGTAGATAATGCTTTATCAAACAGTAAAAATAAGTTCTGGAATAATGTAAATACACAAAACTCAGACATACAGGACCATTGCTTAAATGTGAATAGCAAGGCATGCATTATGAATAAATAACTTATGATATTGGAAAATAATTTTTTAAAGCACGCATAAGCTGCATATGCAACTCAGGAAGTTGCATGTCTTTTCATGTTTCAAAGAAGGGATTCTCAGTTGCAAAGTTTCAGACAAAAGCTTGTTATCAAATATGAACAAGAAAACATTGAAAATTTGTGTGAATAACTTGGGATTTAAGAATTTTATGAACTAAAACTATAAGAAATGAAAATAATATTGTTCTTTCTGCACATCCCCACCTGCTCGGGAGACTGGTCTGAGAAAAAGGAAGCTCTCCTTGATTGTGTAGTGTACATATTGTTACTCATATACAAGTGTGTTTTTATACATTCTTAATATGAAATTTGAGCTCTTGGATGGTATTGCATTAACTGTAACACAAGCCATTTTTCATATCAGCTGCCTTTAAAAATACACATTCTGAACGATTAAAAGTGTCTGGTGTTGCTTGATTTCGGTGACTTCCTGTGTACCTTAGTGGTTGGTATGTAATTAACTGGTCCCTGCTGTTAGCAGTTCTGTGGCTGTCAGGCACCACAGCCTGACCGTCCAGAGCAATGACAGTCACTGTCCCCTCCGTACAACTGCAGGTAGCGAGTACTGCTCTGTGGGCTGAGGTAGAGTGGGATTAGAAGAGGAGCTTGGGACAGAACGTTCCTCGGTGTACTACTTTTTCATTAAGAGATTTCGGGTATGGAAGATGTATTTAATGCTGTGCTCAGCTGGTTGTTGGTTCCCTCCTGGGCAAGTCCCACAAGTCAGTGGAGCACTGATGGCTTGCAGAACAGCCCCTCAGGAGGCCTGGTCCAGCGGGCTCTGGACTGCAAGGGAATTCCTTGTTCTCCCCTCCCACAGCATGGCTCTACCAGCCTGTTTCTTCTTCCTTGAAGTTTGATCGACATGTTGTCTGATGTCCTTATTAAAGTGCCAGTTTGGTACATTTTGATTGACAGATACTCATGCAAGCACCACCCTGGTCAAAGTACTGAGTACGATCCTACCTGCAAGCTTTCTCTTGCCCTCAGTATCTCTGTTCTGGGTCCTTCAGGTCACCACTGCTGTGCTTCCAGTCCCACAGGTTAGTGGAAATGGGATCATAAAGTATTTGTTCTTTTTCTAATTACTGCTGGTGATGGGTGGAGGGCAGTGTGGCTTTACCACTGACATCAGTCAATCTTTTTTGTTTTTTGGAACAGGATCTTACACTGTTACCTAGGCTAGCCTATAATTCAACTGTGTAGACCAGACTGGGCCTTGAACTCATGTCAGTCATCTGGTCTCAGTTTTCCAAGTACTATGGTTACTGGTATGAGCCAGCATGCTTGATGTTAGCATTATTTTGAGTTGTATTCCTATTACTTTGTTCCTTTTTATTGTTGAGAAACATCATGTTGTATAACTGTCACAGTTTGTTTATCTGTTGATAGTATTTTGGTGGTTTCAGCATTTGCCCATTATGGTATGGAGAATGTTATGAGCATTTGCATGCATAGCTTATTATGGGCAAATGGTGTCTTTGGAATGACATAGCTTGGTCATGTGGTAGGCTTATACTTACCGTTTAAAGATACCACCACAGTTTTTTGGAGAGATTTTTTTTACCCACTTTCCATTCCCACCAGTTTGTGAACGTTCAGATCCACCTTAGCAGTATTTCATGTGGCCATTCTTCCTGATTTCACCTATTTTGGTGTGCAAGTGGTGGAATCGCATTGTGCTTCTAACAATCCTAACAACCAGCCACACCCACCATCTCCTAACACGCTTCTGCTGTCTGTATGCCTCACTGAATGATAGATGTGTATGCCCATTGCTAAGGTGGACGCTTAGGTTTTGTTTCTGAGTATTGTGTTTTGACAGTTCCTTTCCAAATGCCGGTCCTCAGATATGTTCCTCCATACTCTTTGATCTCTTTCCTGTAAATAGTTGGTATTGATTTCAGAGAGCAACTTTAGACTTACAGAAAGAGCGAGAGGATGGCAGAGAATTTCCATATGGTCACTAGTTTCTCCTCTTAACTGATTATGTTGGTATAGGGCGCTTGTAATTGATGCACTAAAACATTTCTGTAAGCTAAGTTTTATAGGCTATTTGGACTTTTATATTATGTGCTTTTATGTTCAGAACACATGTATATATCATTGTCATATATCTCTTAATGGTTGAATCTTTTCCTTTCTATAAAATCATGATTTTCGTGTGTATATGTTGTCTCTCAAATTCCCAGTTAGTGGCATTTGTGGCTTTGTCAGGTGCTCAAATTCTGGTTCCCTCTGGTGTCTGACTTTGGTACTACAGTTTCCCCGGGGCTGCTGCAAACCACTCTTTCTTGCTAGTCCCATCCCAGCCCTCTGGCTTCTATACTATTCTGGGTCTTGTCAATCAAGAGCGATCATCTTGGGCAGCCCTGAGAAGCCAGAGCATGAGCCACATGCTCTTCTGTTCCCTGTTACTCACAGTGGGGAGTTACTGGTCTTCATCTGTCTTGTCTGCTCTGCAGGCTCCTGGAGTAGCAGGGCAGTCTGCTGTCCTTCGTTCTCAGCAGGGCCCTGGCATCTAGACATACCATGGTCTGTCCACTCTCCGGGACAGGAGCCTGCCATTTGGGCAGTCTTACAAAGTGCCACGTGTTGGGTTTATGCTGGTGTTCCCCTTCACCAGGAGAAGACAGAACACGGCCATTCTGCCTGCTGTTTCACAGGAGATGACAGGATGGACAGAGGCCTGTGATTGCCAGGATTTTCCTGTTGGAGACAGCAGTATTGTTGTGGCCCATGGTCCAAATTCTTCTTAATTTTATTTTATTTTACTTTTAAGTTGAAACTAAAGTGATTTCCATACAGTATATTATACACAGTTTCCCTCCATCTCCTCCTAGATCGCCCATCTCTCCACACTTCCAACTCCATGCCTTCTTTCTCCCTCTCCTAAGAAAATAAACAGACAAGTAAAAAAGGAAAACAAAAAGGGTAAAACAAAACAAAGAAGAAACTAGAAAGAGCACTAGAATGTATTCACTCATATACACACACACCATAAAACAGTGACCATCAGAAACTATAAAATATAACCAAAAGAACAGTAAAATGAAAAAAGAAAGAATGAATGAATGGTAAAGCCAAAGAAAGCAATATGTGACAAAAAATAATTCTCCCCAAATGCCTTTGAGTTCATTTTGCATGTGCTACCTACTGCTGGGCATCGGGCCTACCTTTAGGTGTGATTTGTTTACCCATTGAGACTTCCTTGGAGAAACTAATTTTCTTTTGCGTGTGATTGCTAATTGGGGTTAGCTTCTTTGATGGGGATGGAAAGTCATGTCTACCTTCCCATCTCTGCACTGACATCTGGTACGGATCTGTGCAGACCCGGTGTATGCTGCCACACTCTCTGTGAGTTCATATTTTCATAGTCCTGTTGTGCCTGGAAGACACTCTTTCCTTGATGTCATCCATCCATAATATCATAATATATATTATAATAAATAATAATTATTAAAAGTTTTGCTGGGTGTACAAGTCTGGGCCTGTGTCTATGGAACCTGTCCAGGCCCTTCTGACTTTTCGAGTCTCTGTCTTAGGGTTTCAATGGCTGTGAAGACATACAATGACCACAGCAACTCTTATAAAGGAAAACACTTAATTGAGGTGGCGGCTTACAATTCAGAGGTTTAGTGCATTATCACCACAGCGCGGAACATGGTGGTGTGGAGGCAGACATGGTGCTGGAGAAGGAGCTGCAGCTTGTCCATATGCAGGCAATAGGAAGTAGATTCCCACTGGGCATGGCTTGACATGAACCTTCAAAGCCCTCCTCCACAGTGACACACTTCCTCTAACAAGACCACACCTACTCCAGCAAAGCCACACCTCCTAATAGTGCCGTTCCCTTTGGGGTCATTTTCTTTCAGACCACCACAGTCTGTTGAAAAGTCAGATGTCATTTTAATAGACCTGCCTTTTTATGTTTTTTGGTCTTTTTCCCTTGCTGTTTAAAAACATTTTTTTCTATCTTTTATACTTTCAGTATTTTGATTATTATGTGCCAAGAGGCTTTCTTTTATGGTCCAGTCTATTTTGTATTCTATATGCTTCTTGTACCTAGATAGGCAATTCCTCCTGTAGGTTAGGGAAGTTTTCTTCTATGATTTTTTGTTGAAGATATTTTCTGTGCCTTTGACTTGGGTTTTGTCTCCTTACCCTATTCCTGTTATTCTTAGATTTGCTCTTTTCATAGTGTCCCAGATTTCCTGGATGTTTTGTGGCAGTATTTTTTTTTCCAGATTTAACATTTTCTTTGACCTAGGTATTCATTTCTTCTATTGTGTCTTCAATTCCTGAGATTCTCTCTTTAATCTCTTGATTTCTTTTGGTGAGTCTTGCCTCTGAGGATCCTGTTTGAGTTCTTAAAGTTTTTATTTCTTGATTTCCCTCAGTCTTGCTTTCATTTGTTGATTCTCTTTCCACTCTCAGATCTTGAACTGTTTTATTCATTTCCTTTCACTGTTTGTGTTTTCATAAATTTCTTTTAAGGGTTTTATTAATTTTCTCTTTAAAGATCTCTATCTTACTCATAAACGCTATCTTAAGGTCTTTGTCCTGTGCTTCAGCTCTCTTGCAATACTCAGGGCCTGCTGTGGTAGGGTTGCTCAGCTCTAGTGGAGGCACATTATCCTGGCTAGTATTGTGTTTTTACTTTGGCATCTAGGCATCTGGGATTGGGAAAATTGTAATTCTAGGTGCTCATATCTGGTCTTGTCTTTGTTGGGTTGTTGCTTTATTCCTTGGTTTCTATTGCCCTCTCTGATTCTTATGAGGGTGTGGTGGTTGTGTGTTGCCTGGTAGGGAATTGTTTTCTGGGATCCTGATAGGTGTGGCCACTGGCAATTCTGGGTTAAATGTGTTTCTAGGTATTGGGAGCTGACACTTAGGAATGGGGTTGGGCTGGGGTGGCTGGTTGAAGAGGTCCATGAGAGGGAGGAAAGCAGGTAAGAGGACCTGCTTAGTCCTCTGCAAACGGGAGTGGGGAAGAAAGTAAGGAGAAACCACAGCAGGTACCCTACTGCAGGTGTGGGAATGAGACCTAGGGATTGGATTTAGAGGAGAAAAGTCTGAGTGTGAAGATCTGAAGCTCCCCTACTTGCTTCTCTGGCTTGGCTGGCAGGTTCCCAAGGAAAGTCTGCTGGAGTTGGGGGTGGGGATAACAGGATGAATGGAGAGGAAGGTTTGAGGAGGTCTGTGTGTGATACACTGCAGATGGGGGGGGAGAGGAGAGGGGAGGCCACCGCAGGTGGTCTGCTACAGACCTGGGGATGAGACTGAGGGAAGTGGGGGTGGATTTGAAGGAGAAGGGGAACTATGAAGATCTGCAGCTACCCTACCCGCTTTCATTGGCTGGAGTGAGTCGTAGACTTCTGATGGAGGACCTGGGAGGTGAATGTGTTTGGAAATTTTCAGAATTATTACCAGCTAAGCAAAATGATGTGATGGACTCAGAGGTGACATCACTTGGATCATAGTGACTACAAACACACACTGACTGCACAGACATTTCCAGGCCTCCAGCAGAGGATGGATGCTCTCACCCTGTTTTGCCTGGTCACTTCCATGCCGACTCTGTAATCTTTAGTGGCATTTCATTTGTATTTTGATAAATAAAGCTTGCCTGGGGATCAGAGAGGATCAGGTGTGGTAACACACACCTTTAACCCCAGTAGCCACACTAGTTGCCATAGAAACTGGGTGGTCCATGCCTTTAATCCCAGACCTAGAGAGGAATATAAAATGGGAGGAGACAGCTCACAGTTTCAGTCTCCATCTGAGATTCCTGGATCCGACTGAGGTAGAGGTAAGAGTTGGTGGTGGCTCTTTTGCTTTTCTGACCTCCAGGATGAACCCCAATTTCTGTCTCTGAGTTGTTATTAGTTGTGCTGTAGTGATCCTTGGGAGTGTGTGGTCATGCTGCTTCACCCTACTCTCTTTATTTGCTTTCTCTCTGAGACTGAGAAGGCTTATGTCCTGACTCCTGCCTTTCCCCACTTCCCTGTCATAGTAACTACTGATTGCTTGTTGAATTCAAACGCTTTTGCTTTTCTTTGTTTAGGAAGATAAAAGACACAAACCGTCTACCTTACATTTCTTATTAAATGCATTACTTACGTATTTGTCCCTTTTGCAATTTAGATAAAATTGGATGGGTATTTACTTCTCCCACGTTGTATTAGCCTCCTGGGAATGTTTGCCGATATCAAATGCCATAACAAAGCCCTCTTCAGGATGAAGCTTGTGCTCCAATGAAGTGGTGATTCCCAGTGATTTTGTTAGACAGATGCTAAGCTTGTCCCCAGGCTGAAATCTAGACTTTCCTTGGAAAGTTATTCTGCTAACCATCCGTTCACAGATAAATGGACTTCGCATCTTCAGTCTGTTCATCATTTCATTGGCAACACTTGCTCAAGGGAGAGAATGACTCTGGAAATCAGAGGTCTTCACACGAGGAAAGACCGACAGTCAGCTCTAGTGTTCGTGTGTACAGCAGAGATTATAAAAACAACGAATACGAGCCACCTCACAAGTGGATACTTACTGATTTTCTTTTAGACATCAATTTTAGTACAAAGAGTCTACCCACGCCTTCCCCATCCACAGCAAAAATGCTCCATCTGTTCATGTTTGTAAGGCATGTTTCCTGAAGAATGTGTGTAAAAGCAGTGCGGAAACAAACTCCCACCAAAGTGCTGCCTCTTTTTGTTTTCCCAGGTTTTTTTTTTCTTTTTCTTTTTTTTGTTTGTATTTTTTTCTTCTTTTTAATAATCAAAGACTTTTCTACATACAGGGATTTATCTTTGTATAAGTTTTTACAAGAAAAGCTGTCAAACAATAAATGCAGAATTCTAAACATTTAAAGGATTATAAAGAGCTATGCCTGAAATCTCGTACATTTTAAAACAGAGGACAAAGTAAGCTTTTTGTATGTAGCCATTTGTAATTGGTATTTTTTATTGAAATATGCTGACATAAATTGTACATATTTACAGCAGTTAGTTCCATTTCAGAAGTTTCACAGTTACAGGCAGAAGCCTATGGGCTCTGACACCAACCTTTCCGACGTGCCTTCTGTCTTTTGCTGCAACAGTTCAAATCTTGTGTACTGAAGCAAACAATGCCGTGTTTTAGAGCAAAGCCACACGGTTAACGAAAACGCTGAGTAAAGGACAGCCCGCGACTGTAAGGGAGGCTGTGAGTCCTGAAATTGAGAGCGCAAGCGTCTCTTGTGTCCGTACCTGATAGCATGTCATTTGATTTTTGTATTTTACAGGAATACACAATCACTTGATGATGACTCACAATAGAAAGAAGGCCATGTGGGGGACAAAGGGGTGGGAATCAGAGGCCACTGAACAATTTCTTAGTCACAAATTCACTGTTTACAGGGAGATCCGCCTTTTAATTGTATAAATCACAGTCTACAGGCTTCATGGATTTTGTCCACAGATAGCTTTTGAGATAATGAAGGCATAAGTCACATGCTTTTCAGCACATAAAAAAGAAATGAATGAAATAAAATACTCTAATCGAATCCCAAACAAAAAGGGACAAACAAGCTTACTGTATGAAATTTGATTTCAAATGTAAAAAGCGACAGAAGATCACAAATCCTGTGAGACAGACAGCGATTTCAGTCAGAAAATGCAGCATATATCAATACAAAATAGAAATCTTGAGTTATAAAAGTAAGGAGTCCATCTTTTCCTTTCTTGGCACCTGTTCAAGCCTGCGCCATACATTAAAAAAAATTTCTACAGGTTTTCAGAAATACCGTTCCTTGCCATTTAGTTTCTCTAGTGGTTTGATAGGTATACAAAAACGATTTCCAGCTTATGTTAGAAAGAAAAGGCCGTGTCGAAAACTATTACCAGCTTATGTTAGGAAGAAAAGGCTGTGCCACAGAGTAAAGATCACTAAATATCTGTTTCCTTGCAATGCAAGAAATGTGCCTTCTGAAAACCAGAGAGGAGTTCTTTTATTTGCCGGAACTCTGTAATACTAATCAGGATAACGAGTTTGCTAAGTCAGATTTGGCAGGCCGGTAGATCGTAAAATTGGTTAGTGGAGATTCAAAAACACAAGGTTAAAACCCAACCACTTAATGCCCTCCGACAGGTTTGGTGAACTTAGCTGAGAGGCAACAGAAGGTGTGTGTTTCTTTCCGCGTATGTAGCACCTGCTTTGAAAGTCATAGCTATTTCACACAGAATGCTATGAAGTAAAGCAGCAGACTCTTGTTTGGAAAGTGTGGATAAGGTTCGGTTCAGTCAAGTTTTTTAGTGAAGTCGTTGCTAAAGAGGTGTTTGAATCACTGCCGGCAGCAATTGCCGTTTCTTATTCTCTAGCCTAATGAGACTTAATATCCCAGCCCCCACTCCTGCATAAGTGGAAAGCCTTTACCATAACTTCAAACCCCTTGTTAGATTCAAGAGGAGTGAAAGGATTTTCCAGATGATGGGCAGCCAGGAGAAGTCTTTCGAGAGAGCCATCTTCAATCCAGATGTTTTCTCTCGGAAACAGTTTGATTTGTGTATATACAGCACTGTAAACTATAATTTTCATTCCCTGTCTTAGCCTTCTAAATATACCAATGTTCTATCAGCCATCGCGTGTCTATCACAACGGCACAACATGCTGCCTTGTGGTGAAAACCAAAACCTGACCTTAAAGAGTTAAAGCATCTTTGGACCTTGTAAGCATTTAAATCATTGGGAATTTCCAAAAGCCTCAGGCAATCTTGACCTTTTAAAAGTGTCATGTGAGGATTATTGTTATCCAGAGAATTATTGGTTTATTTTAAGCTATGGGTTGAGCCACAGTGAATAAATACATGTGTATAAAATCATAAGCATTCCTTCGTTAGAAAAATAGTGGATGTTCTGAATAGAAAAGGTTATTTGGATACACAAGTCTTACTACAGTGAGTTAGAATAATCCAGGGGCTTTCTTAAAAATATCTCAGGGGCATTCCTGCAAAACACATTTCAAGCTTCATCCAGTGAATATTATTTTTTAAAAGATAAAGAAATCAGACAGTAATATGTTGATAAAAAAGAAAAATCAAATACGCTGAAATCCAACATATTGGGGAGAATATACATAGAAAAATCTACTACCCAGTAAAACTGGGGAGGCTGGTTGTCACGGAGAGGTACGGTGTGCGAAGTCTGTGTTTCTTTTATGAAAGCATATAAGGACACAGCAGGACTGTCCGTGGTTGAGAGGTTCGTAAAGATTGTTCACATTCCCTGCTTTTCAATCCTTGAGAAGCAGTGGTGAGTGTTAGGAGCTGTCTCTTCTTCCTAACTAGTGCCAAGTCTCTATTTATGTCGTAGAAGACATGGACCTTTCTGTACAATGTCCTCCATGATTATTCTATACATTGGAGTTTCCATTGGCAATGCAATGTCATTGCAACTTCAAACACCCATAGAGCATACATTCAGAAGACTTTTTTTTAATAAGGCAGGAATAGAAATTAAACCATGTAAGAAAATTTTCCTAATTTTTATAAAGGAAAAGAAGAAGCAATTAGGATGGAAAATTCAGTTCTGCTAGAGGTTGTGTTCAATGGAGGTATTAGGAAGATTATGTCTGCCTACTGAACCAGTGAAAAAAAGAATCCCAATGGTCAACTGGCATGGGGTCAACCAGGGCTCCACTGTAAGTATGATTTTATGTTTTAATTTGTTTAGATATTTTATTCATGAGATTCTACAAAGGACTTAGAAAATGGGTGTATACTCTTAAAGATGATTTTTTTTTAATAGAGGCAGAATAGTTACAAGAGTACTGGAAATACACTTGATATCCAATTCCATTGGACAGAGTTGCTCCAAGAATTGAAAGAGTACCAGTAGGTGAAGGAATGAGGATGGAGATGTGGATGGATATTTTGGGTGCTGGTGGCTTGTTCTCTAAGTGATATTGGGGTGGAGCTAGGAAGAGCATCCTAGCACTGACCATAAGATGTAAAACTTGAAGTGTAGCAATAAGACTATTTGGGAATGATGCATGGCTACTGGAATTGAGGGTAGTGAGGGTCTAAAGCTCAATTCTGAAGGGGCTAATTAAAGAGAGCAATGAAAAGCATAGTGGACATGCGAGGGGAAGGCTGGTCAGACAGAACGAGTGGCTCACCGTGAAGTAAGCTTTCTTTTCTGGGACAGAATACAAACTCCATCAGTAAAGTTATTGGTATTTCCTGTATCCTCCAGGTTGCAGAGATTCTATAATTTAAAGCAGTCGCTTAGTTTACCTTTCAAACTCAGCCAAAATGGGTTGTTCAATCCTCTAATAATGCTGTGAACCTAAAGAAGGGAGCCCAGCGAAGCTCTGAGAATGTACAGGCTTTTCTTCATCACTCTCTTCGAACAATGAAAGGCTGTTGGGTGGGGAGCAGAGAGAGGGCAGAGTGGACAGAAATAAACCGAGCAACATCTACTGGGTACAGCATCTTATCCTTGGGTGTAAGAGCTGTCTTCTTCCAAGGTTCCAGATATCTTTGAATTACTCCAGAAAGCCATATCATCAAGGTCAAAGGGATTAAATACAGATTGGACAGGAGAGGTAGATACTTTGTCTTTGGAGGCAAGAAAAACTGGGAATGAATACCCACTTCACCAGTAACTATTAGATCTGGGTAAGTTATTTAAGCTCTTTGGGCTTCTGTGTCCTGATACTTGTGTTAGCATAATTTCATAGGGCTGGAGTGTAGGGCAAAGTATTATATTATATTGGAAAAGTATTTTCTATAGTTTAATATGGGATAGTCATTACTGGATATCTCCTCGAGGCCATTCTTAGTTTCTTTTTGTTACTAAATAATTATTAATTAATTTTTTTAACATTGTATAGCTTCGGATATTTGTTATAAGTCAGTCACAAGAACCACACTCTTCAGGGAATGGTTCAGGAATGATGTCTAACTCAGCTTTGGCCAACAGGACAAAAAGGATGGTTTATGAGGAAAGGGCTTCTCGCCTATAAAAAGTAATCCAAGGCAAGACTTAACCTGTTTCTGCCCCTCAGGATGAATATCTGAGGAATGGTCTATACAACCCTGGTGCAGCTATACTGAGGGATGATAATATTTAGAGAATCAGAGAAAGATCTTGGATCTTCTATTCTTGAAATCAACACTCTAGACCATTCTCTTTTATTCCTACTGTTGTATAAGGTAAGAATGTTTTGATTGTGAAAACATCCTTTGAGAGTTACCGTTTGTCACTTGCACTGGAATAGATCTCAGCAGATACTACTATGTTAGTAAATGCTAACCTCAGTTCAGACTTAAACACTTACAGATGCTTCCTGTCTCTGAGAAAAATGATATTATTAGATGTGACTCCATCTGTAGGTTAAAAACAGCAGAAAAGAAAGCAATCACCTGCTTGCCTTAAGACGAGGGCACGTGGGGAAGTTGGGAGGACCGTCTTTGGAGGATGTCAGAGGCTGGGAGAAAAATACTCATCTAATTTTGCAAAAAAGAAGGTGTTCCACTCATAGACTGACATTCAGCAGGAAAAGTGGTGTTTCTAGGCACTATCCTAACAATTTTCTTTAAAAATTCAATATAATAAATGATAAAATCTTTCAACAAGTAAGAGGAAGAAGAAACACATATGAACACAGTTAAAACAATATATGACAGCTCTACAGACACATGGAACTGGATGAGAAAATATTATTTTAACAGTTAAAAGGCTCCAGGAGAATCAAAAACATTCAGTAAAAATTAAGAATACTTGTTAAATTCATTTTGGTGGTCATGTTCAGAGACTGGACTGGGGAGGGGTGCACTGGCTAGAGAATGACTACAAGACTAATCACATTTTAATAAACTTTCAGGTTTTTTTTGCCATGACTGTGTCTAAGATACTAGAGCAATTTGATTGTTAAAGTGGTGTAGTAGGACACGAGGGGAAAGGGGCGAGAAGGATGAGTGACAGGCTCTAAAGTACAGAAGCTCTTTCATCTCAATGGGAAGCTGCAACTGGCTTGAAAGCTCAAATATATCTGCTTGTTCCATTTTAGAGACATAGAGACATGTAAAGTTCAAAACTTGAAATGTCACTGGAATGCATTTGGACTCAGATACTGGCTAGCAGTTGGCTTTCCCATCCACGAGGGAGGGTTTTATGGCTTTTTTCTTGACTGAGTTACGGAGAATGATTTAAGAACATCTATGTCTTTCAAAGATCTAAATATGGAGACCAGATCACATGAATGAATGTTATCTGAGTGTCCCTTAGAATATTATAAAAGTCATAAAATAATTTTGCTACTTGCCTGCGTAACTGCGTGTTTGATGAGGGTTGGAAGAAATCGGAGCTAGTACCCAATTGGCTTGACATCAAGGGGCTAACTCTCAAAGGCATGTGGCAAAGACTACAATTAGATTTGCGAAGCTGCATCAACAGAGACCATGGTACACCAGCACTGTTTGGTTCAACTTCCATGTACATGAGCCTCTCTAAAATAACCTTTGAGACTTGGTTCTGGAAGAGAACTTGAAGTCATCTGCCGGTATGTTGAGGGTCACAGGCCTGTATGGAGGCACACCTCCATCCTGATTCCAAGGGGTCTTCCTTTATTATCTCCCCCTCTCCCCACCTCTCTTACTTAACCTTCTGGCATCTTGCTTGGTGTATGTTTAGGGAACTGCGTTCCCTAAGTGGAGACGCTTTATGGAGGGATGCATCCTACACTATTTCCTGGTGATAATTTGAACAGAGCATAATGGCTTGTACTCTGTGTAGAATCTGCTAGAAAGTTGAGGGGGTAGGTGAGGTGATACATATGACATATAAGTCTAGGAGAAAGGTACAGAAAGGAAGAATTAGTTCCAAGTCATAAAGGACTCTCTGTAACCACAGATGTTCTACTTGAGTGATAAGCCATTCTCAGAGGAGCACTGATGAATGCAGCATAGATTTATCATGCTATGCTGCTATTGAGAAAAGGGCCTTTCCTTTAAGTTCTGGAATAGATAATACAATCACCCACAGGTCAAAGTCATTACTTTCATTTCTACTGTATTTTGAAATAAGTCAGGAAAGGAAAAGATGTTTGTAAACATGTGTACTCTACATAAAAAACAAATAAAAGTAATTCAGGGTCTTCAGAGGTGGCCACAATGAAAAGATTTGCCTCTGAAGACCTTTTAAAGGCATTATGAGTATGAATTGGGAAGAATTATTATAATTCTTTGTTTCTGAATTTAATGAAAAAAATAAGTCCAAAAACTGAAGCTGCCATCCAAATATGAGCAAGATAGCATATGAGCTTTGGCAATGAGATGGACAATAAATAAATGAATTGATTTCATTGGGTATATAGTTGGGAAAGATTAAGACAGAAGAGTTCACCTATTTTATAAAATTCAAGATTTCAAGATACACATATAATATTTTAATTATTTGAACATACAAAAATATATTTGGGAGTGTCTCCTCTTTCCTGATTTTCCTCAAAGGAAAGCCCAGGAAGAGGCAAGAGCCAGGTAATGATATTGCTCTTGTTCATCCTTTGACTTTGGAATGAGACTATTTTAATGAATGTATCTGTAACCCTGTATCCCTAAGGCAAATAAACTAGGTTATTTGCCCTCACTTATGTGTACTGACTTGTTTTGATTGTCCACAGGATGGAATATTCAGGGAGTGTTGCTCTGCAGAGTGGGATTCCTTCTCAACTGGTTCAGGAATATCAATTTTACCAACTTGAATTCCCACTGGAAGTTTTTTTTTTGATAGATCCATTATTCACAAAAAGTTTGGGAGCCAATGAAAAATGATTGAGTCCCTTATGTGAGTCCGTTAATATGCCAAAGATTTCTGAAAAAACCTGTTAGAGTGCTTCAGATTTAATGGGAAATTCCTGCCGTGGGAGGTGTCAGAACAAACACAGAACCCTCATTCTTACCCTTTTATGAATTCAATATTTTCTATTTTGTAATTCGTTTATTAAAAAGAACTTCTTTCAAATGCTTGCTGCAGATCCCAACAATTACGCTTTCAATCATTCCTGCTGATGTGTTGCCTTCTGAAGAAAAGCTAAGGGAAAAGTCACAATGTGTTCTAACCTGAAAATTGGCAGAATGGATTAGTTCCACCAAGGTGTGTTTTGTGTGTTTCGTTGGTGGTGGGGCACGTCTCAGGATTAAAATGTTCCAAAATAATAGCTCTCTGTGTATGCTCTCCTACCATGTAAAATGACACAAAGAACCTTACCTTTGAGGAGGACACCTTTCTCTCTACCACTAAGAAGCCAATCTCAATCTTCAATTGCTTGGACATTTTGAATTTCTTTTGGTGCCATCCCCCTCTCTGGGTTTGCTTGGAAACACACTCTGTGTCATAACAGCCCACATCCTGAAGACTTCTGAAAGAACCCCGAAAACTTGGAGAAAATAATATCTGGAAATATTTAATTACCAGGTTCTTCAGACTCAAGCAGCTCACACTGCACGTGCCCTTCCCCACGTTAAATGCTTTTGTTTGCCTTCTCAATCAGTTCACACCAGAATTTTTCTCTACCTTTAAAACTAAGAACATAGTTACCTCTGTACCTTACGGGTATGTGTCTGCCACCTAGTGCTCTCAAGGACATTTATTGTCTCTCTCTGTACCCTTGCCTATCCTTTGGATGTTTATTGTCCACCCTGATAAAACCCAACTATTCTATTCATTTTTAATCTTATTAGAAGTTCTAGAAAACATAGTTTAGAAGCTAAAGCTATTGGTGCAAATGAAGCTTTGGATTACCTGTGGGTGTTAAGCATCCCTTCAATCCCTGACCCCTTGAACAGCATCGGTAATTCAGTTCTGGATGATACAAATAGCCGCAGTGACTGAAAACAACTTCTCTGCTTTTCGTGACTGTTCACGGAGCACATTGCTCCAGTTCTGGTTTCTGCTGGTGCTCTGTTCTTTGGCCCCACAGGTTGGCAGCCTTCTAGGCAGCTGCTGTCGGTAAAGGCATGAGGCAGTGATCACAGACACCTGGCTATGGCTTACAGCAGAGTCACCCAACTGTCTGCATGGAAGAGCCAGAGCTGGAGAGATTCTGATTTGGGCCCAAATCACTAATCATTTCACTTTATGAACAAAAGCAAATGCTTCATAAACTTACATTATTTACAGTACTCAAGTTTCCAAACATCCACCCAAAGTTGAGGACCAGCACATCACAGGGAACAGTTCAGTGAACTATGTACAGAATTTACAAGGTAGTTTACACAATAGCCCACATTCCATTAACCAATGTACCTTTGCGTTTTCTTTCAGATACATGTTTTTCTCTTCTGTTCATCCCAGAGACAGCTGATTGAACCATCTTGAGCGAATGCTTGCACATTCCTTTCACCTTTTCCTAGGATACATGATGATATTTTAATAAACAAATGGCGGTGCATCACCCTTTGACAAGATACTGTTCAGAATTTGGGACATGAGAAATCTTGGACTAGAAGACTTTCTTCTAGAAGGACTATTCTGTATCCTTTTTTGTTTAACTTGGTAGATTGTAATAAAACCTTTCTAAACAAATATTCATAAAATAGTCATTGATTTAGGACTATAGAATTTTGTTGATTTTCTATGACATGTTTTTTAAGGAAAGCCCATCTTTCCAGACCCTAAAATCATTACTCTTTCTCTGCACCACATTTTGCTCACTGAATTAAGATCCATCATTGACTGTAATGCACAATAAAGGTAGCGTGCACACAAACACAGGCTATTCACTCAGCAGACTTGCCAGCCAGCTGCTGTTTCTGTTTGGCAACAGAGGTGATGGCGATACTAATCCTGGATTATTCAAGCAGAAATGAGCCTTCACCTGGGTATTTGCCTCAGAGAACTGCTAACTGGAAGGAACAGCTGATATTTTAAGCCAAGGAAAAAATATGGGAAGAAGGGGTGAGTGTGCAGTTATTGTCAAGTAAAAGGTGTGATGTCTGCTCTTCCCACATCAGGGTAAGTCTTTCACACAATCAGTCCCACAGTTGCGCTGTGGAACACAAGGCTCTGGGTGTAAATGAGGCATCAGGGAGGGGGTCTGTCATTTTCAGTTTCTTCCTTTCCTTGATGGAGGGGATTACGGCTATTTTCAGGGCAAGAAGAAATCAATTTAATCATAGTTAAACAATAACTTTTGTATAATGTAAGCGAAATCTTTCAACCAGTGGGGGGCCAGTGTGAGAACATTTAAGAATGTTTACTGACGTTTATTTTTCATTTACAACATTTAGGGCAAGAAGAGGGAGAGTGGCAGAGAAGGAAGGTGCTTCCCTGTTACTGTTTGGCTTGGGAAGGGAGCAGAGAGGAATGGATTAGTCTGGGAGGTGTTCAGAAGTTATGACAAAGATCTTGACCCACAAGTGTGACAGCTCTTCAAGGCTGTGGGCTTCCATTGCCTCCGAGGTCAAAGCCATTTGATCGGATTTGCATAATGGTGGCTGTGATCTCCATACCATTTCATGTCTCCAGTGGGCAGTTCAGGTCCAATCATTTTACATTTTAAAAGTTTAAAATGTAGGAGCTCAAAATGTTTTTTTTTTCTTCTGCAAAAGATGCTTTATATCTAAAACTACAACAAAATCACTATAGATTTTAGAAAGGAAAACATAGAACTGAAAAACCAAATGATCACAGTCTTTTCTGCTTCAGTATTTCTTTCTTGAAAGCCTTTTAAAGAGCTTTGACATCATAATGATTAGTTTCTGTTCAACATCAGGCAGATATTTCCCTTCCTATGTTTAAAATAAATGACCGCATGGTAGTTCCTGGGTATTCATTGGCAACAGGAACCCCCATTCCATTCTACTCTGCCCTGGCATTGTGCATGGCATGGCATGCCAGCCTTGGGAACTGAGCAGAGCTTTACATCGATGGATGACCCTGTGACCATAGGTTGAGCATAACTCAGCCTGGGAAGCGTGTTTACACTTCCTGATAACCTAAATGAGAATTTGTCCTCAAAATCGCAGCACTCCTCAAGAAGTTGGTGTGGTCAGTTTGTTTTTTTTTTTTAAAAGGTGTAGTGGGACTTTCATATTTTTACTAGTGTTTGTTATTACATCCAGCCACACTCGCTTATTTAAGGTTTTTCTTTTCCTCTTGTCTCTAAATGTATTTTTCATATTATCCCCTTGGACTCATTCTCAGGAATTCCAGCTTTCCCTTTCCAGCTGACTATAATTTTACCAGCTCTCACTGCCCCGCACATTGATTCTCTTCTGAGAGGCGAGCCAGACTATCAAACGAGGCAGTCATCTCGATTAGTCCTTCAGTTCCTCATCACATGCATGGATCGTGGCCTCCATCCATGGCTGGTCAATTTGTGCCCTCACTCAACCTTGCAAATAGACATATATCATCTTACAAACTCATTCTGAAAGCAAACGAGGCTTTAATGGCATAAAATGGGATGGACTCAGCAGCAGCTTGTTGAGCATGTTTACAATTGTGTCGCTTTATTGAAAGTCACAAGACCCACGACCCAGACTCACGCAGCAGCACAGATGAGGCTGTGCAGTGACAGTGATGAATGCGTGTAGACAGGCAGGGTCCCCACTTCAGGGGCCAGTGCACACGATTAAAGGCTCAGTGTTTTGTTGTGATGAGTTTCTTCTCTCTGTGATTTTGCTGCTTTAAAGGTTTCTTTAAGCTGGAAATCTGGCTTTGGAGGGAGACACTGACATGGTGGGTGAGCATTTCCCAGGCCATGCATTTTGTTGTTTGAAATGCAGAGCTCACAAAACAGAACAAAACAGTTCCAGTGGAGTCCCGTGTGATGAGCCTATCACTATTAGACACTGCTCTCTGGAAAGCTAGGCGATACATACAATTTGACTTAAGATTTGGCAGTGTGGTTAACCGCCCAGGCACCTTTTCATAACACATAAGTCTTGCCTTTCTCAGAGAAATAGCATTTTTTTTTCTCAAGGTAAAAAAAAAAATTGATCTTCATCTCCTTCAAATCCTTCACCAGCTGGACCCCACATGTCCTTTCTCTCTTCCTTTCTAGAGAAGGGACTGTGGAAATATGACCACATGGTTTTCATGGCATTAAGAGAGTCCAAGGTTTACGAAGGCCAGGCAGGGCTGCTTCCCACAATGGTCAGCAAGAAAAAGATTGATTTCCACCCCCCCCCCTGAAATGTTCTCAGTGACTACCAGCTAGATCAGGCTGGATTTGAATGCTAACTTTGACCATCTGGGCATTTTGAGAAAGAAACACTTTTAAGGATAGCCATGGTCACTGTTAGATGGGCGCAGTAGGGTGAGTTTGGGGGAAAAGGTGACTAACACTTGGCTTTGGTGTCCCTCTTCTGCAGAGCTGAGAAGCCTTTCTAGAAGGGACCCAGGAGAACTTCAGAGGGGAGGGGAATTGTCTGTTATATCCCTGCTTCCTGGAAACCTGCTATTTGTCAAATGGCTTTATTCTTCTGAGATGCTGAAGTTAGCTGTGTTTTTTTCCTGTCATTAAAAATTTTTTTTTTTTGGCAGAATGAGATGATTACAGCTTTCTCAGAACACAGTGCAGGTGGACAGCAAGTCCACTGTACATTTTCATTTTCAAATTATTCAGTGAGATCCAGGGCGACTAGGAAAGACTACCAACAGTAGCTACCACCCATCTCCTTTTGTGTTTGTAAACAAAGCAATTGATGGAATGCGTAGAGAGCTAGTAACCTGGACCACTGTACACACGAAAAAAATACCTTTTGTTGTTGTTGAAGTAAACATGGTGTGATAATAAAAACTGACACGCAATACCGAAAACCAATTGAATGGCTGAATCTCTTACCTCAAAAAACCACAGCAGTAATCGCTGTTGGGAGAGTGTGGGGTTAGAAAACAAGCCAAGGAAGATAGTCTAAACCGAACCATGACACTGACTTTAGTGTACATAGTAAAGCCAATAAACGACATTAAAAAGAGAAAATGTGATGGGGAAAAACATTCGGGACCACTTGTCTATGGAGTTCACATCAGTTAAGTCAGGGATCTTCACTTTGAGTTGCGAGGCACGCCTGCGGATGCGCCCCTTGCCTGGCACCCCGTGCCTGTCCAGCCCGCGCCCAAAGCCCTCGCGGCTGCTCAGTGGCTTGCGGTACTGGATGCTGGCGCTGTCGTAGGAGTACATGGTGGCCTTGGGGTCACTCACACCCGTGAGCACCTCGGAGCCGCTGGTCTCATTCCTGATTTCCAGTGTGCTGAGGAGAATATTGCCATGGGCGTCGACCTGAGGGCAGAGAGGACTTGCTCAGGCACTCACCAAGGACATTTATGCACTGTCGTGCTATCGTTGGGGGACTCGTTTCGTGTACACTGACCCATTTCAGTAGATAACTGGCTCCATGTGCCGCCTGACAATAAAGATTATCTATAATTCATCTATCTACTCTCTCAATCATTTGTCAATCATTCATTGTATCTACCGATCTTTTATCTTCTATTAGCCACCTATCACTCATCCTCTATCTCTGTCTTCCGTTATTAATTTGTATCAATAAGCTATCTCTACCAATTATTTGTCTACTTCCAGAAATTATGGATTTATCTTCTACCTACCTATCAACTGTCTGCCTGTAGCTATTAGCCATTTATTTTCATCTGTCATTTGCCTATCTTCTATCATCTGTCTATATCAATCATCAATTTCTATCAATTATCCATCTGTTATCTATCTACTTATCACTGATCTATCAACTATCTTTTTTATCTTCTATTTACCTATTAAGTCTACTCATCTCTATTAATCTCTATTCACAGTTATCTACCTTCTATTATTTATCTAGATAACTATTCTAAATCTATTACTTAATTTCTCTATCTCTACCTTTCTATTTATCATCTATCTGCTTCTATCTATCGACTACCTATGTACCCCACCCATTTGGATCATCTATCTATCTATCTATCTATCTATCTATCTATCTATCTATCATTCATCTATGTATATCTGTTTGTATTTATCTATCTTCTTTCATCTATGAATATATGTTTCTATCTATCTATCTATCATCTATCATCTATCTATCTATCTATCTATCTATCTATCTATCTATCTATCATCTATTATCTAATCTTCTATTTTGAACCTCCTGTCTACCTGTCTTATTCTAATTTAATTTCTGTTGCTGTTATAAAACACTTTGACCAAAAACTGCTTGAGAAGGAAAGGGTTTATTTAGCTTCCACCTCTAGATTATAACCCATCTTTGAGGGCAGTCAGGGAAGGAACTCAAGTAGAAACTTGGAGACAAGAACCATTGAGGAATTCTGCTTCCTGACTCTTCTGACTTAATCAGCTATTTTTTCCTTTCGTTTTTAAACTTTATTCTATAGAGCAATTCTCAGAAAGTATAGATGAGTAAGCCTACATTTTCCTTTGCAACTAGTTTTCTTATACAGCTGAGGCTCACCGGCCAAGGCATGGTGCTACCCACTCTCTCACACAAACTACCAGTCAAAAGAATCCCTTCACAGATACTAATGCAGGCTGATCAGAATCGGGCAATTCCTCAATTGTTTCTTTTTCCCTGGTGACTCTAGGTTATGTCAAATTGATAGTAAACCCTAACCAGCAAATGTGTTTTATACCCATTGGCTTTCTGTTGCTATGATAGAACACCATGATCAAAGGCAACTTGGAGGAGGAATGGGTTTATTTGATCCTGTAGCTCCTAGTTTACAGTCCATCATGAAAGGAAGCCAGAGCAGGAGCATAAGCAGGGCAGAAGCAGAACCAGGAACTGAAGCAGACTGTGGAGGAACACTGCTTACTGGCTTGCTCCCCAGAATTTCTCAGGTTTTTTTATTTTTTAATTTTTTTTTCAATCCAGGGCTACTTTCTAAGGGTGGTACCACCCACAATGGGCTATGCCATCACACATCAGTCATTAGTCAAGAAAATGAACTACCCCCAGATTTGCCTACAGGTCAGTCTAATAAGCATCTTCTCAACTGAACTTTCCTCTTTTCAGATGATTTCAGCTTGTGTCAAAGCTGATGAAGAACTAACCAGCACAACCGACTCCTTGTCAACTTGACAAACAAACCACTCCTAAACCAGTAACCTTTCCTTTCCTGTATATTCCTCAGATCTCTTGTTATTATCACAATATAAAGCACAATATAATGCTAAAAGTCCCAGAGTCCTTACAAATTTAAGCATTTTAAAAGACTGAGTGCATGCAGTAGAGATAAATCCCAGTGTCACTGCTGGTGGCCTCTCAATGTGCCCCAGCCATACAACTGTCAGCCACATTCAGAAGGACTAATTTGGTTCTATGCTTGTTCCAACCCAGTTGAAGTTGGTGAGCTCTGATTAGTCAGGTAAACTGTTTCAGTGGATGAACCCTTCACGGTCTTGACCTCTTTGTTCATATAGAGGGGGATGGGGTGGGAGAGTGTGTGGAGGGAATGGGAGGAGAGGAGGGAGTGGGAATTTGGATTGGTATTGTTTTTTTTAAAAAAAATCTAATAATATAAAAAGACTGAGTGGTGTGGGAGACCTTTCTGTTTATGTGTTGCTTTTATTGGTTAATGAATAAAGAAACTGGCTTGACCCATAGCAAGGAAGGCAGAGTCAGAGAAAAGTCATGTAGCCCCACCAGAGACAGTTGCCAGATGAAACTTTACAGAGTAAGCCACAGTCACATGACAATACACAGATTGCTAGAAATGGGTTAAATTAAGATGTAAGAGTTAGCAAATAAGAAGCTAGAGATATTGGGCCAAACAGTGATTTAAGTAATATAGTTTCTGTGTGATTATTTTGGGGCTAAATGGTCGGAACTAACTAGCTGCCTCCCCCAACAACCGAGTTCTCTGTAAAAAAAACCTTTACAAATCCATACTCTTGCAACTATGGGTTCCTATAAAATTAAAAAGCAAGCAAACAAAAAAGTTAAATATTTCTTATTCTAGGAGGGAAGAACCAGGGCATAGTTATAACAAAACCAAAGCAAACCTCAAACTCAACAGTTTAACTAGCTCAAGGTTCCATATCCGGGACTCACAATCCCCTGGGCGGTAAAGGTGCAGGCAGCTCCACTTCTCTGGTGCTCCACAACACACCCTGACTGGAAGGCTCAGCCTTGCTCACCCCACATCTGCTGGTGTTCTTCGTGGACATCATATGTTCTTGGCATCTACAACATGCTGAGTTTCCATGGCAGCTGAGGCTGCGTTCTCACCAATGACTCCTGCTTGCTTCCCTTCAGTGCCTCCAACTCTGCCACCCAGTGCCAAGCCTTGGTTTTTCTCCCCGACTCCTTGAGTTCTGCAGCTCTCATGCTGCCAGTAACGACCACGTGGGGACTCTCGCACTCTACCAGAATTGACTACCAGCACTTGGTGCGGCATTGACCCCTGTGCATCACAGCTTCTGGGGGGGTGGTGACCCTGAGCAGATACTCCCTGGAAGATTTCACCTCAACCAGACTGTTTTTTCCCCCTCTCAATTACAGCTGGTTTCTCAGCCCCCGCTAATCACATCTATTGTCCTAGTACAGCGAAGGTTTCTCTTTAGGTATGGTCTCTGGTTAATCACAGCTTTTTCTTGAAGAAGAAAGACAAGAAAACACAGATTTTCAACTCAAGATATCATAGGAACAGCCCTGAGTGAGTCTTTACTTGCCTTTAAAATTTCCTGAGCTGGGCCTATATTTTTTTTTCATCTCTTTCAACACTCTTATCTTTCAAGCTCCTACAGAACAACCCAGTAAGTCGGTTGAATTGAACACTCAATAGCTTTTCAAGCCTACAGCTAAAAAAAAAAAAAATCACTTTCAGTCTTCAAAGAACCAATATGGTTCGGCCTGCAACTTCAGTACTCTAGTCTCTGGTACTAATTTCTGCGCTAGATTGCTTTTTGCTGCTATGATAAAGCAACTCTGGAGAGGGAAGGGTTGATTCCAGTTTACGGTTTATCATGAAGAAACGTAGGGCAAGAACTCTATGCAAGAACCTGGAGGTGGGAACTGGAGCAGAGACAGTGGAAGCACTATATTGCTTACTGGCATGTACATTTGAAGGGCTTCAAAGGGCACAGGGCAGCTGTTTCCGTTTGCCTGAGTGTTTTCTGTGATGTTTTGACTACCTTCTGACAAATAAAACTTGCTTGGAGTCTGAGGGCAGAGCTAGCCACTAGCTGACCAAAATAACCATAGATGTTTGGAGGACTATAGACAGAGAGGAGACAGGAAGTAGTGATGCAGGGCTGAGAGAGGATCTCGGCCTTTTTGGATGGAGAAATGGAAGAGGCAGGAGGTGACTGGTGACGGCTCCCTGCTTCTCTGATCTGACTCCCAGTTTTTTATTGATAAATATTTATTAAATTGATGCTTCATGAGTGGGATACAGTTCTAGCCTACGGTGTGTGTGTGTGTGTTCCCATCATGTAGAGTGAGTTGAAATTTAGAAGAGTCATGCGTGAGGAAGTTCGTTACTGACGCTGCAGAGCTGAAATGGTACGGGTACATACTTTAGAAGATGAAGAATAGAATACCTGGCTTCTAGGTTTGAAAGACTCAAGAAAACCATGGCTCACAGATTGTTAAGACACATGTCGCATCGAGGTGCATTGTTGATATTGTCATGATATTGTCACAAAGGTATGTTTTCCATCAAATGCTAATGGTTGCATCAGAGGGAGAATTCTAGCTAGGAGTTGCATGAAAGCACCGGCTGGAATAGAGTCCGGAAGGATGTCGAGATGGCAGACTAACTGACGTTCCGTGACCTTGGCTTAGTCAAGATCTTTGTATTCTCACATATAAATGGATGATTTTTTTTCCCCTAGGTAATCTATCGGGTTTGTTTCCAGTCTTTGACTCTGGAGTATAATATTGTAACATAGCATTGTAAAAAATAAAAATTGTAAAATTGAATCCCTCACCTATATTGTATACCTCGTGAATTTAAATTATTATGAGCAGCTACATAAACAAGGTTAAAGACACCAGAATAAGCCTGGCATACATGCAGGCGCTTCTCTTCAAACAGAAATCAGGGAGTGTCTTATATTTCTTTCCAACCTGCCGCATGTACAAAGACATCTGAAGCCTTCGTGAGGGAAGGAAATCTTTCAAAGCAGTCTCAGTTGTTGAGTTAGAAGCCATGGTTTTTGGTGTCATTTTGACACATAAAAGAATGAACACAGCCCTAGAACTTCCTATGAAAGTTGGTCTCTTTGCTTAATTATTAAATTAACACTACAGTGTTTCTTTTGAGAAAAATTGAAGAAGACTCATGAAAGAATCCTTTTATATTCCCAGTAACTTTTCTTACTAGAATAGGGTTGTTGTAAAAGCTGATGTTACAGATTCTGTGTGTGTGAGCCTGGATGCGTGCGTTTGTGTGTGTGTGTGTATGTGTATGTGTGTGTTACATGACCTGCATTGATGCAGCTCCCCCAAAATAAGACCTACATGGAAATATCTATTGGTTTTTCACATTTTCAGGCACATCAAGAAAGTGTGTTGTGCCTTGTCTCATCTGTTCTGGACAGAAGCTGCCTAGTTAATGAGGGATCAACATCTAAGTGGAGCCTGACTCAGCTAATAAGGGTTTTTAGACCTTGAGTGGGATGGAGGTAAAGCAAAGAGAATGTAAACACGATGACTCTTCATGGAAGTGCGGACTGTTAGATGTTCTAAAGCAATTGCTGGTGGTGATGTAACTGTTCAGTGGGATAACTGGACCCCACTCTTCAGGTCGCCCTAGAGGAAAGGGATCCCTCCATTCATTTCCAGGCACAAGAGGACGAGGATCATGACTGGCTTCCTATCTCTTCACACTAACCTGTGCTGACCATCTCCTGGGCATATTTAGAAAGGACAGGCAGGCTTGGCACTGCCTCACCAGGGTCTTCCCCTGCCTTCAATGGTTCGCAGTGAGGGTGCAAGGTTGAACTGCGGCCGTAAGGATCTTCGTATTGCACTCTGATGCTCTTGTGTATAAGGACTGTGGTTGCCCATGGATTCCAGTGAAGTCAAGATGAGTTTGATCATCCAGGGAATGGTTGCCCTATATTCCCTGTATTTCTCAAAAAAGACTCAAATGATTCTTTTATTATGCGTAGAGCATCATTGAATCCAAATCTTTAGAAAATGAGCATTATTACCGGGGCTTCAGAAGGACAGGTAAGTAGTCTCTCCTGTTTCTGCGTCAGACAGATTACCTAAAAGCACAGTTTACATGGCGTTATAAAGGGGAACGGAGGGTGCTGCTGCGGACATGCAGCCCCGAGGGCTGGCTGTTGCTTCACTCTCCTGGATGGGCATATTTTCTGTGCTGCAGGAGGTGATTTTAAGAGGAACGCGGATAAACAGTTAAAATGCCCATTTGTTCACCTCTCCCATTTATCCAGCAAATGTTTAGAGAGTGCCTGCTGGGCCTTGGGCCCTGTGTCAGATGCTGCTATAGGACATTATGTCTTTTGTTTTAGAAATAGAAGGACCTCAAAGAATAAAACCCTTAATGTTGGATTCGCCCATACAATCACCGAAGTTCCCTTGCTCCTTGATCTGGCTATAAATCTTTCACTGGACAAATGGTGTCACCTCTGTTGGACATGGGCACTCGGTGCCCTTTCTAAATGTCCTTTTCATGTTTGCCCTATTGTGACTCTGGGCCTTTCTGTCACCTTCTTCCCAGATGACCATGTTAGCTGACCTTGGTGGCAGCTGACCACAAACAAATGGAAGGGCTTGCATCTGAAGGGAAGCCACAGGAGGGATGGGTATCTGACTCTGGTATATGAGCTCTCTCCATCCTTCCTGCAGCATAGGGCTTGAGAGCACATGGCTCATAAATTCTAACTCTGAGAGGAGAGTGGCAAGCAAGCAGACAAGGTTCTTGAAGTGGTGGGGCTTACATCCTTATGTTCTCAAGAAGGGTAAGAAGCAATACTTTCCAAGTATCAATTTGTTTAAAAAAATTAATATAAAGAAAAACCTGTCTGTCTATCTATCAATCCTCTCTCTCTCTCTCTCTCTCTCTCTCTCTCTCTCTCTCTCTCTCTCTCTCTCTCTCCTACCTCATTGTATTTAGATTTAGAAAGTGTAACCATTGTACCACCTGGGTGAACTTTACATTAGTTCCCTTATAGTCATGTTTTCCTTATATTTCATCATAAAAAGTGTAAATTCAAAGTGAATTGCATTTTTCTTTGTTCTTCTGGAATTAACTACAGAACAGTCCACAGCTGCTTCTGTATCCATATATAAAGGCCTCTTAATCTCAAAAAAATACCAGAGTGGTGCAGTAGGGGAGACTTTGTCTTGTTCAAACCGAGAAAGATACTTAGGACAATAAAGAGATAGAATGAATGAGCAAGTAAATGTCAGCATTGGTAGCTAAAATGGTACAGTCATTAATTTTACATGCCAACTTGGCACTAGTCTTGACGTCATAATGACGTTATTTTGTAGATGTTTCCAACGTAATTAGTTATTGTAATTAAATGATGATGTTAATGACCTTAAATTATCACTTGACAGGTTTCAGAGCAAATACAGGACTCCTAGAGAAGAAAAAATGTGCCTCAAAACTGTGCCCATGATTCCAGGATTTTCTACAGATTTGCGATCAAGTTCAGGTTAGTTTCCAGCCTGAAACCTGGTCTACAGAATTCAGACTTGACAGTGCCCCAACCGCCTAAGATAATTCCTTAAAATAAACATTGTTGTATGCTCTTGGTTCTATTGCATTGACTCTATTTTTCTCGAGAATTCTGACTGAGAAAAAAAGGGCGTGCACAACAATCCTGAGGGTTGGTCTAAAAGGACAGGGGTCTAGGAACCTGCAAAATGACAGCTGTGTCTCCCACTACGGAAACACTAAACAAGCATACCAACTTATTTTTATCTTGGTTTAGTGTCTATCTTACTCTTTCTCTCTGCCTTCATCATCTCCCATTGTAAAAAAAAAAAATGTTACTAGTTACTGAATAGAACCACTCTGGATATTTTCAATATATAAACATAGCGGAACTCATTTCAGTATAATTGAAAGAAAAATGCTTGTTGGCAGTGGTAGCTTTAAAGCCTTCATTCTGACCACCTCACTCTCCTATGGCCTCATAATTGGTCTTCGTATTTTTTTGAGGAATGTAATCCTCCAGCTTCTTCTGTGCACAGCAGCCAGAGTGATTCTATAAAATGCAAATATGATGTCTTTTCTGTTCATGTCTTTTTTTCTTTTTAGCTATTTCCCAAGCCATAGAAAGAAATCTAAGAATTTCATCGTTGTCCATAAATACTATGTATGTAGTCCCCATTCTCACTGCTGTATCCCTGGGCATTCTGCTCAGCACTCTGTGTGTGCATACATGTGAGAGAGGGGCGAGATCTTACTATGTAGCCTAACTAACTTGAAAACTGGGATCCTTCTGAGTCAGCCTCCCCAGTGTTGAAAAGGCATCTGTGGACTACCCTGCCTGCCTCTGGCTTTTCCCACTGTTTTCTAAGTCCACAGGGCATTATATTCTCCTGGAGCATTCCTCAGATTGTTGCCAGGCTGGGCTCTCATCAGGTTTTTTCTGTAGTGACCACCACTGGCTGTCATTCTATCAGGTTCTTTACGTAACTTTATACACATTTTACTTTCTTTCAAAAAGATGTATTCATTTTTATTTTACATGAAGAAGTGTTTTGCCTATGTGTCTGTGGTTTATGGCTGGTGCCCAAGGAGGCCAGAAGAGTGCATCAAATTCCCTGGAACGGTTCGTGGACCATTGTGTGGGTGCTGGAAACCAAATGGGATCCTCTGCAAAAGCGTTGAGTACTGCCATCTGCTAAGTATCTCTCCTTCCCTTCTACACACAATTTTCAATGATCTCAAAGGACTATAAGCTCAGATAGACAGGAGCCAACTGCAACTCAACACTGTATATCTTCCTGGTTTTTCCAGAACTGAGCCTGAGGTGACCTACAGGGGGACTCAGTTAGTGTCCGCAAAAAGAAGAGCCCCCAAACTTGAGCTTCCCACCTTCTCTTTGAACACTGTTTTAGTTTCAGTGGTCAAAACAAAAGTGCATGTGAATCAACTTTGAAAATTCTTGAAAAAAGTCTGATTTTCCTTTATTTCATTGTATGGTAACATGCTCCCAGCCTGTACGTTACATAGACAATCCAAGAATTTTCATTGCATGGGGTGATGCCGGTTGGTTTGGTCTTTCTAACTCCCCTTTATTTTGGTTCAAGTCATCCACTCTGACATTCCTTTGGGGCATATGGTTACAGTGTCTCTGATGGCATCATTTAGATGCCACAGGCATGGCTGCCCAGACCTGAGTGTTTGGTGTTTTCTGTTTTACTCACAAAGACTGAATTCTGCATGCAAGGAGACTTAAATTGAAAAAAAAATGGACTCAAACCCAGGACTTACTTTGGTTGTCATTATTTGATTTGGCATAAAGTACTTATGGGTTAGGCTGGGATTACTGATCTTGACACTATAAACCTAGAGCTTTTGGGGTTACCAGGAGAAAAAGATCCAATGAAAATAATGCCCATGTAAAGGAAACTGGAATTAAGGGATTAAGAGGGAGGTTTCCACTTATAGTGTTTACACATTTGAAAAGAGCCTCACAGAGAACTAGAATCGGGCTAGTTACTAAGTTAGATCTCTGTCTCACTCATCAAAAGATCCCTAACTGTTTGGAAAGTAGATAATAGAAAAGAGAGAGGAGAGGAAAAGAGGAGGAGCAGGGAGAGGAGGCAAAAACGAAGGAGTGGGGAAGAGGAGGAAAAAGGACAAAACTTTTCTTTTAATTAGACTCCTGAGAATTCTGGAGATGTGATAGGTTTAAACATGTTTTGGGATTAAAAAAAAAAAAAAGGTGATCCAACCTAGATTTGGACAAAAGCATGAAGCCCATGAGCAAATATCATAGGCTTGTTAGTGGAAATTGCGGTATTCAAGCTGCCAAATCACAACACCCAGTTTCACCAAACAGGGTCTATGTTCTCCGGGGAACACTGAAGGGAGATGCTGCTGCTGAGTGCTGAGGTCCAGGTTCCAAGGCTAGAAGGCATGTTCCTGATAGAATCACGGAGCTTCGTACCTTTGAGATACTCATCTTCACATGCATTTTGGAGAGCAACACAGTGTACAACTTACCGCACATGCAGAAAGTTGCCTGGCAATGTTTGGATGATTTAGCACAAAGAACAGACATCAGGGATAAGAGACTGATCTCAGAACTGATATCTAATTACAGAAAGCAAGTTCTCTGTCTTAACCTTTGGGGTTGCAACTGCACATTCGTTATGAATCTTTCATAGAGTCTCCCCGTGTTCTTCATTATTTACAATGCCTTTTAGTAGTCTCTGGTCACAGACCACCCCGGCATCCATTTCATCCGTTTCATCCATTTTCACACAGCGAACTCTGCAGCCAGTGCATACAACTAAAAAAAGTTCCAGGTTAGTGTAAAGCTATCCCAGAGGTAGCTTTCTCAAAGTCTTGTTGGGCTGTGAAATCTGCCTTTCCAAACTCAAAATCCCATCCCTAGCTTCAAATGGTGCCTGAGGGGTTCATGAATCTACAGTCTTTATCACCTTGGAGATTGAAACTCTCAGAATGTCTGGATTCAGCATCTGCACGCCTATAAAAAATGCTTCACTGCAGCTGGTGGAAGTGTAAATCAATACGGGGTTTGCACTTCTGAGGTATCAGGCCGGATATCCCTTGACCTAACTGTCCAGCTGAGGCTGTCAAAAATAACGTGGAATAATGAACAATGTCACTCCACACTCCAGGATGCCAAGGCAAATCCTAGAGCTTTCCAAAATGAAAAATCTGGGAGACTAGACACATATCAATTAAGTTTAACTTTTTACAAGCATCTCACAAGAAAGAGGAAGATTATCCAACCACCATAATAAGGGGAAATACAAAAATTTTGACAAATTTGAGTGTAACCGCCACGTGGGGGTTTTTGAAATAGCACAGCTGACATTATTTAACTTCCGGAGGTGGTGAACTGAGCCGAGGACATTTGTTATGGACACATTGCCTCTCTGAGTCCCTGGCTGAGAAGATGCGGGGGAGGGAGTGGTGGTGGTCAAGATTTGCTAAACCAAGCATTTCCAGGATCATTTTCAGTTGTGTGAGATGGTGACACCGCTTGTGTTGGATGGTTTTATGTCAATCCGACACAAGTGAAAGTCATCTGAAAGGGGGAAACTTCAATTAAGAAAACACCTCCATGTTTGTCTCTCTTAGGGTCCTCATGGTTGTCTAAGCTCTCTGGGATTGTGATTTGTGGGCTGGTTTTCTTTGCTTTATGTTTAAAACCACTTATGAGTGAGGGCATGTGATACTTGTCTTTCTCTACATGGGAAGTAGAAAAAGAAAAGATCTCCTGAGTAAATTGGGAGTATGAGGACCTTGGGAGAGGATTGAAGGGGAAGGGAGAAGCGGGGAGTGGAGAGGTAGAGAAGGGAGCAGAGAAAAATGTAGAGCTCAATAAAAAATCAATAAAATAAAAAAAGAAAATGCCTCCATAAAAATCAGGTGGTAGGCAAGCTTATAGGGCATTTCTCTTAATTAGTGATTGATAACATAGGTGCTCCTGGGTTCCATAACAAAGCAGGTTGAGCAAGCAAAGGAGAGCAAGTCAGTAAGCAGCCACCACCCCAGGATCTCTGCATCAGCTCCTGCCTCCAGGTTCCTGCCCTGTTTGAGTGCTGTCCTGACTTCCTTTGATGATGAACAGTGCTGCTTAAGTCAAATAAATCCTTTCCTCCCCAAGTTGCTTTAGGTCATGATATTTTATCACAGCAAGAGTATTCCTAACTAAAACATTGTGTAGTTATTATTCCATCTACATATGAAAAAGCCAGTAAAGTCTTAGCCTAATCACTGTTAAAGGTTATTTTTTAATAGTATATGGCATGATGATTTAGAAAGAATGCCAGAAGTTCATAAAAGCATGTTTGATAAAAACATTAGAGAGTTTATTGCCTAGTACGCCTAGAAGCCCCGAGTTCAATCCCCAGCATAACACACACACACACACACACACACACACACACACACACACACACACACAAATAGGAACAGCAAGACAGCCTTGGGCAGAAGCTAAAGTAGGTTATTGTCTCCTTTTCTCATAAGAAGATGGAAGAATTCATAAAGCATTATGGCATGTCACTCAACAATTTGAATAAATTCTGAAAACTCTTAATGGAGAAGGTCTATCTGATATACATACATTCACTTGAAACATACTTATTTGCTTTCTACTCCATTATAGCGACAGAGGAAAGCACAGTAAATACAGCAGACAAAGGCCCTGTTGCCTGTTGTAAACTACAGTCTAATAAGAGAAAAATGCTAAAGAGTAACTACACAAACACATGCTATTAGGGCAGTCGCACAGTGAAGGTATAGGTGTCCACAGAGGAAGTAAGTACAAGCAGAGAGCCATGGTTCCAGTTCAGGAATCTCCAAAGGGCACTGTCCACAGTAACAGCCTGAGTAATGGAACTGGAACTAATCCTTTCTACTCCACAGGATGCAATATTAGTCCACTGAACGGCATGTTCAAGCCTGTGACTTACATCCATTCTATTTCATGGTTTCAAATGGGACCTGTAAGCTGAAATGAGCCTTTTCTCCCCAAGTTGCTTTTGGTCATGGTGTTTTATCACAGCAATAAAAACCCTAACAAAAATGGTATTCTATGGATCCATTTCACAATATTTTGGTTGCTTTCAGGTCTAGGCTAGTATTTCAATTTCCTACAGACTTTAAAATATATTAATTACAGTTATTCTATAGTGCTTGCTTTCCAAGTCAACACTTGAGAGTCTTAAAATCATATTGTTTTTGGTTGTGATATCATTTTCCTGTTTCTGTTCAGGTAATTTAATATTTTACCATGTACTAGATACTTGGAATGATGACTCTGGATTGTTTTATCATCCCTGAAGAATTTTGGGTTTGCTTTCTTAGGCATTTTAATCACTAACATATTACCTAGAATAGGTGGAAATTTGGCTTTATATATTGTTAGAGTGAGTCTATGTGGTGATTTGAAAGAAAATGGCTCCCAAAAGAAGTCATATTATTAGGAGGCATGGCCTTGTTGGAGTAGGTGTGGTATTGTTGGAGGAAGTGTGTCACTGTGGAGGTGGGCTTTGAGGTCTCATATAGCTTAAGCCACACCCAGTGAGACAGACTACTTCCTGTCATCTTTGGATGAAGATGTAAGTACTCTCAGCTCCAGTTCCGTGTCTTTCTGCATTCCACCTTTATTCTCTACCATGATAACAATGGACCAAATCTCTGAACTGTGAGTGAGTCATCCCATTGCATGTTTTCCTTTATAAGAGTTGCAGTGCTCCTGGTGCCTCTTCACAGCAATAGAAACCATAACTAAGACGGTCTACTTTAGGTTTTTTTTTTTTTTACCTTGGTCTTATGACTTAAACTTTATTCTTAAATTATGATCATTTTGGAGATTTAATGAAAAGCTTAATATACTACAAGAATGGGCTAGAAACAAACTCCACGTTCAGGTACTCAATTCCACATTGTGGATGGCAGTTAAAACTTTTTTTTGTTCCTTTGGCCTTTAATTTGTAGTCTTGTAACTGTGTTTCTCTTTGATGTTGCCTTAGCCACTTTTTCTGTTACTGTGAAGAGATACCTCACCACAGCAGTTTGTGGGAGAAAGGGTTTTCTTTTCCACACAATTTAAAAGTATTGTCCATTGTGGTCAGGAAGTCTCTGAGACAGACGCTTGAGGAGCCTGACCACATTTCATTCGTAGTCAGGAACCAGAGAGCAACGGATGCTCTCTCTTAAGCTAGTTGCTTATTTTTCTATGCAATTCAGGATGTAAACCCAGAGAACATGCTACATTCTTTAGGATGGGTCTTCCAACCTAATCTCTGTAGGAAGCCACCTGGAGGCACAGGTGGTCCTGCAGTTTGGAGGTATACAAGTCCATACCTGGCTTAGCCACGTGGGGCTGAGCACCCTTGCCTGCACCCTTGCTTGCACATGCTCAGACCAGCAGAATGGCATTAACCAATCAGGACAGCGTTCAAGCCTCTCCACCGTTTAAAAGCAGCTGCTTCTGGGCTCTACTTGCTCTCTCTAAGCTTTCTCTCGTCCCTGCTCTATCTTCCCTTCCCCCAATTTTCCTCAATCAAATGCTCCGAATAAAGACGTGACCAGGGAAGGAATTCTCGTTTTTAGTGGCGTTCATTCCTGCTGGTCAGGATGCGCGTCACAAATCTCAATTGACCTAACTGAGATAATCCCTCACAGGCTCCCCCAGAGGCTAACCCAAACTAAATAATCCCTCTCAAGTGCACCTGGAGGCTTATCTCCTAGGTGAGTCCACTTCCTGGTCAGCTAACACTCCGTACTAACCTTGAATTGGCCATCTTGGTTTCTTGGGCTCTTACCTGAATATTTAAAGGAAGTCAATACTCAAAGTTCAAGTATCTCTGATTATTTACTTTTTTCTGAAATTTCAGATACCACGGAAGTATCAACATCTATGCATTGACTGTGGTTTTCTACTGAAGTGCTGCTGGGGAAAGCTATATACCTCATATACATATATCTGCAGTCCTCCTAGTATAATTTACTCTTCTTTTGAAGGCCAGTTCTTTTATATCTTTTGCTTGTTTTCAGTCACTTATGTCTTTTAGTAGAATTTTAAAATTGCCAATTTTCATAACTTCTGTCTATTAGAGGGTTTGGTACAAACTACATTTATTTAAAGCACTTTGTTTTTTAATGTTGGCATTGCATTTATTTTTTTTTCTGTGAGAAATGCTTATAAGTCCTCCCCCTCCCCAAGTCTAGTTGCTTTCACGGTTGAATCTGAGCTTCTGGCTTAACCACTCTATGGAGGACTTCAGTTCCACTGAGGGTCCGAGTCTAAGTCTATTCACTGTACTTCTCTCCTCTGTTTATCAAGCAGAGCTCACATTATTCTTTCATGTGTAATTTTACAAATAGCTTAGACTAAAACATAATGGGCTTGAGGCTGACCTCAGTCATAGATATACATTACAATGGAGTTATAGGTTAAGTGTATCCCCCAATTTTTCATGTGTTGGAGACTCCATTCTCAGTGTGATAATGTTAGGAGATAGATCTTTAATAGTTACAGCCTAATGTAAGGTGGTGATCTAATTGCAGGCGCTGTCCTTTGAAGGGGTTTTAAGAGCCCCAAATTTCTGTCTGTCATAAAAAATTATGTTTTGTGACATAATCACTTTGTTTTCCATGTAACTTACCATTAACCACAGTGGTAGAGGTTGTATTATACCCTTCAGACTTACGACCTCTAAAACTGTGTGCTAAGCAAACTGCTTTTCTTTATAAGATCGGATTGCTTCAGCTATTTTGTTACAACCATACAACACTGATACATATGCTTTTCATTTATAAATAGTTTTCAGTCTCATTTCTTTAATCCTCTGTTCTCAAATCTGTTAATTGAAAAGATGTTTTGACCTTAAAAACAGCAAATACCACTTTGCAAACATAGTTTTCTGCTGAAAAAACTCCTGGGTACACCGTCATTGATAAAAATAAAAGAGATACTACCAGTAATATATAATACATTACCTGGACTTTGTTCATCTCCAGTTTATTCTTTTCATTGGCACTCTGGTCTTGTTTGCTTGCTCCCTTCTTCTGAGGGCCTTTTCCAAAGAAAATATAATTTACGAAAGCGTATTCCAGCAGAGCCAGGAACACAAATACAAAGCAGCCCATCAGGTAGATATCAATCGCCTTGACGTAAGGAATCTTTGGCAGAGTCTCCCTGAGGTGAGTGCTGATGGTTGTCATTGTCAGCACCGTGGTAATTCCTGTGGACAGAAAACCGAAGCTTAGCTGAAGGCACCTCTGTGACGTCAGGTTTTCTAAGACCAAGAAGACAAATGCCATCTCTAATGTGTTGTAATGGTCGAAGTCACATGCTATGCTACTGGACTAGAGTGTACACATACCTAAAAACAAAATGCCAGGCTCTGTCTAGCTTCTGGTTCTAAGACACAATATAGAATGCACAGATAATGGAATGTTAATGACGTTTTAAAAATAAGCACAAAATATAAGAAAAGAAGCTGTAAAAAGCAGAACAAATTCCAGTGTCAAAAATAAGGTAGAAGGTGACAGCCAACTTAGGAAGTTATTGTCTGACCTTCATGTACACACTGAGTTATGCATGCATAACACATACATTCCCATACTAGAAATTTGACACACACATGCACACATGTGCACACGCACAAGATTGAGATTTAAAAATCCCCCTGTAATCCCACTGTCAGCTGTCTCTCCTCTGTTATGTAGCTACAGCCTTCTTCAGCTACATCCTTCCTTTCCTTTTTCTCCATTTCTCAGTCATTTCCCTCTGGAATCTGTCCCTGTGATTCTGATCCTCACAGTGTCCACTGCCAGACTCAAAGCTTAATTTGACGTAATCTCACGAGACTGTAACACACCTCTCTCACAATTTCATTTTACATTTTCTGTTACTTGTCACTCATATGTGGGATTGCCTTAAATGTCTATATTTAATGAATTTTGTGATTATGCATCAAGCATTCTCTATATAAAATATGATTTTGCTGTTTTAGTTTTTGAAATATTGCCTCTGTTTCATTGGTTCGAAAGCTTGTAACAAATTCATTTCCTATTGCCAGGGAAAGGTTTATTAAAAATCAGCCTTTAGATTTGATTAAAAAGCTAATGCCTACAAATGCAGCACAGGTTATGTTTCAACTGCTTTGCTGAATCTAAACGGCGTTAATAGTATACAGCTTGTTTGATAGCATACTGAGTATACTGTGTTGATAATGGTAATGATGGAATAATGATGGAAAGAAATCAGAAATACAAAAAAAAAAGAAGCTAGACTTTGTATAGACAGTTTGTAATGCCACTCCTAATACCAGAGCTCCACATTAGTACAGCGAATCACAACAGCCCACTGAATATGATGGGGGGAGTGAACTATATTGTTCTTATTTTCTAGGTGGATAAAGATGAACTCTGGAGCTGAGTATGGTGGTGGACGGTCTGTGCAGCATGAGACCCTGTCTTAAAAAAAACAAAAGCAACCAAGCAAATAAAACTCCCAGATTAGCTATCTTCATGTAGGTTACCTTTTGTCTACAGGACAAAAGAGCAAGATGTTCGACAAAAACATTTAAAATAAAGCAAGGGATTTGACGGTAATATCTGAAATACTATGAAAGCCATTAAACAAAGACAACATTGTAAAAGGGATGAGAAGTCAATGGTGTGGCAGGAATAAAAGGGAGCAAAGGAGAGGAAGGGAAAAGGGGGCTTCTGTCATCCAGCAAGGAATAACTCTAGATTGTAGATTCCCTAAAATGACTCAACAGGAGTACCATTGGAAAATAAGGCACAACATTTTTCCATTTCCATGCATTTACCTGTAACTTTCATGATTTAATTTTTTATAATTGATAATCATATTTTCTTATCAATAATAATAACAATAAATATAAAGTTAGAAGGGATATGTGTTGGAGGTTCCTGGGGGGGGGTTAGAAGAAAGTAGCAGTGTGATATGATTAAAATACATTGTATACATGTATGAGTTTTTCAAAGAATAAATAAAAATATTATTTAAAAGAGCAAAATGGTTCAGATCAGTGATTAATTCAAATGTGTTGGATAAGAACTCCATTATAAATGATCTTGTTTCTTTTGATTTCATCTTCCAATTTCATCTAAAATAGTTCTAGTAATGTGATTGACAGGAACGTTCTATTTACATAGTCACTGAATTTATGTTTTTAGTCTTTGTTTTAAGTGAGCAAATAGTAAATAAATATTTTTAAGATTATGCATGTTATAATACCTTAGTTTAATATTTTAAGGATCAAAATGTTATTATATGCTAACATCTTTCAAATATATTTGGCTTTGTAAAGTTATGTGCCTTTGTGAGAAACTGTGTCTGTGAGTACAAGGACCCAAGAAGGCCAGAGAAGGGTATCAGATCCCCTCGAGCTGGAGCCACCAGTGCTTGTGAGCCACCCAACATGGGTGCTGGGAGCGGAACTCATGTCCTTTACAAGGGTATAAACTCTAAACTACTGATGTATCTCTCCAGCCCCTCTAATATCTTTAATAAAAATGTCATTTGCTTTGAGAATAGGCATGTATAGAAAACCTGAGTGCACAATCTTTGACTGGATAGTATGCAGGATTTTCCTTAACCCTACTGTATGCACATGGTTGCATCCTTATTAAACAGGTATGTTGAAGATGCATATATAACATGAAAAATTGTCCATTTTCTTTATACTTAGAATATCCTAAAGTTGATACGAGGCTGCAAACACTTGGCTTTGAAAGTCTTATGTACTCAGTCAATTGAAGAGGGCTGGAGATATGCCAATTAAGGAATACACTGATCAACTAATTCAACTCAGTAATTGAGAGAAGAGATATTAGTTATCTTAGCAGAAGTGATGTTTCTCCCCTTTTTCCTGTTTCTCTCTGAAACTGGAGTGGTATCTAAAATGTGTCTGAGTGTAGACCTGCACATGGCTACATGAGATCATCAGACATATTTTATACATCCTAATCCTTCCCCCCACAAAAAAACCATTTATAATCTCAATATAGCTTTTCAGTTTCAGCAATTACTCAACCATGGTAAGATTAACTCTGATTTTGTTCCACCAAACACGAAACTATTTTTTATTCTGACTCAGTCACAGACCATTAATATAGCAGATGAATTACTTGTGCCTTATTGAATATAATGATCTATATTTAAAGGAGAGACTTGATTTCTTGTGTTTTTAACTTTGGTCAATTAAAGGATACTCTCTCCTGACAATTGATGCAGCTTGCTAACCATCTAAAGGTTTAGCTTCTTCCATGTTTATTTTAAAATAATTAATTACAACTCAGAGTCAAAAGCAGAGATTAAAGAGGAGGTTATCACGCATTTGGTAAAACATATGGTATACTGAGGTTCTAACATGTAATCCACAAAACACTCATACAATGGGAACCATATTCCAAATTTTTTTAATCAAGCTTTAAAAGATAATGCACTCATTATAAACACTCATACTTTGTCCTGGATATTTTATTTTAAAGCATCCTATTGCAACTACTTCTTCTACTTGCTAGATGAAGCTTTTACTTTTCATCACTACTATTGCCTCTTTGTTTGAAGGTCTGATTTACTAACTGTGAAAAAGTGGGAAGGCATTACCTAGTGCGACTCTGGCTGCAGATGCATCATAGTTGATCCAAAATGACACCCAGGACAGAATTGTAATCAGTGTGGAAGGCATGTAGGTTTGCAAAATGAAGTAACCGATGTTTCTCTTTAGGCGGAAACTTAGTGATAGTCGTGGATATGCCCCTGGGTTTAAAAGAGAAAGGAAGAAAAAAAGGAAGGAAGAAGAGGGAAAGAAGGTAGCAGGGAGGGAGGGGGAAAGGAAGGAAGGAAGGAAGGAAGAAAGGAAGGAAGGAAGGAAAGAAGGAAGGAAGGAAGGAAGAAAAGTCATCATTGGATTAGAATCATCATCTCCTTTTCACACATTCATGGATTAATAGGGAAGAAACATCTTCACCTGTTGTGAATTCCACCTTCTTGGACACCATCTTGTAGTCAACAATTGAAAACTGAGGAAGCTCGATCTTATTGACCCCGGTTACTGCTCCCTCTCCTCCATTCCAGTAAAACTCGATGTCATCAGTGGTGTAGCCATCTGAAGTGAAGAGGCACAACCTAGTCACACAGAGCACAGCTGGTCTAGAGATGCATTCTGAAGACAATATTTCAGCCAGTGGGAGATTCATAACAGACTAGGGCATAGACTAGCATTTTGGATTTGAATGGTAGATAGATCTTACATCAAGCATGATTTTTGTTGGGTCGGGAGTGGCTACTCAGAGGACAGAATCGTTTAGCTTTAGTGAGCATAAACTCTCTGAACCTTTATAACATGCTACATTTTTTTTTAATTGTATCTATGGACAGGTGCTCTTTTATTAAAGTAAGGGCTCTGGAAATGGATTTGGATTATGTATTATCTAAGAACAAAAACAGAATCAAATAATAAACATGGTTATTAAAAGGGAGCCTAGAGGTTATGAGAATATAGCGAAAGATAAAATCTTGAATAAATGATCAAGGCATTTAAACATAAACACACATTTTATTTAGAAATGTAACCAGGATCATAGCCATATATATAATGTATATGTGTATATATATATATACACCCAGAGAAACTAAAGACAGTTGAAAGTGTGCCCCGGCCTTGGCATGGAAGGTCCTATGTTCACGGTCTGCTCATGTCATTCTGTTCTGTCCCCATTTGTCAGTGGCCGTGATGAGTCATGATGGTGTACAAGAGTAAATTGTATAACATGACTAATGCATGGATATGTTTTAAAAAGTCTAAAAAAGTTTGGCTCATTTAAAATTCATTTTTTACCAGTTAAACACACAGTTGAGTTTTTCATTTTTCTTTTAATATTCACCTCAAACAAAGCAGCACATTTTTAAATTAGAGTTACTGACACATGTTTCAAAGATAACCCTAAGAGCTCTTTGTAGTATGCATTATGCTGGCCTACTTTTGATTAAAGCGGTAACATCTTTCCAAGATTTTCTTTTAAAGTTTAAATTTTGGGAGCTGAATGTAAGTGCCAAAGAATTGCATCAATTTACCATTTCAAGACTAGAATAAAATAAATTTTAGTCATTTTTCTTGTCCCCCTTTTAGGGTATGTGTGTTATAAGAAAAAGTCTCAATTTTACTTCTTAAAATAATTAAAATTAATCTTCAGAAAATTTTATAATTTTTATTCCTGAATTTATTGAGCAATAGCTGTTTTATACCTGGTACTCTATAAAATAACTATTTATTGCAACATATTACAATATATTTAATTTCTAATTAAACCATGACCCATTAGATTAAAGAACTTGACCTTTCTTCAAAGTAAAATATCCATATGAAATAATCCATCTACAATGACCCAAATATAAACATGAAAATAGAAGACATTTACTGTTATATATAAACATTGTTTCTAAGAAGCTGCACGATCCTCTTTACATATGGGGCTTATCACAATCTACCTGGGACTAATTGTTGCTTTGGGGATTTAGGTCAAACTTGGGTATGAAAGTGTGACACTGATGTTTAACATTGTTTTGAGTGTCTGTTAAGAATCCATGAAAAGATACACAAGGAGATAGGTAGTTGGGTGATGGATTGATGGATAGATTAGTAGATGGATGGATGGAGACACGAATAGATGTGTGATGATGGGTAGATAGAAAGATGAGTTATGGATGAATGGAGAGATAGATACGTGATGGACGGATTGATAAATAAATTGATGGGTGATGGATGAATGGATTTTGGATAGGGAATAGAAAGATTGACGATGGATAGATGGAGACATAGATATGTGATGGATAGATGAGTGATACATGGATAGATGAATAGATGGATAGCCGATGAATGGATAGACAGACATACAGACAGTTATATAGACAAATGAATAGAGAAGCACATAGATCTATAGTCTCCACATCCAGGAATTAAAAGCTTCTGACTTGATCTGTTTACTAAATTAACAAGGTGATAGATTTCAACCACCAGCAGCTGCTTTGTTGTCAGAATCTAGGGGGAAAGTCTAAGAAGAACTTCAAGTTTTGAGAGTCACAGGCAGTTTGTAGTTTGAGTTAAGAGAGGAGAAGGGAGTGGGTGAGGTGAGCCAAACTGGCAGCCCTGTTAGATCCTACTTCTGGGCAGCAGCAGAACACTAAATAAAACTTGAATGGGATAACCAGCCAAAGCAGATTTTAATATTCACATTTATTCTTTCTTATGTAAAATTTCCCTTCCCACAGCCTAGGTGGCCCAGTTAGCTGTCTTCTGGAAATATTAAATGGAAAATTCCAAGCATACACATATGAGCTTGAGCCACACATCTTTCTTAGCTGTGCTGTGAAATCCCAGGCCCTCCTACTCTAGTTCATCCAAGATGCAAGAGACCTCTTTGTCCAGTACATTCTTGTTGAGCTGTTTAGGCTTCCACCCATCTGCCACGCATATCAGTTATCTAACCAACTGTCTCAGTACCACAGTGCTCACACTCCAGCCACCCTTCTTGATAGTGATAAGTTTTAAATCCCTGGTTATTGGATATCAGTGGCCACTGATGTAATAAGTCAACCAGACTATATTAAGAAATCCAAATTTAATGAACAGAACAAAACTCTCCTGGGTGACTTAGGAGGGTGGGAGAGGAATCACATGGTAAATATGACAGCCATGTCTTAAGTAGCCTATTGGCATGGTCTTGAGCAACCCTGGGGAGGGACTAACTCTTGATGGGCTTTATGAGGGGAAGGGTCACTGTTGGTGGACTTTCTGAGGGGCAGGGTCTGGGGATAGAGAGAGGGGTGAGATTCCACATAATCATCCCAGACTGTGGTATGCCAGGGGCTCAGGTGGAGCTTCCACCAGAACACACAGGAAGACTATATTCACACAAGCCTGATGAAAGTTCCTTATAGTTGTCATTATGTATGTTCCACTTGTAATTGTTTCTGTTTTATTGTGGTTATTATTTATTCTTTCTTTTGTCTCATTTATGTTCTAGATAGGTATGTAAAGGAAAAACATAGTCTATGTGGGGATGGCCTATGCAGTGCGTTGGACATCTATCTGCCGGACGTCTAGAAACGTACCTCCCTGTGGATGAGTAGGGACTAGAGAATTCAATAACTTAGGCAGTCAGTGGTCTGGGTCTTTATTTCCAAGCTCATTTCACTTTGTTTAACTAAAACTCATTACTCACAGTGCTCTAGGCACCGAGATAATTACAGATGATTTGGAAGAAAGAGAGAATGCTCACTCCCATTTATATAGATGTTGGAGTTCTCATGGGAGCAATAATGGCAGCTGGATCCAAGCGAAGAATAGAGGCCTAGAAGCACACTATTATTCAAAGGTTACACGAGAACATTTTGCCACAGAGAAGGAACATCAATTTACTCACACCTAAACAATCTCTTTACCAACGGTTTTCCTTTATGAACCAGTGACTTCACACAGCGGTTCAGTCTGAGAACTCCAATACGAAGGATGTTGTTTCCTAGCAACAACCACAGAGAAGCACTCAGAATTTCCTCTTGGCCACTGGGGACTTCTTAGTGATGCAGAAAGTACAGAGAAAATTAAGCTGATGTCAACAGATAAAGATTCACAGAGCTAGTGCAGTGTAGAAGTGTCTGAATATTAGTATTCTTTCTGCTTGAAATAATTTATTTTGGTTGAATTTTCTACTCTGTTAACTCTAAAAGGGACTCTCCACTGTGCTTAGTAGAGCCATATGAGTGGTCAGATGTTATTTTTAGATGCGTCAAGATGATGTAGAGGCTTAAACTTCCATCCAGAAGCAGACATACATAAATGTATTTCTTTTTTTCAGAAAGGTCTTTGCCACACAGCAAGTTTCATGGTCTTGATGGACTTAGCTCAATCCTTCCAATACATTCTAGCTTAAGGCTAGTCGGAGATATAGATTGTAACACTGTGAATGTGTCCAGCAAGGTTCATCTGTTGGAAACTTGGTTTATCAAAGAAGCAGTCTTGGGAAGTAGAAATTTTGGAGCTATTTTAATTCAAGAGCAATATGCAGAAATACTGTTAGCTGTCTCTGTGTGTGTGTTTCTCTGCCTCTCCCTCAGACAGAGAGAGTCTCATTGCAGAGCTCTGGCTGATCTGGAACTTGCTATGTAGACCAGACTGGCCTTGAACTCACAGAGTCTGATTGCTTCTGCTTTCTGAGTGCGGAGACTGAAGGGATGAAACATGTGTCTGAACCTAGTTTGGCTATTGCATTCTTGTGTTCCCATCCTGTGGTGATTTGCCTTCTCCATTCCAAAAGGGGTGGAGGACTTTAATCGACACCTGGTCCTTTTTTGATTTTAGACTTATCAACTTACAGGATTGTGAGTCAGTTAAAATTTTTATTGTTTTAAAAAATTTGCTCCATCATTCTCTGTGATCGAAGCACAAAACAGAGATAGGTCTAAAATAAACAATCCCATTGTTGTGCCTTGGGCCAGAGTAACTGCAAATGAGTATGTGACATGAGTTGGTCTGGAGAAACCTGGGATTCCTGTTTCACAGCTGGGTGAGAGATTACTTTTCCCTCTTTTAGATGTTACACACAAGATACCCCGAATAGAACAGCCAGACAGATACAAGAACTCTCCTGATCACAGCAGCGATTACTTTCGCCTAGTGAGAAAATCCTGTATCTCATCGACATTTCAACCATTGGAGTTCTTTACCACTCATTGGCTTGGATCCATGATATTCTTAGGGGTAATACCGGCCATGGGAGTAGGAGTTTATAAATGTTCTCACAGTTAAATACAAGTCTATGCAACAATCCACTTCCTGTTTGACTCCTGTCTGACAGTTTGAGAGTTTTGGGCACTCACCACACATTTTCTCTGGCAGTGGGATAATTAATTAGGATTTTATGTAATCATTAGACAATGTATACTTTCAAAATTATTTTGGCATGTATGTGACCATACATGTATAACTATAGATATATGTGACCATACATGTATGGATGCACATGTGTGCATATGTTTGGAAGCCAGTGGTCAACCTCAGAAGGTATTCTTCAGAAAACAACCCCTTATCTTTTTGAGTCAGGATTCTCACTGTGACTTGCAGCTTGCTGCTTTGACTTGGATTATTGGCCAGTAAGTTCATTTGGCAGAGATCTACTACTTCCTACCAGTTCTGGGATTGTAAAGTGTGCGTCACCATACTTGACTTTCTGTGTGGTTGCTGGAAATAAAGTCAGGTCTTCATGCCTGGGCAGCAGACACTTTACTAGCTGAGTTATGTCTCCATCCCCGAAAATATGTTCTTTTAATGAGCAAAACAAGGTTATCTTGGACATTGTCTGGCATCTGATCCTTGTCCACCCCTTGTATTAACAGAAAACAAATGCAGTAAGTTTTCTGTGTACCAGCTTTTTCACCTGCAAAGACCTTTCAAGTTTCTTCCTATCATTTTCTCCACGTTTTAGTTTTTCCGAGAACATACTTAGTCCTTTCTGTCCAATACTTTCTATTTTGAATTGGATTATACCCACTTAAAGACTTATACTTCAGACATAATATTTTTTATATTGTTTAGTCTATTTGTTTATTTTTAAATAGTATTGGGGCTGGGATCTAGAGCCTTGAACATAGTAGGCAAATATTATATGACTGACATTATACTAACTATGTTAAGATACATCTCACATGAAGCAAAGCTTACATATATCTAAAAATATTGAACGGTTGCTGGCTTATTAAGACAGTATTATTAGTTTTAAAATTATAGGCTTTAAAATATATTTTCCTGTCAGTAATTGAAGACTTGAAAAGCTTGTAGAACATAGACACATGTCTAAGTGGTTTATTTTAAACTTTGTCACCAAGGCTTGTTAGTGCAACATTCAAGATTTCTTCCAGATTTTTATTTACATGGAATGTACTAAGATCTACTTAAATTTCCAATTGGTAAGAGTCCTGATGTCTTCAGTAGGTCTCCTGATCCTGATGATGGCTTTTACGGGCTTCTAATTAACTAGCCATTAGTAATTTCATCAAGATGAAACTGCCAGCTCCTTCTGCTGGGGCTCACTCTTTGCTGACTTTCATTGTTACTTTCGTTGCTTTATGCTAGTAAAAATCAATGGCCTAGCCTGTTCTGCATGGCCCATGGTGTGTTTGACTGGTGAAGATTGTATTCACTCATTTTCTAGTGACTCAGCAGATATTCACTTAGCTTTCCCAAGAGTCAAGTGATTTTTCCACCCCCTTTGGGCACAAGTGTAGGATCTAATATTGCCCCATTAAATTTTATCTAATTTAACTTCACTCACTATTTTAGTCCATTAAGGTTTTCTTTTTCCTTTGTTTATTTGCGTCTTTTTAGTTTTGTACTATCTCTAAATTTAGAAAATATGTCCCTTATCATAATTTTAGTTGATTGAGATGAGTGTGGAATGGCAGAGACAAGGAGCGTGTCCTTTAACATTCTCTTAGTGATATCCCTCTTGGCAGACAAAGACATTTTAAGCAGCACTCTATGCAGTGGTACCATCATTTATCCATTTAATGTTTGTCTGATTGTTTTAGCCCCAAGTATGCTTTTCTGTTTATCACATTTTCTAGGTTCACTTGCTCTGAATCCTCCTCAAATGAGATTAAATATGTTGTGACTTCTGCTGAAGGATATGAAGCTGCCTTGTTAGTGTTGTAGAGTATCTGTGACACTGTAGAGATGTGCCTCTGCCAAGGTGCTTTCTGATTGGTCTAATAAAGAGCTGACTATCCAATAGCTAGGCAGGAGAAACAGGCAGAATTTCCAGGGAGAAAGAGAGAGAGAGAGAGAGAGAGAGAGAGAGAGAGAGAGAGAGAGAGAGAGAGAGAAAGAAGAAGAAGAAGAAGAAGAAGAAGAAGAAGAAGAAGAAGAAGAAGAAGAAGAAGAAGAAGAAGAGGATGAATTTAAGTGTGTGCAAGCTGTGACGAGGAGGCACAGAACAAGCAGAAAATGCAGGAGGAGAGGTCACAGTATGAGCCCCGTGGTAGAATGTAGACTTTTAAAAATATGGTTTAATTTAAGTTATAAGAGCCAGTGAGACAAGCCTAAGCTAATGGCCAAACTTTCATAATTAATGTCTCTGTGTCATTGTTGAGAGCTGGCTGGTGGGACAGAGGAAGATTCGTTACACATTAGATTACTGATTCTGTCTACATCTTGAATCTTGCCCAGACTGAATTGATCTCATCAGCTTACATGTCAGCAGAATTTAGATTTCTTACTCTCTGAAAGAATTGAATGATGTCTTTCTTACTGTCAGCACCAATTGCCGTGTGGTATGTGAACATCAGGTTTATGATTTAAAAAAAAAAATCTCTTCCAAGCTTAATAAATGCCAGCAAAAGCTACTCTGCATTCCGTCATGCAGATGAATATGCTTTCTGGAAATTTTTGACAAAAGATCAGAATCAAGGTTGCTCTAGTGAGGAAATAAAAATTAGTCACAAAGAAATGCTAATCCTATTAATAGATGAGCATCTTGCTGTTTGTTTCCAGAAACATTTTTTCCAAACAAACAGCCCCCCCCCACGATATGTTATGCTACATTATAGTTGTGGCAACAGTTAAAGGATAGTATAGTTTGTCTTGGGAAAAAAGAATCACATTTTTTTTCTCTTAGTTTTTGTGGCATGGTAAGACATAGATTCCTTTGTTCTTTATTTCTGATACCAAATTTCTAAATTATTTGGAATTTCCTGGGTGGCTAGAGCATCTTTTGTTCTAATGAGGTGACTCTCACAAGATAATCAGTAGTTTCGGAATTGAGGTAGGTTGCCATAAGACCAAACCTCATTTAGAAGTCTGAAATTTTGAGTTCTGTTCCCAACCCTAAAGAGAGGGACAAGAGTTCATGTTAGCCACCAATGCTCCTTTCCTGAAAATGCTATACGACAGGGCTAAGAGAGCCTGTTGGCTGGTAAACACATCAAGGTGCTAGGAGAAGGCAGGAGAGGGTCCAGAGCTGCGCATCATCAGCCACACCCTGCCGTACCTTACTGTATGCCCAGCTTCCATCTGATTATTCAGGAATGAACCCTTTACAATTACCGTCTAATAGAGACAGAGCCCTTTTCCTGGCTCTTCTGAACTGTTTGGCGAATCATCTTCTTGGAGTTTGTTCATGGGAACCACAAGGCTGTGCCAGGTTAGATCTGGTGCAGGCAGCCTGGATCCACCCCTGGGACTGACATCTGAATGGAGGGTAATCTTTTGGAACTGAGCTCTTAAAACGATGTAGTCTGGCCATCTCTGGGGCATAGGCATCTGTACTGAATTGAGTTGCTAAACATCTGCTTGGTGTACAGAGAGTAGGAGAATTGGTTGGCTTGCAGAAAGTCTGTAAACTTTAAGAAAAATGAACAAGAAGAGTTCACAACTTTCTGCTTGTTATTAGCAGTCACAGAGGGGATTTCTCTGAGATCACTTTGGTCATCGTTTCTTTTATAGTCTTGAAAACCCATCGATGTTCTCTAAAACATCAATAATCTAAATGATTATTTCAACTTCTTGCACCATTTTCTTTAAAAAAATATCATTTGCGGTATTTTTAAATAAAATTTGAAAATATTTTAGATAGTGGCTGCTAAATCTTGTTCTTAATTTCTGCCAAGTTCTGGGTAAAATCAATCCAAAAGGATGGTTTTTCACAGGATTCTAACTAAAATAACTAAATAAAGTAATGTACATGTTGCAAAATTTCTGAGAAATTTGAGTTTGGAATTTAGACAGCTTTATGTTTAATATTTCTGTCATGAAAGGGGAGGGGCTTGCCCTTAGATGAGGTCAGGCAATTACTGTGATTGGATGACAGTAAGTTCTGATCTTGTTAAAATCCCTCTGCATTTGGGAATAGGTGTTTGTTACAAAAGACCTTTATGAAATGTTACATGATCCTTTTTTGATATATGAAAAGAGAATTAAATCTTTAAGTAGAGAATTTAAGTAAGTGTGCCCAATACAGAAATGCTATCTAAGATTGTTCTCAAACATGATTTAAACATGGGTGTTGTGTAAGAATGCCTGCTCTATCTGGAATTGCTAAATTGTTTGTCATTCTTTTATAACCAAGTTCAGAGATGGGAGTCGCCCTCAATACTGAGATGCACTTAATATTCCCAATTTAATTGTATTTTCTAAAGCATAAAATATCCTGGGGTGTAAATGAGATCATGAATGACTAAAGAAAAGGCCAAGGCTTCTGCTCGGTAAATCACAGTGTTCTGTTTGCAGTTTCATGCAGTGGTTACTTTGGCCTGAAGCCATGGATTAATTTTGGATAAAAATTTGGATTATCGAATTTGCTTTGTTATTGCCACCTGATATCCCACATGTGGGAAAACATTTATAATTTATTTACATTTTAAAGTGTCAAAATACTTTAGTATTATTGTTTGTGAGTCCATCCTTGGGAGCTATTGTGTTTTGTTTTATTTTGATTCTTCTTTCATTTTAAAAATGTATATGTAAGGTAATTTCCCACTAAGAAATTCTGGTGATACAAAAGTTTTTTTAAAAAAAACATATTAAAATGAGAAAGTATCCATAACTAATCTAGATCAGTTATGGTAAAAAGTCTGTAGTGTTTTGTTAAGAGAAAAGAAATAGAATTGTGTGTGTATGTACATATGTATCAGGCTTGGGGTCTTCTCTATGAGTTTTTAGCCAGACTTATTTTCCTTTTGCTATGATAAAATACCTTGGCAGAAGCAACATGATGAAGAAAGGATCTATTTTTGTCTTGAATATAGACAACCATGGTGAGGAAGGGGTGGCAGCAGGGGCACCAGACTGGCCAGACTTTGCATTGGCGGTTCAAAAGCAGAGGCAGGACAAGGAAGTGGGTGGGACCAGGCTATAAAATCAAAGTCTACTCCCAGTCACATACTTTGTTCAACTATCATCCACCTCCTAAAGGCTCCATAACTTTCCCAACTAGGACCATGGATGGGAACCCAGTGTCTAAAGCATGAGAAGATAAGGAATATTTCATATGCAAATCACAGTGGTCAGAAGTCTCCAGGGACCTCCAAAACAGTACAGGTTATTGTCACTGACTTTAGGTGCTCATCAGAACTAGACGGTAAGATTTGCCTGATGAAGTCGCCACGAGTTTTGAATGTAGGGCATAGAGAAAACATGCTGGAGCTGAGCTGCATGCTTCAGCCCTGGTGGCCAGTGTTCGCAATGGCAGAAACTGCCACGCAGGAGCCTGGAAGAGAAAAGTCACTGGTCCTACCCAGCTGCAGACCCTGGAGTCTACAATACCAACCTTCCAGACTAGAAGTGTAATGGCTACTGTGGGAGCAGCCAAGTGCATTCTTGGATCGGGGTGGGGGGCAGCTCCGCAAGAGGGAGTTACTGCATGGTACTGTGGCGCACAGCTGTGGAAATCATAAACCCTAGGCATGAACCTATTGCTTCTGTTTTGAAAACTGAACACCTTGTCAAGCTGTATCCTGAGTCTTTATGCTTACATCTATAGACAGATGTTTTCCTCAGCCTTGGTTAAAGATGTCTCTTCCTGTTGTGAACAACTACTAATGCAGAGACTCACCGGTGGTCAGGCACTAAAAAAAAAAAAAAAGGCTATTGAATGTTCTTCCCTCAACTGGACATTCACATTATCCTTTCCAAAGCTGAGGGAATGCCAACGAAGAGGGAGGTGAAAGACTGCAGTAAGACTCAGGTGATGGGAAGAAGGGCCATGGAATACTGTCATCTGTGAACAACATGGCTGTTGCACTTATGAGCTCACAACAGCTGCAGTTGCTTGCGCAGGACAGCACCCTGGCAATGCGCAGTCACGGATGGCTGGGAGTGCTCATCGGGCCAGCTGCCTCCTTGGATAGGCATTGACAGTTGGTGGCTGCTGGAGGAGGGAGGAACATTGCCTTCAGTGATGTAGCCACTACTGAGTTGCCCATTCTCTAAAGGATAGCATCATACTCAAGCCCATGCTGCCAGTGGCCCCAGTTAGACTCAACAGGCCACAAAACAATTGCAAAAACAAAAGCAAATTGATATGATAGTCGGAGGGAGACTTGGTAGGAAGAGAGGGTGAATGTTGTCTGTAGGACGGGAGAAGATGGAGTGTTGTGACTGTAAGCAGAATATATTGTATGTATACAATCGTCAAAAAATTAATAGTAATAGTGGAGAATGTGTATGAAGGCAGTCAACAATAGTTTTATGTGGATGTTATGAAGATGGACGATGTTTTATTTGAAAATTCCAGTGTGTGAATATGCCATACTTTTGAGATGAAAACCCCCAGTAAACTATTTTTATGTTCCCGAAAATGCCAAAATGTATTTTGAGAAGGGGGAACACCAAAACTGAAAATTATGCAGTTAGCCTGTAGAGGGCACCCAAGACTTTTAGACCAGACAGTGTTTGCAGATCTGAAAATACTCCTTTCAGTTCGGTTTAAGAAAGAGTTTTAGCTCTTTCATGAAGATTTTTAATTTTGGATCACTGATTCTCAGGAGGTTTTATTTTGAAATTAGCTTATATTAAATGATCCTAGAACCATTATGATTAATAAACCTTATCATAAATTTATATTTAAAGTTAAGAATCTATTTAAATAGTGAAACTCTCGTTGGTGCCTAAAGCAACTATGGCAAATGGCCTGCTTTGGTACACTTGATTCTTGAGCTCTGGTCTTCTCACAGTTATTTTGAAAATGACAAGCTATATATAGTACTCCAACTATGTATTCAAAGCAGTGAACATGGATGTTCTGTGTATGATATGAACTCATTCTGCACAACTCTCAGGTGGGACTAAGTAGCCAATAGAAATAAGATATGTTAAAAACACATCATTATGTCAGGCTATACAGTTCAATTCCTGACTTTGCTGGCGAATAAGATTCTGACTTTTACTCTCAAGTCCCGTTTCATTCACTTGCAGGTCACAGCAAATTCACTGTGTTGAGTTTCCAAACCTGATGCTTTTTCCATCTGTGAATGTAAGGGCTGTGGTTTCTGCCCTGGATTTTCACAAGCCTATCGCTTACCACTGAGTAGATTCATATAAGATGAAGATTTTAAATGTTTTAAATAAGCAGACTTCGTTTTCTAGCAGTAGAGATTTTCCTTTGGCAAATCTCAGCTGTCTTCTGATATCTCACGCTGTTAAGGTTCCATGTGAGTCAAATGTTGGGAAACTGAAGCCGTCCAGCGATTTGTGCCTGGAGCTTGTTTACACTCAATTCCAGGTGCTAGGTCAGTGTCACAGAGGTTATTACATGAGATGTGTTGGTCACATTAATATCTGTGCTTTTAAAATTGCATTGTTTCGGGGCATGCTGAAAAACCCCACTGATTATTATTGGTTTTTCTGGAATTGATTTTTTTTTTTTGCTTTATGTAATTTGGCAGTTACATTGATGGAACATGTGGCTTGTTGCCATTTTCCTTATGTTGAAGGCTTTCTTTCTGATGAGCATGAAGTAGGAAAGCAGACAAATATAAATGTATTTTTAGAGCTGCCTGGTGTGGAACAGTTTGGGGGATAGCAGTCACGGACGGGTATTGCTCTGTTGCTATTGTCCAATGTTTGGCCGGGAAAGAAAAGCAATGATGATAATTTTTACTTTTCAGGTGGGAAAATGAAAGTGCAGACATTCATGACCTGATTGGGAAGGCTGAATGCTTCCAAGTTTCTATCTGTGGAAACGGGGCCAATAATCTGTGCTACCTGACTCATAGGGAAGATAAAAAAGGTCATTTTGCAAAGTTACAGCTGCGGAGTGCTTCTCAGAGGCAATTCATCATCCAAGCACTTAGAAGCATTACAAAAGCATCACAGGTGCTTCATGAGGAGTTTGGAGCAGTGGCTCTCAACCTTGGGTGCATCCCATTGCTTGGGGGGACACTTAACATCTAATTTTGGTTGTCACAAACTGGGCTGGAGTGCTATTGGCATCTAGAGGACAGATGCTGATAAACAGGGTAATGGCTTGCCAGAAAGACTTGTACCACTGTTGAGGAGCCCTTGCCCCTACCTAGTGGATGCTGTTCTCAGCATAATGGTTCTTGCTAGGATCAATTGTATCATGATTGGAAGTATATAGAGATACCCAGGTTTAGTATGAGAGAAAAGAATTTGCAGGTATAAAAGATGCAAAGTTATTTTGTAACCCAATCACAAATAGACATTCGTCACTGGAATCGAAGGCCTTATCTCTGTCGCAGTATATCTGATACAAGATATGGTTGTACATTTCTGGAGTAAGCTGCAGGTAAAAGAGACAACTGAAAAACCTGAATGACAGGCTTGGGAAACCCTTTGCCTTTTGCATGAAAAGTTACTGGTTTGAAGAATTCTGATCATTCTAAACTCCTTCAATGATACAGTAGTTAAAGATACTCCAGGATGAGGACAAAGAGAAGCAAAGTAGATAAGAAAAAATATGAAATATGAATTGGAGAAGAATTATGCTTGCATGTGTCTTCCATCGGTTGGTTTTGAAGCAGTATGTGATGTCACATACGCTCTATAATTCAAAGATATCAATGAAATATAGCAAACTCACACAGTCCCAGAGCAAAAAAGCAAAGAACTTCATTAAAGTGAGGAATAGATTTAAATAGACAATTTATCAAAGCAAAAGACATCGAAACACACAGTTAACATTAGTTATCAGAGAAATGCAAATCAAGCCACAGTGTGCTATGATTTCACCATAGTAAGCCTGGTTGTTACCAAGAAAGGCAAATGATAAGTCTGAGTAAAGTTGTAGAGGAAAAGGGATCGTGGTGCATTGTTGGTGGCAACGTAAATTAGTATAGCTACTGTGGAAAACAGTATCAAGAGCTCCCAAAATACTGTAAATAGAAATTTTATATAATGGAGCCGTAATATTATGGGGCATACGTTTAAAGGAAAACCGAATCCCAAAGTGACACCCATATGCCCCCATTTTACTGCTTTATTCACAAAAGTTAAAAAGTGGAAAGAACTTCAGTGTTCATCAACGGTGAGTCGATAAGAAAAGTGTAGTATATATTCAAAAAGCAATACAGTTATGACATAAAATGAATGCAGTCCCGTTATCACAGCAATCTGGATGGAAAGGTAGACTTTTGCACTGCATTGAGATAAAGTAGGCACAGAGATACTATAATCACAGAATCGCATTCATATGTGGAATCTAAAAAAATTGATGTCATAGAAGTTGGGAAAGAATTGTGGTTGTTCAATGCTTGGAGAGTAGTGGGGCACTAAGTTATAGCTAGACAGTAATAAATACGTTCTCGTGTGCTGCTGTGCAATGCTACAGTTAGCTTTTGCTGTCAATTTGACACATCCCAGAGTAATCTGAGAAGGAACCTTCAATTAAGGAATTGCCCTGACCAGAGAGGCTTGTATGGATGTTTGTGGGTGATTCTCTTGGTTGGTAATTGATGAAACAGTGCTCAACACACTGTGGGCAACATCATTCTTTGGGCAGGTGGTCCTGTGAAATTTTGTTACTGAACAAGAACCCATGAATGAGCCAGCAAGCACTCTTCTCCACAGTTTCTACTTTGAGTAGAGCTCCATGTTGAGTTTCTTCAATGATTTGCCTTAATGATGGACAGTAACCTGTGAGCTGAAATAGACCCTTTCCTTCTTGATGTTGCTTTTGATAAATGTCTTATAGCAATAACAGAATCCAACTAGAGCACACAGTTAGCATCATATATAATGAATCTGTGTTCATAAAACTAGAAGAAAAGATTTTGAATGGATTCACCATTAAATAACTAGTAAATCTGAGGAGTCAGATAAAGGTAAATTGGTTTAAATGTATTGGAATATCACATGGGATCCACACATATGCATGATTTTTACATCTTATGCTGCAGTAAAACTAATTTCAAGTTACAAAAGTCCTGAGGTTGGGTCAGAATCATCCTTGTAGAAAAGTCCGTGTTTCCATACTCTTTGGGGTAGTGTGGTCTGTTGGAGCTGTGGGGTATCAGATCCTACCCTGCCTCTTCCTGTGAGTCTGTGATAATGAAGGAGGGTGCAGAGAGGTCCCCGTTGCAAATGTTCCCTGCAAGAGAACCTACAGTCACGGAAAAGAGCTCAGAGCCACCATCTCAGAGGGATGGCTCTTGCCAGGATGAGACAAAGATCAGTAAAGACTAAGTCACTTCTGAGCACTTATTTTTCATTTTCGAAGGAAGATTTTTTTTTTGACTAGGTTACTTTTCTACAGCTTATATCAACCAGTACGCCAGGGACTTCTTCGAGATATTCTATAGAAATATTTGTCTTTGAAATTTTACTGTTTGGCATTTTCTTTTCTGTCAAATAGTGGTTTTTCACTGAAAGGTATTGTTTGGCAGGTAATTGATTTTTGCCATGTTACCGAATTCTCCACTCAGTAGATGTTCTAATTCTTAGGAAAAAAAGAACAACATTGAAGGAAATCCCAGAGAAGTTATTATGTAAACACTATGTATAGAAAACTAGAAGTTTTCCTGCAGAATGAACCCTGAAAAGAAATACTATTGAGTAAACAGCACACATCCAAACTTCCATGTCTCCTTGTGATTATATTTACATCTGTCATTAAGTATCGTCCATGGGTCGGGTATAGAGTGGGTCATTTTTTTCAGACAATTATGAGCATGCTACTGAATTTTTATAAGAAGGGAAAAAACCCCAATCTGATTCTAAAACACAGAAAACTGTGTCAGAGAGAGTTTAAGTAGTATGGCCAAAAGACTACACTGTTGGTTTATTTCCAAAATCTTTCCTTACCATACTGCCTAGTTTCATATGGATTTGTTCATACTATTAAATAACCTTGAGGCTGGAGAGAGGGCTCAGTGGTTAAGAGCACTGCCTGCTCTTCCAAAGGTCCTGAGTTCAGTTCCCAGCAACCACGCGGTGACTCACAACCATCTGTAATGAGATCTGATTCCCTCTTTCGGAAGAGACCTGGTCAGTCGTCCTCATCAACTTAGACCATGAAACCCATATGAACTAATTCAACAGAACCGCCATATACGAACAATGCTTGCTTCAGCATTGCCAGGGCATAAATTTCATTCATTAAGTAGCCTTAGTTTCTTATCATTGGAAAGATTACCATGCAGCCTATTAGGTGTAGCCACATGAAAGGGTTAATATTTGGCCCTTAAGGTTTGACTTACTATAGCACAGTTTTTGGAGTCATGATATAGACCAGCGGTTCTCAATCTTCCTAATGTTGAGCCCCTTTAATACAGTTCCTCATGTTGTGGTGATCCCACCCCTAAAATTATTTTCATTGCTACTTCATAACTGTAATAGTGTTGCTGTTATGCATCACAATGTAAATATCCATGTTTCCTGATAGTCTTAGGTAACCCATGTGAAAGGGTCTTTTGAGCCCCATAGCTGGAGAACTACTTATAGAAAATGCCACAGTGTATGTCCAACTTGCTTTAACTTGCTGTGATGAAACACTGGCAGAACCAACATGGGGGCAGGAAAGGACTTATTGGTCCCTAGGCCAAGCACAGTTGATCACCAAGGGCAGTTAGAACAGAAATTGAAGCAGACACCTGGATGTAAGAACTGAAGCCGAGACCTGGATGAAGGCTGCTCACTGTCTTGTTTTTCATGGCTTATTCAGCTTGCTTTTCTTTTTTATACAACCTAGGATCCTTGTCCCAGAGGTGGCACAATCCACACTGTGCTTGGCCTTCTCACATCAAAAATCAAGAAAATTCCTTACAGACTTGTTACTGGCCAATCTTAGGAAAGCATATTCTCAATCAAGGATCCCTCTTCTTATATGACCAACTTGACAAAAGTTGTCTGGGTCAACTTGACAAAAACTAACCAGCACAGTATGATATAGAACGCTCTAGTACAGTTTAATATATTAGATAAAGTAGGGATTTGGGCATTGCATGTATAAATTGAGGATATTACCAGTCCAAGGTATGGTATGGTTGTAGGGAAGGTGGGTTTTTTTTTTGTTTGTTTGTTTTAATTGTAGATATGAGGAAGAGGATAGTCAGAGAAATCTTAGACTATCCAGATCAGGAAGAAAATCTGGAGACTGAATACGAGCAGCAGAATTAGCTGGAGAGCAAGAAAGGAAGAGAACAAAGAAGGCCAAGAAAATGCATCAAGAGAGACACGAGAATACACGGCCAAAATGGCAGGGTTATGTAGGAACAGGGGGAAGGGAAGCCTGTTAAGATGGAGTTTAGGATAGGGAGCAGAGTAATTAGAGCTGAGGAGAGCCAGGGTGCCAGCTTGGACTCTGTAACTGAGGAGGCCAGCATACACTTTGGTAAGCTAATAGGCACCTCAACCAATTGCCCTGAGTTTCTTTAGGACCTGACATATAACATAGTATATAGTCCAATTTATTTAATACTATGCACTGTAGCATGTTCAATAGTGAGTTCATACCAAGGGTGTAAGTTCATGAATGATAGTTTGACATATTGGTTTATACACATCTTACTCTGTACTGCTAATCTGTAATCTTGGATACAATGAAGAATTTGAAAAGCTACGTATAACTTTGCAGTCTGTCATTCCAGGAGAGAAGGACATCAGAGCTCTTATGATGAGAGAAGCACATATGGAATTTAAGACCTGGATTCTGTTTTCAGCTCCCTCACTTGCTCTTTGTAACTTTGCCCAATTTTAGTCACCTCTGTTTTCAGCTGCTTAGTCTATGGCATGGGACTGATTATAACTGCTTCCAGAGTTATGATGAGAAAATCACTTAATACAATTACAAATAAATACATCTATTATATGACTACTATATCCAGCCAGACACACCGATAAACTTTTAGAGTGCATAGATTAATGAAAATTTTACTCTTGTCTTTACCATGAAGGAACTTCCTGTCTCCCTCTGCCCGCCCACTTCTCTTTCTGTGTTGCATGCTTGTAAATGTGCAGGCATTTGAGCAAGGGTATGCATACAGAGGCAAGGGCAGGAGTCAAGTGCCTTGCTTAGCTATCTCTAGTTTTTGCCTCAACCCAGGAACTCTTCTCACTGAGGGTGAAGCTTATGGTGCAGACTAAATGGCAAGCCAGTGAATCTCTGTGTCAGCTTTCTCTCTCCCTCAATGTTGGGTTGTAGGGACATGTAGTCATATCTGGCTTTCACTGTTAGGTCTAAAACCAAGAAAATTGCTAAATAAGTTATCTATTTAACATATAAAAGCAGACCTGGTCATCGGGTTCTTCCAACATCTCCCAGTCCCTACCTGTTATAGGGTACAGCTGGTATACCCTGTTCCAGCTACCCTAAACCTTTCCAGCCCAGGGACTGCACTGCCCTTGCCTCAGCTTCCCTTCCCCACATAATTCTGCCATTGTGGGTACTTTTTACTCTTCTGAATCTCTCCCTCCCCTCACCCTTCTCCTCACTTGGCTCAGTTCAGGGTTCTGTTTACTCTGGACTCTCCTAGATGTCCCTACTGTTATTCTTTGCTATCACTTTAAGAATTAACCACGCCCACCTCAGCCACTTCGGCCCTCCCTCGCCACCATCTTTTCTCTCTCTCTCTCTCTCTCTCTCTCTCTCTCTCTCTCTCTCTCTGGTGTGTATGTGTATGTGTGTGGATGCGTGCGTGTGCATATGTGTGTTTGTTTCGTCTCGTATGTACCTGTGTCTTTGTTTTCTCTCTGTTTTCTCTCCTTTAAGCAATAAATGTCTCCCTCTTCTTTAAATAATACTATGTCCTATGAGCCTTTTGTCCGCCATAACCGCCCGCCTGACTCCCTGGCCGCATGGCACTGCAGGGACTCACGGCCATCCTTGCCGGACTCCGTGAGCCGCCCGGGACTTTCCATCATCATATTTATTTTTTAAAAGAACAAAACCTACTACCTCTGTCTACGCCCCCTCTTTTATTGACAATAAACCATCTCTTCTACCGTACTTAAGAGTGGTCATGGCCTTTACTTTTATTTCCTTTTTCCATTTGCATTGGCTAAAAAAAAGATTTAGACTTGGGTACTCAGGCTTCCAGAATAAGTGCTCTTTCCCACTGAGCTGTTACCACAGGCCAGGGAGATAAGAGGGAAATAAAGAAATGCATGCACCCAGTGTAATGTGAAAAGTGATATTGAAACCAAATGGACAAATGTTACAGAAACACCAAGGAGAAAGTCTAGCCTTCTTCTATCAACGACCCCTACAGGCAGGAGGCTCATCTGTCCAACCCAGTGTTAGCTGAATAAATGATGGACTCACGCGGGTTGAGGAAGATGCTGAGGAGTAAATCTTTCCACGTTGATTCTTCCAGTTTCTCATTTCCCCCTCCTTGCAAAAGCAAATCAGTCCCCCTCCCTCCCCAGACTTCTTCCTGCTGGGCTCTTCAGCGGCCTCTTGTTTTGCAAATTAACTAACCCTTTGTCTTCTGGCTCACCTGAAGTCTTTGAGTATAACTCAGTCCTTTGGTTTCTTTGAACCTACATTCTTAGGTCTAGCTCAAAAACAGGTTCCTCTCCTTTCTGACTTTTCTCTCACATTAAAGACTTTAATGTTCTTTAGGGGGTATCTTACTCCTCTTGGATAATACCAACTCTCTTGGGTTTAACTATTGGTTTAGGAGGTCCTTTGGGTTGCTTTCATTGGCTCATAAAGAAACTGCTTTGGGCACTTGATAGGGCAGAACTTAGGTAGGCGGGGAAAATTAAATGGAATGCTGGAAGGAAGAAAGCAGAGTAGGAAGAACGCCACGAAGCCATCAGAGTCAGACATGCTGAATCTTTCCCAGAAAGTCACTACCACGTGACAATATATAGATTAATAGAAATGGGCTAAATCAAGATGTGAGAGTTAGCCAATAAGAAACTAGAGCTAATGGGCCAAGCAGTGATTTAATTAATACAATTTCTGTGTGGTTATTTCAGGCCAGGATGAACAAGCGGGCCCTCCTCCAACAAACTATTGATCTTGACACCTAACTTTCAGCTGTAGAACAGAACTATCTCTTGAGATTGCTACTAGTCTTTTTTTTTCTAATGAAAATTCACTGGGCACACACAATTTTAAGATATTTGAAATAGAAGATACCATTTGTTTCTCAAGTGTAACAGTTGTTCTGGTGCTCTCCTGTGGCCACCAGTTCAAGGGCTGTCACTTCCAGTCAACCACAGGAGTCACACCCAGCTCTTTTTTTTCTCACATGTGGCTTGGAGGATTACAGAAGTGCCTTCAAAACTGGGCAGGGTCATGTGACTCTAGTCAGAGGACCGAATGGCAGATGTCCTTCAGACCCACATCAAGGCTTGAATGTCCACATTCTATCCTCCGAACATTGTGTCTCATGATCTCTCTTTACAGGATGGTTCTCCTTCCAAATGATAGAACTCCAACATCTGGTCCACTGAATGGCTCTGGAACAGACCCTCACCATGAGAATGCGTGGGGATGCTGGTGCTTGTGACGTCAGCATGATCTAACTACTCCAACCTCATCTGATAAAAATAAGAATTATTTCAGATGTGCAGTTTTTGTTGTTTCTATTTCCTTTTTATTTTCCTGCTTGTGATGACATTCCTGGATTGCTTTCATAACCTCCTAGGTGAGCTCACTCACCGCTCACATCTTTGGGATTCTCATATCCATTTTTCACATACCCACTGGAATGTTTAATTTAAAATGCAAACATGTCAATGTCACTCCCAGCTTGAAATCTTTTTATGATCGTTCATTAGCTATAACAGTAATTTTTGAAGCTTATTCAAGTTAACTGATGCTCTGGAAATCAATTTTTCTAAAAGACTAATGTTCTCAGTTCTAGAAGATTAGTCAGCCAAGTGTATCATCTTGGAGGCCATTTGACAGATCCAGGTCAGCTGCTAAAGCATCACGTGACAAGGAAATCAATAGAGGTGTTTTTAAACATCCTTTCCTGGAATTATGGGACACCTAGCAAGTTTTTAAAAGAACTTCTTTGGGACACATGGATTTCCCTGGGAAGGAAAAGTAGATGAGATCTCCTGTATAAACTGAGGGTGGGCGGGGAAAGTGTCAAGGGTAGGGGATGCAGGGGATAGAATCATGAGGGACTGGGGTGTCACAGGGGAGAGAGTAATGAAAGAGATATCTTGCTAGAGGGGGCCATTTTGGGATTAGGGAGATACGTGGTGCTAGGGAAATTCCCAGGAATCCACAAGGATGACCCCAGCTGACTTCTAGCAATAATGGAGGGGTGTCTGAGCAGACCTTTTACTGTAATCAGACTGGTGACTACCCTAGTTGTCATCGGAGAGCCTTTTTCCAGGAACTGAAGGAAGCAGGTTCAGATATCCACAGCCAAGCTCTGGCTGAGCTCCAGCCGTCCAGTTGTAGAGAGGGAGGAGGGATTGTACCAGCAAAGTGGTGGGGCGGGTACAAGATCGTGATGACAGAGGAGGGGGGAGCCTACAGAGACAGCTTACCATGGACAGCCGGGGAACATGTATGGGACTGACCTAGGCCCTCTGCATGTGGGTGACAGTTGTGTAGCTTGGTCTGTTTGTGGGGTCCCTAGCAGTTGGGCCAGGTCCCTGGTGCATGAGCTGAGTTTTTGGAACCTATTTCCCATGTTGGGTTGTCTCACCCAGCCTTGATGCAGGGAGAGGAGCTTGGTCTTGCTTGATATGCCATACTTTGTTGACTACCATGGGAGGCCTGCCCCTTTCCAAATAGAGGAGAAGTGGATTGGAGGTAGATGGGAGGTGTGGGAGGGAATGGGAAAAGAGGAGGGAGGGGAAACTGGTTGATATATAAGATAAATGAAAAAAAATTTAATAAAAAAGAATGTTCTTTAACATTAAAATGCTGTAATAGCATCTAACTCATTGTCTGGCCTAACACAGAATTCTGTAATAGTCTAACTCTAACTTATTCTATGTCCTATTACAGAATATTTTAAGTATCTAACTCATTGTCTGTCCTCGTGTAGAATACTGTAGTAGTGTCTATCATGTTCTGGCTTACAAGTCCATTTGTGAGCAGCCCTTGTCCATCCCTCCAGTTGCTTTTCCTTCCACCATCTGCAGCTGATACTTCAGGGGCATTGAGTGTGCATAGATCAAGCATGTCCTGCCTTCAACAGCGCCCAGAATGCAATGGTCTTAATCTCATGCAAGTCTTCTTTACTGCTGCTGCCCCAGTCTTTAGGCTGAGTTCAGATGATGCTTGCCACAGACTGGGAAGCAAGGCTTGCTGTTAATACTAATTCTTACCTCCCGCCTTGGCACCTGTTGAAATCAGAATGGCGGCAGCAGCCTCCCTGAAAATTCTCGTCCACTCTGTTCCGGTCGCTAAGTCACTTCCAAATAAATAGTTCTTCTTGTTGTGGGGCCAGATGCACGTTCCTGCTGGGCTTCGAGTAGCACATTTCAGCCTCTCGTCAGCACACAATATTGTTCAAACAAATCAGTCATAGATACCAGAGGATTCCTGACTCCCGGTGCTACAAAGACTGACCCCTTGCTTGAACACTTGCTTAAGCACATCTTTCCTGAGAGCGACCCTTATATCGGCTGGGACGGGTATATAGTATCTTTCCTTCTTAATCTAGGCTGTGAAAAAAGCCACTAAGGGTGACTCAGCTCATTTGCCCACTAGCAGGTGTCAGATGTTCAGCCATCCCATAATTTTAGGGCAGGAATCCTCTCGCGAGCAACCGCAACTGAGATTTCTCCTCAGATCTTGTCTTCTAGCTCCCCTGCCCCCGTCCCAAACACCACACACTTTCCCTTGGGCTGCCAGAGTATTGCAAATGCTTCACTGTAAATCTTTCCATGCTTGTTTCTCTTGGGTTGTATTCTTGTTGATGTTGGGGACCACAGCTTCCTTAGCCAGTAGTCTTGGTCACCTAACCTTGGGCATTCTTGTCATGAAGCTATTTATAAATCTGATGATAGTGTTAGACAATATGGATGACTGAGGACTTTTCAAAACTTTCCTCAAAGTTTTGGAAGACTGGTCTTGTCCTTCTGTGAAGAAATTAGGCTCTGATGAGAGCATTTTCTTTAAGAGCACAGAGCATATTAGGAAGCACACCCGAATCTTGAACTTGGGTGTGTCCGTTCATATTGTCTGTCATCTTATGTGCAGTTGATGTTCTGCTCTTCTGAGTCACTGAGCCTGTGATGCATCAGGTGAACTGGGGACTTAACAGTGAGAGCTAGGCAACTGGGAATTTGTCTCTCAAGTAAGGTGGATGGGGCACAATAGGTAGAAAGTACTTAATATCCTGAAGAGATCTACACGCAGAGGGAACCTTATGTCTGCTCCTGGATATATTGAAGAGCTAGGGACACTAATATTTCAAACTTTTTCCAACTCCCCCTCAAAAAAAAAAAAGAATAGAAAAAAGAATTGGGAAGATTGTGAGGCCATGAGGAGATAAATGTAAGAGGAAATTGAAAAAGTTGTTAGCATAGAGCATATTGTGTTATTTTTTTTAATTAAAAATATTCTGAGAGCCCGACTGTGGTGATACATGCCCTTAATCCTACCTAGCACCCAGGAGGTAGAAGTATGCAGCTCTCTGTGTGTTCAAGACCAGCCTGGTCTGCAGAGGGAGTTCCAGGACAGTCAGGGCTACAAAGAGAAACCCTGTCTTGTAAAAGCAAAAACTAACCCCTTCATTTTTTTTCTGGGATAATATTTCTATGAGGCTAGGCTTCCTTTCCTGAGTAGCTGGGAATACAAGCAACAGGAGGCAAGGGATTCTTGTGCTCACAGATAAACATCAGGGAACCAGGAATGTTAAACACACAGGGTTGTTCTTCCAAGGGAGGGATGTATAACTTACTATTTGCCCAAAAGGCTTGGAGCAGATATGGCTAATAGCCTGGCGACCTTTGCGCTATCTGTGGGTTGGGACTATATCAGATCTTCCTTGAACCCTTATCATGAGCTTGTTGATCTATATATAGATCCTATTGTGACAGAAGATGTCACGTGTATTCAATCTATAGAAACTACCTCTGTGGAAGGTGCCACATGTACTTTACAAAGAGTTCCAATGTACTCACATCTTATCCTTGATTATGTACATAGTATTGAGTTAATTATCACCAGGAAATATTTTACAAAATTATGTGTGCTTTCGTATGCCTAAAATATATTACTCAGGTTTAGACTCCTGAAGTTTGAACCAATACTGACTACTTAGTCACGTGGACCTGAACTGCCTTCTTGCCTCTCACAGATCATCATTCTGCTGGTCGTGGTGATGCCAGAGATCCCCACACAAGCTTGTGCTCCCTAGCCCAACTATCATGGAGAATCTAATGATCTCCTCTTCTCTCTGATGTCAGAAAAGAACAAATCACTTCAAGTTTCAGAATAACTGCAAAAATAAAGCATTTAGTGCTTCATCCCCATGATGATAATTTACTTAGCCAAGAGGCTGTGGGTGTGTCTTTGAGCGTGAGATTGCTATCACAGGGTAGGTAGGAAGAAAGAGGGGCAGAGGGGAGTGGCCAGCTACCCGCAAGTTGGGGAAGATCAGGTTTCAACTGCTTAAGTGAATCATCTAATAGGGTTACCTGTAAATTCTAATGTACCAGAAAAAAATTTAGTTTAGTAATTCTCAAAGCCAGGGTATGTATATGTATGTGAATCCCAAGGCCAGGGTGTATGTGTGTGTGTGTGTTTGTGTTTGTGTATGTATGTGTGTGTGTGTGTGTGTGTGTGTGTGTGTGTGTGTGAGAGAGAGAGAGAGAGAGAGAGAGAGAGGGATTTTCAAGACTCCTTTCCCAAATTCACTTACATATTAAAGAAAAAGGCAGTGTTTAAGACTTGCCTTATAGAGGGAACTAGTCAGATTGGATTGATGGTAGATTGTGGCAGATTAGAATTTTAAACAGAATTCTGCCAGTGACAGAATGTGCCTGGATAGTAATGAGTTGCCTAGAGAGAGCCTCAGAGATGCTCTCGTAGCCAGGGGAAGAGACAGAATGCCCAGTTTGTGTTCATGCAGTACTGACTGCTCAGTAAACTAGTCATCTAAGTTGACTGATGAAAGGACAGCCTCAATTGCTCTATAAAAGGGAATTTAATTTGCCTAGTGAGATGTGGAAGGAAGTTTTGTCTAGTTCTAATAGAAATGTCCAAGATCTTCCCACCAATTGCTAATTGCAGTTGGTTCCTAAGCAATTTGCTGTCCTTGGGATGTCAATCTTAAAAATTTAGAGGGAACTGTTATACTTGCTTCCACTGGAAGGTAGACCCTGCTGGAACAGGCAGCTTAATCTTGTCCCGATCAAGTTTTCTAGAAGTTCATCTGCACTGAAGTACAGGACATACCTGTTTGTCACCTGGCACATGTACAATTGCCCAGAAACCTAAAGTCAATTAATATAGCCACGCTTGTTTTTGCCAAGTCTTAATGCTGTTTAATTTAGCCACTATGTAGTCATTGTTCTGAGTGTAGTCTAAGGTGTTCTGTGATGTCTTTCTTGTCTTTAGTTTAGGAGCCTGACTCTAAAGATGATTATTGATTCCTTTACTGAATTCTAAGTGGCTGTTTTTGTTAACATTGAGCATAAGGTTGTTTGAGTCTTGTCTTTTTCTCCAAATTATCCTCTCTCCGCTATTTCAATGGAAGTTAATCTTGGGCAAATTAAGAAACTGAAGAGAAGCATCTGTATGATATCTATATTTATATCCTTTCTTTCACTCACCTTGTTTTCAGTATGAAATACAGGAAACAAAGGAAAGCTACCGCGGTAGCAACTATACCCACAATTCTGAATTTGTGAAAAGTAAGCCTTTCCCCATAGCCATCATCCATAGGATGATGTCTCCACTCCCGAGTGTTGTTGTGGATTCATGCCTTCAGTAATCATGGGTGTAGGGGCCCTCCACCAGGTTCCCAGAACATCTGAGCAGGCAAAGTATTTATGAGTCACAAAGGAATGTGGAGAGTAACTCCCCCCTCTTTTGTTGAGGTCCAGAGAGATTAACAGACTTGATTGAATTTATAGTGTTGAGGGATGACAAGTTTGAAATTAGAAAAAAAAAAAAGAATGAAAATGTGGATAGATTTGCCTCTTGGTCTAATAACTTTCATGAAAAACTTATCAATATTACTCAAGAGATTTAGGGATGTGTGTGTATGTGTGTGTGTGTGTGTGTATGGTGTATGTGTATGTGCGTACATGCATGCGTGTAAAGAGAAAAGAAAGATAAGTGAAGATATCGTTATTGCAAATGTGTTCTGGACACAAGAATCTGTCTAGAAGAGTGTGGCTCCATTTCACCGAAAGGGAAACAGGAGCTCAGGTGCGTTGGGACTTGTCTGAGGTCCTGGAAGTCAGTGGCAATATGAGATCAAGTTCTGTTCTGAGCTAGCTTCTCTCTTATCCTTTCTAAGCTATGTTAATCCTTTGCTGTAATCAAGAAAATGTATTAATATTCCCTAATGAATTAGTAAAAATCAACAGTATATTCATACATGCAAGGGTATTATACACAAAGGTATAATTCTAGCACCCAGGAGGTTGAGGTAGGAGAATTTTGAGTTTAAGGTCAGACTGTGAATCTGTCTCAAAACCAATGAAACACACAAGTAAAATGTGTTCACTTCATGAAAAGAGTCATGCGTTCCTCAGACCAGCAGCTCCAAAGCTGTGTGACGTCTCTCTTTCTCAATGTCGCACCAAGTCTTGGGTCAGTCAACTGGACATCTGCCGCACATACAGACTTCATTTCTCCCAGATCCTTTATTCTTTTACCCAAGATGCCTTTTTAAGCTCCCTGTGGTTTATCTCAATATTTCTGGTAGGTCATGTGCTAAATAATTAATCCACATTGCCAATATTTTTATCTGCCACTTAAAGTCCTTTCAAGTACGCCTTCCTCCAAACATCTCACTGCCTACCAACCAACGTACCCTAAGCTGCTTCACAGCATACCACCCTAGGCACTGTCAGAAAAACAGAAGCTCAATGCATGATTCATAGGCAACTCTGTCAACCAAAGGAAGCTCAAAGGTGGTAGTTCTCAACCTTCCTAATGCTGCGATGCTTTAATACAGTCCCTCATGCTGTGGTGACCCCCCCAACCATAAATTACTTTTGTTGCTACCTCTTAACTGTAACTTCGTTACTGTTATGAATCATAATGTAAAAAACTGATATGCAGGATATCTGATGTGACTCCAGTGAAAGGGTCATGTGACTTTCAAAGGGGTTGTGACCCACAGGTTGAGAAGCATGTCTCTAAGGAGTTAGCGGTCCCAATTTGTTGGAATAACCTAAGGAAAGGGATAACCAGGCTGCCTTTTCTTGCCTGTTCATAGAGATCTTTACCTGTCCACCAAGGAAACTGATAACCAATTATTCTTCTACCACAAATGAGTCAATGGGTGCAGGAAAGCTCAATTCAAGTAAATGCTTGACTTCCCTGGCATTCTGTTATCCTGCACACCAACTCTTTGTAGTACCTATTCTGTCTCCAGCCTTCGTCCTGCCAATGGCCATGTAGTGTTGTTTCCAAGTGTACTTACTGAGTAGGACACAAGCTAAGCTGCTAACTTTGTATTAATTATTGGGAGTCTAGGGTAAGAAAGTGGCTCCAATTCAAGAGGATATGTAGAATCGCTTCCTCATGACATAAAATCTAAAACTTATAGACACTGACACACAATAGCATATGGAACCAATGAATTATGGAATATAAATCATAGTTCTGATTGTTCCATGATTTACAGTCTTTAAAGGTCTCCATCATGACAGACAGCAAAGCCAAAGAGCAGCCAAGAAGCCCGAGTGCCGTCTCCTGTCCACCTCTGCTGCATGGCATTATTCTGCTGCTGAATAAAGGAGGAAGTTTTTTTTTTAAATTGGAGGTATGATTGAGATATATTTCCATTCTCCACCTTATGCTATTCCCTAATGTGGGGCCTCTCTAGTAGTGGATAAAATTAGAGATTCAGTTTGGAGCCAGATTGTGGACCTTAAATGGTTGAATTTATCCTGTGGACAATGAGAAGCAGCTGAGGCTTCTAAAATCAGTGGGTAGCATAATGAGAATGTCTTTACAGAGAAAATAATCTGGCAGTAATGCGGAGAACAGATAGGCGGAACACAGCACTGGAGGAAGAGACGCTAGTTAAGAATTTCGTCTGCAATAATTCACACCTATCTTTTAATTTGAGGGCTATTAGGAGGCACTCTGCTACCTGGGTGAGCTACAGTATATATTCTAGGAGAGGTTAGTGTGTGAGGATGCACCTGCATGCACAGGGGAGAGATCCAGGTCTTGGAAAATTGGTGAATAAATTGGAGTGAGAGAGAAAGTTAGACACATTCCATATAAAGCGATGTCATACAGTTCTGAATTCATTAGAGTGGGAACCTCTGGGGAAGACCCTGAGTACTAAGGCAGAAAAGGCTATGGTTGCATTTACCCATGACATACTTCCTACTACTGTGCCCACCAGGGTCCCAGCCAGAAACAGATGGTACACTAAGAGTAAGCAAATTGAGGAGCTTATCAAATGGCAGTCTATAACCATAAGGGCAGGGCTCAAAGAAGCCAAGGAACCAGGGACAGCCAGGCATCCCAGGAGGCAATAACAGCTTAGAAATTGTTTGGCAACTGCTCATTGGAGGAAAGGTCATGCCTGGAACTTGGAGGGAGAAACTGCAGGAGAGGGTCAACCGGCAAGAGACCACTAGTAAGAGGGGTGGACTCAGTCCCTTCCTGCCAGTGATGGAACTTCAGGCATACTCAGACCTCACCTTCTCCTCATGCTTTGATATTCCATCCATGGCATGACCTGGGAAAGCACCCAAAACACAGAGGGTAAGAACATCCTATGGGAGTCATCCTCCCCTACACACAGCAGAGGAAGAAGAGAGACATAGGGGAGGACTCTTTTTTTTATTATTATTAAAAAATTTCCGCCTCCTCCCTACCTTCCATTTTCCTCCCCCTCCCCCAAATCCCCTCCCTTTCTCTCTCCAGTCCAAAGAGCAGTCAGGGTTCCCCTCCCTGTGGGAAGTCCAAGGTCCTCCCCCCTCCATCCAGGTCCAGGAAGGTGCTCAACCAAACAGACTAGGCTCCCACAAAGCCAGTACATGCAGTAGGATCAAAACCCAGTGCCATTGTCCTTGGCTTCTCAGTCAGCCCTCATTGTCCGCCACGTTCAGAGAGTCCGGTTTGATCCCATGCTTTTTCAGTCCCAGTACAGCTGGCCTTGGTGAGCTCTAGGGGAGGACTCTTAACAGGAGTCTCCCTAATGCTACCGAGAGTTCAAGCTTATGGTGGTGCTACAATCCTAAGAAAATATCTCCATGGTCTTTCCTTTATCCTGGAAATGTTAAAATTTGACTAATTTGAACTAAGTAATTGACTGATAAGTTAATGAATGATAGATAAAAGGATAGGGGGATATATAAATGGTTGACCAAACAATTAAATGAAAAAGAGTAATTTTTTCCCCAAGTAGAGCCATGGGCTCACCATTCCTGAGCTATAGAGGTTTCCGCTGGCAGCTGTCATCATATTGTAGGCAGTCATGCTAGCTGAGCTGAGCTAAAGACAAAACCAGAAAAAAATTCCTTAAAGTTTTTTTTTTTTTTTCTATTCTAGGTCAGAGGGACCTCCTGACAGCGGCGGAGGGGCAGAATACCTCTTCACACGGCAGTGGTTTACTGGGCTCTTTTCTCTTTGTTCCATTGCTTCAGTTCACTTGGTAACACTGAGAACACATTCTATGCCACGCACCAGTGTCTTGATATTATTTTAGAATTTCTTGTTGCCATGGAGTGCGTTGATTACTTGTATTTTTTCATATTTCTATTTTAGCTTGTTCTGACTTATTCTTTATGATCCCCGTCTTTCCTTGTCTTTATTTTCTATCTCATTTTTTCCCTATTCCACTTTAAGAAGAAAATAAATTTTAAACAGCCTTTGAAAGAATTTTTTTTGCAGCTTCTAAGTACCGCTTTTAACTTGGATTTTCTTGTTTTAGCTTTCATCTCCCATCCTCTGACTTTCATGCTTCCAGCTCTGTATCTCACTGGCTCTGACCCTTTCATGTTTTCTTTATTTATGCTGGGCTTATCTTTAATCTTTTATCCCTTACTTTCATGTTTTGCCTTATAAATCTCATTGGCTTTAGTTTTTCTCTCTTTTGGTTTTCCTCTTCTTCTATTGTTTAGGTCTCATTTGTATTGAGTTTAGTGTTTGTTTGTTACAATTTTGTTTTGTTTTCTTATGTTATAGTAATTTTTAGCCTTCGTTTGATGATTTTATTTCCTTCAATTTAGCTTCCTTCTTTGCTTTTAGCAATTTATCATAACATTCTAGGTTTTCTCTCCTCTCTTTTATTGCTCCATCCATTTTTTCTTTCAGAATTTATTTTATTATTTTAAGTTGGATTTTATGGTTACAAGAAGGGTAGAAGTTTGGAGATGTGGGAGAGCCTATAAACTAAACTTGAAGATTATATAGCTCTCTGCCTTCGTGTTTTTTACCCTTTCAGGGGCTACTCAGTTTAGTGAGATAACTTCCTCCAATGCTCACACTAGAATTTTGAATAAAAAAAGTCTCTTGGCTTTGTTACTGTTTTCTGCTTTCTATTAGCTGCAGTAGTAGCTTTGTTGGTATTCTAGTCTGTGAAGTTTGCGTGTGTAAGTTTAGATCACCTCATTGTTGAGGTGAATGCATCACCCATTGGGAAGCAGGCTGGCCTCTCTCCTCCCTTGATCTCATGAGTGTTGTTGAGATGGCCAGTTCATGGATCAGAATGTTTGTCTGTTCAGATACAATGTGTTCTGGGAAGCCAGCCATGATTGGTGCTCATTCCTGTTAGCCCTATCAATGTGAGTCTCTCTGTGATCTCTTCATTTTCTCTTCGGGTCCAATAGTGACAGTCTCCTCTGGCACTCTAAGTACCAACTCTGCCTGGAGGTATGTAGGAGCCTGACTACCATCATCATGATGGCTTCCTTTTGGTCGTTTTCTCAAGATGGACTTCTTCAATTTAGTGGAAAATGACCCTCAAGCCTATCTTTACTAACATTACAAAGGACAAGAGCCAGCAACATATCATATTTCTGTTCTACTCAAGTGACCTTGGGACCAAAAACATACGGGATTTTACTTCTTGTTTACGAGTATCCTAAAAGTGACCTTGGGACATGACTAGGCCTTTTTCCTCCCTAAAAGAAGGCCTCACACTGAAGCAAAGGCTAGTCTGAAACTTACACAATTTTGACACTATGTTTCCTCCACTCTTTCCAGTGCTGTGACTATAGGGAAGATAAGTACACTTGGCTTAGAAAACTGGTCATGTCGCTTTCCTTTTAATTCAACGGTATAGCAGTGTGCAGCTACAGTGAGCTTTGAAAACACAGGCAGGTAAGAGGGAAGACTGACTGATGCTCAGGCCTGGCACAATATTTCCATCCAAATCACTAGCATACATAAAGCTGGTCTAATCTCTATTAGATAAGAATATGCTTATCTAATAGATACAGAAGTAGATAATAGATACAGAGTGTACTATTCTAGAATATAGGGTTCAGAGCATAGGGCCTGGAGAAGATCAGATTCAGATCCAAGTTACAACGTTCACTAGTTTGTGACACCATGGAGAAGTTACTTCAACTCCCTTTTCTCCATCTCCGCAATTCTCAAGTAGGCAGAAAAAAATTCATTTGGATGTTTGCTACCTTACCCAGCACATTATAATTTCTCAAAAACACTTTTATGTAAAGTTTAAAAGTCAGTTCAGTTTTCCATCTCTCTGATCTATTCTGTGATTGAGTCCCACAAATATATGTGTACAAGGCATACACACACACACACACACACACACACACAGACAGAGAGAGAGAGAGACAGAAAGAGACACAGAGAGAGACACAGATACACACACACACATGATTTGGGTTTCCTTTCTGTATGCTATGAATATGTTTCATTACCATTGGTTAATAAAGAAGCTGCTTTGGGTCTATTGCAGCACCGAATAGAACAAGGCAGGAATTCCAAGCAGAGATAGAGGAGAAAAATGACTGCTGAAGTTGCCTAAAGAATGTGATACAGTCCTTCAGGGTTCCTGTTTCATGAAAGAGTCTGCCAGACATTCTGCAGGACACAGAAGAAAGTGAAAAACTGTCAATATAGGCAAAACAGTCTTTCAAATTTTCTGCTTCATGGATAAGTCTGCCAGATACTATGGGCCTGTAGGTTGAAGATGGATGCCCCAATTTTACAGATTGGTGACTGTCCAGGTAGTGAGATGGTTCTGTCAATTCTAGAGTTTTGGAAGTTTCTTATAATGCACTTCCTGTTTACTGAGGTAATAATATATCCTTCTGATTCTTCTGGAGTCTTTGATGGAGTTGAAGAAAGATAGTTATAATTATAAAAAATATATTAGATATAAAACTTTAGACTCACAAAGATAGGATAGATGATAGAGTATTTCCTTAGTTTGCCAAATGTAAATGGACTAAATATTGTAACTATAATGTTTGCTTGATAACTGTTTTGTTATATGTAATTTTACTATGTTAAAATTGAAACCTTCCTTTTCATTTAGGCAGAAAAGAGGAGGTGATGTGGGATTCCTCTGTGTATGCTGTGAACATGTTTTATTACTACTGGTTAATAAAGAAACTGATTTGGGCCTATGTCAGAGCAGAATAGAGCAAGTGGAAATTTCAAGCAGAGATAGAGGAAAAAAGAAGGTGGAGTCAGGAAGATGACATGTAGCTGCAGCAGGAGACAGATGTCAGATTCTTACTTGAGAAGCCACAGCCTTGTGGTGATACACAGAATAATAGAAATGAGTTAATTTAAGATGTAAGAGCTAGCGCTAGCTAGAAACACACTAGAGTCATTGGTCAAGCAGTGTTGCAATTAATAAAGTTTCTGTGTGATTATTTTGGGCCTGGGTGGCTTGGAAACAAAAAGCAGCCTCCTACTACACACACACACACACGCACGCACACACATACTTGGTGCAGTCACTGAGGCACACACACATACTCATGCACACATGCACACACACATGCATGTGCACAGACACACTCAGTGCATTCACACAGGCACACATCCTTTTGGTTTATTCTGGTACTTCACACACTCTGCTCCAAGGTGTCCCACACACATTCCTTCCCAGCATTTCCCATGTGCTAGCTAGGAGTATCTCTTTATGTATAGTCTTACCCTGTTTTCCAATGAACGCAAGAAGGTCAGGAATTTGTCCTATTCACCATGCTATCCTTAACATCTCACAGCATAGTTGGTAAATGGTATGAGTTTAATAAATATTTAATGGAAATGAGGTTCGAAAACCTTTCAATGGCTATGTTGTAAGTATATTAAGGGAAAATTGCTTTACTTCAACAGCAACATAGAGACAATATGCTAGGTTTTTTTCACCATGCTCTGTCTTTTGAGATACTAGGTGGAAGGGAAATTCCTGCAGTTGAAATTGTAACTGAATGAATAATTGTCCAAAAGATAAAGGTCCCAGAATTCCATGAGAACGTCTTATCAATTATAAACTAAGTAGTTACTCCCTTGGTCCATGCTCAGATGCTGGAACTCCACATGAGAATCTCATCACTGGCTTAGAAAAGGGGCTGATGCTGAAGCGCTGTCACCAGAGATTTAAAACCCACAGCTGAAGTCTCGCCTGTGCCACTTCTTTCTGGTTACCACTCTAAGCTCTTTCTGTCTGACAACCAGATTCCTGCAGCTGCCCAGAGTTCCTGTCTCCGTTACCCACTCCTAGTGCTGAGTTTGTCATAAGCCACGTTGACTGGGACCCTTGCTCGACTTCATCCGTCTTCAGTCCTCATGTTGCTTGACTTCTAGCAGCACCTGAGCCTGCTGTCCTCGATTCACCCCTAACATGAGTTTTTCTTGGCTGTTGTCCTATGCACGTACTTGCTTCTTTAATGGCTGGGTCCCAGCACTGCTCTTCTCCTTGGGTAAATTAACTATGTTTGCGGCTGGAGCTCACTTCTCTTCTGATGAATTCCAGCTTAGACTTCCCTTCGGAGCAGTGAAACTGTAGTTCCAGCATCCACAACTCCAGTAGATGAAGTCATGTCAGGACGTGACCTCTCCATCATCTATCCAAACTTGTTGTCCACCAAGTGGGCATTGGTCAGAAAATTTGGAGTTACCTATGACATCTTATTTTTGAACTCTCCCAAAAAATTACCATCATTTTCTGGACTATCTCGTGAATCAGTCCAGACTTCTCTATGAGCCCTGATGTTATTTCCATCACATCTGGTTGGAGCTACTGCACTGTCCTCTAAAGAGGCCTCAGTGCTTCCACTCTCTGCTTTCTTTTTTTTTAAGTAATTTTATTAAATTATAAAAGTTTCCATTTACGCCCCTCTTCCCAACACCCTCCCACTCCCCCCCTCTCCCTCTCCTCCTCCCTCTTTGTCCCTAAGGTCAGTCAAGTTTCAGTTCTGACTTCAGATTCATGTGATCTCTGTTGAGAAACTCAACAGTTCTACTCTGGAGTGTTCTAATTGATAAGTGCAAATAATGACAACATTTATCCTTTCAGAATTCCTGTGAAAATCCAATGACTTAACACATATAAGGCTTTTAGAATAATGCCTAGTACATAGTAGGTATTTAGTAAAATTATTAAATTATTTTTAGTTTTTCTCTGATTATAGCTTTCCTTGCCAGGCTGCCTCATAAAAGAGTGACTTCTCCATCACAATCATACAGATTCTTGACTTAAAGCTTACTTTACTTTGCATGTAATAACACACACAGCATTTGAAGAGTATTTTGAGTGTGCAAACTTAGATTTAAAAGAAATACAGTAAACTACCAATTGTAATAGTGGATTATATGTACTGAATTAGGAGGGATGCTATTTGTAGGACTCACAGTGAGGCATTTTGGTTTACACCATAGAATCGCAGTATCAACTCTCTAATAGAAAGTGTCTTTAAAAGAGGGATTTATCTGTACGTCTACCTCCACCAGTTTTACTGAATTCTACCATTAGAACTCAGGGGTAGAGGAGCCTTGTATTATTAATGTAGGCAGGATACTCTATCTTGTTACATGTAATTATTTCATTAGACATAGTAGAAGTTTGGACTCCAATTTCATTTTGTAAAACCAGATATGTGGGAAAAAATTAATTCTAGACTCTAGCACCCTGCAACCAATAGCCTGAAAACCATATTGGCAAAGGGGAAGGCTATTTCTTACATTTCTAAGTTCTAAAAATATCTTTTTCTACTCTCTGTATTCTTTGTATTTCTGAAAAATAATCTTCCTTATCCCACATCGCAGATGTCTGCAGAGCTACAGACTCTACTAGCAGAATAACAAATGGATTTTCAAGATTATGCTGCATCTGTTCATTTTTTTTAAAGAAGCAAACCACTTCCCTGTAGAGAGTAGAAACAGTCAGTGCCTTTGTTGTACCTCGTGTAATTATATTTGGAGAAATTACATGGTCCCCCCGACATGTCAGTCAATGTAACAGATCTTAAAGCAAAATACAAATTCATTTTTACTTCTCCTCTGAGGCAGAAGGCACACAGGCAGAAACTCAGATTACTATTGCTTCGGAAAAGGACCTACCATCTGTTTTGTGTGGGAACCAATACTCAGCCACCCTCTAACTGTGGCAAGAATTTTGACATTGGAACCTTTTGTCCAAAAATGACCCTCAGTTTTTCACTAATGGGAGTATATAGATTTGGCTATTAATGCAAAAGTAGAATGGGTGCAAAGGCATGATTTTGTCTGAAAATTTAATATGCTGAAATTGGACTTGAGAACTAGCAATATAGAAAATGATTGTCTATCTCTCCCTCTCACCAGAGGTGGAAGGTAAATCCCTATTACCAAAGATAGCATACACTATCAAAGATAGCATACGCTATTTGAAATAGGGTTTGGAGACACCTGAGCTGGAACTGGATGTGAATGCTCTTCCTTGAGGACTAGTTTTCATGATATCAGAAGGTGCCATGCAAGCTTCCAAAGGAGGGAGGCAAGCAACAGTCCTATCCAGCTATGATGCCTATGAAACACATCAATGATCTTCATGGAAAAGTAACCCTTAGGGTACATTAGTGGCATACGTATCTGGGTGGTAACCAACTGCTCTCTAATTGGACTTTAGAACATCTAAACAAGAAGGATGCCATGCCTGGTACTGAAAACCTAGCTCACTTCTCAGTGCTAGTGCAGTCATCACTTTTGGAGGAGTATCTACAACTACTAATTTATTAAACCACCATAGTTCCTAAAAACAATTTGTAAACATTTGTCTTATACCCACAGATAAGTGTAGTCTTCATCTCTTATCAAGGAAACTTCTCTTTGCCATGGAATCCACAATAGAAAACCATAATTAATCAAAATGCAGAGTTGTTGATCCGAGTTCTAATAGATACTTCTATAAAGTACTCTAACATGCAAAGCTCTGGAAGCATTGTGGAAGAGAATGAAGAAAGACTGTAAGAGACAGAGAATCAAAGCATTTTCTATAAGATTGTGTCTTCCACTAATGTCAGAAATTACATAAGGTCCTACTGACATTACTGCTCAAATGTGAGCTGAACAGTGATGACACTAATTGATACGTCAAAGTGAGTGGGAAAAGCCCATGAAGCCTTGATCCTACACAAAGAACTGTAGGCAACTGAGAAAGGCTGGGACACCAATTGGTTGTCCAGTGTCAAACAGTCAGTGCCCAAAACATAAAGAAGGTAACATTAAATAGATCAAGCAGATTATATTTAGGGATATATATGTATATACAAATGCATTTTTCATGTGATAACAATTAATGAAAGAAAGAGCCCCTGAATTTGAAAGATTGTAGAGAAGGTTATGTGGGAGGATTTGAAGGGAGGGAAAGGGAAGGGAAAATGTAATTACATTATAATCTCAAAATAAATATGTATTTCAGATGGATAGGCATTCTTCAAACCTCTCAAAGACTACAGAATATGGCATTTAGAATGTTTTAAGAACTTAGGACTTTTCATGACAGTGAAACACATCTGCTTCTGGCAGCACCAATCTATTTAAAGAGAAAGATGGGCATCAAAGAGGGTCCTTATAAAGTTGGTTAGCCATTTGGGAAAGAAATTGCTCTTGCCTAGACTATTTGATAAACTGAACATGCAGGACTCACAGAGAAATGACTCCTGAACTTGCCTGAAGAGGAGACAATCCTTCGGGGTTCCTGCTTCATGAAAGAGACTGCCAGACATTCTGAGGGACACAGAAGAAAGTGACTGACAAACTTCCACTTTAGGCTGAAATGTCGTTAAAATGTCCTGCTTCATGGAGAAGTCTGCTGGATACCATGGGCCTGTAGGCTGAAGATGGATGCCCCAACATTGCAGAGCTTTGGGTGACTGTCCAGGCAGTGAGATGTTTCTGTCAATTCTAGAGTTTTGGAAGTTGCCTACAATGTACTTCCAGTTTACTTAGGTAATATCATATCCTTCTGGAGTCTTTGATCTAGTTAAAGAATTTATAGTTATAGTTTTCCTTAGTTATGATAAAAGATAAAATAGATACAAATATTGTAACTATATTTCTTTCTTGATACCTGTTTTGCTATAGGTAATTTTACTATGTTATGTTTTTCCCTTTCCCAAGTCCTTCCAGATTCTCTTCCTCTCCCTACCTTCTCAACTTTTAAGTTCTTGCTGAAAAAACAAACGAAAACCCCATACTAGAGAAAAATCCCCCCAAACCCAGAAAACAAAATAAAATACTTCTCAAAAATAAAACCAAAAACACTTGTGGTGGTTTGAAAGGAAATGGTCTCTAAATGAAGTGGCCTTGTTAGGAGGTGTGGCTTTGTTGGAGCAGGTGTGATTTTGTTGGAGTAAGTGGGTCACTGTGGAAACAGGTTTTGAGGTCTTATATATGCTCAAGTCATGCCCAGTGAGACAATTTACTTCCTGTTTGCTTTGGGTCAAGATGAAGGACTGTTGGCTCCAGCACCATGTCTTCCTGTGTGCTACCATACGCCTAGATGTCTTGCTTCCCACCATGATGATAATGTACAAAACATCTGAAATGTAAATGACCCACCCTAATTAAATATTTTCCTTTATAAGAGTTCATGGTCATGGTATCTTTTCACAGCAATAGAAACCCTAACTAAGAGAACAACAAATTGTAACCAAATAAAAGCACACACCAAAAATGTGGAGTCCATCATATATTGGTCAACTACTCCTGAGCATGAGACTTGCCCTGTAGTGGTTGGTTTACCTACTGTCATTCCATTGGAGAAAACTGATTTTCCCTCTCCCAGCAGATGTAAATGACAGTTCAGTGTACCCCAATGATTAAGTTTTTATTCCTTCATTGGAAAGATGCAAAATAAAATATAATAAGATAAAACAAAAACTATCACAATGAAGTTGAACAAAGACAAACCAACAGAAGGAAAAGAGCCCAAAAGAAAGGATTAAAAAAACAGAGACCCATTCATTTGCACAGTTAGGAATCCTATAAAAACATTAAACTAGATGCCAAGATATATATATATATATATATACTCCTGGTGCAGACCCTGGCAGGCCCAGTATATGCTGCTTCAGTCTTTGAGCTCATATGAGCTTTTCTCATATTGATTTAGATGGTTTTGTTTCTTGGTATCCTCTATCTCCTCTGGCTTTCACACTCTTTCCTCTCCCTCTTCCACAGGGTGCCCCGAGCTCTGAGGGGAGGGATTTTATGGAAAGATTCCATTTATGGATGCATGTTCCAAGGTCCCTCACTCTCCATGTAGTGTCTGACTGTGGGTCTCTGTATTTGTTCCCATCTGCTTCAGGAGGAAGTTTCTCTGATGATGGTTGAATAAAGAACTCATGAGTATAGCAGAATATCACTAGGGCTCATTTTATCACTACATTTTTTTATACCACTATTATTTGATTTACCCTAGGTCCCTAAAGTATCCAGTCTCAGGTTCTTGGTCACCCAAGCAGTGTCAGGTATAAGGTTTATTTCGTAGAATTGGCCTTAAGTAAAAGCAGGTATTGATTAGTTATGTTTTTGCCTCTGTTGCCCTAGTATATCTTGTAGCATAATACCATTGTAGATTAAAGGGTTTGTGGCTGGCTTTACATTTCTCTTTTGGTAGCATACAGACTATCTTCCTGAACCAAAGGAGAGAGAACCTAGGGGTGAAGGCTCTATGATGGTGCCAGCTCTACATGGTCATGTTTAATGAGTTGTGTAGGTGTTGTCTTCACCAAGGGCCTTGCTATCAGTTCATGTAGAAAAATTTATAGTCTTAGTAACAGTCTGGGTTGTTTGGGGATTCCCATGGAGCCCCCTTGGTCAACACCTCGAATGGTCATAACCCAATCCCAGTACTGGAAGCTCTTGATGACAAGAGATGGTCAGTTGGGACTCGTCTTCCTCATTATTTTGCAATTTCATTTAGATGATCTTAATATATGCATATATTTTAAGGAGTTTCTGCTGTGTTAGGTTTTCATACTACCCCTCAAATATTCCTTAAATTTAGTTGTCTCTCCCTGTGTTCCCTTCTGTAATCTCCTTCTTTCATCCCTCTCCTGTTTTGATCTTCTAATTTTGGGACCCCAAATAGAATGCTATTACATCACACAAACTAAGAAGTTCTGAGGTTAGATCTACATTGTAGTACTTTCAAATTGCACTTGATTACCTTTATATTAGGGCCCATCGTCATTAGTAATATCATTGTTAAGGCATACACCATATCCCCTCTTTGTATACTGAAGTCCTAACAATAGAATGTGAATATGTTTATATAGGGACTTTACAAAGGTAGTCAGGATCAAATGGGTTCATTTGTTTTGATTCTAACCCAATATGACCAGAATTCTTGTATGAAGAGAAAATTTGGGAGCAGATATGTATAAGATTCTATAGTTTCGGGGATATCAAACTGGTACTGAATAAATAAATTTTATAAAACAAAATAAAAAAATCTTAGAGCAAGTCACTGAACCTCTTGACCTCAGTTTCCTTGTCTGAAAAGTAGTAAAGAATGAATAAGAATTTTAGGCTAAACCTAAATCATGTCCAGAATCATGTCTTGTCCCATCATAAGCTCTCAAGACATGCTAGTTATGAGTTTCATGTTAATAGTTATGGATTATTTCAGCAAGATTTCTTCATTAGGGGCAGTAAGAATCTGCTTAGATTAGTTTAAGCAGAAAAGATGTTATTAAAAAATATTTCAAAAAGATGTTTGGTAGCTCACAGACTACCTAAGAGCATAAAGGAACCATACACCAAGGACTGAAGTCCATATAGATGCCATAGAATTGGTCTTTGGAAGTCTTCACTTCACCTGCCCTGATGTCACCCTCAACATCAATGCTGATGAGAATGGAGAATGGATAAGGTCACGAGAACCACGCCAGCAGCTGCTCTTATAAAGGTATTTTTGCCACAGTGGATACTCCAGGTCGCTCTCTTATTCACACCATTAGCTTCCATTAGGCTTCTGCAGTGAGTATGAATGACTCGTAGAACCTTGGATGGATGGTCTCACATCCAGCAGCAAAGGATGCTGAGAGAGTAAGTATCAGCTGTATTCAGATTTGACAGTGGGAGGTAGGCTCTGACTTAAAGAAGGCAGACACGTGAACAGAAATGCTGAGTTCTCAGGAAATGGCAAGTGCATACCCTATATATGAGCTGAGAGTTAAAAAAAACTTACTATTGGCCACAGCAATTCTTTCTACTTCTTTTTTACAATTATATTCTAATCCTCTCTGTCCTTTATTTTTTTTACCATTGCTACCCAAATTCTTAGTCAAAGCATTCTAAGTTGTGTATGTTGAGTGTCTTGGTGTGGTGGGCTTTAGATGAACAACTAACATATTTTGTTGCCTAGGAATAAATTGATTCCTTGGAAAATATCTCAATATAAGAGAGGAACATATTGAAAAACATGAATTTTTGAATCAGAAAGGATGAGACTTTTCCTCTTACCATCATAGGCAGGTCACCGTGGGTCTCTGACTTACTGTTTGTAAAGCAAAAATAACACCTATATGTCTGACCCGGAGGGATGTTTATGATAACTGGACATAATACACAATGTATAAATAGCACTGGGAAAAACAGGCATCCACTGTAATTGTTGGCTTTCAGCAACACCAAAAAAAAAAAGCCAACAACAAAAGCAATGAAAAAATATTTTTACTTTTTACTTGGTTTTATTTTAATCCCCAGAATTATAACAAATGCAAACTATTTTACGTTTCCTTTTTTCCCCTGAGTGATATTATTAATAAACATGGCCTGATGGGAACTTTCTAGATAAAAGAACTATTTTGAAACAACAACAACATAAAAACTAGATCGAATCTTTCAAGCTATTTTTATTAAGGTCAATGACCTACTTCTTTATGCTACATCAGAACATCACTCTCATAACACAAGAAGAAAAAGGTCAATTTACTCATGACATTTGCTCTCTAATCTCAGAACCTAGCATCTCTCCATTTCTTCTTTTGTCCTGTGTGTAAGTGCAACTAGAAAAGACAGCTGCAGACAGGGGAGTTATCAGTTTGGATACAGACGGTAACAAATATTTGTCCCAAATTTGTACCTTGGAAGTGTTCAAATATCGAACAGAATTTGAAAACCAGAGGATGTTCCTATACATATGGATGTTTCCAGATATACAAATTCAATAATTTCTTTAAAAAAGTGTTGTCATTCTAAATGTCAACATTAAATCAGACACTTCCATTTGCTTTCTTTTACTTGTTATTGGTAAATTTACTCATGCGGTTGCTGATATATGCTGTGTGCCTGGCTCCAATGGCATAGAGGAAAGAGATCTACAGACATTGCATATTTTGTTATTTATATTGTTTACAAGGTTGGTGTAGGAGGGTCTTCTTTCTATGTGTTGCTTTTATTGGTCAAAAAACCAAGAAACTTCCTTGGCCTTTTGATAGGGCAGAACTTAGATAGGTGGGGAAGACAGGACTGGATGCTGGGGGAAAAAATGCAGTGTGGCAGACGCCATGGCTCTCCTCTCCGAGAAGGACACTGGTTAGATTCAGGCCGGTAAGCCACAGTCAAGTGGCAATACACATTAATGGAGATGGGTTAAATGAATATGTAAGAGTTAGCCAATAAGAGGTTAGAACTAATGGGCCAGGCAGTGTTTAAATGAATACAGTTTCTGTGTAATTATTTTGGGTATAAACTAACGGGGCAGCTGGAAGCTGGGCGGGACGAAAAGCAGCCCACGCCCCATTACAACACAAGGTAGTTAGGAGACATTACTCAAATTGAGTTCATTAGCTAAGAAGAAGGGCTCATTCATTCATCAACCATTCAACAGTTATGTACAGAATGTCTGCTAAGTGATACGCTATGTGTTGAACAGTAGCCACTTTCATTGCATACATATCAGGTGCCAGGACTTATACTAATTTTCTTAGATGTCTGTGCTGTTCTGAATATGAATGGCCCTCATAAGCTCATAGATTTTAATGCATGGTCACCAGAGAGTAGGTGTGCCCTTCTTGGATGAAGTGTGTCACTGGGTGTGGACTTTGAGATTTCAGAAGCCCAAGACCAAGCAGCTCTCTCTTTCTAGTGCTTGAAGGTTCTGATGTGGAACTCACAACTACCATGCTTCCTGAGTGCCAACACGCTCCTCCATACCATGTGAGTAATGGACTAAACTTCTGAAACTATAAGCAAGCCCCAGTTAAATGCCTTCTTTTAGAAAAGTCGCTATGATCATGGTGTCTCTTCACAGTAATAGAATGTTAACTAATATAATATCTTTAATGTTTTCAGTAAGTCTATGAGGTATATAGTATATTATTTTATTTTATATTAATTGTATTATATATGAGAAAACACAATGTTAGAATGGCTAGTTCGCTTGCTCAAGGTGACAAAACTGGAAAGGGCTGGTGCTGCATGAGGTATCTGACTGCAGAATCTCAACTTTGCCTCTGTTTTGTAGCCTCTTAGGAGAAGGCTTGTGATGCACACAGTTGATGAACCAAGCAAATAGATCCATTTCAGTGCAGCAGGAGAGTTATTGCTCCCTCGGGGTCCTTGATATAGCTGCTCTACTAGTGCTACCAATTTCTACAAATTAGGAAAACAGTAATTAGACCAACCGAGTTGAAATATGGGGCCAGAGTGATGCTATCAGCCAGAAGTAGGATGCAAACAGCTACACAAAGCAACTTGCTGCCTTGTGGATGATCCTAGGAAGTCTTTAGAAGACTCTGGTTTTCTGCTTTATCCACTGCAAGATCGAGCAAATTTATCCCTACCTCTAATTCTTTTTAAGATTGTTTTTGTTTGCAAAAATGGAGTATTTTTGCCCTAAAAGGGTCAACTTCAAGAAGCATACAGTAGAAACGTTTAAAAAATGATTGTACTCATTTATAGAGTTGTAGACACTTAGAACAGTGGTTTTGTGTGTTTTTTCTATGCTAATGAATACTGAACAAAAGAAACTCTGGAATCTGGGAAGCAGAGGGATGCTGCGGGAGCTCCTTCTGCTCCTTCAGCCAATTGCTGCTGAGTTACCAGCCCATTGGGGCGTGGTCTCTCTCTCTTTAAAAAAAGCAGCGACTGTTCTCCCCTCCCTCTTTGGCTTCTGGCTCCGCTTCTGGCTCCTAGACTCCTTTCCTGTTCCCACAGAGGGGCTGTTGTCTGGGACGGTAATCTGTAAGTTTTTTCTCTTTTGAATAAATAACCATTCTATTAATCATAATTCCAAACTGGTGTGGGATTGTCTGTGACTTACGCCTTCAGAGGAAGAAGTAGAGGCTGTCAGCACGTTCAAGAAAACCGAAACCTAACTTGGCAATGGGGTAGAGCTAAGAAGCACCCAGTTTTCATCGCGGAGCTACAGTCAAGAGAATCTCAGCAACTGTGAGCACTAAGTACCTTGTAAGTGAAGGTGCCAAGTACCCAGTGAGAGAGAATTCTTGACTTTAACTATGATTTATACACACAGTGCAGCATGAGACACACACACACACACACACAAGTATAAATGAGGGGTTTAAGACATAGCATAGAGGAATTAATAATGTTCACAAATGAAAAAAACAGCCTAGATGTGACATACAGAATACTAGTCTAGTAAGAAAAAAAATATGTATATATAAAATATTTGTATTTGCATATATTTATGTAAAGACTTTGTTAGAACTAAATAAAATGGAGAGCAAAGAGTGGATTTTGATAGTTGTACAGGATATATAGATTCTCAGTTTTTACTTTTAATTTTGTTTTTATTTGTGAGCTATGTAAAATGCATTTCTTTTAAAATAGCTTGAGTTAAAATGATACAAAACACATATCTGATGAGTAACTGGTTTTGAAATACAGAAAGAAATCTTAAAAATCATTACTAAGCAACAATGGAACAAGGAAACAAGCAGACATCTTCATAAGAGAGATGTGATGGCAAACGGGCAAGCTTAACATCATGTGGCATCAGGGAACTGATCAATAATGCAGGCTCGACATGTTACTATGCACATGTTAGGATAGCTAAAGTGCCAAGTACCGACCCTATGAAATGTCTGCAAGCACAGAGAACAAGAGGCGCTGTGATAGTTAATCTTGATTGACACCTTGATGGAATTTAACATCAGCATGGTGAATGGGTTTTCAGAAAACTCTAACCAAGAAGGGAAATGTCTCTCTGAATGAGGGTGGCACTATTTAACAGTTTATGGTTCCGGGCTGAGTAAAAAGGAGACATCTAGGGACTGGAGAGATGGCTCAGTGGGCCTGAGTGCTTGCTGCTCTTGCACCCACATGGCGGGTCACGATCATCCCTAACTCCAGTTCCAAGAGATCTGTTCCACCTTCTGACCTCTATAGGAACCATGCACACACATAGTGCAATACATACATGAAGAAAAAAATTACAGAAAATAAGATGAATACATCATTTTTTTTTAAAAAAGGAGACATGTACATAAGCACCAGCATCTCTTCTGCTTCTCTGTTGGAATACAGTGTGACAAGCTCGTTCCTAGACTTGCCATGATAGGTTCCCCCAAGGATGGACTATATCCCAAAACTGTGAACACAAGCAAATCCCTCCTTCTTTAACTTGTTTTCATCAAGTATTTTGGCATATCATTGAGAGAAGTAACAGCACAGGCACTAAACCTCGTTTATTATTGATTGCAAGGAAAACGGTAAAACCACTCTGAAAAACCATTTAGTAGTTTCTTCAAACTAAATACATGATTCTGCTATGATAGAGTAATCACTTATTTGTTACTTTGTTAAGTGTGTAACACAGGAAGCCTGCATTTGACCGTTTTTTTTTTTTTAGCAGTTTTATGTATCATGCCCACACACAGAAGAAACCCAGATTCCCTATCTTAAGTAATCAAATAAATTATAAAGTATCAATACAATGGATTATTGTTCAGCAGTAAAACAAAAATGGATCGCGAAGGCTTTGAAAACACAGAGAAGCTTCAGTGAATATTCTCAAGTGAAAGAAACCCAGCTGAAGCTGTAAGAATTGGATCTTCTAGAGGTTGAAAGCCTCACCCGTTACTTAAAACAGTTCTGATAAGCTCAGCTAAATAGATTTTAGTGTATTGGAAAGCAAAGAGAAGAGCCAAAATATTTCCAAAAGAAAACAAGCCTATATATAAATTCAGGAAGTAGAAAGGCATTATCTTTTCTAATCAGAAATCATACTAGAAGCCAGAAAATACAGACATCAAGTTGATTCTTACTGTGAAAATCACACAGACATCAATTCTGTTAAATTCAGAGGTGTATAAAGGTATTGTCAGATACACAAGGTCCTACATAGTTTATTCTCCCTCCCTCCCTCCCTCCCTCCCTCTCTCTCTCTCTCTCTCTCTCTCTCTCTCTCTCTCTCTCTTTCTCTCTCTCTCTGTTGTATGTGTTCATGTGTTTTCAGCTGTCAGAGCAGGTTAGAGGACAACCTCAGGTGTCCTTTCCCAGCATCCATGCACATCTCACATAGTCCTGGAACTTTACAAGTAGGTTAGGGACGGTCCCAGGGATCTCTCTCTGTGTCCACACTGGTCAGGGTTACAAGTGTGTGCCACCACACCTGGCTTTTTAACATGTGGATTTTGGGGATAGAACATAGGTCCCAACATTTGCAAAGCAAGTACCTAGACAAGAGTCATTGCCCTATTACCTCATAGCTCAGTTTTAAGAAGAATTGTCTCTCAGGAAACTACGAGGTCAAGGAAGGCCTAGAGAATAGCCATTGTGAGGAAGAGCATGAGAAGGCAGAGCTATGGAAAAGAGTGCTCGACCACTTTGAAAAAGAAATATACACTTAATATTGTGGTGGGTAATATAAAAGGGGAGAAAGCGGAGCTGTGAAGGAAGGGTAATCTAGAGAGCACACTGAATAGCTCAACTGTGGATAATGTTCACTCCGTAATGAAAATGTGAGCACTGTTCATAAGTGTTACAAAACATTTTGATATGACTAAATATGACTAAGGATTCTATTAAACATATTAAATATTTACCAACTGCTCTGTAGGGCTATACTGAGTGCTAAGCAATACCGAAGGCCACCTGCTGCACCAGAACTTGCTACCTTCATTAGGCTGTAGACATTTTCCAACTTGGAATTACTTCCATATTATAATATTGGGGGATGCTAACTAATTGCAAGATAGTAGTATTTAGGAAACAGAAGGGAAAGGTGTGTGTGTGTGTGTGTTTATGTTGGTGTACAACTATGAGGATAAGGGAATGAATGTACAAAAAGTGTAATGTATAAAGCACAAAACTCCTCTCTCTCTTCTATCTTCCATTTCTTCCTCTCTTCCACAATTCATTTCCAGTCCTGGAAAGGGAACTTAAGGTTGATAGGAAACCACTCTACTCAACTGTCCTCACAGTCCCATTCTATTTTTACATTGCTTATTAATCCTTAACTAAAAACATTTGAAAGAAATGAATAACAAAGGTCAGAAAAGACCTGTGACCCTTCTTTCTTTCTGCTTAATGAATGCTCATGACCATGGAGTAAGAAACAAAATATCCACAAATCAGCAAATCCAGATATGCAAACCAAGTGAGTGTGACCATGTGGCCAACAAGCATCAAGTAAATGATAAATTGCCTGCATGGTCGGGAGGTAGAAGCAAACACTCTAGAAAAATACAATTTATGTGGTGATAGAGAGTCAAACACAGACAATCTGTGTGCTTTTACGTTTTAATATTTCCTGGAGCCCAGGGGTGTTTTATTACAAAATCAAACCATCAACATTGATCATTTTAGCCATATCGTACATTGTGATACCTGAAGAGTGTGGGAATCCCTGCCGGGATACTGTTTTATACCCAAACTTTTCTTTTGTTGCTCCAACAAGACCTAGCAGTGGTCAGCCTTGAGGGTCTCATTATGAATCAGTGCCTGCTTGACTCTTCAGCAGCAGCTACAGCAGTCGGGCTGCTGGTGTTCAAGGCCTGAGGGTAGCTTTTAAAATGTATGATTCCTCCCACAGACTTTACTTTCTTTATTGTCCTTCATAATGTTATCCAAAGTGTTCAGTCAGGAAACCTATAACAAGACCAAAATTCTGAGAAAGATTCATACTGTGTTGAAGTTTAAAACACTAGATTCTGAGGCAGAAAGACATGAATTCAAGGACTCTAGGTTGAACTAGTTGTATATGCTTGAGCAAGTGAGTTTAACACTTCTGAGCCACTGTTATCCCATCTAGAGGCACATTGTACCTTTTTATGTACAGACATTTTCTTATAGGGAGGAGCCATGGTGACTGTGTGTTTCAGAGTCTGTTGGTAGCTAAAGTCCAGCAGCCTTCTCAGCTAGTTTCTGAATCACAAGCTGGTGGATCCTTGGTGAGGTCATTATTTTTAGCTTGGGAACTGTTAGGAAGTCTGCAGGGGATCTTCACACATTCAGCAAATTAGCAAAGGTCATCAAAACAAATCCACTTACTGAATTCATTGGCTTGAAATTCTGTCAAACCAATGCTGTCATATTAAACTAAAGAGCTTCCCACTGTCTGCATTTCCAGAATTTTCACTAAAAGGGTCAAGCTGAATCATGGTTAAATTTGACCCATTGTTACTGCATTTTGGTTTTTTTTTTTAAATCTAGATTTATTTACTTTTATTATATGTGTTATGTGTGTGTGTTTGCCTGCATGTATATATGTATACCACATGTGTATACATACATGCTCACAGACATCAGAAGAAGGCATCCAATCCCTCAGAACTGGTGCTATAGATAGTTGTGAGTCACCATGTGGGTGCTGGGACTTAAGCCCAGCCACCTGAGAGAGCAGCAGGTGCTCTTAATCACTGAGACATCTCTCCAGTCCAATGGTTGCATTTGAAATCACAAATGTTAACCCCCAAAATCTCTTGTTTTCTGTCTACCCACAAATATGGTGTCTTTTTTTGCCAGACTAAAACTTTCTCTTCTCTGTTCACATTCAGAACCCCTTTCTTGGAAATCACTCTGAGCTTTTCTCATGACTATTTTTCTCTTGATCCAGAATTGACTTGTTATTGAAGGTTGAGTTTTAGGTAAAGGTCCAAAGCATGGCTTTATCTTTAAATAAGCCTCTAATCACATTCCTTTCTTCTTGATTGATTAAACTTTTAAAGTAGCTGTAGACATCATGACAGTGTACTCACCCCATGAATCTTACAAAACTACTGCAATACGGTGGATGGGGAAATGGCTTAGAGGTTAAAATGGTGAGGGTGAGAATTAGGGTATTTGGAAGCCAGGAAGATGCTGGGTGGGCATGTCATCCCAACCTCTAAAAACAAACATGGGCTCTCCATAAAAAAGTGGTTATGATGTTAGCTGTATCAGTGATTGAATCAGTCCTGACATCAACCTTGGGTTTTCACATGCATATACATGTGCACAAATACATGCAAACATGCCCAGAAAAAATTACAATTGAACTCTGTTGTGGGATTTCCCTCTATATGCTGTAAATATGTTTTTATTACCATTGGTTAATAATGAAGCTTCTTTGGGCTTATGGCGGGCAGAATATAGTCAGGCTGGATAGAGAGAGAGAGAGAGAGAGAGAGAGAGAGAGAGAGAGAGAGAGAGAGAGACAGAGAGAGACAGAGAGACAGAGAGAGACAGAGAAGGCAGAGTCAGAAGAGACACCATGTAGCTGTCGCAGGAGACTGACACTGGATAAAACCTTACTGGTAGGCCGCAACCACATGGCAATACACAGATAGATAGATATGGGTTAATTTAAGATATAAGAGTTAGCTAGAAATATGCCTATACTATTGGACAAGCAGTGTTGTAATTAATACAGTTTCATTATTTTTGGTCTGGGCAGCCGGGAAATGAACAAGCAGTCTCAGCCTACAGAATGGTGCCAATGTGGGCTGACTACATCCACATAAAATCTGAGAGAGTTTGGAAAGATATTATAGACACAAAAGAACAGAGTTAAGCATGGCTTTTTGATAGCAACATTTTCTTGGGTAAACTCTGTTTGCTAGAAGCAAACAGAGGCCTGATTCTTTTACAAGGTTTCCTGACTCAGTGGTAGCAGCAAAAACTGCACGGCTCCTTTAAGAATCTTCTGGTTTGTGCTAGTTGCACAAACTGCTCGGCTCTTTCAGGAGGCCAGGTACTTAAATGGAGTCTGTGAGCAGCATTACAAATTACTTAATGGTAACATAGACTTGCTGCAATACTGGAGCTGGGGAAATATGCATATCTCTCAGAGGTGATAAGCATGCCTCTGCCACGCTGAACTGGGAAGATCATACAAGCAAGGTTGTGGAGTTGGTCTTAGTCATTCCTACTTAGCATTTAAAAGGAAAAAAAAAGAGCTCTTGGTCAAAAAATAATTACAGATATGCGTGCAATAAAGACAAATCCAGATGGAAGAGGCTTCTAAGTGAGTCACAGTGTTGGATAAATGTACATAGTCTTGAGAGAGAGGAAAAAGAGTATAGACAGTTATAATATAAAAGAATATTGACAGTAATAGGTTAAAGGAGTCAAGATAATAAAATAAATTTTAAACTTGTAGAAAAAGCAATAGAATAAGAAAAATAAGCCACATAAAGATGGAATATATACAGAGAGTCTGGATTATAACTATTATTGTGTTTTCTTTGAGTTTTTGACTGTGAATGAGCTAAGTACAAAGAGACGTTTTATTCTACCGGCTGCTAAGCTAAACCAACATATAAAGTTTAAAATTTGGGTCTAAGGACATGTTGCTTTGGAAAAGGTTCTACTTTTGTTTCCACAGAGGATTAGAACTTGTGGATTCCTTCCAGACTAATGTGGTTTTGATGGACCAAGGCCATTTGAAAGGTCACCATGAACACTCAAAAATACTTCGCCAAACAAAAAGCAGGAAGCAGTTTGAAGAGAACTATGTCCAAATTCCCAAATATTGTTTATAAATGTTTGCTTACATTTAAAGGGAGATATACTATAGAGATGAATACTTTCCATTGGCATGGATCTTGGTTTATTGATACAAATTTAAGGTCAGTTTTGTTATACGTATATTTCTACTTTTGATTAAGGTGTTGTGTTTGTGATGTTCAAAAATTGTAGTGTATAATTAAGAAATGCAGGTTAATAGATAATCATGTATAATAGTCAAGCTTGTAGTTATGCTAATTAGATTTTCTAGATATACAGAGATATATTTCAGATGGATAAATACTCTTCAAACCTTTCAAAGACTAACAGAATATGGCATTTAAAATGCTTTAAGAGTTTAGGGCTTTTCATGACAATGAGACATATCTGCCCCTGGTAGCAACAATCTACTTCAAGAGGATGATGGGCATTGAAGAAGATCCTTACGTAGTTTTATTAGCCATTTGTGCAATAAACTGCTCTTGGACTGCTAGATGTTGTGTTGTATAAACTGGACATGCACAACCCACAGAAATATGACTGCTGAAGTTGCCTAAAGAAGGTGAGACAGTCCTTCAGTGTTTCTGCTTCATGAAAGAGACTTCCAGATGTTTTGTAGGACACAGAAGAAAGCAACCGATAAACTTTGCCAGTACAAGGAATAACAAATCTTCAAATTTCCTGCTTCATGGAAAAGTCTGCCAGATACTATGGGCCTGTAGGGTGAAGATGGATGTCCCAATGTTACAGGCAATGAGAAGTATCAGTCAATTCTAGAGTTTTGGAAGTTGCTTACAATGCACTTCTTGTTTATTTAGGTAATATATCCTGCTGGGATCTTTGACAGAGTTGAGGAATAGACAGTTATAATTATAGTTTTCCTTAGTTATGATAAAAGATAAAATGAATATAAATATTGTAACTGTAATTTTCGATTCATACTGTTTTGTTGCATGTAATCTTGCTGAGGGTAAAGTTGAAACCTTCCTTTTTAATTATGCAGAAAAGAGGAGGTGATGTGAGATTTCGCTCCCTATGCTGTAAATATGTTTTATTACCATTGGTTAATAAAGAAGCCGCTTTGGGCCTATGGCAGGGCCGAATATAGCCAGACTGGAAGAGACACATATAGAGAGTAGGCAGAATCAGTAATGCTATGTAGCCGCCACAAGAGACAGACCCTGGATGGAACCTTACTGGGAGGCCCCAACCAGGTGGCAATACACAGATGAATAGGAATAGGTTAATTTAAGATATAAGAGTAGCCAGGAATATGCCTAAGTTACTGACCAGGCACATTTATTTTAATTAATACAGTCTCTGTGTGATTTATTTTGGGTTTGGGCAGCTGGGAAATGAACAAGCAGTCTTCACCTACAGAACTCCTTGCCTCCAATGTTGTCATGATTAGTGTTCAGAAAAATATAATTAAAGGTCAGATGATAAAACTGTTTCTCTATGATTTTTTTTTTGGATATGTGGTGTCAAGGATTGAACCTTCAGCCTCAATTATTAGGCAAACACTTTACCATGAACTAAATCTTTCGTCCTTGCTTTACCATGTCTCTGAATTGTGCTTTTCCATCAGAATGAACTGCATTTTTTTCAGCTTCCTCAGCAATATCATTTTGGATCTAATAGTTTTTTTTTCTTTTTACTGAATTGCACTTTGTTGTTAATAAAGTGCAAAACAATTCCATACCAATTTGGATTCAAAGGGTTATTTATTTGAGGGGAAAAACTTACAGAACACCGTCCTACACGACAGCCAGGAAAGGAGTCTAGTCACTGGAGCAAGAGAGAGAGTGGAGGGCTACTGCTGCTTCTTAAAGAGAAAGAGACCACGCCCCAGTGGGCTGGTATCTCAATGGCTATTGGCTGAAGTAACGGAAGGAGCTCTCGCGGCATGTTACATTGATAGCTCACGCTGAATCGTTGCATAGAAAAAAGTGGATGCAACTTGGTGCCACTTTTTGAAAAACCTTCTGAGTAAATATCACTCATGCCTCTTCAGAGAAAGCTTCAATTGTACACATGATTTGTAGTTTACTTTACTTCAACCACTAGACAATTTAGGAATTCTAGAATCCATTATTCCGTTGTTTTTCAGTTTTAGTACTAGGTCTGAGTTTCTCATTTCTCTATACTAGTTTTCTTTTGTTTTAGTTACTATACTGGCTTGTTTCAGATTTGCAATGTGTGTGTGTGTATGTGTGTGTGGTCTCACATCTTTTGTAGAATAAGATAAAGACTAAAATAAATTCTCTTTCTACTTCACTGGATCACAACAGTTATAGTTTATAAGTGATTATTTTAGAATTATTTTCTCAACTTCTTTGATTGCTTTCTGTTGGCTCAAGCAGATTTTAAGTCAGAAAATATTCTCAGTATGTTGCTACATTCTCTGTATCTCTGTGTGTGTTCATTGGGATCATTAAGTCAAATTTCTACAAAATCCTTTCAAAAAACTAGTTATATAATTTTGATCACAATGTCATTGCGCCTTAAAGGATCTGATTCTACTCAGGTCTGTGTGATGGAGATGACCAAAACAATTTTTTCTGGCTCTAGGATTCTGTTATAAGTATTTGCATTTTTCAAGATTATAATTACTATTACTGCCAGATGTAAATACTTTGAGACTTATATATAGATATGAATTTTTTCCAAGTAATCTATCTATTGGAAGGGAGTGTCTTGTCAAAGGAAGATTTATTAAGGTTTCTTCTGAGAAGAAAGGGATTATTGAGTCATTATAGTGGCAGCCAGAAATGGATCAAGTTATATGACTTGTCTCTTCTGCTACCATCAGCAAGTTAGAAAATGTTGCCATTAATTTCCCATGAAGCAATTAAGAGGACTCTTCCAGAGACTGGTTCAGAATTTAAGTAGAAAGAATGATTGTATGTGAGCAGTAAACATGATTAGAAAGAAGAAACTACTGCTATGAATCATGATATAAATATCTGATATGAGACCCCCCAGGGGCTTTAACTCACAGGTTGAGAACCGCTGTTTTCAAGCAAAGCAGGCAATATGATGTGGTACAAAGAGAGATAAATTGAGAGTCAAAACCTAATCTGGTGTCCAACAGTGATTATTAATTGAACTCTTTTTTATTTTGTGTCCTAGATTTTTCACCAACAGAAAGATAAGAATTACCTGCTAGATATTTTGTGAGGGTAAAAAGTTACATTGTGTCATACAGAAGTCTTACATGATTATGATTGCATTGCTAGAGCATGGTCAATGGTGTGGGACTGAGGCTAAGAATCAAGAAGTGGGTTCTGGTGACTCAGTGGGGATATTTGCTTGCCTTTACAGGTTAATTGGATGGCTCAACGAAGTTGTTCCTCAAAACAGCTGAAGCACTACTATATTCTTAGTGTTCATCAAAATCGTAAATGGTCCCTAAACTTAAAAATTCTCTTCTGTTGCAAGCTAGTGTAGAGAACAAAGCTCTTTCAAATGGAGATACACAGGAGCTGAAGCCTTGTTTGGTTCACTGTACTTGGCTCTCATTAGAGCCGGGTGGTAGTAGTGCATGACCTTAATCCTAGCATTTGGGAGGCAGAGGTAGGAGGATATCAGTGAGTTCAAGGCCAGCCTGGTCTACAAAACGAGTTCCAGGACAGTAAGTACTGCTAAACAGAGAAACCCTGTCTTAAAAAAAGAAAGAAAGAAAAACAAAACAAAACAAAACAAAACAATCTCTCATTGAAATCATTGATGGATAGAGTGGAAACTTAGAAATGATACAACACAGGATTTCAGAGACTCTTTCCTCATCAAGTTAGCTACATCATCACAAATATTATAGAGAAAGAACTGAAAAAGAGTGCCCTGGATCTTCTTTACCAGGTTTGAGTATATAAGAATGAGGCATTTAGACTAGTTCTGGTCTAATGATTGTCTTCCTACACAGTTTGGATGCTGAAATCCCACATATTGAGACGAATGTATTAGAGAGGAAGGTCTTTGAACAGTTTTTCTTAGGACAGAGTTTCTAAATCTGCTGAAGTTGTATTCCCTCCCACCAATTCTGCTTGCCAGCTTTACTAATTGCTTGTACATGTTTTGTATCTCCACATTATGGGGATCCAAAATATGTATCCAAATATGGAGCCCTTAATATGTTGAGTGACTCTTCCGTTTACTTGGTAAGATCTTGACTGACAATAAAATGCTGTTAAATTTCATCTTAATATATTCATGTATACATAGTAAATAGCACTTTGGAAAAATATATAGAATTCTTTAAATTATTTAGCCATTATTTAATAAAGTATTGATTTACAACATTCAGAAATACTCCAGAGATCTAAGAAAGACATGTTTTCCAAAGTATCCTACTTTTAAACTATATTTTATTCCTTAAAAATGTCATGAATTCACATCTTCCTAGGCCTGGATGAAGGGGGGAGGGCCTTGGACTTCCCACAGGGCAGGGAACCCTCTCTTAGGACTAGAGGCGGAGGGGGAGGGAGAAGGGTGAGTGGGAGAGCGGGAGGGGAATGGGAGGAGGTGAGAAAGTGTAAATTTTTGAATGGAAAAATAAATTTAAAAAGTCATGAATTTACACAATATTTTTAAACATACCTGTCCATCATTACATCCCTAGTGCCTCTACCCTGTCTCTCTCACAATCTCCTGAATCCTAATTATTGATGTTCTTACACACACAGGCATAGGGGTCATCTACTGTATTAACCTACCAAAAACCGCACTTCCAAATAAAAATGATTCTCTCTTCCTCAGCAGCCTTTGACTACCAATGTGTGCAACAGTAGAGGTCAACATTCCACGGCACTCTTTCCGCCTTCTGGTACTTATGTTCTTCCCATACCATTTCCCATGATGTTCCATGAGCCTTGGAGAATGGGATGATACACAAGTTCCATCTATGGAAGTACACTCACAGTCGCTTGTTATCTGCACAAAGCATTCTATTTTGTTCTCCAGAAGAAAGTAGACCAAAAGGATGAAGCTTTTTACCATGTCAAGATCATATATAAATATGACCATATGTATACACATATGTCTACTCACATACACAAGAGTGCAGATGTTATCATTCCTTAGACATGTAACTATAATTTGTCAATAACAGAAATTGATAAAGGTTCAGTAGGAATGACTTTGAGGGCATTGAAGCCTTTTTACAGCTCCAGTGTGAACAGTGCTGCTAATGTTGGCATGCCTCAGTGAAATGTAGCCTGCTGTGGCCTGTCTGTCTGTCTATAGCAAAGGCAGCGACTAGTAGTGAGGCTGAGACTCTAGGACGGTAGTGGAGAAACTTGTCACTACGCTGGGAATTTATTAAAGTACTTGAGATATATCTCAGACCACACAGGGTGGTGGCTTAAACAGTTCTCCATTTAGAAGCCAGTATTCCTGTTATTACTGTCATATTTTATTTTCAAGAAATTGGGTGACGGGGCACTGAAATAACCTCTAATTCTACATACTCACTAGTAGGGAGCTCACTATAGACACTGACTTACTTTTTGTTCGTAGTATTCAACTATTAGCTTTCTACAGCTTCCCTATCTCCAGCAGTGAGGGTATGCATCAGCCTCACTCACACATCACATTTACCTCCCAGTCCCTCTACCCAATGTCCTAAGTGATTGTCTTGTATTGAACTTGTAGATTAGACTGTAGGGTAATTTAAGCCAAGGTCCTTACTTTACCAAGAACACTTCATCACATACAATTAGGGCTTTAGGAATGTTGTGAATGAAGAAATAAAACTGAAGGTCTGAATTACTTCTGGGAGCATAGTTGCTACTAACAATATCAATCATATTAACAGTATTAATTAAGTTGTGCTTAGGATGTTCTCTTTGATTCTCCAAACTATTAAGATAAGACTGAACTGAGAAGTTTCCAAAGAGAAATTTCTGGAAAAAAAAGTCAAAGAATGAATATTTTTTCACTACCGCCTTTCTCCCTTGAAGAAATGGAAGCTTCATCTATAGCTGTGTAAGAGCCATGATTATTAAGTGCAGCAAATGATAGACAGTTCCTTTCCAGAATTTAGAAGAATTATGGGAAAAGTTGCTGCATCTGTCTCTGTCAAGTCATCCAAGCAGCCATTAGCACAAGGCCTCATAAAACACACAGAGGAATGCTGCAATTAGGCTGCTTAGCTTAGGAATATTTGGTAATCAATAGCTGTGTTTAAGCTGCCAATGACAGAGACAGAAATGTGCCCTCCGAGTCTTTTAAAAGGCTTAACAAATGAACCTGGGAGCAACCAAGTCGCTGGCCTGTGGATGCGACAGTGAAGTGCACAGGAATTTAATGTGGAATTAAATTTTCAACAGAATGTTTTTCTACTTGATGATCCAAAATCTAATTTCTATTGATCTGTCTTCAAGAGAACGGTGTTGGAAAATCTGAACCAAGACCACTATAGCACTGCAGGATTTGAGAGGTTAGAAGCACTCAATGTAAAACGGTTTTTGCCCCACATATCTGGGGGATGAAACAACCCGAAACTTCCAGGAACCCAGAAGTAGGCAAGGAGAGATGGGAAAGAAACTGGAGCTGCCCAGGCACTCTGCCATCAGTCAGCTTAAGGGCGGAGGCAAAGAAGGCTTTGATTGGTCGGTGATGCACAAAAGGTTAGGTGGAAGCAGGCCATGTGGGAGAAAACGGTTAGGACTGAAGAGGGGAGCGTGATGGCCTTGACAGCAGCAGCAACAAGCTGAGAGGTGCCAAGTGGCAAAACTGAAAAAAAAAACCCCCATACTTCAGCTGGTGCAGGAGCTGGAACAGTGCAGCTCTGGGGCAGAGCAAACAGCTGATTGCCCTCTGCATTAGTGAGAACTCTGAGCACATGTCACAGCGCGGCTAACATGCCCTGAGCACGGTGCAGGCTGTTTGTATAGTATCAAAAGGCATCACGTGAGAGATATTATTCTTCTACTTTATCTCAATCAGCCCACCATGTTTTAAATTGATGGCCCATTCCCTTCAATGAAATTGTCTTCACGTCTCGCTCTTATCAAATCCTTGCTTTCAGAACCAGCTCTCACAAACACACTGATTTTGCTCTTCTACGCTCACTACTGAGCCTGGGACTTTCAGTAAGTGATGTGTTCCTCATGGTCCCTTCTAGATTTTTCTCTCTCTTTCATTTTTCAAACCCCTGGAGTTGAAGTCTCAAGTCGCCTTGTCGATTTCTGCCAGTCCAAGGTGAATGCTTCTTGACGTGTTTAGCTTCCATTCTGCCTCCACCCACACGCTCCTCCTTTGACACCAGGGCTGTTAATTGGCCTGCTGTTTGGTACTCCCCCATCCCGTCATAGCTTCGGTCGTTTCCTGGACTGTGTGACAGAGGCGCCCTTGTACATTATTGCATCTCCCTTCCCTGATTCCTTTTCCTTGAAGCGTAAATGGAAAACTCCAAACTTGGATAAATTTACTGACCTACTTCCTCCAAACCTGACATCATGTAAATAAACAAGGTTAAAGGAAAATAGGAATGTGCCAAGGGGTGACATCTAGTGTTCTCAATATACTCAGAAAGGCACATCCTTTTCAGACTGTCCCCTTTAGTGGTCTGCATAAATTCATGTTTCCAGATCAGAATTCTCCTCTGTTAGGCTTTAAACCCTAAACTTGATACTACTTCAATGTATCACAGGCATCATAGATGTTAAAACTGGTTGGTTTCTACATACGGTTTTTCTCAGATGTGGACTCATAAAGACCTATTCTTTGTTAGATTTTGAATGTCTGCACAACCTACTCATAAAAGACCACACGTAAATTGTTTTTGGATGATGTGTATCTCAGGGCTGTTGGTTTGTTTCATTTCTGTCATATTTGAATTTTCTGCCTTCATGCTTCTGAATATATTTAGCATATAGCGTACCTCAATTTACCTGTGAATTGCGATTTTCATAGAATGGATTTTGTAGGTGGGAATGATATCCAAGTGATTCTATCTTAGCTTTATCTTTAGATTTTGCTACTTGGATTTATCACTTCTAGTCATATTAATATCATCCTTTCATTACGATTGTTATCATTCAAATATGCTTAAGAAATAGATAAGTTCTGGAAATTTTCCTATGTTCTTCAAAATAAAACTTTAAACAGAGGATTATTATGATATAGTATCAATTACAAAAAAGTACTTTTTAAAAATTTCTTGCAACTTAGGAACAGAAATAAACTCTCTTGGAACTTTACATAATCACCAGCAAACGGAAAGTTTCGCTTGCTCATACTTGATTCTTTTATTAGGTGTTGCACTTCCTAATACAGACAATCAAATATCAGAGACATACGTAATGCACCTTCCCCGTAACTGAAACGTTGTTTTGGCATATGTTACCTCTACAAGTTCTGTGAGGAAGTGAGAAATTCTAGTCACGGCAATAAGTATAGGGAAACATGCATGGAACTTCAACAAGTAGGAACCAAGTGCATGCAGGTGACAGTTGAGAGCCCATCACCATTGCAGCTGAGATAGAGGAAGGTGCTAAGGAGTGGACTTCGGATCTGGACACTGGCTAAGACTTTGAGGCTGACCGTTCATCAGAGAGCAATTGTTGGAGTCTAGTGAAGGAATCAGATCACTTAAAGTTAGAATTAAAATCATCTCCATTCTAAGTTGCAAAATATGCATCATCAACCAGAGATGGACTTGATTTTTTCTTTTGGTTCAGTAATTATACAGAACAGGGCCTTCATCTCCCACCCAGGAGGGCATTTACATCTTAAGGTTACATCGAGGATCAGAGAACAAATTGCTTTCATCTATTTTTGCTTCACATGAAGCAAGAGCTTTATACATCATGAGAAAGAAGTGTTTTCAGTTATGACTCTGAATCATCAAAAAGGATGTCACTTTCAAAATTCTCTATTGAGAAAGATTCTCATCAAAAATGGTTATGATAAAGGCTAAAAAATATGTGTGCTCTTCAGAATGATTCATGGAATCAGAAGTTCCCCATAGCTGAGACATGACCTTCAGCTCCTTGACTTCATAGACAAGTCAAAGTAAAAGCAAATGGAATATTTGTTACTTTTCTCTTTATTAAAATTAAGTGCCCCATGATAAAATATTTACCACCAACACTATTTTCTAATGTGGCCTGGTTTCTGGTTCCAAATTTTCAGTTGTGAATAAATAACCTGTAGTAACTACAGAAATGGGGAAAGGAAAAGGGGACCGTGGTCAGAGTGTGTGTGTGCATGCGTGTGTGTGTGTGCTTGTGCATCCTGTGCACGTATACATGTGAGTGTGTGACAGAAAGGCAAAGAACAGGTAACAGGCAGATGAAGAGTGAGAGGGAGGTCAATACAGAAAGAAAGGGAAGGAGGAGGGATAAATAACACTAGGGATGTTTGATAAGTTCTCAAGGAATTGTATTATTTTATATTTACATTAAATAAGGTACAATATAAATAAATGTACACACACACACACACACACACACACACACACACACACACACCGGAAACAAAGTCAAGCATCTTGTGTGAAGTTATACCACTTGGACTGACAGTACTTCCCTAAAGAGTCACAGACTATCTAACTAAAATTCCAGTAATGAGAAACTTCTGCTCAAGTTGTTGGTCAAAACAGCTCAAGTGATTCCCCAAAGCTATATAGATTATTGCTATTGTTCTTGATTGCCCCACAGTGGCTGAAAGTAAGCCCTGATTGCTGAAGACACTGCATATTGCAGACCCAGGACTCAGAAGATTTGCACGTATTCTAACCTGAAAGCCTCCTTCCCCAGCACCAATTCCCACAGTACCAGAATGGACTGTGTAGGCTGCCCAGGGAGGGAAGCATCAATAGTCCTATCTAGCTGTGACTCCAATAGACTGTAGCTATGATCAACATAGCAAGATATCCCTAAACATGCACCAAAGGCCTTCATGTTCTGATGGTAACCAACAGCGGTGTATTTGGGCATCGATATCAATAGAAATGCTAACTTGCAAGGAGAAAAAAATCTTTCAGGGTCTCACCCATAGACAACTGTACCCTTCCCAGGGATGTGCCTACTAATTAGTTCTCAAACACAAAGTGGTCAGTCCTATAATCATATGCACACAATCCACACAAAACAGCTTCAGTCAACTGTATTTATATATTGATGTATTTATAGACAGGCAACAATAATCAAAAGAGGCTGTCAGTGGGAAGGAGTGAACAGAGAACTCAGGAAGTAGTAGAGAGAAGGGACATGTGAGTGGTTGGAGGAAGAACTTGGGAAAGCAATGCAATTATATTTTAATTAACTATGTTTTAATGAAGAAAAGCGTGCGGACAACAGGCCAACTCTCTGAGAATCCTCTCTCTGTGAGAAGTAAACCACGGATGTCATATACTAAGGTTCTTCGATTCTGAGCTGATCAGATTTCAGTGTTTGGGAGCTATTTAGGTCACTATAAAATGACTTTTCTGTCTCAGTTAATTAAAAACTTAAATTCTCTTGAATCGAATGCAGAACAAGCAGCATGACATAGGCTTGCAGCTAATTACATTACCCACAGTGGGTGACGGGCAGGCAGGAGAGGTGGATTAAGGAGCATTGATGAGAACCTGCAGCTAGCTCACCCTGAGCAAAGACAGGTTCTGTTACATCAGAAGAACCTTACAACTAAAACTGTGGACTCTGAAACATTAACATCAGCCACATCTTAAAGGTGTTCAAAATCCAGCTTCCTGAACGACCCTGTGCACCCCTTCTGAGCCATGTCTGAGTTTTAATCATCACCATGTACATGCGACTCCTGACAACAATCAGCGGGAGCTAACAGACAAGTTAGTTTCCTGCTCTGGGAGTTATAAGGTAGCAGCAGGCCAGTCATGGCTCTGTTCAGTGAATTTTTTTTTCTTTCCCAGGAATTGTAGATCAACGTAATATAAGACGTGGAGATACAGTCAATTTTGAATCAATGCAGTTATGTTGTGAGAGCCCTGTGAGCAGAGTCCCTTCCTATTGAACAAGTGCAGTCGGCACTGACAGGAAAAGGATGAAAACTGATGCAGTGGGTCTTACCTCTGCGTTTGAAACAGATTATGCTTAATTTCTGGTTGATACACTGTTTCTGAAAAGCCTATAATGATATATTTATTCAAGTGTAAACTTTTGCTCACCCCACGTCCCCTTATGTGATAAAGAATGTCACTGTAGTGGCTAATGTCCATACTTCTGTCTCCATAGTAATTTCCCACCCAGGAGCATCATTATATAAACAATGCCTCAATTTTCAAATTTATACTAATATGTCTTGTACATATAGATATTGAAAATAGAGCAGCATCTTTAAACAAGTTAACTTTCATGTACATTTGTATGTATGTAGACATGCATGCGGTGCATGCACTAGGCAATGTCTACATACTTTTTGAGGCTATCTCACTGGTCCAAGGTTCATCAAGTAATCTAGGCTGGCTAGCCAGCAAACCCCGGGGATCTACCTGTTTTGACATCTTCAGCAGTGGGATTATAAGCACGACATCATTGCTCTGGACAGTTTTTTCAAAAGTGGGATCGAGACATTGGGCTTGGGTCCTTAGGCTTGCAATGCCAGTGCTTTACTGACAGAACTAAACTCAGCTGCTTGACTTCTTAATATATAAATATTGATGATCTCTCTGTTTGAAGCACAGAGTCCATTGTACAACGCAGTCCACCTGTCAATCTTTTTCAACGCATGCACTTTTGAAGAAAGAGAAAATGGAGGTTTCTGTTAGTTGGCATAAAGTAAGGAAGAGCTGGAGAGCTTCTTTTTGATCACTTCAGTCAGTCCTTCCTCTGGACAGCACGCTGTTCCTCACTGAAACTCCTTCTTGAGTTTCTAAGTTTCCATTCTGCTTCCCATATAGAGAATCTTATCAGAGGATAAAGTGAAAAAGAAAGATGTAAAAATAAAACCCAAAGCCTGAGGGTCTGGGAAGCTTACAGCACTCATGCCAGGACTTGCCTGCCATGATTCTTGGCCCTGGACTGTGTGGGGAAAATGGTCCCATATTTTAAAAATTTTCTATTTTAATATCTTTTTTCTTAAAAAAAGCAGTTTAGCTATGGAAGTTGATACATAAATGAAAACTATATACACATACAAATACATACATACATATATTTCTACATACACACATATATATATACATGTATATATGTATGTATGTATATATACATATATACATATATATATATTTCCTTCTAGACATGGGTCACAGAATGATCCACGTAAAGACCATGCATGAGAACACATTTATTTCCAAGCTCGTAGATGTCTGTTCATGTGCATACTTCTGAGAAGAGTGAATTTTGAAACTCTAGGACTGTTGAAGTAGACAGGCCCAGAACGACATAGATGTGGGGACGCTATTTGTAGCCATGTAGGAGGAAAAGGGTGCCTGATAATTGTGGTACATTTTACTTATAGTAGTGACCTGGGAAAACAATGTTGATCACTAAAATAGATCACTATTCGGTTTCTTTAGCAAGAAGGTCATAAAAGAACAACCCATGTAAGAATTGAATAGGGACAAGTTCAGTGAAGAGAGGATCAACAAAAAAAAAAAATGCTTGACTCCCAGACTTTTGCTCTCTTCCTAAACAGAGTACCCCTGAAGGTCATCAGTGTAGTCAGACGGCCGGGGGGAAGAACTTTTGAAGGCAGAGGTTTTCCCTAAGATTCTGTAGTCTTAAGTCTTAGCTGAACAAGTCAGAGTGAGGTCAGGCTCCATTAATAATATTATGGTTTTGAGATGTAGCGACTTACTGTCTTGATGCACTGAGCCCCTTCATGTGACAAGGACTCAGTGGGATATCTTGGTAAAGTATCTAATCAATAATATTAGTTACCATTATTATCACAAGTTTGAATCCCAAGTGAACTGAATTCCTGAGTCCGTAAAGGCTTCTAATTTTAGATGAATATATTGACACCATAAAAAATATTTTTAAAGTCAGGCAGTGGAGGCACACACTTTTGATCCCAGCACTCAGGAAGCAGAGACAGGTCAATCTCTAAGTCTGAGGTCAGCCTAGTCTACAGAGTGACTTCCAGGACAACCAGGGCTGTTACACAAAGAAACCCTGTCTCAATTCCCAAATGTCTTTAATTAATTTCTGTGATGTTTAGATAAAATGGATGATATTGTGCTGTTGTGCACTTTTATTGTGATAGGATACTAGTAGCAAAATGGTCAACTCTTTTTTTTTATTTAAAAGTTGGTTTTTCAATTTACATTCCAACCACAGTTCCTCCCCATCACCTCCTCCTGTTCCTGCCCCTCACTTTCCCCTACCCATCTCCCATCCACTCCTCAGAAGGGTAAAGATTCCCATAAGGAGTCAACAAATTCTTGCAGATGAAATTGAGGCAGAAACAAGCGCCTCACCCCTGTATCTACTGAGCAAGATAATACTCTGTAGGGATATCTTGAGCCCCCCAAAATCAGTTCATGCACTGGGGATAAATCCTGGTACTACTGCCAGTGTCCCACAGACTGCACAACCCACAGAACTGTCACCCACGTTCAGTGGGCCTAGTTCAGGCCTATGCAGGTTCCCCGCTGACAATCCAGGGTCAGTGAGCTCCCACTAACTTGGGTCTTCTATTTCTGTGGTCAACCTTTCTAACAATAAAAAGAAAAGAAACTTTTAGAAACTGAAACACATCAAGTACCTATCATTACTGATCTACCCAGAAACTTTCCTATGTATGGAAAATAGATTGTGTATAAGGTTAGCCTGACTATCTGTGAGTCTAGCTTTATAGTCAAACTGACTGCAAAATTAATTTTTATACATGGTACTCTATTTCTCCACTGAATTTTGTTTTAACAAGCAAAAGATTGGAAAATTTGGAGGAAGAGAAGGAGCAGGAGGAGGAGGGGTCTGGGAAGAAGATGGAAATGGAGAAGGATAAAGGGAAAGAAAGAGAGGGAGAAAGATTTTATATTTTCAAAGAAGCAGGCTGGATAAAGGAATAAATTAATTCAGATAAATTCCCCATCCTCTCTACAACTACTTCTGCTCATCAAAAAAGCTACTAAAATTCATTAACATTTCTATGAACATAAATTTGAAATATTCATTTTCATTAAGTAGTCTACTGAATATGACAAAATCAAATTTATCTAAGGAGATATCTAAGGCTGCTAATTTCCTTGACAATGGGGACATAAAGCAAGGGAAGCCATGAATCATTCATGAGGTTCAATTTGCTTCTCTTATTTTTTGGTGTTTAATAACTATGAATAGAAAGCATGCAGTGCATTGTAGATGCTATTTTTAAATTATTTTAGATCTAAATTAATGATTTAGCAGGAAGGAATAAAGTAAGAATGGTTTTAAGGCTTTTGCTTTTAAGCATCACATATTTCATATTTTCCCTGTATTTATATGTTCATGTATTCATAACATTTTCCTATGTTCACTTTTGCTTTATGTATCAGAAGCACTTCAACACTAATATTATTTAGGCAGGTGCCTAAAGTAATTTATTGGTGAAATAATGAAATTGAATAAACTCCAAGAGTTCTAGTCTGGAGGTGGAAAGAGACCCTGAAGTTTATAAAATGAAACTTGTCTCCTACTGAGAAATCTCTTCTGCGTTATTAACAGTAGGTGGCTATTTCCAATTAATTGGCATGTCTCCACAGGGAAGGAAGTTTTTTTTCTTAGGCAGGAACTTATTTCATGACTATCCCTGCTACTTATTTGCAATGACTGAACACTGCCTGAGCCGTGTAGGTTCATAACTCACAACATGCTAGTTGAATTCACTTGGATGCATCCATCCTGACATTCTAGCTTGGTTTTAGGCATAAACTTGACTGGACCATGCAGTGGCTATGACATATGACCAGACAGTCTTCTGGATGTTCCTGTAAGGTTGTTCACTTAAATCAGTAGAATGGGGAAAACAGGTTGCCTTTTGAATGTGATTGGACCTCTTCCAACTACCTAAAGGTTTAAATAGAAAACACACCGACTCTTCTCTGAGTGAGAGAATTTCTCCTGCTGCCTTCAAACTAGGATGGCAACTTTGTTTATGCCGTTGGACTTGACTGGAAACTCTGGCATTACCTGGGTCTCTGGTCAGTTGGCTTTGTAGCTAAACTATACTATTGACTCTGTTGGTTCTCAGGTATTTGTATTAGGATTGGGACTGCCGTTAGCTCTCCAGGTGCTGACTCATCTCACAGATCTTAGGGCTTGCCAGTCCCCATAAGAGCATGGCCCAATTTTTTTATGATTGCTCTCTATATCTCTGTATGTGTTTTGGTCCCTGTGTCTCCTCTATGGACTTTATTTCCTGGTAAACTACAATTTGTCACATAACCTTGAAGCTATGTTTTGTCTCCTGTATCACAGTGCTTAAAATATTCAGAAATGGCTCTCTGATCTCTCTAAATATTTCTGTTTCATGTCCCTGCTTTCTCATTCTGAATTAGATTATCTTAATATAGCTTTAAAACTTAGGTGACACTCATGATTCTTTTATAGACTTACTTAGGTCTGATGTCTGGACCATGATTATTTTGACTTCATTTCCAGGTATTATCAAATTACATAAATAAAACTTAGCACTTCAATTCTGCAAACCTCATATTTTTTGAGACCATATTACAGAAGGATAAGTTGGTGGATACATTATTTTTAACCAGTCATTTTGGTGGCTGTAAAACTTTATTGCATGAAATTTATTTTATAATCAAACATAGTTATAAGTTAGAATGCTGTATACACATTGTTACAGAAAAGCATTTGAGTAGAATGGTAGTACTTTAAGACTAACAGACCTAGTGGATGGTCCATTAAATTTAGTTCATGGAGAGAGTGTTTTATTATATACTCCCAAGAAAATAGCCAGGTATCACCAAACTTTCCTATTGCTTAATGACTTCTTGGCACTTTATATAGGAGATGTGTAGACAGTTTGTGGATTATGATAAAGCAAACTCATGGGTTCATAATGGTTATTTGTTTGTTTGTTTACTTATTTATTGGTTTGTTTGAGACAGGGTTTCTCTGTGTAGCTTTGGAGCCTGTCCTGGAACTTGTTCTATAGATCAGGCTGACCTCAAACTCACAGAGATCCATCTGCCTCTGTCTCCTGCATGCTGGGATTAAAGGTGTATGACACCACTGCCCAGCCACATTTATTTTTAAAGGCATTAAAGCACTAGGCTTTCTTCATCTTGCTATTGAGTGACACCTTTATAATCATTTTTGAGGTACTCTAAGACACAAAAATGAAATTATACAAAGGAAAGAAGCTGGATTGCACGTTCAAAGCTGTGCTTTAACTCTTATCTGAGAAGTTAAAACTATTCTTATTTTTGAAAATTAAAGCAACTCAACAAAGTCTGGAAGGATTACTTATAGCATATATTATCTCCCACATATTTCTTACCGGAAATTAGCCTTGGTTTTAATGAGTGAATCGTGACCATGCAATGAAGCCTCTCCTCTTACTTTATAATCAGCATGGTAAAGAATCAGTAAGCTTGGAAACAAAGAAGTACTTCTAGGTGTTACATTCTTATTTTAGCCCTTTGGGTAAGTGGAAATGCTAAAGCTAGTAGAACAAACTATGCAACTTATAAGCAGCAGAGATTAATATCTCAAAGTTTTGACAGTTCTGTCCTGGGGGAGGTACAAAATGAAGGTATAGATTAAACTCTTGGTGTCTGGTGAGGGTCTATTTTCTCTTTTATAGATGGTATCTTCTGGCTGTGATCTAATATAGTTAGTGGAAGGGACGAGGTGACTCTAGGCAATACCTCCATTAAAGAGAGCTTCACTCCCCAGCCCAACTTTATCATTACAACACTCTGATGAGTAGGTTCCAATATGAATTTAGGGAAATGCAAACATTTAGAACACATCATCATCATCATCATCATCACCACCACCACCACCACCACCAACAACAACAACAATAGTCACCAATTACAGCATTTTGAAAGAACCAGGGCTTCTTTGAATTGAAACATTCCATCTTGGAGGGAGACTCTTTAATATTCAGAAAGGAAACAAAACCTACAAAGCTCGGGATGTAAACTAAATTCACAAGTCTCAGCCAAGTGTGACAACTACAAGATTGACAAGGACCCTTCCCACGTTTACGTAAGCATTAACGAATGCTGAGATGTGGCACTGAACAGCTGTGCTGCCTAAAAATGATCATACAGAAGGCTCCAGGGCTGCTTGCTCTTGTGAGTCATCACTCGTGCTGGGGTGGGCTTCTCAGTGATGATCTGTAATTTAATCCGCACACATAAATAACCTCTATAAGTATCTTCAATCAAGTCACCGAATCTTTACACTGGATTTGGATGGACTTGTTTCTTTGGTCTGCCACTGGTGCCCTATCTAGAATGAATAGATACTGCTTACATCTTTCCAGGAAAAGTCAGGCAATACCCTTACACAGGTTATGAAAGCACTAGGCAATCACTAGTGAGGAGGGGACTTTTTAGCCATCAGAACTGTCTACAAGTTGTATAGGGAGCTCCACTGATTCAGGTTTCATGAACTGTTATCCATTCTGGGGTATGCTTTTCATTAGTCAGTTCCCTTAGACTCACTCTAAGTAACCCCAAAATACTTAGTTCAGCAAGCTAGATGTGGGTGGACTCATTTCTTTGGTCTGCCCTTTGTGAGGAGAACAGACATTTCTTCATGTGTTCCCACCCAAAACAGGTGTTGCTCAGGATGGGGAAGAATATGAAGGGTTGAATGTGGTGACCACACAGATTTTAGACTTGAAATTGGCTTCTACTTCTTTGAATGTCATAAGAGGTGACACATTATGTTGAAAGTGAGAGGGAGAGGTGAAAGATTTTCCTTAATCTTGCTAAAGAAAGTGGGAAAAGCCATCCAAGTATTTGTCCATGATTTTTATCCAAAGACCTACATGTATTTCCGCAAGGCCTGTAGTTATCCAGCCTTCATATGATAGCTTTATTGATTTTGAATTCCAAATCCTCGTTATACTAAATTCTTTGATTGATTTTTTTATATGCCATTGCTTCGTTTTATGGCATCCTGAGGCTATCAAGCCATTACTCGGCTCCAAATTCAAGTAAATTTTCAGTTTAACAAGACTATATGGCCTTTGCAATTTTAGTTGATTAGATGGCATTAAAAATAAGCAAAATGTCTTTAATTTGTCTCAAAGGACTTACCCACGGAAAACATTTTCCCAGTCTTAATGAGATACACATACGAACTAGTAAATTCTGTAATGTAGGCAATGTTTCCACTCAGTTGGTCACAGAAAGGTTTGATTGGCTCAGCCTTGTTTTGAGTAATGTCTATTTTATCATTCTTGTAATCTAACTGATACTAGGTCCAGTAAAGCTGAGCTGTAGCCCAATACATTGTCAGCTGAGGATAATCTATTTCATGAAATCACACATTTAGTTATGTAGTGTTAAAAAATGTGAAGGAATAACCAGTTGATTTTATATTTATCTAGGGAAAAAAAAAGCGAAGCAAGCAAGTGCCAGCAAGTAAATATCGACTCAATTATTTTTGGCATATTTTTCTGCACCACATAATAGTTTTTTATTGTTAAGATTTTATTCTTAAGATTACATTTCATTACATCAGTTAGCCAATAGCTAAGATGAAAAATATTTTAAATACACTGAGCTAAGTAACACTGAGACTTCTGGGTAAGTATGTGCATAAACATATTTTTTTCCCCTAAGGAATCAAGGCCTGCTTGGTTTGCTGAATCTACAAAATACCCTCCCTTTCAACTGTAAATATTAGGCACTTGACCTAGGAGCTGAATTCTGCTTCAGCTTCTAGGATCGGTTCTGACCTGTAGCAGAGAGACTGGGAGATTTAGACCTGTTTTTTGTAATATAGGATTCCTGGCCCTGCAGAGAGCTGCTGCCACACTCGTCGTGGAGCCTCCGCTCCCGTCCTCATCTGTTGACTGCAGAGGTCTGTGGTGGAGTAGAACTGGGCTTGGAAACATAACTAAGCTTGGCTCCCCATCGATCCGTAATTCTTGCCTTTGCTTATCTTAGTATCCAAGATACTGTACCTCTGAGAGGTTGTCAAAATGCATTTATCACATGGTGTCACATGCTACTGTGCTGTTAGTTTAACACATATAAGGCAGTGGGTCCATAGTTCTTGTTTGGTTTTTAATTTCAATCATGTTTCTGCCTCCATAGAGCCTTTTAAGGCAATATTTAATCTGCTGTGTGCTTTGTTGTGATCATTACATAGTGTGATGAGTGGATTGAAAGGTTATATACTTTCTAGTATAAAGAAATTTATCATCTTAAGAAAAAATGTCATTCTACAACACACTACGAAACTGTAGGAAAACTCACTGTACATTGTAAAAAAATGTGAATTTGGGGAGAATATGCTGCTAATTCTTAGTACAGAATTGTTTAAAATACTTTGCAAAATTCATTGCCCTTTAACTGAACAATGAAAACCAAGGATCTTAGAATGTTAAGACAGTTTCAGATTACAAAACTTTCCAAAGGAAGCCAATGTTTAAGAAAAATCACAAAATCAATGGGCAAATAGTCAAAGGTAAACGCTAACCCATTATCTGTCATCAGCCCATCAGCTGTCCCTCTTTTTCTACTCCAATTTCAAAGGTAATGATTTACCTGCTGAGCAAAAGCTCTGTTTTATTTATAAACTATTATCAGTCGTTAATTAGCGATCATGGTTATGTTTCCAATTTTGTCATTTAAATCAAGTCACTGCTAACTCTTTAATAAATAATACCCTTTAATATTTACCATGTTCTTTATGACCTTTAAAATAAAAAAAATTGAAGAGCGTTTCTGAATTTTCTTATTTATTTCATTGGTAGTGGGATGATGGCTATATCTAAATTTAGTGCCTCCATAAGATCAGTTTTATTTATGTACAATGATACTTGTAAGTTTATGTAGTTGCTTAACAGCGCAGTAGAGAAACACATTTATTTTTCAATAATACTGTAAGGTCGGCTAGAAGGTTTTCATTTCCCTTTCCTTCTTGACATTTAGCTCTAGAAAGTACTTCAGACTCCAAAAATACACACCTGCTGACTTTTCACATTTCAGTAAGTTACAGAGTTAACTCCTGCATCTTTTTGTAACTCTCAAAACAAATAGATGGCGTTTTCAGAATCAATGGACTCAAGGGCCTGTAGGTTAATGGCTGAGAAACGATGACACAAGGGTGGTAGCTTGTCAGGTTAGAGCTTAGGGATGGAAATGTTCATATTGTTAATGCAATAATCAATGAAAAACAGCCTTAGAGCACAGACCAAAATCAGCCCACAGACGTGAAAAACATGAACTATCTGATCTAAAGCATAAGCCCACTGAGGTGCCATTTATTCTTGTATATTTTTCAATAGTAAAAAACACACCATCCACACAACACTGTACCATAGTGTATTTCTAAATGATCATTCACAGTCTTCTAGGTTAACAGGTAAGGTAATATTTTTTAACCTAATGAAGCTTGGATATTAGAAGCTTATGAGGGAAGATGAAGAAAGCATGAGTTATAAATTTATGAATTACAGTAAGTGGACTTTCCTTAATATCCAAAAGATAATGCCACTGAAATGATCCTATGACCACCAATATGAGGAAAATTCCACTGATTGTGAACACTTGAAAAGGTGACAGCTAAAAATATCTTAGTGCCAATTAACTCAAAGGAAGGTTGACTTTAATTGGGTCAAGCCAACATCCCTCTTTCTCATCCCCTAAGCAAGTAACTCACAACTTTCAATCTCCAGGGTGCAGTTTTGCTCATCCAAAGGGTACCTTCGAAGATCCATCATGCACGCTGCGGTGGTTGTAATCCTACAGGGTGAGAAAAAAGAAAGACGTGGTATAAGCGGGTACCTTTCATGAACACAGAGACCTAACAGCAAACAAGTGTAAATTAAAAAAATTTAGTGGTGAAATTTTATTTCTAAGCTTCCTAGCCTCAAACCATGTTTACCAGATGGCAGACTGTTTAGAAGTTCCTAAGAGACTACCATAAATAATTATATAGCAGCAGAGTAAATAAGCCGAATAAAGATAGAACTGGATAAAATTCTAGAGAGCTGTACCTTCAAGAAGAAATGAAAAATGTGAACATCCGATGACTTAGAGGTTAAATCAGTAATCAAAAACTTTAACAGAAAGGAACCCAGGCCATTGAATTCATCGGTGGATTTTGCAAGCACTCAAAGAGACAGCTGTACTAAATTTTCTCAATCTCTTCCAAAAATGAGAAGAGCTCACCTATCCTCCAGCAGCCTTGGTGGATCTCTGAAACGCTGCTTGATACAATCCAGAAAGGACCAATAGGTGAGTGAGCAGCCACCCAGAGGGACACCCCACCCTCTAGCACCTCCATAGTGGGGGGAAACTCCAGCCCCTCCAACTGCCTCTGCTTCTCTAGGCAGCCATCAGGAGAGTTTCCTGCATGTAGTCTGCTCCAATCCCCACTCCCATTCACTGGATCCTATAGACTACTAGCCCCACCCTGTCACCATGCTCCCCTCTCCTCCTGTAACCTCCATGGAACTCTGAAATACTGCTTGCTACAATACAGACAGGACCAAGATGTGAATGACCAGACACCCAGCAGAACACCCCACTCTCTAGGCCCTCCATAGTGGGGCAAACCCCCTCTCCCCGACCTGCCTTAGCTTATATAGCCAGCCAGCAAGAGAGTTTCCTGCTGAAAGGACCACGTGAGAGGCCAACCAGACAGAAAGTGAACTGGTTTCTCATTTCTCAGAGAAATGAGAGAACCAGCAGATGTCATGGCTCAAAAGGACTTAACAGACATCTGCAGAACATTCCACCTAAACACATACCTTCTTCTCAGCGTCTGATGGATCTTTCTCTAAAATTGACCACATACTTGGTAACAAAGCAAAACTTCACAGTTACAAAAGAATAATTGGAGTAACCCCATGTATCTTTTTGGATCATCATGGTTTAAAGTTAGAATCTAACAACAACACTTTTGTCAGAAAGCCTACAAACTCATGGAAATTGAGCAGTGAACTATTGAATCACCCCTGGGTCAAGAAAGAAATAAAGAAAGAAATTAAAGACTTCCTAGAATTCCATAAAAGCGGAGGTACGACTTACCCAAACCTATGGGACACTATGAAAACAGTGCTAATAGGAAAGTGCTAAGTGCCCACATAAAGAAAGTGGAGAAAGCTCACTCAGCAGCACATCTGAAAGATCTAGAACAAAAAGAAGCAGACACACTCAGGAAGAGTAGAAGACAGAAAATAATCAAATTGAGGGCTGAAATCAATAAAATAGAAACAAAGAAAAGAATACAAAGAATCAAAGAGTCAAAGACCTGGTTCTTTGAGAAAATCAACAAGATAGACAAACCCTTACATAAAGTAATCAAAAGCCAGAGAGAGAAAATTCAAATTAACAAAATCAGAAATGAAAAGGGAGACTAACAACAGATACTGAGAAAATCTAGAGACTTGTTTGGGCCATACTACAAAAACCCGTACTCCACAAAACTGGAAACCTGTAAAAGAAATGGACAATTTTCTGGATAGATACCATATATCAAAATTAAATCAAGACCAGGTAAAAAATTTAAATAGACATATAAAATGTAAGGAAATAGAAGCAGTCACCAAAAGAGCCTAAAAAAAATAGCCCAGAGCCGATGGTTTTCATGCAGAATTCTACCAGAACATCCAAGAAGAGTTAATATCTATACTCTTCAAAGTATTCCACATAATAGAATCAGAAGGAACATTGCCAAACTCTTTATGAATCTACAGTTACCCTGATACTGAAACCACACAAAGACTCAACCTAGAAAGAGAATTACAGACCAATCTCACTCATAAACATAGTTACAAAAATACTCAATAAAATGTTGACAAATCAAATCCAAGAACACATTTAAAAAAAAATCATCCACCATGATCAAGTCAGCTTCATCCCAGAAATGCAGGAATGGTTCAATATATGAAAATGTATCAATGTAATCCATCATATAAATAAACTGAAAGAAAAAAAAAACATATGACCATCTTCTTAGATGCTAGAAAAGCATTCAACAAAATCCAACACCCCTTCATGATAAAAGTCTTGGAGAGATCAGGAATACAAGGAACATATCTAAACATAATAAAAGGAATATACAGCAAGCTGACAGCCAACATTAAATTAAGTAGAGAGAAACTTAAAGCAATTCCACTAAAATCAAGAAAAAGACAAGGTTGTTCACTCTCTCCATATCTATTCAACATAGTTCTTGAAGTTCTGGCTATAACAATAAGACAATAAAAGGATATCAAGGGAATTCAAATTAGAAAGGAAAAAATTATTATGTGCAGATGATATTATGGTATATATAAGTGACCCCCTAAACTCTACCAGGGAACTCTTACAGATGATAAACACCTTCAGTAATGTGGTAGAATACAAGTTCAACTCAAAAAACAAACAAACAAACAAACAAACAAACATAAAAACCAAAAAAAGTAGCCCTTGTATACACAAAGAATAAAGAAGCTGAGAAAGAAATAAGAAAAACATCACCTTTCGCAATAGCCACAAATAACATAAAATATCTTGAGGTAAGACTAACCAAAGTAATGAAAGAGCTATTCAACAAGTCTTTGATCTCCCATGTTCTTGAATAGGTAGGATCAACGTAATAAAAATAGCAAACCTATCAAAAGCAATCTATAGATTCAGTGCAATCCCTATTAAAATCCCAACACAATTCTTCACAGACTTTGAAAGAACAATAATCAACTTCATATGGAAAAATAAAAAATGCAGAATAGACAAATCAATAAAGTAACTTCTGGAGGCATCACCATCCATGACATCAAGCTCGATTACAGAGCTACAGTAATGAAAACAGCTTGGTATTATCATAAAAACAGTGAGTTTGATCAATGGAATCAAATCAAAGACCCAGATATTAATCCACACACCTATGAACACTTGAGTTTTGACAAAGAAGCTAAAATTATACAATGGAAAAAGGAAAGCATCTTCAACAAATGGTGCTGGCATAACTGGATGTCAAAATGTCAAAGAATGAAAATAGATCCATATTTATCCCCATGCACAAAACTCAAGTTCAAAAGATTAAAGACCTAATATAAATCTAACCAAACTAAACCTGATAGAAGAGAAAGTGAGAAGTAGCCTTCAATGTATGGGCACAGGAGATCACTTCTTAATATAACTCCAGTAGCACAGACACTGAGAGAAACAATAAACAAATGGGAAAATCTGAAATTGAGATACTTCTATAAAGCAAAGGACACAGTCAATAAGACACAAAGACAGCCTACTGAATGGGAAAAGATCTTCACCAACCCCACATCAAACAGAGGACTGATCTCCAAAATATATAAAGAATTCAAGAAAGTAGACATTAAAATTCCAAATAACCCAATTAAAAATTGGGTTACAGAACTAACCAGAGAATTCTCAACAGAAGAATCTCAAATGGTTGAAAGAAAATGTTCAACATCCTTAGGCATCAGGGAAATGCAAATCAACAACTCTGAGATACCATCTTACACTTGTCAGAATGGCTAAGATCAAAACCACCAATGATAGCTCATGCTGGAGAGGATGTGAAGTAAGGGAAACACTTCTCCATTGCTGGTGGGAATGCAAACTTGTGCAACCACTTCAGAAATCAGTATGGTGGTTTCTCAGAAAATTAGGAATCACCCTCCCTCAGGACCTATAAATAACACTCTTGGGCATATACAGAAAAGATGTTCAATCATCCTGCAAAAACATTTGTTTAACTATGCTCATAGCAGCATTATTTGTAATAACCAGAACCTGGAAACAACCTAGATGCCTCTCAATCAAAGAATGGATAAAGAAAATGTGGCACATTTACACATTAGACTGCTACTCAGTCATATATTGCAATGACATCTTGAATTTTGCACGCAAATTGATGGAACTAGAAAACACCATCCTGAGTGAGGTAACCCAGACCAAAAAAGATGAATATGGTATGTACTCACTCATAAGTGGATACTAGCTTAATATAGTTCAAGATCCTAGAGTAGCTAAGTAATAAGGTGAACCCTAAGAAAAACATTTATAGTTCCATCTGGAAAGTCAAAATAGACAAGATTACCTAACAAAATTGGGAACATACAGGTGAGGGCGAAGAGGAGGGGAAAAGGGGAAGGATGAGGAGAACTTGAGGGAATGGGATAGACGAGATGGAGGAAGGACAGAGATTAGAGTAAGGAAAGAGATATCTTAATTGAGGGATCCATTATGATGTTAGAAAGTAACCTGGCTCTAGAGACATTTCCAGGAATCCACAAGGATGACCCCAGCTAAGACCCTAAGCAATAGAGGAGAGTGTGCTTGAATTGGTCTTGACCTGTAGTCAGATTGATGATTATCTTAAATATCACCATAGAACTTTCATTCAGCAACTGATGGAAACAGAGGTAGAGACCCTCATCAGAGTACTAGACTGAGCTCCCAAAGTTCAGTTGAAGAGTGGGAGGAGTGACAATATGAGCAAAGTGGTCAAGACCATGATGGGTACACCCACTGAAACAGTCTACGTGAGCTAACGGGAACTCACTAGCATCAGCCAGACTGGGAAGGAACAAGTATAGGCTCAAACTAGTCCTTCTCAATGTGGTTGACAGTTGCATGGCTAGGGTAGTTTGAGGGGCCACTAGCAGTGGCACCAGGATTTATCCTTACTGTTTGTATTGGCTTTTTGGGAACCTGTTGTCTTTGGATGAATTAACTTGCTCAACCTAGATATGGTAGGGAGGACCTTGGACCTTGTACAAAACAATGTGCTTTACCCTCTCTGAGGAGTAGGTCGCGGGGGTGGGGGTAAGAGGAGGGAATGGGAGGAGAGGAGGGAGTGGGAACTTGGATTGGGTGTGTATAATGAAAAACAGATAGTTTGCTTTCTTTTTTAAAAAAAATAAAAAAAAATACGAGAAGAACACACACCCCAGAATGCTTTTTATGAGGTACACACCCCTTTGGGTGTTTCCAAAACCACCCAAAGACAATAGAGGAACAAAAGAAAACATTAGGATGTATTCCTCATGCATATTTAATTTAATATAAAAAAATCCCTGTACTGAAACACTAAATTTAACATTCTGTTAAAAGAATCAGATCTTCATTACAGAATTTACTATGGGGCTGTTATGCTACCTCATTGAAGTTTTGACTTATTACCCTAAAATTGTTGAGAACTTTTGCACATACCTCTTTACTCTAACATTTTTTTAAAAATCTGTGTCCTTTGTACATTTTACAATACAACTATTTATATTTTTGTTAGGATTTTTTCTTGTATACTTAGGCTATTTACCATTTATGAAATATGTAAATTGAAGGAATTTTCTCCTATTATAAACTGATTTTTTTCCTTGTTGTAAAACAATTGTCAGTTTGTTTTAATCTGAAATGTCTGATTTTGCTTTTGCTGTCTGGGATTTTGTTTCATGGTTACAAAGATTTCCCCTCGTTTCCTGCGAGAACTTTACTTTTTATTTTTGATTCTTTGACTGATATTTGGTTGATTTTATGTGTGATGTAAGATGGATTCCAAATATGCTGGAATATCTTTTGAATGTGGTTGCACAGTATTTAAAACACAATTTGTTGAAGAGACTATCTTTTCCCTTTGTTGTTCTAGGTGTCTTTTTTGATGGTCAGCTGACTGTAGATAAGTCTTTATATCTGGGTTGTCTAGTATATTCATTTGTATGTTGTTTTTAATGGCACCTTTCAGCTTTTTGTTTATTATAAAGTTGTATTATAACTTGATTTCAGAAATATGATTCTTTGGCTTTGACCTCTGCATATTGATTAGGAGACTCTGAGTTTTTCATACCTAGATTTCGTTATAGTGAGGTAAAGTCCCTTTATTCCTAGGTTTTGACAGTCTTTGTTATGAAACGTATTGAACTTATCCTGCACCTTTTGTGATGATCAAGTGGATTTTGTCCTTCATCCTGTTAAGGGCCTATCCTACAGCTATATTTATGTATGTTCAACAATTCTTTTGTTCCAGAAATAAATATCCCTTGTCCTTGGTGAAGGATTCTTTTAGCGCACTGTTGAATTTAGTTTGCTAGTATTTTATTATGTCCATTTTTAATATAATTAGTTCACAATAGATGAGAGCTAAAAGTCACGATATCACAGTAAAGTTGTCAAGAACTTTGTAGTAGTTTGGGTTGACTCTTATTTTTATACTCACTAATGGTGTGAGCTTGAGTTGGCTAGATTATCTCCATTAGACTTAATGCTCTCATAAACCAACACACCTACTACCTATGAGTACTGTGTGGACAAAATGATTTAATGTGTGCATAATTATTCTCTCGGTGTTCTGTACTTAACAGATGTTCCTCATATAAAAGTTCTTATTATAGCTGTTATTTCTCAAACCACCTCCCATACTCTCTAACATCTTTACCAGTGTCTGCATCAGTATCTGCAGAATTTATGAGTAAGAGGAAGCTTTACTATGCACTAAATACCACCCTTTGCTCCCCCATGCCACCCAATACAACAGCAGCAATGAAAACAGCCTCTCATGGTGGCTCACAGCCCCCACTTTGTTAGATTCATTTCTCATACTTTGACCCATCTACACTCAACAGGCTCTGCGAACTGAGTAAGGAAGCACTGTCCTGGAATCTGAGCTTACACCACACTAACTGGCTCTGTTGACCCTAGGAAGTTAGTGGGAGGTTCTAGGATCCTGACTCCAGCTGGCCTACCTGAACTTCCAACACTCTTGCATTTTCTCTTGTACTGTATTTTTTTTTCTGGAATGTGGAGGTTGAGTTTAGCTGAAATTCAAATGGCTACTTACTTTTTATAATCTATTAATATCACTTTAGAATTGAAAAATACTTCCTTAAAAACACAGTTGTCTACAAAGTGTAAGGATAGTTTAAATAACTCAAAAGGCACATATTTAGCTATATGTGCCTTTTCTTTCACAAGCCTTAGGAGGTATGTTTTGCGTAGTATTTTTTGTTAACTTGACACAAGTGAGGGGCATCTGAGAAGAGGGAATCTCAATCAAGAAAATGACTTTATTTGGTTGACTTGTGGGCAAGTCTGTGGTACATATTCTTGATTAACAATTGATGTGGGAGGGCCCAGCTCATTGCGATGGTGTCACTGCTGGGCAGGGGGTCCTGGGTTGTATAAGACAGGAAGCTGAGGAAGCCTTGGGGAGCAGGTTAGTTTGTTGATTTCTTCCCATCTTCTCTGCTTCACTTCTTGACTTCAGGTTCCTGCACTGTTTGAGAACCTGCCTTGGATTCTCTCAAATGATGAACTGGGATTGGGATTTGCAAGCCAAATAAACCCTCTCCTCTCTAGGCTGCTTTATAACTCATGGTTATAATCTGTATCACAGCAAAAGAAAGTAAACAACCTCAAATTATTACGTATAAAAAATTCTATGCAAAAGGAACAACTAATTCTTTTATGGAGGGAGGTTCTTCCATAGTAGTTCAAACCACAATGTTTCTGTATCAGTAAATAATATGCCATTTTTACAAAAAAACCAAACCAAACCAAACCAAAAAACCTTCTTATGATGCATGCATTTTTAAGAGAATGACATAACTCATTTTCTGAATCTTCCATTGATAGACATTTATATTGTTTCCTATTGTTTAGTTTTAAAGATGAAGATGTTCCAGATATATATACTACAATATTCATTATGCACACATCTACACTATATATAGTACAATCGGTTACTAGATACATATCTACCTCAGCTTATAATCTATTATAATATTAAACATTGATATGTATACCAACATTGTATATTTTTATTTACATATATATATATATATATATATACACACATATGTAACATATAGGGTGCCTCATTTAGCCTCACGGACGTTAACTGAGAAATTATTATTTGTGATGCATAAACATTATAGATCATGGTTCCACAAAGCTGGGTAGCATAGATTCATCACTTGGGTTAGCCTTTTGGTGTAGCTGAGAGAGTGAGAAACACAAAATATATGAAACTGCCAGCAATATAAGATTCTATTCTGTTTTATAGTAAACTCGCATTGATGAGTTAAAGGAATTTCTTCTAAAATAATGATGGATAGTATTATAAATTCATAAAAGAGAGCACAGACATTTAATGACTACATTTTAAATGACTATCCAGAGTAGATTTGTTTATACCTGCATTTCCATAAACAAGTATCAAATTGTAATGGTGGGTTATGACATAAATGCAATGTTACCACCAGGCAATAAAAGGTTTCTATCTTATCATGTTATTAGGGGACTACAATACCATGTGGAGGTCATTATTGATCAAAACTTCATTGTGACACATAATGTTTTCATTTTTTCCTTAATTTACATACTCAACACAGTTTCCCCTCTCTTCTCTCCTCCTGTTCCCTTCCCCCACCTCCTTCTTTTCCATCCACTTCTCTTCCTTCCCCATTCAGATGGGGATCTGAATCTCCCTTGGGAATCAACAAAGGATGACATATAAGTTGAGACAGGACCAAACTTCCCTGCATCAAGACTGAAAAAGGCATCCCACCATAGGGAATAGCTTCCAAAGAGCCAGCTCATGCATCAGGGACAGGTACTGGTCCCTTTGTTAGGGGACACTCAAAAGACCAAGCTACGCACTGTCACCAAGATGCAGAGGGCCTAAGTAGGTCCCATGCCAGTTCCCTAGATGCCCATGACACATACTTATTCTAAACTATATACATATGAAATATGTTTCCTCTGAGAAACCTTAAACAAAATGAATTATTATAGGCAACCTCAACATAAAAGGTACAAATGAAAACTACTGTATTTGTGTAAAATCACTTCCTCCACACAAATGTCATCTGTTTTAACCACATATACTTCAGAGTGTATATTAGGGAATTTCAAAGTGAACTGCTGTAGGACTACGGGCACTTTCTCCCATCCAAGTACTCAAGTACTAACCAGGCTTCCAAGATCAGATGAGAACAGGCACGTTCAGGGTGGTATGGCCATAGACCTACGGGCGCTTTCTAAAAGACATTGCTAGTTAAACCCCAGTTCTTTGCTAATTCTCTTTGGTTCTCCTTAGGAAGGTGAGAGTTCATCTGGTGCCTTTGGAGTCTTCTTACCCAGGAAATGAGCCAATTTAATTTAGATTTACTTTAATATTAGATAACAGTACAATGATGATTCAAATTTAGTTCCATTTTTCAAAGTATTATACAAAAATATTCTTATAGTAGTTTTAGTCCAGAATCCACATAATGTTCTGAGGCTTGACCCAGATTCAGTGTGCTTTCTACTCTTTTTGCTTGGGTTCCTTGGCCTCTTCCCCTCAAATATTCTGTTGTGATACAAGAGAGAAATGATTAATAAATTCAGCCAGGGAAGCAACCTATGAACCTGCGGAAGTGTGGCTGCTGGAGTTGCCTGATGCTAAACCACCTCCATCTCGGCATGTCGGTCTTCTAAATCTCAAACTGCGAGAAGGATTTCACAAGCCCAACTTGTGCAGAAAGCCTCCCCAAATTATTTAGTGGTAGCTGGAGGAAAGCCACAGAGAGACTAATGTGGTCCACAGATACTCATCAGGGTCTTTGAGAAGAGAAAGGATATTGGGACTCAAATAAGGATCTTACACAAGCAGGGGCTCAAGTGTCTAGGCTTTTGTCTGGACAAATGCATCCAACAGAGAGTTGGACTTTGATGCTAAGGGTTTGGCATTTCAAGATGTCATAATACTTAGGGCCTAGTGAGCTAAGTGCATGAGCAATTGGCACGGGGTGAAAACTGCTCAGCAGAAATCTCCAAGAGCATCAATAAAAAGAGAGATGTCCGTAGGCAGAACTATTTGGTTCTTCTGTCTTTGGGTGAGAAGCACCAGTGAACATCTGTAAGAATAATTGCTCCCTGTGTTTCCATTTGTCCTCTTGTCTAATATGATGGCCGGCAGCAGTGAACCACCAGTGCAATTAATTCACACCCTCATGAGAGTGTACTCTCCCTGGATGAACATATGAACATTTCATGAAATGAAAGGTATCAAAGATCACAAAACTGGATTGATTAAGGGCTTCAAAAGTTTAATTGTTTCTTTTTAAAATGCTGTTTCTAATGCTGGACACTGAAGGTATTTATTCGCTGTGTCTGAAAATACTGTTATTAGCAGATAGTGAAGCAAAGAACAATGGGGGAAGAACCAGCTACAGGCCAAAACATTAACTATTCGTTCTTCTAAAGACAATTTTCCCAGAGGTGGCTTCACGATAGAAGAACATTCATCTGTTCTTTCAAAGGCATTTAGAAGAGCTTACATTATAATCTAATTTACTGACATTTTTAAGGTTAGGTCAGAAACTGCAGTGGCTCTTATAACTGTGTTCCCAGAGCAGGGATTCTGATGCTGTAGTTTCTATTCATTAAGGTTTAAGCTGCACAACCATCAACTTTAGGTACCACTGGAACTGCAAAGTACCTCTAACATCTTAGGCTGGCATGGTTCTTGATGCTGACTATACGCTATCCTGGTACTGTTGGCTCATAAGAAGCTTAAAATCCAAGGACACAGGACTGTGAGACTGTTTTTAAGGAGTGGTGATGAGATTGCTATCTGTCCCATTTGGTGGTGTTTGCAGAATGGCGTATGACCCGCTTGGCCTTTTAGACACATCTTGAATCCTTACTCCATGTATCACCCAAAGAAACTGATGTGAGAAGACAATAGACTAGCCTATGGCATGACTAATAAGCATACAGACATTATTTTTTAAGAATATGCACTACCATATTGTCTGCTCTAACTTTGTCTGGGTGCTAGGAATGCTAACCTATGAGCAAACACATTGGTATTTGAAGATAAAAAAATCCCCTAGGCATGAGGCATAACTGATAAGGAAACAAAAAGGATGCCCTACTGTGTGAAATTCAAGAGCAATTTACAATGTGGGAACCAAGTGGTGTGATGGTTAAAAAAGAAAACCAAAACAACAAACCCCAAATATTTATGAATAACCGTTATCTGGCATCAACTTTTAAGATTTTTGTTTTACTGTGTTATATATTTTTCTATGTTCACCTAACCCAAACCCAAGCCCAGTGAGCACCAAATGTGTGCCTGGAAACACATACAGTATAAACTAAAGCCTGTGTGAGTACTTCATTCTTGTTGTTGGGTCTAAATTACACATTGTGACATCATCTACAGAACTGAGACCTGTAACTCTTTTCTACTAAGACAGTTGTTCTTGATTAAGCCAATTCATTGACAGCAGACCTATGCTTCAATGCTGGAGATGAAGAAAACCTAAAAATCCTTTGGGAAGCTTCAGCAACCTGGCAAGATCTTCAACTCACACAATAGAAGACTGTAGGCTGAACCCACTGTTATCGTCTAGCCTTACGGGGTCAGTGTGACTTAGGTAGTACCATATGGCAGGCACTGAGCATTGTAGACTGGTTTTTATTGCTACCATGATGAAGAGTCATACAGTTAGTGGCTTAAAACAACACAAATCCCTGGAACTCGTGGTGGAAGGAGAGAATCAACTCCCCAAAGCTGTCCTCTGATCTCCACGCATGCACTGTGGCACTAGTTTGTCACACACACGCACACACAGACATACACACCGTATCATCTCTCCCAAACACATACAAACACACATGAACATCATAAATTTTAAATCTTTTTAGAAGTCCTGAAATTGAAGCAGTGACTGTTCAATCTGGGAGTTTGGGTGAGAATCGACTTCCTTGCTCTTTCCATCTTCTGGAAACCATTTGCATTCCTTGGCTCATGTAGCCTTTCTTCCATCTTTGAAACACATTATCTCCACTTCCACCTCCCTTCTCATGTCTCCTCTGTCTCTGGTACTCTGTTTTGCTCTGCAAGGACTCCTATGCTTCTGTTGTGTTCATCACTGTATCAGGTAATATACTCTCAGGCTCAGAGAATTAGGGCATGACATCCCAGGGAAAGACAGAGCTATGACTGCCATAGTGAAGTATTTAGTTTCCTACTTACATTAGTCTGACTATCCTGTTTTCATCAACCCTCTACCCCAAATCAAAGCTAAGGAATCTGAGACCTGATGGTTGTAGAAATGCTCCAAATTCAGAGTCTGTAAGTGGTAATATGGAGATTCAGGCAAGCTGAACTCAAGAGCAGTGTCCTTTCCAGATGCATCTGAGGAGAGAACATTTGGCCCAGGAAAATTTCTATTATATCAGGGAAATAAACTTAAAATTCAAATTATACCATTCATAATTTTAGCATTAGTCATCACTAATTTGAAGCATTTTCTATCTGATTAATGATGAACATAAAAAGGTTAGAGGACCTACCAGAAATCAGAAATACGGTAAGTATGGGTATTAAGGTTAAACATATCCAACCGCACATTCATGCTGTCGTTATATTTTGTTTTGCCTGAAAAAACCCACTATCAACTGGTATGGGAAGTCCTCTATATACATTTTGCTTTTATTGTATATGGTTGCTTTCGGCCAATGGCTTAGCAGAATATAGCCAGATTGGAATAAATAGATATAGAGAGAGTAGGCAGAGTTAGGGAGAAACCATGTAACTGCCACCAGAAACAGATACACCGGAACCTTGCCGGTAAGCCACAGCCATGTGGTGACACACAAAATAATGGAAATTGGTTAATTTAAGATATAAGAGCTAGCCAATTAGAACCTACAGCTAATAGACCAAGCAGTGATTTAATTAATACAATTTCTGTGTGGTTATTTTGAGTCAGGGTGGCTGGGAAATGAACGAGCAGCCTCCCCCAACAATCAATGAAGTCTTATATATGATGGAGTCTTAGGGCACAGTAACAGTAGAAAGGAGAGATGGCCACATATTATGAAAAAGACAGACGAGTTTTCTTTATTGGACCTCAACTTGAGCCAATCAAGCTAAGTCTCTAACCAGACGTGACCTTTGTGTTCACTGAACAAGGGAACTCTTAGACTTTTAATGTTTTTTCTACAATGGGCTAAAAGTTGGTAGTTGTTAATGGATCATGGCACAATTTTGAAAGATGTTTTCCTTCCTGTGCACAAGCCTCCAGGCATTGTTTGGTGGAAAAATAAGTGATCAACTCCTTTTGGGAACTAATGATTTGTAGCTGGCATTGTCATCTTGCATCCAGACTGTGATAGGACCGAAGGACTTTCAGTACTGGAATTGATGGGAAATACAAAGACAGAGTAGACCACGTACGTATTTGCTTCTGTGAGCAATAGGCCAAGCTAATCTTGTATTATAGCTTTGGATAACTATTTCTGAAATGACTGACTGCTATGTGTAGAGCTTAGTATAGTATGACTCAAAGATTGAAGTGACAAAGTGGTAAGACACAATATAAAGGTAGAGACTATAAGCCTTATTTCATGTCTGCGTGTGTGTGTGTGTGTGTGTGTGTGTGTGTGTGTGTGTGTGCATTTGTGTGGGTATACCTGTGAGTGCTTATGTGTATAAATTTGTGTGGGTGCACATGTATTTATTATGTGTGTAAATGTAGGCATTGTGTATAAAATCCAGAAGTCAAGTCTAGGATGTTATTTCTCAGATGCTGTCTAGCTTGCTTCTTTGGAGACAGGGTTTTGCATTTGGCCTGGAGTATCCCCAGCAGGACAGGATGGCTGCCTGCTATCCAGCCAGCAAACCCTAGAGATCCACTTGCACCCATTCTGCTAATGCTGGGATTATACGGCACATCCCATCATGCCAAGCTTTTTTTACTTGAACTTTGGCAGCAGGTTGTCATGTTTGCTTAGTAAGCACTTTAATGACTGAGCTATCTCTCGCCTTCCCTCCTGTTGTCCTGTTTTTATTATCCATCAGATGTTTATAGGCTCTAATAAAAAAACCGATGGGCCTTTGGCTTCTATTTTTAGCAAATATAGCTTTCAAGGTTTTTTGCAACGTTACCTCAGCAACTGTTATCATAACCCATGCATCAGAAGTATTTCCTCCAACAAACCACTGGGAAGCTGATCACTGCGGCTTTTAGTTTAGTTCTTTTCAAAGTTGGTGATTTTGAATTTAACTTAGAACAAGAGAAGTTACTGGACTGGCTTAGGCTTTTCTTCAGTAATAATTCTTTCTTGACTCTGTCATTTGTATCTTCACTTGTTTTCACTGGGTTTGACTTCCTAGGTGTGGGAACACTTTGGTCTATAGTCCAACTTTTTATGATAAAGAAAGCAAGTTTCCAATAGGGACCAGGTAAAGGATCCAGATGTTTACCTGTTTTTTCATTTGAGCTGGTTCCTGCCTGTCTTATAGGCTCTGAAATAACAAAACATAGCATCTTTGTCAGTTTAATAGGTATTTTCCTAATTTTATTATTAATCTGTTTATTCTTTAATTTTTTATATTACATTTTTTATATTGAATATGTTTTGATTATATTTCCCCTCCCTCAACTCCTCCTAGATCCTTCCCACTTCCTTATGCATGGAACTTCATGCTTTCCCTCTTTCTTTCTCCCTCTGCCTCTCCCCATAAAATAAAACAAAAGCCAGAAAAATAAAGATCAAAACAAACAAAAACTAAACCCAAACCAATGAGATAATAAATGATAAAACAAAGGCAATAAAATAAAACAGAACAAAAAGCAACAAAACAAAAACAAAGAAGAAAGAAATAAAAAGCATATTAAAAAACAGCCAAACAAAAATACCCTATAAAGTCTATTTTTCTGTTGGTCAATTACTCCTAGGTATGGGGCTAGCCCTGGAGAGATACCCAGTGACATTCCATTGCAGAACACTCATTTTCATTTTCCTAACAGGTATTAATATCAAACAGCTTCTTGGCTAGTGGTGGGATTTTGTGCCCATTTTCCTGTTTCTGTAATGGGCTTTGGTTCTGAACTTGTGCAGGTCTGGTGTGTGCTGTAACAGTCTCCTTGAGTTCATATTTGTACCGTATTGTTGTGTCTGGAAGAAACTATTTTCTTGGAGTCATCTACCACCTTTGATTCGTGGCTTCTTTTATCCTCCTCTTCTACATAGATTCATGATCTTGAGGGAGGGAATTTGATAAAGACACTCAATTTAGAACTGAGTAATTGGAAGTCTCTCACTCTCTGCACATAGTCCAATTGTCAGTCTCTGTGATAAGTACACTCTACAGAAATAAGATGCTTCTCTGATGAGGGTTGAGTAAGGCACTATTCTGACAACAGTATGTCACTTGAGTCGTTTAATTTCTAAGTTCTTTTAGCAGAATAAGAGTAGGAGGTTTTCCCTGAGAGTCCATGGCTGTTTCTAATCTCATGTTCTTAGTCATTAGCAGCGTCATGTATGAGTTCTATCTCATTTAATGGGCTATAGATCCAAACAAAAAACTGGTTGGTTATTCCTTTAATATTTGTGCCACTATTACACCAGTATGTATTGTAGGCATGTCTCTGTTATAGGTTTCAGGGTTTACATCTGGGTGATACTGATGATTACTTTTTTCCTCTTGTAGTGTCCAAAGTACCTTCTAGAACCACAGACACTAGTCAGTAGGGGTGAAGCTTCTAGCTGGCCACAGGCTCAACTTCTCTATACTCAATGGCAGTAGTGTTGTCCTCAGCAAAAGGGCCTTGAATCAGGTTGTGGAGAGCAACCAATAGTTGTGGCAAAACCTGTGCTACTTGTGTGTGTATAGCATCTATGGGACTCTTTTAGCCAATAATTCAACAAGAATTAACCCATTTATGGCACTTGGGATTTTACTTGATGGCAGGAGATGTCTAGTTGTTTTCCCCCATTACGTGGTTACTCCATTTCTTTCATATATATAGGAAGCTTCTACTATAGCAGGTTTCTATCTAGTTTTTCAAAAAGTTCTTCCTTTTCCCTGCCCTTCTCCCTCCTCATCAATTCCCCTAGTTTCCCCTTTATCTCTTTATAACAATATGCTCTTTTTCCCCTTTTGGACAATTATACCCCTCCTCTACTACATGCTCTTTCTTCTTTCTTTGGTATCCACCCCCACCTACTCCTTGCTATCTATCTAACCTCTGTGGTTATTCTGATTGGATCATACATATTTAATGCTTAAAAATAACAACATCTAATTTTAAGAGAAAACATATGATGTTTGTCTATTTGGGTTTTCATCATTTCAATCAGTATGGTTAGTTTCTAGCTCTTATTTATCTGAAAATTTCAGCTGAATAATATTTCATTGTTTAAGTGTAACACATTATTATCTATTTATTAGTTGATAGATAATTTGGATGTTTCTAATTCTTGGACATTATGAATGGGGAGCAACAGATATAAATAGGCAAGTACCTTTGTAGTAAGATGTAGTCTTTTGGATATATTTCCAAGAGTGGTATAAATGGATTTTGTGGTAGACCAATTTTTAGCATTTTGAGGAACACACACACACTGATTTTCACAGCGGCTGTACCAGTTAGCATCCTGAGATTCTTGATGGTGAGCTATATTTTTTGGATGTAGCAGAAAGGTGGACATTGTTTTCTATTCCAGTCTTCAGTTTGTGTCTTTTTATTGGGGAATTAAAATCAACAATAACATTACGAGTTATTAATGAGCACTTCTTTTCAGTATCTGTTATCTTGTTATTGTGGTGCAGGTTTTCCCCAAGGATTTTTATTTACTGTTCTGGTATTTTTTATTCCTTGTGTCTCTTTAGTGTACTTAGCCATCTCTTCAGACTGAAGTTTTCCTTCATGTGCCTTCTGTAGAGCTATATAGTGGGCAGAATTTGTTGTTGTTAATTGTGAAATGTTTTTCTTTCTCTTTAGATTGTGACTGATAGTTTTGCTAAGTACAGTAGTACGGCTAGTATCTGTGGTCTCTATTTGTAGAACATCCACCCAGTTGCTTCAGTTCAGAGTCTCCATTGAAACATCAAATATTATTTTAGTGGTCCTGTCTTTAGATGTGACTTCGTCTTTTTTTCTTAATAACTTTTATTTTTGTTTTTCTGTACATTTGGTGTTTTGGATATTATATGCTTGGGAAGTTTATTTTCTGATCCTGCCTATTTGGTGTTCTATATCCTCCTTTTTTATTTAGGGGACTTTTCTTCTATGATTTTGTTAAAAATATTTCTGCACTTTGACTTGGGGTTCTTCCTACTTCTCTATCCCAATTATTAAAGATTTGGTCTTTTTATAGTATTCCAGATGTTCTGGATGTTTTGTGCCCTGATTTTTTTTTAATTTACCATTTTCTTTTACTGATCAATTTGTCCATTACTTCTACTTTGTCTTCAAATTCTCTCTTACATGTTTTTTAATATGCTGGGGAGTCTTAACACTCAGGTTTTTGTTTGATAACCTCAGTTCTCAGTTCCAGTTTTAGTTCAGTTGTGCTTTCCTTAGTAATTCTATTTCTTGGTTAAATTCTACTTTCGTGTATTAAATTATTTTCATTATTTTACTCAACTATTTTTGTTTTCACAGTTTTTATTGAGGCATTTATCCTTATCATCCATCATAATTGGTGTCTTGAAACTCTTGTTTTATGCTTCAGCTAAATTCCTTTTCCCAGGGCCTCCTACAATAGCATTGCTTGCTTCTGAAGACTTTGTTTTGGTTGGATATGTGCATGCTTTTGCTCTGGGACCTAGGCATATAGCGTCATAGTGTTTAAAATGATTCCTGGTGTTGACTTCTTGTGGTCCCTCTGGATCCCAGAAAGTATGGCATTTGTGGGGTCTCTGATTCCAAGTCAAGTGTGTTGGCTGTGAGGTACCTGGTAGAGAGCGGCTCTAGGAGTCTCCAGGAAGTGACATAGAGTGGAGATGGTAGAAGGAAAGGCTGAAATGGGTTGTCAGTAAGAGCTAGGAGTCTCCAGGAAGTGACATAGAGTGGAGATTGTAGAAGGGAAGGCTGAAATGGGTTGTCGGTAAGAGCTAGGAGTCTACAGGAAGAGACATAGAGTGGAGATGGTAGAAGGAAAGGCTGAAATGGGTCGTCAGTAAGAGCTAGGAGTCTACAGGAAGAGACATAGAGTGGAGATGGTACAAGGAAAGGCTGGATCCTGGGTCCACACACAGAGGCAGAGTTTCAAGGGAAGAAGGTGGCATGGGAGGAGGGACTGAAGTGGGCAAGTAGCAGAAGGTTTAAGAGTAAGTCTGTAGCAGCCATATTGGAGGTTTTGAAGAAGCTAATTTCTATTTTTAAATGATAAATTAATCAATTACAGCTGTACATGTTTGCAGGATACAAAGTGATGTTGTGATGTATGAGTTCAGTGTGTAATGATTAAATCAAGCTAATTAACATATCTGTCACCCCAAGTACTTATCTTTTATTCATTTATTTTTTCTTGGCGGGAGCCCTTGGTATTAATTTTCTTACTGATATTGAAAAAGAACATATCATTTACTATTACTAAGAGAAAGAAACAGTCCTTTTCATATTGAACAATAAAATGCCATTTGCCAAAACAGTATGAACAAAAGCAGCAAACTGGAAGGTACCGAGGTCTTGATTACAGATTGTACTGCAAGGTGAAGATCGTATCCTACCATACAATACTATAAACAGACCCACTAACATTCCAGAACTGAACCCACAAGTGTGGAGTCAATTGATTTTGACACAGGACTAAGAATACAGTCTTCAAAGGATGGCCTCTTCAACAACGGTGCCCGGAAGACTGGATATGCATAAGCAGAATAATGAAATTGGATCTTTATCTCAAACAATTAGTTTTTAACTTCTTGATCCCAGGCTCCACTTGTCTCCCTCTGTTTTGTAGACTTGGTGTTGAATGCTAATGACTCCCCTCTCTGTGCAATCCCAGACAGCCATTTCCAGATAATTATCTATATTCTAAATGTTGTTTAAATGGGATCATTATTATTCAATTCTGTTGGGCCAGAGTGATTCATGGACCATTTTGAAATATGAAAAGCAGTTCACAAATCAATGTAGGGATAGGGTGTGCAGAGAAATGCTAATAGAGCAATAGTGATTACACAGGCTCATGCCAAGGGCTGTGCCAACTCTACTCATGTGTTACCATGGGTATCTGGCCAAACTTTTTCCTGAATTCTATCATTATAATCATATAGACAAAGAAGGAAAGTATATGCATGTAAAATATGTGTAAAATTTGGCACATTAGTTTCCATTAAATAAACAATAATGGAAGAAATCCTGAAATTAGGAGGTGACATTACAAGTATTAGCCTTGGAGTAAATTTCCACCTGTTCCTCCCTCATGTCTCTTTGACTTGTTCTTGTTAAACATAATATTTTAAATCAGAATTTTTTATGAGATCCAAAATAAAATTAGCTTCTTTATTAACTTCTGTAGGGGTCAGATATATCATTAAATGCTATTTTAAAATTAGGTGTAACATTCATTTCTATAATGAAGAAATTATAAATTAAACAAATTAAAGACTATTTTACAGTTACCAAATTACTGTGTGATAATAATGAATGCTTATATTCCCATAGGGAATTTAGATGTCATACAATGGTAAGGAGGAAATAAACGGATCCTTTTGTTATGGTAAGCATTTTGACAGAAGTCTTCATGCAGTGGTTCTGTCTTGACCTGAACACTTTATTTACCGCTACTTGCTTACTAGCATGCACAGAACTGAAAACTGTTCCTTCTCTCTTTTAGAGAGAGAGAGAGAGAGAGAGTAAATATGGAAACTGAGTGCAGGTGCCCATGAAGGTTAGAAGAAGATGTTGGCTTTCTTGGAACTAGAGTGGTTTTACTTAACAAAGGTAGGTGCTGGGAAATGAATTCTTGTCCTCTGAAGAAGTAGCAAGTCCTCAACTGCAGAGCGTTCTCTCTAGATCTCAACAATATTCATTATGTAATAAACAATAACTGGGAAACACCTGCCATAGGGCTAGGATAAATGGTTGCACAACTCTTGTGTGTATACAACGGGTTACTTTGCAATAGTCAAAATGAACAAATAGATTTAGATGTCTCAATATATGAACCTTACATAGTGTGTGGGAAAACAAACAAGTTAGATATCAGACTAGAAAGGATGTTTAAAAAAAGCAGCATTGATGTAAAGTTTTGGTAAAAACAAACTACTAGTATGTATGCCCTAAGAAGCTATAGGTAGTCACATAAAAGAGGCCGACATGTTACACTGTGGAGGGAGGGGACAAAGGAGAAGGGAGGAAGGAGAGGGGAGGGAGGGAAGGAGATGGGCTGAGACAAATGAAGATGGAGCTGCAATGATTTCTGGTTCTTCCTCCCTTTCTCTGTTCATTGCTTTTCTCACCCCATCTTGTCTCCCTTCCCCTAGATTTCCTTTCCTTTCCTTTCCTTTCCTTTCCTTTCCTTTCCTTTCCTTTCCTTTCCTTTCCTTTCCTTTCCTTTCCTTTCCTCTCCTCTCCTCTCCTCTCCTCTCCTCTCCTCTCCTCTCCTCTCCTCTCCTCTCCTCTCCTCTCCTCTCCTCTCCTTTCTTTTCCTTTTTCTTCTCTATTTCTCCACTCTCGCTTCACTTTGATCATTTTATTATCATTTTCTCCTTCAAAAAATAAGCAAACAGAGGCACATGCTAATATGTTTTAATCTCTTTCTCACATTCAAATGAGATGTCCTCATATGGACAGAAAAATCCTTGAATCACCCTCTACTTACACTCTCATGGTAAATGCATGTTTAAACTAGACAGGGTTGCCTTGCTATCTCCTATCTCAGACCAGCTATCATGAACAGAAACCAAACTTTATCTCTCTCTTACATGCATTTATACTAACTGGCATTTAATAATGGTACTGAATCTAATTTTCTGAGTTGTATTCCATCTGTCAAGAATTCTGTTCCCTTTACTGGGTGTTGGTGTTTGGAAAGCTTATGCCTCCCTCACATTTCTCACGGCCGTTTGCAGTCACACATGTCTTAGTTTGACTATTTGTTGTCTGATGTGACTGCTGTTTGAATAGATGGCAAGTATTATAAGGCAAATGACTTCATAATGATTCATTTACCAAGGTTTGCCCAGTGTCTGCCTCAGAATTGATGTGTAGGCTTAATAGAATCAACAGGAACTTAAGGGAATACTGAAATCAAGATTTCTCAGAAGAAGACAGAAAAAGACCAATGTGCTGTCTGCATTAAAAAGTTATGTCAATGTTGTTTGGAAAGCAAATTTATGGTAAAAACCCATATTTGTCACTCTGATTAAATTTCTTACTAAAAATCATCTTGAAGTAAATAAACAAACACAGATTACTGGCATTTGAATAATTTCCAAGGCAAAGCATTTGCTTGAATTGTGCTTACATTAATGTCATTGTAAGACTGCCAACTTAATTTAGATAAGATACAGCATTCAGGAGAATTAGCCAAGTTTACTTGTGAATATAGCAAACTATCCAAATAATTCATAGTTATACTTTGATAATTTATTTTAATATATTTGACAGTATATTTAAATATATGGACATATTTTATTAGCTTACTAACAATTAAGTATCAATAATAGGATGAAGGATATTAAAATAATCAGAACATATCATTTATATAAATGAAAAATATTTTTGAAGGGAGTAAACATGAATACTGCCCTCCTCTTAAGTTATTTCTTGAAGCTTACACTCAAATTTTCTACAAATAAATTAATTCCTTCTGTAAAGAAGCATAAATGCTACCTTGACTAGTGCAGATTAAAACTTGTTTACCAAGGGACTGTGGTGTACCGAGGGGCTGTGGTGGGCAGGGTACACATCTGCCTTCTTCTTTGTGGGGCCATTATTGCTGGATCAGGAAGCAAGCTGTGTAGAGTCAGAAGTGGGGAGTGGTGGCCAGGAGCTGTTCTTTTGTGCTAGATCTTGTTTTGCCTTGAAGGACAGGACTAGTTTTAAAGCACCCCCTCTTGCCTTTGCCTTTCTCACCTGTCCATTCATAAGAGAATTGTAGAAGCTTTTGAAGTGAATTGGAAACATTTCTGATACCTGTCCAGCAGTCAGGATTACCTGGTCTTTCATTGCTTTTGAGCTCTTCTGCAGTCTTGCATGTTGTAGAAACTAACATGGTAAGAAAGGCTTACCTGTAAGTAAGCCCACAGCTGCAGTTGTTTGCTGCCCCATGAGCCTGGCCCGGTCTTGCCAGGTTGCCTTTATTTACCCCTTCTTTTACTGTGCTATGCTTTTCAGAAAATCTACATCTCCATGAGGGAACCGGATGCTTGAACTCCGGGAGGGACGGAGGGGAAAAGCAACGATAGAGAGAACCATTATAGGGTTAGGGAGAAACCTGGTTATGGAAAATCCCAGGAACCCACAAGGATGACCATAGCTGAGACTCCTAGCAATAGTAGAGAGGGTTTCTGAATTGGCCTTCCCTGTAATCAGAATGGTGAATACCCTGCCATCCATCGTAGAACCTTTGTCCAATAACTGCTGGAAGCAGGTGCAGTGATCCACAGCCAAGCGCCAGAACGAGCTCCAGGAGTCCAGTTGAAGAGAGGGAGTAGTGATAATATGAGCTGGGTGGCGGGGGTGGGGGAGGGGAGTCAATATCAACATGAGGAAATCTACAGAAAACTGAATCAAGCTCTTGGGATCTCAGGAGCTCTAGACAGACAGCTGTGGAGCCTGCATGGGACCGAACAAGGCCCTCTGCATGTGGGATACAGGTGCATAGCTTGCTCTGTCTGAGAGGCCCCAGGAAGTGGGAACAGGATCTATCCCTGGTGCACGAACTGGCTTTTTGGAGCATATTCCCTATGGCGGGATGCCTTGCTTAGCCTTGATGAATGGGAGAGGGGCTTGGTCCTGCCTCAGCTGAATGTACCAGGCTTTCTAGACTCCCCATGGGAGGCCATACCCATTTGGGTGAAGGGCGTGGTCGACTGGAAGTTAGAATTAACCAGACCCGCTCAAAAACAAGGAAGATAATTTTAATAATTGGGATAAAAAGAGACTCACACGAGCGAGGTCCAGCGAGAATCATGCACAGCGGAGAAAGAGACAAAACAAGGGGCAGGCACCCAATCCCCAGGTGCTTTTTCCTTCGCCTCAGGTGGCCACACCCTAGCCAAATGTGATTGGCTGAGCTTCTCCATCATTTGGGGGAGAGGATAGGGGTGGGGCTGGAGGGTGGGAGAGGCTGGGGGAGAGGAAGGAGGGATGGTAGGCGGAATTGTAGCTAGTATGTAAAATGAACAAAAACAAATAAAAAGCAAAGAAAATCTACATCTTGAGCACCCTGAACTGGATATAATATCTTATTGTCTCACTCATTAATGAGATCTCTAAAATTTTTGTCCCATGTTTTCAATAATCTATGTGTTATAACAGTTTGTGAGGTTCTCATAATCGCATCCTATTATATATATATACCATATCATATCCTAATAGATCCCGATTAGACACATTGTCAGAATGTGTGTCTCATTCCAGTATGGAAGGAGAAGAGGATCAGGACATAGCACTCCTATCTGATTAGCTATCCGCAACTGATGACTGTTAGGGAAGGCAGAATCAGTTTTCTTCAGGAATGTGGTTCTGCATCGATGGATGGTGAATGGTCTTTCATCTATGCACAAACAGGAAGTACTACATGGACTCAATGGTTGGGAGAGAAAAGTAGTTGGGGAAGATAAGAATTGGAGGTGAAGGAATAGGGTGGACTTGGCTAAAACATATTGTATCCATGTATACTATTCTCAATAAAAAAATAATAAACGTGTATCTCATGGGACACCCCAAAACAGGTATATCTTATTGCTTCTAGAAAAAGTTCAAGCAATAAATTATGACATCTTTGGTTCTATCACTCTCTTGCACCAGTTTTTGTTTTGTTTTTGTTTCTGGTTTGCATACAATCATTAAGATATTTATTGGTGTTAGCACAGATCGGGAGATTGGTTTCATGGGCCGACCATTTAATGACTTACATAAATAGGCTAATGGATCACAGGGGCAGAATTCTATACTCTGCTGAGTGAGAGACAGCAGAGGCCGCTGTGTTAGTCTTCTTTGTTTTTCTCGTTTACTGTTTTGGATGCAAGACAATTATATCCCATGGAGTGGAGAGCAGCCATTTGACATCTGGGCCATGAATTCTCGTGTTTTTGTGTTTCTTCCTGACCTGTGGCAAAGTGTAGATCTGAATTTATGAGCACTTTGGTGTTTTCTGTAGTCCAGGAAAGCCTTTGCCTCCTGTTACATGAGAGCATTAATAAATTAGATTACAAGGTCTCTTGGCACAAAGGATCTTCTTGTTTGTTTAGTGTATATAGATAAATAAGTACATTAATCCCATATTCCTAAGATCTCAAAAAATAAGAAAAAAGTGCTAGACTTTCTTAGTATTCTTTCAACTTAAAAATCATTTCTTATAGACGTAGCAGATCTATTTTAAAGTTCCAAGTTCACTTAACATAAATCTTTAAATAATTAATGAGCATAATTAAAAGTTATTCTAACATGAAACATCTGTATTTTTTATTTGTGAGTATCAATTTAATATGAAGTACATATTCCTATACCTGTTTTCCTTAATTTATACAGATTTATGAATCAAATATGCTAATTTTAACATAACATATGTGAGATTGTGAAACATGCAATTATTTTCAAATAAATTGGATCGTTATGCTGACACCTTTATTTTATTAACTTGCTTTTGTAATAAATCAGCATGAGAATGTTTCTCATGATATCAAAATTAGAATCCAAATTAAGATAAAACTGGGCTAATTCGTGGGTAATCGTTGGGCACCTAAATCATTTCTAAGTAAAATAGAATATTTAAACATTAGCTACTGTTATTGTTAATATTAGATGCTAACAACTCACATCAGCAGGGGGAACCTCACTGAAGAATTTCTTCCATCAGAATTGCCTTTTCACATGTATATGGGCATATTCTTGATTGTTAACTCATGTAGGAAGCATTCTGTCCACTGTTGGTGGGTACCAGCCCTATGTAGGTAGGTCAGGGATGTATAAGAAAGGTTACTGAACTTGGGTCTGGAAGCAAGTCAGTAGGCAGCATTACTCCATTGGTTTTTTCTTCAGGCTCTTGGCTCACCTTGATAATGGCTAACAGCCTGTAAGGCTAAAATAAAATAAAATATAAAAAAAATACCCCCACAAAACAAAACAAAACAAAACAAAAACCCTGCTCGCAAGTTGCATCTGGTCAGTGTTTTGTTTTATCACAGCAGTGGAGAAGCAAGCTAGAATGCCTACGGAACATACTTTTAAATTTATGTATTTTTACTTCTTGCTTTATGCTTTAGAGATGTGCAATTGTGGTATGTTAATGTGTGTTTTTGCTTTTATTTTATATCTTTAAAAATACTTGGAGTGAATATTGTCAGTTATAGAACACTTTGCCTGTCAGGTGTGGCCTTTTACTCTATTGGCCATCTGAGATGCTCACAAATAATAATGTTTCCTATATATTATCCCTTCATTTTCTTTCTGAGGTATCAATGGTTTGTTTTGGTTAGTGGGAGCATTTAAAATTATTTTAGGAGCAACAATGTAATGAAAAATAACTATATGTATGTGTCTTTGTTATGCAAGAAAAGTTTTGCTCAAAGCTGTGGTCCACACAATAATACTCTCTGGACTCATTTACACTCCTTAAATTTACTAATATGCACACTTTTTGTAAGTTAAATCTAAAAACTGCTTTGCTGTGCAGTTAATGATGTTAAATAAGCAATGGTGAATCCATTGCTTGTGAACACCCTCATGTAGTTATGACAAAGACACTAATTCTCGAAGAAGCAGCTACATCACATGACCTGCATGCGAATCTAGAAGGTCAAAGGTCAAACCAGTCTTATCAGTAGAGACCTGTGTTCCTCAGCTACTCTGGAAGCCAAGGCAGGTAGATCATGAGTTAGAAGCTTGTCTAGACTATATAGTGAGTTCAAGTCCAACCTGAGTATCTTGGTAAAAGAGTGTTTCAAACAAAAAGTTAGAAAGTTTGGAGGGGCATAGCATTGTCAGAAAGACAGGCAATTCCCAACATGGCAAAATAAGGGGAAAAAGAACAGAAGTGGCTGTCCACTCTCTCCATACCTCCTCAATATAGTGCTTGAAGTTCTAGCAATAGCAATAAGACAACATAAGGAGATCAAGGGGATTCAAATTGGAAAGGAAGAAGTCAAACTTTTGTTATTTGCAGATGATATGATAGTGTACATAAGTGACGCCAAAAACTCTACCAAAGAACTCCTACAGCTGATAAACACCTTTAGTAATGTGGCAGATTACAAGATCAACTCCAAAAAATCAGTAGTCCTCCTATACACAAAAAACAAAGAAGCAGAGAGGGAAATCAAAGAAACATAACCTTTCATGATAGCCACAAATAGCATAAAGTATCTTGAGGTAACTCTAACCAAGGAAGTGAAAGATCTAGTTGACAAGAACTTTAAGAAAGAAATTGAAGAGAATATCAGAAAATAGAAGGGTCTCTCATACTCTTGGATTGGTAGAATCAACATAGTAAAAATGGTAATTCTACCAAAAGCAATCTATAGATTCAATGCAATCCCCATCAAAATCCCAACAAAATTCTTCACAGACTTTGAGAGAACAATAATCAACTTTATATGGAAAAACAAAAAACCCAGGATAGCCAAAACAATCCTATACAATAAAAGTACTTCCGGAGGCATTACCATCCCTGAATTCAAACTCTATTACAGAGCTTGAAATTACAGAGAATGAAAATAGACCCATATCTATCACCATACACAAAAGTCAAGTCAAAATGGATTAAAGACCCCAATATAAATTGGATCACACTGAACCTGATAGAAGAGAAAGTGGGAAGTAGTCTGCAATGCATGGGCACAGGAGACCACTTCCTACGTATAACCCCAGTAGCACAGACAATAAGAGCAACAGTGAATAAATGGGACCTCCTCAAACTGAGAAGCTTCTGTGAAGCAAAAGACACTGTCATTAGGACAATAGGTAACCTACTGAATGGGAGAAGATCTTCACCAACCCTGCATCAGACAAAGGCCTGATTCCCAAAATATATAAAGAACTCAAGAAACTAGACATTAAAATTCTGAATAACCCAATTAAAAAATGGGGTACTAAACTGAACAGAGAATTCTCAACAGAAGAAGTTCAAATGGCCAAAAGATACTTAAGGTCATGTTCAACTTCCTTAGGGAAATGCAAATCAAATCAACTTTGAGATACCATCTTACACCTGTCAGAATGGCTAAAATCAAAACCACCAATGATAGCCTACGTTGGAGAGGATGTGGAGTAAGGGGAACACTATTCCATTGCTGGTAGAAATGCAAACTTGTGCAACCACTTTGGAAATCAGTGTGGAGGTTTCTCAGGAAACTGGGAGTCAACCTACCTCAGGATCCAGCAATTCCACTCTTGGGAATATACTCAAGAAATACTCAATCATACTACAAAAGTATTTGTTCAACTATGGTCATAGCAGCACTATTTGTAATAGCCAAAACCTCAAAACAATCTAAGTGTCCCTCAATGGAAGAATGAATAAAGAAAGTGTGGTACATATACACATTAGAGTTCTACTTAGTGGTAAAAAACAATGACATCTTGAATTTTGCATGGAAATAGAAAACACTTTACTGAGTGAGATAACACAGACCTAAAAAGAGGAATATGGTATGTACTCACTCATTAGTGAATTCTAGCAATAAATAAGGGACATCGAGCCTATAGTTTGTGATCCTAGAGAAACTAAATAAGAAGGTGAACCCAAAGAAAAACATGCATTTATCCTCCTGGACGTATCCTACTTGGAAGTAGACAAGATCACTGGGCAAAAGTTGGGGGCACAGAGGTGGGGGTAGGGTGGGGGAAAGGGGAGATAGGAAGAGAGAAGGGAGAAGGGGAGAATTGGGGAGAGTTTGGGGGAATGGGATGGTTGAGATGGAGGAAGGGTGGATATGGGAGCAGGTAAGAAGATATCTTAATTAAGGGAGTCATTTTAGGGTTGGTAAGAGACTTGACTCTAGAGGGATTCCTAGGTGTCCAAGGGGGTGTCCCCAACTAGGTCCTTGGGCAGCAGAGGAGAGGGTGCCTGAACTGGCCTTCTCCAATAGCCACACTGATGAATATCTTGCATATCACCATAGAACCTTCATCTGGCAATGGATGGAGATAGAGACAGCGACCCACATTGGAGCACTTGACTGAGCTCCCAAGGTGAAGATGAAGAGCAGAAGGAGGGAGAACATGAGCAAGGAAGTCAGGACCCCGAGGGGTATGTCCACACACTGAGACGGTGGGACTGATCTAATGGGAGCTCATCAAGGCCAGCTGGTCTGGGACTGAACGAGCATGTGATCAGACCGGACTCTCTGAATGCGGCTGACAATGAGGGCTAACTGAGAAGTCAGTGATAAAGGCACTAGGTTTTGATTCTACTGCATGTACTAGCTTTTTTGGAGCCTATTTGGATGCACACATTCCTAGATCAGAATGGAGACGGGAGGGCCTTGGACTTCCCACAGGGCAGGGCACCCTGACTTCTCTTAGGACTGGAGAGGGAGGGGGAAGGGGGAGTGGGGGGAGTGGGAGGGAAATAGGAGGAGAGGAGGTGAAAATTTTTAATAAATAAATAAGAAAAAAAGAACAGAAGTGGCAAATTTGTATGTATACTTTGCCTTGATTTATACATCTCAACTCTGACCACAAAATATAAAACAAAGTAAAATTTGTAAAGCTGGCTTTAGCTTCATGTTTGGGTTTACTGGATTTCCTGGTTAATTCCTCTTCCCATGTGAAAAATTACTTTTGCTTTTTATGTGATTGTCAGTTGACAGTGATTCTGTCTGTTTTATATTAAACAATTTTGTTTATTTTAATTTATGCCTATGTGGGTGTGTCTGTATGAAGGTATACCATCTGAGCAGGTGCCTATGGAGTGTAGAACAGGGCATCGGATTCACTGAAGCTGGACTTTCAGGCAGTTGTGAGCTGTCCAAAGTTGGTTCTGGGAACTGAATCTGAGTCCTTAGCAAGAACATTAAGTATTCTTATCTGCTGAGACCCCTCTGCAGACTTCAAGATTCTGTCTTTTGTCAGAACAATTTTATGTTCTGTGCTTTGTTTTGATTTTTATCATGTTCTTTGATTACCTGAAGAAAAAAACAAAGACCCAACTAAAAAGTCTGGCACCCATGGCCTTATTTAATAAAAGACTCAAATTTCTGATGATTCTCATTTATTTTGTAATTGCTATATCGGATTATCCACACCTGTCTGTATTTGTATCACTTACATATTTATATCTTTTGCATACAGTATTAATTTTGACAACGCCGTCTGCCAGCACTGTATATACACCACTCCTGCTCCTTCCTCATCTAACCCTTCCTGTGCTCTCCAATCCCAAATGATTGATTTTTAATTATTATTTTTACATATGTATGCATACATACACACATATATGTATATTCACTCAGTATATATACTCTAATAAGTCCATTTAGCTTTCTTCCTATATATCTGTGTCCAGGGCTGATCACTTGGGATTGAACAACCAGTGTGGTTGTCCTGTTATAACCCTGTTGTGGCCGAAACTGATTCTACCTCTGTTAATAGCCAGTGACTACCTGTAGTTCTTCAGCTGTGCGTTGGGGCCATGTGGAATTTCTCCTGTCTACTTTGGCATGTCAATGGGTGTCATTATTTGTTCAGACAACCTTGTTGCTTGTGGGTACATTTTCCCTGTCATGTCTTGGTGGCACTATTTCAGAGCAGGTGTTCTGGGCCTCTGGCTCTTAGCATCTTTCTGACCCCCATTCTGCTTTTTTCCCTCTGAACCTTTGTAGGACTTGTGTTGCAGATATATCAGTTGGCACTGGGAATGCCACCATCATTTATTCTCTGGAGATGTGGATCCCTGAAATAGTCTCCATCTGTTGTAAAAAGAAAAAAAAAGCTTTTTCATGAGGGGTAGGAGCTACACTTACTTCTGGGTATAAGGATAAGTATTAGAGTGAAGCTATATTGTATTGGTCCACAAGAATGAAAGGGAACTGGTTCTCCGCTTGGGTTTAGAACTCTGCATCCATGAGTAGTTGGCTAAGTTTACAGTAAGAAGCAAACAGCCCCTTCTGTTGGCCTTAAGTCCAGTTAGACAGCTGCTGATTACCCACAATACAAAGGTACCACTATGGTGCAAGTATGAACTGCTTGCGGTACAGTCACTGATGGAGCTCACAGGTCTTCTAGCTTTGTAGGAATATCAATTGCTCCTCTCCCTTGGCAGCATAATAGCAACTTCTGATCTCATGAGAGCTTATCCTAAGTAAGAAGGCTTCCAGCTTGAAGTCTTAGATCTAAAATCGCTGGCATCTTCAGTAAGAAGACCTCAACTTCAAATTCTTAGGTTACATAATTTCATTTAGAGTATATTTCTATGTATACACATAAACATATATATCATATGCAATTTTAGGTAAAGAGAAAGTGAGTCCCTAATATACATTTTATGTGTGAAGTACTTTTAATTTTCCCAGAGTCTTTGCAAATCACAAGGTTATAGTGTACAAGTTGCATACTGAGAGTCGTCAAGTCAGGATCTAAGTTTGACATACCATCAATTCAATTTGTGTATAAGAACTATTAAAATAAATAGTTCTGAGAGTGTATTATTATTTAAGTATTTGAGTTTTCTAACGTCATGTTAAAATTTAGCTGCCATTGTAGCTGTGTAGAGAGATTATTGAGTTCTCAGAGCTGTGAGGGCTCTGTGCCCTGCAGAGATCAATTCCCTTTTCATAAGAATAGTCTTGCATAAAAGGATGTCTCACTCGTTGCGTGTCATTACCACTGAAAGTATTTCTATGTATGTATTTTAGGAAGTTTCTATAATAGATTTCCATGTGATTTTCAGAAGGCCTTTAGTGTTTATGAGTCATTCCTCTTCGTGTTTATCGCTTTGTCCTGACATCTCACCTGCCTTTCCATTTAATCTCCTATTCTAGTTTCCCCTTCATCCTTGTATAACACTATGTGCTACCTTCTCTTCCTTGTTAAGTCTTTTTCTTCCTGCCGCTCCCTTGCTAGCTACCTAACCTTTATTGATATTCTAAATGAATCACATGGGTCCTAGAGGGAAAACCTACTACAATTATTCTGCTAAATGATTACAGAAATAAGATAACTTGCTATTCCCACAAAGCAGACATTACTCCACTCTCATTAGAGAAGATTCTTCTTGCAGCAATGGCAACTAACATAAAGACCCACAACTGGACAATGTGCAGAAAGTAAGAGACTCTGGAGCAATCAGTTCTAAATGGATGCCTTCATCAGACCCCTCCCCTAACAGTTCAGGGATCTATGTAGAAGTGGAGGAAGAAAGACTGTCAGAGCTCGAAGCAGTGGATGACTTCAAGGAAACAAACTTTTCCAGATAAAACAGGGCTGATACATGTAGGGACACTGCTTTATACCACACAGAATACCTTCTCAAAATCAAGCCAAGTGAAATCACAGCAGGGGGCAAGGAATGTAGGCAGAAAATACCACCCCCTAACCAAAAAGATATTTGCATTTTATAGCTACTGGTATTAAAAAAAATCAGTTTTATCCAAAAGAGTAACCCTGAGCATATCAACTATACTCCAGGTCAGGTTCTATGCTCACCAGTAATTGACCAACAGAAGGTGGACTCTTACTTTTTTATGCACTTAGTTGTTTTGGTGAGGTTTCCTTTTTCCTTTTCTTTTCTTTTCTTTTCTTTTCTTTTCTTTTCTTTCTTTCTTTCTTTCTTTCTTTTTTTTGAGAAAGAGCATGAAATTGAGTGGATAGGGAGGGAACAGTATCTAAAAGAAGGTGGGAGAAGAGAATGAATATGAGCAAAATATATTGCATGAACACTTAAAAGTAATAAAAAGTTGTTAGGATGACTAAAATGAATGCAGGAATGATCAGCACATCACCTCTGCCCTTCCTCTCTCCTTTTACATTTCCTTACTTTTATGGATAAAGTTACAAAAATGCCCTTTCTAGATTCTGGTCTTGGGTCTTGATTTTCTCAGCTCCCAGAATCATGAACCAAATTTCAGTTCTCTAGAATTTAGTACCTCCGTACCCGAGCCTGAGGTACTCCTCAATAGCAGCACTAAAATGAGAGGCCTGGCAGGAAGCTCATAGACATTTGTCAGTTTTCTGATTTTCAATAACATAGTTCAGATTCAATGGAAAATCTACACAAAATTCTTACAAAACAGCTACCTGTGTTTTTCCCATATTGATCACTGTCCTGAAGATACTAGATGACAACATACAATATTGTCAGACCAGTTTTTAGTAATTACTCACAGGAGTCAAATGGTTTTAAAGTAAAGTTATTTCTTTTTCACAACCTAACTTACGATTTCGATTCTAGCATCTTTGAGATAGTAGTTTCAGTTATGTTCCCACATTCTGTGGGATCGGGGGCAATCTTCCAGCATCCCCACTGTATCTGTACACTAGATGCCTTGTCTGCAAGATGAAGTTACTTCCAAGATTGTGTAGGTGGACATGTCACATATCCAGAGGCTTCTGACATTTTTGTTACAATTAAAAAAAGATTTATTATTTCATTTCATGTGTATTGTTTCTAAGTGCAATGTGTGTGTGTGGTAGCTATGGAGGAGGTCAGAAGGCAGCTTAGTTTCCCTGGAACTGAAATTGCAGAAGGTTTTGAGCTGCCACTCCGGTGCTGGGAATCCCACCAGGGTCTTCCTCAAGAACAACCAATGCACTTCACTATGGAGCCCTCTCTTCAGCACCTGTCTTTTTGACTTTGCTATCATTTTTTTTTAAATTCTGATTACTACAATAACCAACACAATCTTAATTTAAGGTGTTACGAAAGTCCTGTGCTAGAAATGATTGAAAACCTGGCAGGATTTTTTATATTGCTTTCTTGTGATTTGAGAAAGGGTGTGTAGCATCATAAGAACAAGGTTATATAATCTTTTCTTTCCTGGGAAACATGAAGCATGAGGCCACAGTGCCCTAAGTCACCCTGACCTAGCATGGCAGGCTTCTGCAGACTCCCTTACACCACTAAGATAACAAAGGTCCAACCATTTCTCTTATTATTTCTTTTATTATCTGCTTATTGAGATTTTTAGCTGCATTGTAGAACTTAAGTGACAAATGACCCGCTGATGTGTGGTGTCACAGTCAACCAATGCAGTTGCAGCAACTGACTTGTTGCAACCTCCTTCTTTCAATTTTTTAGATCCATATGAAGGACACTAACTAGAACCAAAGGGTTAAATAAATTATTAACAAAAAATAAAGAATATTCCATGACCCTAGAAGTCATTTCTGAAGGGCAGATTCTGGACAATGAAACTTTGGGTTCTCTCCTTAGGTACCCGGTTCTCGCCTTTGCTCACCTTCTCTGTACCTCTAGTCAATGGACCTCAGCTTGCCTTTCAAGTCGAACAGCTTTGTTCGCGGGCTCAGTCTTTCTGGAGAGGAAATAAGGCAGATCCACTCTCGTCTGTAACACACTTGGGCCTTCTCTTTTCAGTTCATCTTTTGTCTTACATATTTGAGTGTTCGGCTGCATGTGTATCTGAGTACCAAGTGTACACCTAGTGATGAAGGAGGCCAGAAGGGGGATATTAGAACCCATGGAGTGGAGCTGCTGAGGGGTTTGGGCTGTGCCATGCATGACTGGAATCAAACCTGCATCCCTTTGAAGAGCAGTCAGTGCTCTAATCTATTGAGCCATCTTGCCAACCCATGCATAGATTTTAATTACTCACTTATTATTCCTCTTTAATTTTAACAGTTGACTCTATTATTTGATAAGCCAAGCTCATAAAAATTTCACACATGTTGTCTGATCAAACACCCAATTTTTCTTTGTGAGATGAGCTCAAATACCAAACAGGGAAGCATTACAGTATTCTGGGTTAGCATTTAATCTCCCGGGAATGCTGGTCAAGGATTAAGGACAAGAGGCACGGCTGTTCACATCCCCGGGTCTGTTAAGGCTTATGACATCTCTCCAACCCCTGAACAACCTTGATTTGTGATTAGCACCTCTCCAGCTTCCACTGTAACTATGATTCAATGAGATTGCTGTGTATTAACAGATCTCATTTCAAGGAGATAACACACTTTTTTTTTTTCCCTGAGTGAGCTCATTTAAAATAATAGGTTTAAAATGGCAACAAAAATTGGCAGTAATAAAGGCTCTTGAAAATGTGCCATTCTGTAGTTTTTACCCAGACAGCATGGGGAATTGAGAGGGTCTCTGGGGACCTGATGGTTCCTGTTTCGCATCATCACAGATGATAATGGATCCTGAGGGAAGACTCAAAGAATTCCTCTGGTGCCAACGTGCAAGTCTCCATGGCTCAAAAGGAATAAAACAAAGTCATCCAGGAAAACAATGTGTGATGCTGGTTTTTATCGGATATTTATCACTCATTTTCCTTTTAAAACCAGCCTACAAGTAAACGTGTGTAAACTGAAGGAAAGTATGCGATGCACAGCAGTTGAATATAATATTAATGTTGTTAGAATGAGACGTTTGCATAGACCACCTTATTCATTGTCAGGCTCCATCAACTGTTGACCTTAGACAATGTGGTTCAGTTTCATTCTAGGATGCAAAAGTATTAGAATTAGCTTGAATAGTTTTTACAAAGCAGGGCAAACATTGCCCTGCAAGGCAAAGGCTCAATAAATGTTTGCTTTTTATAGATTTTGATAAGTTATTTACTACAAGAAGCTTCTGAATCACCGTTACCGTCATGAACCTAACATGTTCTGGTGGATGCGAGACCCTAGAAGAGAAGAACTAGTTTAGAATCTCTGTCTTTTAAGGGGTTAACAATAATATGAATGAGAAAGTCAGACGTGCTAGGAATGCTGTGTGTATGGAGACTATGTTAACTATTAATTGCTGTAGTGTATAACAAGTTACATCCCTCAAATTCAAAGCATAAAGCAACAGGCCATCTTTAAGATGGTACGGGCCAGGGATATCAGCTTCATGTATTTTGATGCATCTTTCTCAAGGCATTTCATCAGATTACAATCATGCTATTAACCGAAAGACTTGACTGAGGAGGGGCTTGAGCTCCCGAGTTCACTCACATGGGTTTCTATGGGACTCAGTTCCTCACACCCTAATGAACTGAGATGTGAGCACCTTTCTTGTGCCTCCTTAGTGGATTGTCAAAAGAATCCTATCTGCAAAAATACTTCTCAGCTAGCTTTTATCAGAAATAACAAGAAATGGTCATATAGTGAATTTTCTTTTTAAAAATTTTTATACTGTATTGTTTTAAATTGAGGTATACATTTTCCCCTACTCCCTTTTCTTCATCACCCCTCTCCTTCCACCCTCCCCACCTGCCCCCCACGCCCCCAACTTACTCAGGAGATCTTATGAATCTTTTAAAAACACATGACACTGTATCATGTTTATTTTCTTTCTGTCCTTTTGAAGTGACTCACTAGATCTAGCCACACCGAAGGAAAAGAAGCTGTACAGTGAAGCAGATATCCGAGGGTGGATGTCATTGAGAGCTGTGCTAGAAGCTACCTAACAAAAACCCCACTGAACTAGAACACAGAGGGCTGGCTTTTGACAAAGAACCAGCATGCTTTGGCTTTAAAGAAGTATTCATTTGTTGGAAGTCTGTGATGTCGGGTATCCTAAGATAATAAAATGCGTGCCAGAAGCATGAAGGAGGATGCGATACAGTTAGGATCATAAGAGAAATCACCTTGATGCTCATGCTGGCTTCCACATCAAGGAGCATGCAAACGACCCAGAGATTTTGAGCTGGTAATAGTAAGGCTCATAGAGCAAACTGAACTACTTAAGGTACACAAAGGATTAGATCACTTTAAAATAGTGGGAAGAAGGGAAAATTATTACATTTTGAGAACCTTATGAATTATAAATAAATTCTAAAGCTTGCATTCATTCAATCATTCTCTCTCTCTCTCTCTCTCTCTCTCTCTCTCTCTCTCGTTCACACACACGTGCGTGCGCGCACGCGCGCGCACACACACACACACACACACACACACACACTTTCTCGTTTCATGCTTGCCCATTGATTATATGAGTCTAATCAGCAAAGCTGAAGTTTAGATGAGGTATTTCACAGAAGATGGTTAGGCAATGATACAAAGGGAAAGGGGCAAGGAAAATCTAAACTCATTGAGGTGATGGTACTCAATTCTTTAGCAACCATGGGCTTTGTTTATCTTTCTTAAATAGAACGTATGGGACCTGAATGGGAGTCCTTTATTTTTGCTTATACTTGGTCAAGTTTAGAGATATCAGAGTTATTTGTGAGTGATTAAGACTTTGGCTTTCCTTTCTGTTTATAGATAATACTCTTGATTGCACAATCAGATATTTTCTATTTTGTAGCATGATTAATATAAATTCTGAAACAGATATTCAGGCTTAATCTGAAGGTCAGAAAAGCAAAGCAGCCAGCCACTGGCTCTTAAATTCTACCTTAGTCCGAAATGGTGATCCTGCCTCCAAGAATCCTCAAAATAAGATTGACAGAGAGCTGTCTTCTCTCGTCTTATATTCCCCTCTACTACTGGGATTAGAGGTGTGTGTCACCACTGCCTGGTCTGTAAAGCTGACGAGGGTGTCTGTTTTACTGCCTGATCATCAGGAAAGTTTTATTTATTAAAATACAAATGAAACATCACTACATTATTTACTTATTTTCATAATGTCATACATGCTATCAATTTTATATAAATTGAGTTCATTTTATGAATTCTTCATTTATTTGATAAGCCATTTATTCATTATTCTGTGATATTTGTCTTCACTACAAAAGCTAGTGGCTTCCTTACCCTGTGTACTCCATATTTCATATACACTTTTGAAAATAGCTGAAGTTGAAGGGAACATACACATGATTGGAAACTGGGACCCTGTTAGTATGGCTGGAACATGGGGGCTTGCCAAGGGAAGACTGGAGAGGAACACAGAGAGGTGGAGAAAAAAAAACTTTGAAAGAAATATGAATTTTACCTTGAAGGCAATGTTGTGTCCCTAGAAAGTATAAGCAGAAATTTGACTCTATTATGCAAATAAGTAAAATGAAAAGCAATGGTAATAAATTCCCAGTGAACAGTTCCTATAAGAAAATGTATACATGTTCAGGGTGGTCAAAGGGTGTTCCAATGATGTCATCTATGTAGGTTTCAGGAATGACTCAGCATGTCGATTAATCTGTGAGGGAAGGAAATGACTTTTGCTGGAGGACAAACCATGTAGGTGGAAAAAAGCATACAATAAACCAGTGGTTCTCAACCTTCCTAATGCTAGTACCCTTCAATACAATTCCTCATGTTGTGGTGACCCCAACCATAAAATTATTTTTTTAAAATTTTTTTTGAGACAAGGTTTCTCTGTATCTTTGGTGCCTATTGTGGAATAGCTCTTGTAGACCAGGCTGGCCTCGAACTCTCAGAGATCCACCTGCCTCTGCCTCCTGAGTTCTGGGATTAAAGGCGTGTGCCACCACTGCCTGGCCATAAAATTATTTTTGTCTCTACTTCGTAACTGTAATTTTTCTACTGTCATGAATCATATTGTAAATATCTTTGCTTCCTGATGGTCTTTGAGGAACCCCTGTGAAAGGGTCATTTGAACCCCAGGTTGAGACCACTATAAGAAACAATAAAAGGGCCCTTTTGTGACTCCTGTTGTATAATTAAGAGATAAAAGAAGAAAGATTCTGCTGACTGTACTAGACAAATGATTTATATATTTAATAATTTGTATTTTTAATATTTTCAATAATAATAAAGGCTTACGAGCATAGTTAATGTGTACTTTAGCTCACACTCAAAGTTAAATCATGATATTCAAATTAATTTTTGATGAAAACTTTTGTTGTACTTCTTTTTCTCTTGCACTGAATATCAATGTAAAGTCAAGGAAGTAAAGAAAATCAAGTTAGTTGATGAGTGGGTGAAAATGGCTTTAAAATCCCATGCTAACTATGTAGCTGCTATTGTAAAGGTAAGTGCCCCAATAATTCAAAGAATTGATACTAGTCACATAAAAATCTCAAAGAATGATATTCTTCACAGAAACAGAAAAATATTCAAATGAATACACAAAAGATTCTATCTAAACGGCCAAACCAATTCTCAGTAAAAAGATCAACCCTGGACATATTATCGTAACTGATTTCAGGTTCCAGGACCATGGTAGCAAGGGCAGAATAACAGGAGCGTAAAAGCAAAGAAGCAAACCAGTGGAAAAGGACAGAAGATCCTGAAATAAACAGCTACCTTATTTCTGACAAAACATACATTGGGTAAATGACTCTCTCCTCAAGTGGTGTTGGGAAATGGGATACCCACAAAAATCATTTCAAAATGAATCAAGACCTTAACCCTGGCCCTGACCCTCTGAAACTGGAGGGAAAGACGCGGGGTGCCGGCGTGCAGAAAGACTTTCTGAAAATGGCGTAGACAACTTAGGTGCTAAATACAAATCGACACATGAGATTGTATGAAGTTAAAAAGCTTTGGCATAGTGATCCACACCAAGCGCTGAGCTGAGTTCCTGAGGAAGAGGAGGGATCATATGAGCAAGGGGAGGGCAAGAACATGATGGAGAAAACCGCAAAGACAGCTGACCTGAGCTAGTGGGCGCTCATGGACTCTGGACTGACTGCTGGAGGACCGGCATGGGACCAAACTAGGCCCTCTGAATGTGGGTGACAGTTAAGTGGCTTGATATATTTTTGGGGACCCTAGCAGTGGGACCAAGACTTAACCTGGGTGCATGAACTGGATTTTTGGAGCCCATTCCATATGGTAGGACACCTTGCTCAGCTTTGACGCAGGGGAGAAGGGCTTGGTCTTGCCTCAACTTGATATACCAGACTTTGACTTCTTAAGGGAGAACTTGCTCCCTCTGAAGAGTGAATGGGGGGGGGATGGGATGGAGGGAAGGACAGGATGGGGGAGGGAGAAGGAGAGGGAGAGGAAACAGAGGTTGGTATGTAAAATGAAAAATAAATCGTTAAATAAAATAAGCTTCTGTATAGCAAAATAAACAATGGAATAATGAAACAGTTTACAAAATGAGAAAATTGTTGATAACTATCCATTGGATTTAGGATCAATTGAGAATATTTAAAGAACTGGAAAAATAAAATAAAGTAAAGTAAAACAAAACCCCCAAAACCACAAAATCAAATAATCGAATCAACAAATGAGAAAACAAGGTTGATAGTTTTTAAAAGATGGGGAACAACAGACATAAGTAAAAATGTGCAATATACTTAGCTATCAGGGGAGTGAAAACTAAAGTCACATTGAAATTCCAAGTCAGAATGACGGTCGAGAAAACAGACATCAGGACACCCCAGTGACTATCCAAAGAAAGGGAATCTTGGCACACTACTGGTGGGGATGGAAATTAATTGAACTATATGGGTAGTCTTATGCAGCTTCTTCAAGAACTGAAAAGTAAATATACCACATGTTGCAGCTATGAGCGGTTTGGGTTTGTACACAAAGGGCTCCATGTCCACACAACACAGGGAGAACTTCACACATTTCTGTTTTTGTAGCGTTATTTCTAACAGCAGACTTATGAAATCAGCCTTAGTGGCCTCAGCAGATGGACAGATAAAGAAACTGGAGTATGTACGCACACTACAGTTTCTTCAGCTACAAAGAAGAACAAAATTATGTCACATGTAGGGACATGGATACAAAGGGAAGTTCATCATGGTTAGTGTGATAAGCTAGACAAAGGAGACAAACATCTTAGACTTTCACTGATGGAGCCTAGGTTTTGTATAAAGCATAAAATTAATTACACATTTGTACACACACACATATATCACATGAACACATACATCATATGACATGAAAGTAAGCAAATTGTCTGGGGGAATGAAGAAGAATAAAGGAAGAAAGGAGGGATTGAAAAGGAGTGTGTGATATAAATGGTGCCAATACAAAGCATATGCTTTCTGAGATGTCTTTATGGAATCCATCACAACATAAAATGGATAGACATAGAAAAGATGAAGAAACTGAGGGTGGAGACCGCTCATGAACTGACCAAGGTGACCAAGTTAGGAGATGTTAGAGTAGGGATTTGAAGTTAGGTAACTTTATTGCAGAAACTTGGTCCTTAACTACGGTGTGAGAAAATTCACTTCTTGCTCTTGCATCTACTGATGGTGAAGAAACAAGAACTGGGGACGCCCAGACAAGTATTGATTTATGGGGAGACAGCAAACTGCTGGTTAAAATCTGAAAGAAAAAAAATTAATAGATACTATAAATAAGTTGCGAAGGAGCCCATTATATATTGTGTATAGAAACATAGCAATTGATTAAAAAATCATTTGGGTGACTGCCCAGTCAGTAACGGAAAAGACTACTTAAGAAATAAAATTACAGCTACATTTAGCTTGGGAAGCTATGCATAGTAAACATGAGACTCTCGTGAGAATGAAACTTGGAGGAAAATGAGCTTCACTGCATGCAAAAAGTGAGAACCAACTGTTCTTATGCAAGTCAAGGGTCTCATGCGACAGCAGCAGGGAACAGCATTTGGCAACAAAATTTTGTGTAGCTTACATTCTCAATTCTTCTGTGCATTGTGGGCTTCTGTTGTTTTAGGGTTTTTGAACGAAGCCTCTAACATCAGAACCTCGGCTTTGATTTGCTCTTTAGTTAGCCCCATTGTGTTAGAAACCACAAGAAGATATGGGAAGAGAGAAGCCCTAGTTACACATGCTGTTGTTGGTGATCTTATCTCATAGAGCGGGTGAACTTTGCAAGTCTGGAGTCTACTGGCCAGTGTTTCAATCTGCTACTGCTTCCAAAGTGACAGTGTCATGGTCTCTGATTGTACGTGTTTATACCTCTTGAGCTCTTCATCACTATTGCGTTACAGTTTGAATTTGCCATTGAAAACATTCTCACTTGAGAATATCTTTTTAAATTAGGAAACTCTTTTGTGCTTAAACAGTTCAATCCTTAGGGTATTTAAGGCTAAGGGACTAATGAGAGCCAAGAAGAAATACCAAATGCTATTGCTCTTTAGCTATGGTTAAAAAGTGCTTGCAAGAGAATATAGTAAGAGAAACACTTTAGGATTACTTAAGGACATCAATATTCATACTGGATAAAAATTAATAACTATAACTCTGTGATACATGGCATAAGACTCTGTAGAGAAAGGTAGGAATAATTTTCTACTTGGAAGAAAGGAAATAAAATGGACTTTGCCTGTAAAATAGTATAAGAGATAAGTAAAAATTTTATTGGAAATGATTAAATAAATGTCCAGAAAAAAATACTTCCATCTGTAGTTTATATGACTATGTATCAGAGGCAGAAGCTTTGTGTTTCTCTTCTAATTGGCAGGGGAGGGAGTCCCTTGAACATGATTGTCCTGTACATTATTATAGCCAAACTGGTAAAGGTCCATAAATTCCAGGTCTAATATTCAGATTTCAGAAAAGGAGCCAGGTTTCATGGGACAAAATTAAAACAGAATCAATCTCATTGATCAAGCCTGTCCTGGAGATGTCTAGAAAGAGCAGACTTGGTCTTTGATTGACATCTTCATTATGATGAGAGAAGCCTGCTCAGAAATGAATCTGTGACTGGCTCATCAAAAATTTCCAATAAAATTTGTTTCATAATTCATCAAAAATTACATTTGATAGGTTTGAGCATGTGTCTCCAAACATAAGCAAACAGAAGACATGTGACTAACTAAGGAATCTGAAACCAGGATAGTTTGAGGGAGTGTACAAGCTACACCAGTGGCCTTTAGGAAGGCCTAGCTCTTCTTAGACATCTCCAGAAGGAGTGGAGAATGGGCAAAAAGCGTGTTAGATTTTTTTTGATGTCTACATTATAAAAATGTGTTCTGTTTTACATCAGTATGATTCTGGGAATTTGTGATTGCAGCAATAGAAAATGCACACATGCATAGATGTAGAAAATGATGGGGGCCTTCTAGAAGGATGACAGTCTCAGACCAATCACAGTCACCCACTTATTCAGAAAGAACTTGAAACCAAGCTTAGTGTGTGCCAGTAAGTGACATCCAGGTAGACGGACTCAGAGACCAGAACTTTCACAAGGAAGCAATGCATTAGCCGTCATAGGGTCTAGATAAAGAAGAAAGTAATTTTTTTCTTACCCAAGTAATCTTAATTCATCATTGGTAATGATACAGATCAGAACTGTCTCTCTTTATTTGCTGCAACAGGAGGACGTATATAACACTGTTAAGTAGAATTGTTATCAAAAGTTTGAAACATGAACCCGATCTAATTGCAAAAGATACAGACTGTGAGACATTGCATAGTATAGCTGGCCTGAACTCTTCAACTCTGTCAACATCATGAGAAACAAGTGTGATCCAACAGAAATACTCAAGCCAGAGGGGACTTTACAGTCCTGGCAACGAAATATGATATCCGGGCCCTGATTTAATTATTTTCAGTTTTCTATAAATAACAACAAAGAATTACCAAAGACATTCCAAAAATAGTGTAGGTTCTGTGTTTTAAATGCTGTCACTACTTAATAAGTTGATTTTATTCATTGATGCAGTTTAGATCTTGAATACCCCTAAAAGACTCATGGGTAGGAGGCTTTGTCGCCAGCCTGTAGTGATTTACAGAGGGCATTTAAAAGGTGGCGCCTAGGGCGAGGAAGTTGGTTTGACTGAGGAAGGGCCCTTGAAGCAGCTGCGAAGAGCCTAACCCCTCCCAATTCTTGTTTCTTGTGTCATAGGGTGAACAGATCCCTTGCTTCAAATGACATGGCGATAAACTGTGCCCCCAGAGGTCCAAGTAAACGTGGACTGGAATTTCTGAAACAAAACAAAAAACCTTTTTCTCTTACGTAACTGATTTTATGAGGTAATTTTCTTTTTTACTCTAACAGAAAGCTGACTAAACTGACCAATTCACTCATAAACTGCTATAATTTTAAGCCATATTTTGCTGGTCCACTGAACTAAGGAATTTGGACTTTATTTGTGAGTGTTTTAAGCACAAGGTGAACTGATCTTCAAATGCTTGACATATATTGTTGGTGGAGAGAATGATCATCAGTGTGCTCATCTACCTAGCCACACCTGTATTTCTGAGAAAGAGGGTAGAATGAGAAGTGGTTAATGTTCAGATCACTCTTCCATTTGGTTTCCCAAGGTAGGATACATATATAAGCAATGAAAACAAGCAAACAGCACCAGCACCCTGGCTGCAGGAATCCAAGTACAAGCTTGTGTTTGCTGACCCCCACAGGCTATCCTCGATAAGCAGTAAGACAGTTCATCTAAGTCACGAATTATCACCATAGCTCCTGTTTCCATAGAAACAGGGCAACTGATGAAGCTCTTGGCCATAGAATCTATGATGAAATATCTAGTAGCCAGATGGTCTGGCAACTGAAATTGTCATGCCTTTGTGAGCATTTATCGTGAATTGGCATCATAGGAGAAAAGAGATTCCTTCCAGTGAGAACAGAGCAGGGCTGGAGATGGGAAATCAGCAGGTGTCTGTTGGTAACTGTTATGGAGGGGCAGGTGAAAGGCTGAAACCCAGGCTGGGGGCTTCACCCAGGACAACGACTCTCAGTTTACTTTTGTTTCTGCAGTTTCCATTGCCTTCTCACCCTCTGAGCACAGCGCTGTGCAATAAGCCCTTTTGCACATCCCCACAGTGTCTAAGAACAAATGGAGTGGCAAAAACCTTTCAAATTCCTCCTCAAAATAATGCATTTCATATATTTAGTCTGCAAATGGAAAATGCTAGCTGCCAAGAGAGAGGCTTGTATGCATTTTTATTTTCTGGCTTGTGTATCAGCAATTTTTGTACGTTACCAAAGCCGCTGCTACTGGCCAAATACCTACTGAACAATACAATCTGAACAAAGGCCACATTCTCTGACATTAAAGCAGTAGTAGGACTTATCGTTATTAAATGCTTCCTAGGTGCTAACTACTTAACATATTGAGAACTATATGAGGTCTGTGCACATGTCCTCATTTTGCAAGCAAAGGAACTGCGGTAGAGAGTTTTTTTAGCTGAGTTAAAGTCACAGCAAATAATTTGATTGTGGGCAGAATCCAGAGCCTGTGACTTAACCATTCAACAATTTGCTGCTTACTTTTTCCAAATATGAGGCATTAATATTCAGGCAATTTAAGGTGAGCTTCTTAATTTTTTCCATCATATATCCCTTTTATACTCAATGAAAACTATGGGTATCTATTCAGAAAAATCTATGGGTGCAAAATATTGAAGAAAATATGACAGTAGAATATGATTTATTGACGTGTGATTAGCAAAGTTCAAAAATATATTACAGTTATATTTGCTTTTGTAATGTAATAAATAAAATCAACAAGGGGCCAGACATTCACCATAATTTTGAAGTAGATCTGCAGTAAATGTTATATTGAATCATCTACAATAATTGTAATTAGGTATAAAATTTGATATTAGTCAAAAGTATTGATAACACCATAGATGTCTGTTTTCTATACTAATCACACAAATAATGTGTTTCTTATAAAATTTAGTGAAAATGCCAGTGTGAATCTTCCACACTGAGGTTCAATGGAAACCATGGACTCTTTTGGGGGTCCATGGATGTTAGGTTAATAGTGTTGGGCCAAGAAACATGATTTTTAAGCCATCGAAGAGAACTTTTAAAAAGTGTGATAAAGATGCTGAAGTTAGCGCTTGACAGTTGATGGCTTTTGGCAGTGGTACAGGAGGGGAAAGATTCAGTTCTGCTTAAAAGTAAGGCCACTGAGAGTTTTACCATGCTCCAGTGAGTATATAGATAACACAAATTGAACTTGTTTTTTTTTACCCTTCTTTTCCTTTTTAAATTTATTTTTACTTTTATTTTAAAATTTTTTTGGGAGGAAAGATCACAAGGATAGGGAGCAGACATGAAAGGACTGGGAAATGAGTGTGATCAGAGGGCATGATGTGAAATTCCCAAAGAGTCAATAAAATATATTTTAGAAAAGAATGGTGGCTTCCATGTTTCTGTTCTGGTAGTCTATAGAGTAGTAGAGTACCTTCCCTCACCAAGGAGACTAGAACCTAGGGATGGAGGTTCTATGCAGGCACCAGCTCAACCTCTCCATATTTTATGAGTTGTGCAGATATTGTCTTTGAGAATGGGGCCTTGCTGTCAGCTTGCAGAGAGTAACCTTTTGTCTTAGGTTCAGCCTGAGTTGTTTGGGAATCTTCACTGGACCCCCTCAGTCAACAACTCAACTGAATGTAACCCAGTCCCACCACTGGGAACCCCCTTACTAGGAATCTTCACTAGGATCACCCTCATGGATTCCAGGGAGCTTCCACTTCACTAGGTTTAGACACTGCCTCTCAAATGTTCCTCAATTTCAGTCATCTCTCCCCCTAAACTCTCTTTCTATCCTATCTTCCCCCACCTGATCCCTCCTGCTTCTGTTTCCACCTGCCCTAATCCACCCACAAAATTTATTCTATTTCCTCTTATCAGAGATTTCAACACCTCTAGAGCCTTCCTCTACCTAGCTTCCCTGGGTCTATAGATTGCAGTTTGGTTATCATTTACTTAATGACTTATATCCACTTATGAGTATGTATATAGAGATATACATACCATATTTGTCTGTCTGGATCTGGGTAATATCACTTAGGATGAATTTTTCTAGTTCCATTCATTTGCCTGAAAATTTCATGATGCCATTTTTTAAACAGCCAAGTAATACTGCATTGTATAAATGTGCCACATTTTCTTTCTCCACTCTTCAGTTGGGGAACATTTAGGTTCTTTCCAGTTTCTGGCTATTATGAGTAAAGGCACAGTGGATGTAGTTGAGCAAGTGTGACCTTGTGGTAGGATGGAATGTTCTGACAGTAATGAAATGAGCCTAATCTTTAATGGCTTAGCCATCTCTCCAGCCCACACTGACAATAAAGCAGCCACAAAAATCTTTTACCTACAATCTGTCCTGCCTACAAGAGGCACTGGGGCAAAGGTTGTGCAGAGTATATGGGAGTGGTCAACCAATGTCTGATTTAACTTGGGGCCTGCTCTACAGGGAGAAGTCAAGGCTGGACACTGCTTGGATGGCCAGGACCCAGAGACTGGATAGCTTAGAGGTCTAGAGTAGATCCAAGCACAACTGATCTAAAAACTAAAAACAAACTAACAAACAAAAAACTTAATCAAAAATAATTCCTAATGACATTCTGCTATACTCATAGATAGGTGCTTGTACAGTCATCATCAGAGAGGCTTCCCCCTGAAGCAGATGGAAGAAGATGCAGAGATCAGCAACTAGACACTACTTGGAAAGTCTAAGTTGGACGACTCCATTGGAGTCCTCTTCTCAGAGTAGCGAACCCCGCAGAAGGTGGCAAGGAAAGGTTGTAAGAGTCAGAGGGGATGGAGGCCGCCAGAAGAACATGGCCCACTGAATCAACTAGGAGGATTGATTTAGTCTCATAGAGACTGGAGTGGCAGGCATGAGGTCTGCAGGGGTCTGCACCAGGTCCTCTCTGTTGTGGTTGTCAGCTTGGTGTTTTTGTAGGCTTTGTAACTATGGGTGTGGTGTTACGGAATATTTGTTTAACTATGCAAAGATGTGTATTTTCTCTGAATTTACCAATACAAATGGACTGGATATTGTAAATGTAAGTCTTACTTGAAAATTGTTCTTATTGTATATAGTCTTGCTAGGTTAAAGCTAAAACCTTTCTTTTTGTTTAGACAAAAAAAATGGGAAAATGTTTCAGAATATTTGTTTAACTATGTAAAGATGTGTTGAATGTGTTTAATTATGTAAAGATGTGTTGCTGTTTCACCTGACTAGTTGAATAAAAAGCTTCATGGCCAATAGCAAAGGAAGAGGCCTAGGCAGGACTTCCGGACAGGGAGAGTAAGTGGGATGAGGAACTTAGGTCAGGTTCAAGAAATAAAAGAGACACCAGGGAGATGCCCAGGGTCAATCAACCAGACAGGGAGAAAGCAGGAGATTAGAACATACAGAATGAAAGAAAGGCAAAAAGCAAAATGTAGATGAATAGAAGCAGGTTAAATTAAGTTAAAAGAGATAGTGGAACAAGCCTAATTTATGGATGAGCATTCGTAATTTAAAATGCGTCTCTGTGTCTTTATTTTTAGGGCTTACTGGTGGCCCAAAGAAAATTCCAACTCTAAGTGGGTATGTCTTTGTCTTGCTTGCCTGCTCTTGGATACTTTCCCTCCTGTGGGCTGCCTTGTCCAGCACGAGTGTAAAGATTTTTACCTTGCCTTTTTATATTTTATTTTGTCATGTTTTGTTGCTGTCTCTTGGAGGCCTGCTCTTTTCTGAAGGGAGACAGAGGGGGAGTGGGTTTGGGAAAGAGGGGCGGGCAGGAGGAGCTGGGGAGAGTGGAGGGAGGAGAGGAGAAACTGTGATTGAGATGTGTTATATGAAAGAAGAATCTATTTTCAATAATTAAAAAAATGATGATTTCAGACTGAGACCATATTATTTCTCCAAGTCTCACTCTGTTCATAGAGCACACAAGGTGACACTCTGTTGGTGGTCATTACTTGGGTAGGATGATGTCTAACTGCCAGGGAACAATTAAACATACCCTAACATGGCAAAATATTATTCTGCTGAACACCACGATCATACCAAAGTTCAGAATCCTGATTTGCAGGTTTTGGATTTCATAGTAATCATAACAGGAGTAATTTGGAGTAGATTTTTCTCCCATATCTTATTTTTTTTGTCTACAAAATTAAAGGAAAAGGGGCATCATGGGGCTTTTTAGAGTCAAATAAAATAATGTAAAAGTATACAATCAAGAATAATTCATAATGCACATTGTTTGCAATCAGCAGTTTCTTTGTCCTAGGAAGAGAGAGGGCCATTCTAGGAGATATTTCTGGGGGCTCAGTGAGATCTACAAGTTTGGAAGTGTAGGCATATAACCCATGGTTTTACAGAGAACTTTAACTCTTTATTTTGTGTGCTGAACTTCTATGACAGATAATATTGAGAAAGCTATTTGTCGCTCGGTTAATGGAACATATAATTCTTATTCCAAGCATGTAATGACAGCCCATCGTAGGAGACCCTTTATTCACTGGCATTTAATCACTTCCACGTGCCTGCCATCACAGGAACTCTGCCAGCCAGCATTTCCTTTGGTTAAAAATTGCCTGAGCACAATAACTTAGAGAGAAAAATAGTTTACTTCTATTACTCATATTTCGGTGGTTGTCTTCTCTATACGGCATTGGGATGCATCAAAGGAAAATACCAAGATATTCGTATTTCAAAACTACCTTTGCTCCTGCTAGCGCTGACAAGGAGCAGAAGTATTGCTTTCTCCGTCTCATGCATATGGTAATCAGGTTGCTTTCCTTTGAACTAGATAATTGTAAGAATCACAGACTATCTAAAGCCTGTCCATGTATATTTATGTTCTCTAGCACAGTTACACGTGGGATCAGCAGACATACTACTGGTTCTGTTGGTTTAAATTAAATTCCTTAATCAATCCCCTGAGAAGTGTTATCTTGGAGCTAACTGCCGAATATGCATGAATCTTTTATGTGCCCCCTTCTAGAATAGCTTCTGGGAGGCCCGCAAAGGGGAATTTTGTACAACAAAAAGGAGCTGCTGCCATCAGACCGGCATCTGGCGGCTTCCCCATCTTGGTAACCTAGTAACACAGGCTTGGCACAGCAGAACAGGTTCAGTAGAGTTTTCCTGAGGGAAAGCTCCTGGCACTCCCCTCCCTTAAGAGTGGAAGTTAAAGTCTACTCTTGGCGTTCACATGCCAAGACTTCATTATTATTTACTTCCCAGAAGAACCATGTGTAGTTTTAACTGTCATCTGCATCTACTTTGGTAATCTAGGAAGCTCTTGTTGAAAGAAATTCAGTAATTTTCCCAAGGCCAATTAGCTTTAAAGTAGTTCAATGAGGAGAGAATTACCACTATTTGACTTCTGAATTTCCCCCAAAGACTACCCTCCCCTCCCCTCCCTTCCCCTCCCATCCCCTCTCCTCTCTTCTCCTCTCCTCTCTTCTCTGCTCTCTTCACACACATCTCTTTCTCTCTCTCTCTTGCTCTATTCCTTGTCTTCCTCTTGCTCCCTACACCCCTCTGACACATGGATCTGAGTGTATGGATGTGTGCACACTAGGGGTATGTGTAAATCAGGCAGTCCCTGGTGTTTTCTTCTGTAGCTCTCCATTCTAGTCTCCTAAGACAGACTAGACTAGACTGGGAGCTCACTGTTTAGCCTAGGGTGACTCATCAGTGAGTCCTTCGAATTCATCTGTCTCCACATTGCTGCTTGTTTCCAAAGCTTGAGTTAGGGACATGAACAGCTATGCCTGGGTATTTGGGATTTGAACTCAGGTTCTCACGCTTATAGAGCAAGAACTTTTACCCCAAGAACCACCTTCCCAGCCTTTAACCCTTACTCTCTATAAATTGGTTGTCTCAAGCATATGTTACGGCGACTGAGAGCTCACAATGTAGGAACCCAGATGTTTTTCATTCCAGAACTTATGGTCTTAGACACTGCTAGAAATTACCTATCTCAATTTAACCTTTGACTGCCTGTCTGTCCCAGCAATGCAGTGGTTATTTAAGACTCATATTTGCAGACAGGCTGAGGTGGGGTAAGCTACAAAGACTCAGACCATACTGGAAAACTTTCTTCTTGGTCACTCTCTCACAACAGTGGTTTAGATATACAGAGCAAATGCCCTCATCTTGTAGTCCTTGTAGTCTCCATTTTAGTAGTTCTTCATCTTTTCAAAGTCTTCATTTGGACAGAAACCATCTGAAAATGAACAATCTAGTGGTTGACTTTTTCCACAGCTAAAAATCATTAAAAAAGAAAAAAAGCTGAACAAAAATGGCCACTTGGATATCAGCTGAGTCTAAAGAGAAAGGTCTTCAAATTCCCTGCCATGGATACAGTTGGCAGTGAAATGGTGCTTTTGACATTATCTACAGCCTTGAAATTAAGTGTGGATAGGGCCTGGGCTCGCTTTTTTCATGTCTCCAACTAGTGAGAGTCCCTTGTTGTTCAGAGAAGCTACTTATTGCCTTTAAAATGTCCTGCAGAGGTGATGTCTGCCTGTGCATTTGAGGCCCTCTTAGTCCTCCATTTTAAAACGGTAGTGTAGGCAATAACCTTCTCCATATATTGAAGGTGAACTTGGGGTGATGTGATATTTACAATTGTGGGGACAGTGCCTGAGAGAAGAAATCCTATTGAGGTGGCAGTGGGGAACTGAGTTGGACTACCTGCCGTATGTAACTGCATAGGCAGCTGCAGAAAACAAGCCCCCTCTATGCACAGATGACATTGTACTTCCTAACAGAATTCAGCAAATTGTCTCTAATAATTACATGATCCCAGAGGGAGGGCGATGATAATGGGCTCAATGTCTGTAGATGGCTATTTTCCTGAGGTAATTTAATTACTAATTGTGATACTAACATTAATTGATTTCTTAACAATGCGCCAGCAATTTTGCTAAACATTTTATATACACAACTGCTTATAATCTCCACAAATCCCTGTAAAATGGTCTTGTTCTTTTTGATATTTATATAATTTTCATAGACAAAACGGCTTTCATCTTTGATGAGTAGTAACTCATTAATGAGATGAGTTTGCTCTTTTTTGTCACAGAAGGAATCAAATCTCAGCTGGAGATTGAAAACTACAGGATGTAGAACATCTTCAATATCTTTCCGAGTTTATCAGTATTTTTATAATTGTCAATGTTGAGCACACATTATATATAAATGAGCACAAAAGATAGCAGATGTCTGTTTAGGACTTTTCAGAGATTGTTTGAAATTCTGTCCTACCCCAGGCCAAAACTCAATAATTTTCAACAATTCAAACATCAATTTTTAAGCTGAAACATTCTAAGCTGACCACATACTAATCTGATACATATCATTATTAATCTTTACATCACAGATTGAAAAAAAGAAACAAACTTGGGGCTTCTTTGGCCTTGCTAAGTAAATTTGGCAGAGGCCAGAAAACTGACAAAAAGAAGATTTTAGATTTGAGCCAAGAATTTAGGTTTCTTGCTTTTAGTTGATCAATCAAAAAACAAATGAAAAAGAACTAGATAGCAAGGTGAGATGGGGGACTTTCCATCCACCTCATCTAGACGGAAAGTATATGCGTGGGGGCTGGGGAGACAGCATGACAAGTTAAGGCACTTGTTGCAAAGCCTGAGTTGAATCCCCAGAGCCCAAGTAATGGGAGACCCAACTTCCACAAATTGTCCTCTGACCCCCAAATGAATACTATGACGTAATCAACCACATATACATAACTCACAATCAGACATGTGTAATAATGTATGTATATAAATGTGTGTATCTGTGTGTAAACAAAATCTCCAATGTATGATGTGTTTGTATGTATGTATGACACACATATTTAGAGGGAAAAAATTGGCCTCCAGTGAATCTGAGTGTTTTTGTGTATCTTAAAAGAACCTTAGTCTTTATGGGACATGGCATCATTTCAACAGTAATATAATAATAATTAGCAGATATTCCACAGTTGGGTGGGTTGACTAGTCTCTTTTCTTATATAATTTTCACCAACTATTTGTTTTCTGATTCCTGTCTCTTTTTCTAGGCTACAAATCTCCAGCAGAGGCTGTATACTACTTACTTCTTTATCTCTTAGCTCAGTGCAGCCCTGATTAGCCCAGGTTCATGCAACCAGCAACTCAGGAACAGCACTGCTGGAATCAATTTTTTAGCTGCCGTCTTTCCTTACTTCTCACCGCATAAATCTTCTCCCACGTATATCTCACGTTGTAGTTTTAAGGCCTGGCTGACTCCCCGGTGTGGGAGGGAATCCTTCTCACCTTACATTCCGCACAGAAGATGGGGAAGAAATAACTTAGCCAGAGAAATGTTGCCTGACTCTAAGCTTAAGAACGAAGCTGAGTATCCATGGCTCTTGCATCATCCTGCCAAAATTTCTTATTTAGTATGTTCGTTGAAACATGAATAAATATAGCAGCTTAGGATGTCCCAGATGACTAGAAGCTGCCTGGGAGGATTTCACCCTGCAAAGCTTCTGCATAACGTGATGGATAGAAATGTTCAAGAATACTGCACATAAATAATAGATGTGTATATAAAAAGGGACATTCTTAAGGCTTTTAAAGCTGACACATCACAAATTCTCTTGGTCTTTTTTTGATGCTATAGGTAGGTCATATAAGTTATAGATATTCCATTTATGGATGGTTACTGAATGAGCTGGAGTGCACTACACTAATGATTCACATAATCTTGTTATGTGTAGTCATTGCTGTGGCTATAGCCCTCCATTTGGGATCTGTTTATTGACTATGAGCAGTATCCTAAAATTAGACTGAGATGAAGTAAGAGGATGGGAATAAAATTTGTATAGTGAAATATTTAACAGAGGACTATATTAGCAAACCTTGAAAACAAGCTCATTATTCTAGAACACAGAAATAGTTAAAACAGACTATTTGGATTAAAGAATATAATTAAAGATTATAGAATAAGGTAGGGCAGTGTTCACTGTGACAGTCCTATTTCCAAATACTTAAAATAGAGCACACAGTGGAATATGAAAGCACTGGCTGTTTGAAGTGACTCTCCTTTAAGATCCCTCTTCTCTATGGTATACAGCTATTTAAAGTGAAATATAACAAATAATAATAAAGATGAAAAGGAACCCTGAATTACAAAGTTCTTCCAATCTTGCATATTTTATATAATAGGAGAATAAGTTGTAAAATAAGTGTTACAACATAAAAAATGGGAACCATACATTAATGGTTTCAAATGGCAGCCCTTAAGAGGAAACGAAACTGCACTCCATCCTGAATACTCGATGCTTCCTAGAACTGTTTATACTTAGAGTTCCAGAGTTACAGTAACTCTGGCTCAACTCTTCATTTTGCCACCACAAGACTCCTGTTGATTTTGAATCTAACATAAAGTGCAGAAATAGGCAATGCAGGTGCCCGGTATATGAGTTGCATCCAAAGAGAGCCTGAGTGATTCTGAGTCCTTGGATTTCACTTTCCAGAGGATAGGAACAGCAAGACCTAGTTTTCACTTCCTATTAAATGGGGAGACTTTGTAATGAACTCTCACTTAGGTTACAGAGTTGATGAATGTTTCAAAAGTAAGAAAGCACTCCTTCGCAGCCTTTGCTGTGGATTACACCAGTGAAACAAAGTCTTTGCTCTTTAGGATTCATGTAAAGGATTCGGGGGCGGGGGGATATCAGGTTGTATCAGCTCACTGACACACTGAAAACACAGAGTAGTCTCAGGTTTGCTTGGTATTATTTTAGCTATTTCCAGTTTCTCTGTCATGCTCCTCCCCCTCTTGCTCCTGTCCCTTCTTGCAGCTCCATTAAGAATATTTTTAAGAAAGAAGTTATGAAATTGTGACCAGAGTTTTCTGGAATGATATTCTGAAAGATGTCTTTCAATCAAAAGGCTGATGTGGTCTACTGGTTTTTAGGGATTCTGCCATTTGTAATACCTGAAACTAAATGTGCCTCCTGGGCAGAGGCTGATTAAGCCAAGGAAAGAGATGCTCCATGTTGGATGGTGGCCAACAGACGAATCAGAGCCTCTTTTTGGAGAAACAGGAATGCCAAATGAGGTAGGTTAATTGCATCAGCTCACTCATTAAAGTATGACTCGGTTCTTTATGGAGTCAGGCTTGGAGACATGGCCACTGTGCTGATGGTCTCCTACATTTGGTGGTTTTTATCTTTTATAGCCATTCATTCATAATCTATGCTATTCGTGTGCACCAAACACAAGAAAAGTGTTAGTTTAAAAATAAAACTGAGATATAGTATGTATATTACTTGGGAATACATACACACACACACATACACACACACACATATTTCTCAGTTTTCCTCTATATTATGTATCAGAAAGGGTGTTAAGGTAGAAAAAAATGAGATAATTGTATTTTCTATTTCAGTTTGATTGCCTTTAAAGTGCAAGAAAAAAAGCCCACAACAACTTTATATATCCAACTCCCTGCATAGAAGTAAATCTTCTTTCTTGTGGTGAGGGATGGGGGTGGGTGTGTAATGAGTGTACAAACCAAAAGCGCTGTAACCTGCTGAGATCAAACATAGCTTATTCTGGGCTGAATTATCTTACATTCTGTTCCGCGTATAGGATAAACAGACCACTCAATGGTCTTACAGAGCAGAGGGAGACTATGATTATGGCCAGCTAGGCACCTTGGACTACTCAGGTGAAGTGGGTTAGTACCGTTAACAGTCTCTTGCCTCTACTGAAAGGTTATTTTTGAAGACAAGAGGACTGAATGTTCTAAGTTCCCACTGTTGTCATGGAAACCTTTCAGCTAGCTGAATAGGTTAGCAGGATTTTATGTTCCCCATTTTGACAAATACAAGAAGACATGATCCCAGCTTTGCATTCTTAATCAGAGGCTTCTGTTTTCCAGGCTTCTAGCTCTTGATTAGTCACATTTTCTTAATGTTTTGTTTTTGTGTCCCCCTCCACTCCCCCCAACATAAATCAACAGGCAAGTTGTCTTTCAGAAATCATTTCCACTTTAGAACTGGAGCCAAAATCGTGACTGGGCTGACCTTGTTGTGTGGGGACTCATACTGCTCGCAGCTCTGAAAGGCTCCTGGAGATTAATTTAGGCTCCTGCTGAAGCTCTTCTGATTTGTACTGATTTTCAGTGGTTTCCTGGAGGTAAACTCTCTTGCTAATAGGCAGGAATTATTCCTCATTTTAGCAACAACAGACTGCCAACACGGGCTTCTAAAGCACAGGTGAGATTCAGGAAAAAAAGGCACCCAAGGTTGAAACCAAAACAGGCTTGTCACATGGGTAAAGCCAGATCCAAAAGATAGGCCTTTACCCTCTTTCCTGCCTGTAATAACCCTCTGCATTTCTTCATATCTGTTGTTTAAGAATCCAAGGGCAAACTGGGAAGGACCAACTGTACCTTGGACACCGAACTGACCGTTTCGGGTGGACTAGCAGAGACTAGTTGGGCTTACTAAGGGTCCTCTACCTTGGGGAGCCTGATTATGAGTGGGAAATGAGGCAGCAGTGTGGTATTCTCAGGCAACGTGGTATTCAGCAATGCGTTGTGAAATGACCGTGTAATAAAGCAATGAAGAAAGTGGTCTCATCTGGCTGTAGGAATTGGGGGAAGTTGCTCCTGTATTGAAGCTTCATTATCAATAGTATGGAAATATCAGTTCCATCCTCTTGTGCCGAGGGGTAGAGTTAATTCCTGGACCTTGCTGTTCAGCCTCCATATATCGGATATATGCCATAGGTATATTTGACAGGACAAAGCCTCCGGGGAGACAGAATAAAATGATAGAAAACAATACGGAGGCAGCAAAGGGCATGAGGGACCGAGGTGCACTTGGCTGCAGGCAATGTTGTTTTCAGAAGGATCAATCACTGGGCACTGCCAGCATGACTGTGCCAGCCCCAAACTCCACGGACCCATTTCTGTCTGCATGCAACTAATTGAAGTGATTTTACAGAACGCATCTGACTAACGGTGATTTCTGCTATCTAATCATGTTCCAGTGAAAACGTGCTTCCCGTTAAATGCTCCGTTGTCTGGTATACATCAGTATAATTATGCTTGCCCAAGAAACAGCAACTTAATAGAGAAGGACACCACGCAAACCACTTTCTTAATGGGGCATAAAGGGTTTGTGATTCAGAGGTTGCAACCTATCTTGCAGCGGCGTTGTATGCCATTGGAAATTAGATAGTGGACTGAAATGCACGAGGCTCTGCATACTCTTCTTGCAAGGGGATAGTAACAATTTGATTGGTACAAATGGGCGAGAAAGAAATCAGCTCAAGTGTCATTAAATAGGTCTTGAAATATTTCAATGATTTAGGAAGCCATCAAAATAAAAGGTAGCCTGCATTTCAACTTGAAGAGTGTAGGCCAAACAAGAAGGCGGGTATGATAATAAGGCAGGAAACACCCTTGTGACTGTCTTGAAGATGACCTTCATGGTAAGCAATAGTTTACACCATACAAATAGTATCCATTTCAAGATTCGCTAATCCACTGTGTGTCATGAGACTTACCTGGTAGGAACATGTCCTCCTTCTTCCATGGAATGAGGATGATGAAAACAAGTTTCGATTGTTAAGTATTCTGCTTTATATTTAATCTCTCCACGTATCACAGTGTTCTTGTTTAGATACACATTCCTCCAAGGAAGCTGAGGCAGGAGGATTAACGCTAGCTCAAGTCATCCTTGGGCTACATAATGAATTACAGAACAACTTGGACTATAGTGTGAGTCATTATTTCAATAAACAAATAAATAAGTAAATTACCAAACAATAATAAATAAAAGAAAGAAGACAAAGCGGGATAGACGTTCTAGAAATATAAGCTACTTGATATGAGACAAATGAATGAGTAAGTGATTAGGGATTATCTTTAGATATGGAAATCTTTGTGAATATTTCAAAACGTAGCATTCTTTGCTGTTCAGCATGATCAATTGTATTTACAGCAATTTCATTTTTAGTTAATATGATGCACAAACATTTTAACTTTTTTCCTAAGTTGTAAGAACACACAGCAGCCCCTGTCTCTCCATTTTCATCTCTTGTTTAGCGCTTCATAAAAATAAACTGGAATCGCTGATTGCTTTGGACTTTGCTCCTGGGCCTGCTTCCCTTCTTCTAAATAGCACACTTCCCTCAGTCCAGTCCACAGCTGGTCACCCTTCCCTCAGTCCACAGCTGGTCACCCTTTCCTCAGTCCACAGCTGGTCACCCTTCCCTCAGTCCGCAGCTGGTCATCCTTCCCTCAGTCCACAGCTGGTCACCCTTCCCTCAGTCCACAGCTGGTCACCCTTCCCTCAGTTCACAGCTGGTCACCCTTCCTTCAGTCCACAGCTGGTCACCCTTCCCTCAGTCCACAGCTGGTCACCCTTTCCTCAGTCCACAGCTGGTCACCCTTCCCTCAGTCCACAGTTGGTCACCCTTCCCTCAGTCCACAGCTGGTCACCCTTCCCTCAGTCCACAGCTGGTCACCCTTCCCTCAGTCCACAGCTGGTCACTCTTCCCTCAGTCCACAGCTGGTCACCCTCCCCTCAGTCCACAGCTGGTCACCCTCCCCTCAGTCCACAGCTGGTCACCCTTCCCTCAGTCCACAGCTGGTCACTCTTCCCTCAGTACAGTCTACAGCTGGTTTTGATACTAACTGAGTGACCAGTGATGCAGACAGAAGCAGAATCACTTTACTGTCTCATTTTAGGTCATCATGTGCTACAGCAAGTTTTCTCAGACATTTGATAGGTATCTTAGAGCACATAGGGTTGTGGAGTCCCGTCGTTGCCTTCTGAAATTTGATTCTTGTTCAGTTGAGAAGCGAGGAGCTTTTCTTTTCTTTTTTTTTTTTTATTGAGTTTTATTGAGCTCTACATTTTTCTCTGCCTCTCCCCTTCCTTTCAACCCTCCCCCAAGGTCCCCATGCTCCTGATTTACTCAGGAGATTTTGTCTTTTTCTACTTCCCATGTAGATTAGATCTATGCGAGGAGCTTTTCACATCCCTGTTCTTTGGGTAGGATTTGTTTCTCTTCAGAATGACACTCACTCCTGAAGGCTGTAATTCTGTTTTTTTACTATGGCCTCTTAAAGTCTGTAATCTGGGGAGATTACAGGACTCTAATCTCTTCTGATCTGTTAAAATGATTTTGCGGATTCTCCACATTTTTATAACAGTGTTTTCCATAGCCAAAGCTGACCCGCTAGTTCTTTATGTAGCCCAGGATGGGCTTGGTTTCTTAATTTTTCTGTCTTTACCTCCAAACTGGAATCCTTCTTTATTGTTGGTGATTTAGAATAGATCTCAATACTTTTGGAGAATTTGGTAGAAGGGTATTGGAGATATACATTCAGAAATATGAAAGTTCAACAGGTACACACGAAAAGACAGATTTCATTTCCTTGCCTACAGGGAAACTCAAAACCAAACTACATGGAGAATATGTCTTATACAACTCAGAGTGCAATTAAAAAAACAAAGAATAACAAACAGTGGTGTGGGTGTGGGGAAACGTCCTTGAGACTGTAAACCAGTGCAGCTATTGAAATCATTATAGAGTCTCTTCAGCAAACTAGAAATCAAACTTGCATATGATCTCTATATTCCACTCCAGGCCCATACCCCAAATATCAAATTTTACTTACAACAGAGATACTTTAATGTGTTTTTGTAGCATTATTCATAATAGAAAAAGTATAGAATGAGCCATTGACAGAAGAATGAATAAAAGAACATCTCTCTCTCTCTCTCTCTCTCTCTCTCTCTCTCTCTCTCTCTCTCTCTCTCTGTGTATGTGTGTGTGTGTGTGTGTAATAGACTTTTAATTCATTTCTGCAAAAGTATGAAACTTCCATTTATAAGTAAGCCAACACAATTGGAGATGGTCATGTTAATCAAAACAGACTAGACTCACAAGAATTAATAATGGATCTCAGATGTGGAAGTTAAGAAAAATATACGCACCTAAAAGAAAGGGGGAAGTCAATAGAAACATAGAAGGTCATGGAGAAAGGGGAGGATGCAGATAATGAAACCATTTATTGCATATGGTTAAAATATAATAACAAAGATGTGTCATGTCTATCACCAGAAGAGGGAGTACTGTGGCCTTGGTTGCCCGGGAAGCCCAGTGTTGCTATAGGAGATTTCACGTCCAGCTTTTTCTCCATCAGTATCTTGTTATCTGATGTTGAGCAAATTGTTTATCCTTTTTCGTTAACTTTCTTACTTTCTTGTCATAAACTGTTACTAATATTACTGTGGAAGTTGAACAGGCTGGATAACACAGTCAAAAAATAATCTTGTCAAATTGACAGTACTGAATTACAAGTGACAGAAATTTAGACTATACAGTTGTAAAGGTATACTCTAAATATCGGCTACATTTAATCCATGAACTTGACTTACGGACATTTCGGTGGGGAGATCTGGTTCTTGCTTCGGAAATCAGGATTGTTTTTGCTTATATTATTATTATTATTATTATTACTGCTTTTATATTCTTCTCCTCATTTTCCAAGTTTATGGATATAAATAGGGGGACCATCTACAGCAGTAATGGTAGAAATGAACCATATTTTCTAGACTGGGGAAATCTGGCCATGTGAGGGGCAGGCAGACTTGTCTGTAAGTGCAAACAGTAGACAGAGACATTCTGGGGTTGTTAAATGTGGTTGTCTGGAAGACAGATGTCTATTTCTGTGGGATCAATTCAGTGCGGGGACTAGCATTGATCACACTCGTGGCAGCAATAAAATTCCCCTTCAAGGCTGCAGTCGACCTAAAACAACTACAGGGGCGTGACTGGAATAGACTCACTTGTTTAAGCTCCAGCGCAGCAGGCAGAACATTGAATAAGGGGTATGGGAATTGAGAGACTTTATTAATAGCTTTTTTTTGTAACTTGTTAGAATAGAAATTTACTAGAGTGAAAATAACCCTGGGCTTCGAGGCAAGAGATCAGATGGAGAGTTTGCAATGCACCAGAGTCTCATTCATTTCCAATGCAACAAGACACTCTCCAGGAAAAGCAAATTGAATTGCTTTCAGTCACATGTGTATTGGATATAATTATCACAGTACTTATGTGGAAACGTCATATTATTTTCTACACACAGGTTGAGCAGGCTGAACATGAAATCCGGCAGTATTGGGTATTGACTAGTAACCGGATCCTAAACTTTAAAACTTCATTTGTCTTTTCTACACATTTGTTGTCACTTTAAAATTTGCCTACAAAAGCTAGATTTGCAGTAGTTATTGACTTATTATTATTGCCATTTTTGAGAAGTCTCTGTTTTCTCCGTGATATTCATGTCTTCATGTTTGTTCTCAGTGTATGACAATTTCATAGTGAGAGGAGGAATGTGGGAACAAAGCGGGTTAAGGAAATAATACATTGAAGTTAAAATGTGGATACAGTAGCAGATGCAAAGGATGAATAAATATAGAAGTCTAATACACAGCATGTGAAATACAATAAAAACACACAGTACATGAACAAATGTTTGTTCTCTTGATATGAAAAGCAAAATTAACTAGGAAACTATGTGAGATGATGAATGTGTTATTTGGTTAAGTTTGGGTCTCTAATGATGTGATAAATCACCAAGACCAAAACCAACTTGGGGAGAAAGAGATTTATTTTGTATACATTTTTGTATCACAGACCATAATGAAAGGAGGTCAGAAGAGGAACTCGAGAAGGAAACCTAGAGGCTGTAGCTGAAGCAGAAGCTATGGAAGAATGATGATTATTAACTTGCTCACCATGGCTTGCTCTGCTGGCTTTCTTATCACACCCAGGACCATCAGCCCAGGAGCGGCGCTGCCTACAGTGAGCTGGGCCTTTTCCTATCAGTCACCAATCAAGAAAATACTTGACACATTTGCCTATAGGCCAACCTCATGGAGGCATGTTCTCAATTGAGATTCTTTCTTCCTAAATGACTTTAGCTTGTGCCAAAGAAACAGCCAGCACAGTTGGATCCATCAACATGGTAACCATAGTAACCATTTTTATGTATACAAATAACATTATGCTATGTCCCTTACATTATTTATTTTTTTAACAATGTGTAATACTAAATATATGAGTGTTTTGCCTGCGGGTATATAAGTGTACTGCATGTGTGCTTAGTGCCAAGATGGCAGGAATAGGGCACTAAACCCTAGAACTGAAGCTATGGTGGTATTAGGCTACCATTCAAGTTCTAATAATTGAAGCCATATTCTCTGTAATAATATTTAATTGTATCAACCATTGATGCAGCCCTTCAACCCTAAGCTGTTTTTTGTCAACCCAGAGACCTGTGGCTTCTCATAGCTTACAGAAAATTTCTAGGAATAAGTACATAAACCTGGCATCTCTGCTGAGATCATACTCTTCTCTGAACTCAGATTAAAAGTTCTGATTATATACATACAAATAGATAACATTGTTTGAATTGACCAGGTTATATTTAGGAATATGTATGTGTATACATACACATATTTGAAATTACAGTTAGCAAAAATAGAGGTCATAAATTTGAAGGAGATCAGGTAGCATTATATGGAAGGGCTTGGAGGGAATCAAGGGAAAGGAGAAATATTGTAATTAAATTGTAATCTTAAAAATAAAGTTAAATTAAAAGAAGAAAAATTATAATTAGTTCTGGGAAGTTGAACATCCATCTGTTTCCTGATGACTTCATGCATGTTAACTTTAGATACAAGTAACTCTATAGTTAGGGATATGGTACCGTGTCCTCTAGGAAAATGAGTTCTACTTGAAGAGTGTATTAATAATAGAGAATAGAAAGGCTCTACTTTAGAACAATTCTCCCTCATCTCATGCCCTTTCACCCATTTAAACATGAATGCCTATCGTGTTCCAGGTTGTTAGTTTAAGCAGCCTCTTCAGGAACATTGCAGAAGCACTACACCATTCACGCTCAGTCTTTCATCCTTCTTCACTTTAATTGGTCATCTTGTCAACGGAAGGGGCAGGGACCAGAGTGAGATGTGAGACTGAGAAAGCCAAGGGTTGCTCTTATAATCTCTATAACGACAAAGTCACCAAACCTATTAGTTTTTGAACAAGCTGGTGTCATTTAAAAGCTATTGAAGACTGTGTCAAGAGTTTTCTCTTTTTCCTTAATTAGGATGAAATGATCAAGGGGCAAGGAATGGAGTTTTATTTGATGTTCTTTTTTTTCTGACTCTTAGCTTTTCTTGATTTGTAGAAATCTATTTAACTAGTCACTCTTTGCTCCTGTCTAAACTGCATTTCAAACTGAAGACATCCTCACCAACCTGTTCTTCCTCCCTTTGTCGTCTCTATGCTGTTGGCTTTGGAAGCCTGGCAATGTGTGTGTCAGGGCTTCAAGTCCTGGCCTCACCTGCTTTTCAAAAAGCATTTTCTGTCTTTTTGTAATTATAATTTTTATACAGCATTTTTCCCATCTCCCAACTCCTCCCAGATCCTCCCTACCTTCCCACCTACCCAAGTTCATTTTGCTCTTGCAAAACAAAGCAAAACCAAAAATCAAAATAAACAAACAAAAACCCAATAAGACAAAATATGCCAAAAGCAAAACAAAAAGAAATCCAAAAGCTCAGAAAAACAAGCCAGTTCAAAACAAAACACATGGAATTGTTCTGTGTTACCAGCTACTCTTGAGTGCGAGGACTGCCCCGAAGTGTGGGCACTTCATCAGAAGTGTGAACACTGTCACCTTTAGAAAAGCCATAAGGAACTACTCCGAGAGCAGCTTCCGAAAATGCATACGTATATGAAAGAAATTTAAACTTAAATATGAAGTCAGCATATAATAGGTGATGCCTCACTGGAGAAAACTGATTTTTCTTTCCTGACGGGTATCAGTTTCAAGTAACTTTTGCCTAGTGGTGGGATCCTGTGTCCAGTTCCCCTTTAATTTTATGGTTCTCTGTTCTCAGTAGATAATTCCCCATCTAAGTGGTGCAGGCCCTGTGAGGGCTGCTATAGTCTCTTTGTTCCTATGTGCATTAGTCCTGCTGTGTCTGGAAGACATGGTTGCTTTGGAGTCATTCACAATTTCTTGCTCTTACAAGCGTTGTGCCTTATCTTCCGCATAGATACCTGATTCCTGAGCGGAGGGCTTTGATGAAGCCATCCTATTTAGAACTGAGCACTCCAAAGCCTCTCACTCTTTTTGTATTGTGCAGATGAGGGTGTCTGTGTTATTGTCTACTGCAAGAAGAAACTTCTCTAGTGAGTGCTGGGTGAGGCACTGATCTATGGGTATATCAGAATGTCACTAGAAGTCATTTTTGTTCAGTAACTTTAGCAGAATAATAGTATTTTTTTTTTCTCTCAGGACTGTGATTTTGATTTTTCAGTCTTATGTTCTTGGTCAGTGTAGCAGGGTCAATTTCATCTCATAGGTGGGCCTTAAATCTAATGGAAAAGTGGTTGATTACTCCCATAATTTTGTCACTAGTGTATCAGTATGTCTTGGAGACAGGGAGGTTTGTGTTGTAGATTGCAGGGTCTGTATCTGGGTAATATTAATGATTACCTTAATACTGTTAATATTCAAGACCAGTAGCAAACAGAGTGTCTTCCAACACAATAGATGCTAATCAGTAGGGGTGAACAGTAGGGGTGAATCAGTCTAGCTGGCCAACAGCTTGACTTCTTTATGTCGGATGACATAAATAGTGTTGACTTGATCAATAGAGCCTTATCATCAGGTTGCCAAGAAAAGCCAATAGCACCGGCAATAGCCTGTGATGTTTTTGTGGTGTACATGGAACTCTTTTGGCCAATGACTCAACAAGATGTAACCTCTTTCCAATCCTAATGGTTTTGCTTGGTGGCATAAGATGTCTATTTGGGGCATTGTCTCACCAATTATATACTGACTCCATATTTAAATTTCTTTCATATATGTATTATTTTAGGAAGCTTCTATAGTAGTAGGTTTCCATAGGCTTTTCAAAATGCCTTTAGCGTTAGTTGTCCTTCCCCCATTCTCTCTTTCACCCTGCACTTACATATCCTTCCCCGTAGAATCTTCTCATTCTAGTTTCCCCTTTGTCTCTTTCTAATGCTCTAATCTATCTTCCTTGGGAGATCTTCTTCTTCATTCTAATCCCTTCCAAGAGACTTAACTTCTGCGGTTATTTAACTTGTAGCATACATATTGAAAGCTTAAAAACTAACATCTACAAGAAAGCATGCAATACTTGTCTTTTTGCATCCGGATTGCCTTACTCAGTAGATTTTTTTTTCTAGATCCATACACTTACTGGAAGATTTCATAATTTCATTTTTCTTAATGTCTTTTAAACTGTGTTTTTTGAGCAATTATACCAGCTAGGACTCCAGCGAAAGAGGAGTGGGATAATCTGATTTCCAAGTGGGAGAGGCTGGTGAGAGTTATCATCAAGTGCTGGGATAAAAAGTGTTAGTGCTTTGTCAGGATCTCTCAGAAATGTGCATATGTGCATGTCCCTTTCCCAGAATCCCATTGCTGCTCCTACCCAGAAGGGAAGATGGTGAAAATCGATCTCTGAATCAACAAGAAAGTTGGGTAGACTGGCTCATTTTCAGAAAGCCTGCTTCATTTTGTTGAAAGAAGTGACATGCTGATATTTAACAGTGAGCAGCAATGAACAGAGAGGGGTGTAAAAAAATTAATATGGTCATCACTCTTTTCCAATTTTTTTTTTTGTCTTCTGTCAGGTTCTCACCCTGATCAAAATCAAAGGGAAGAAATCCACATAATCAATCCACAATCCTCCATGGGCAGAAAGCAAATGGAAGAAAAGGCAGGATGAATTTGAAGGAGATATTGCAGTTATCGGAAACAAAACACGATTTACTCTGTAAGCCACAGTTTCCTCGTGTAAGAAACAGGGATCATAAAATATTTGTATTCCAGAGATTGATGAGACCAAAATAGAATACTAGAGAAAGGATGAGGAAAATAACCCTTGTTGTCAAGCAAGGACTGAGTGCACAGTAGCTGTCATCATTCTCTTTCCCTCTCTCCCTTTCTCTCCCATAAAACACATAGAAGACTTATTTACACAGAAATAGGCAAACATATGTGATGAGTCAAAACCATCTGAGCAGGTATTTAGAGCTGCTAACGTCCAGCTTGTTCATGACAGACTGTGAGTGCTAGAAGAGCCTCTTCAAACAAGGTCTCTCCTACTGTTCCCCATTGGATTCTGTGTAGCATGAGGGCCGGCTTGTTGGGGTTTCTGTCCCGCCCAGTACCCCAACAAGCCAGCAAGTCCCAAGGAAAATCACATGGAGTCTACATTAGGTTATAAACTGATTGGCCCTTAGTTCTGGCTACTTATTAGCTCTTATAACATATATTACCCCATTATCCTTATCTACGTTAGCACATGACTCAGTACCTTTTCCAGCGGGGCAGCTTACATCTTTCCTCTCCGGTGGTCTGGGCAGAACTGCGGAGGGAGCTTCCTGTGGCCCAGAATACTCCTGTTCTCATTGCATCACCTCTACTTCCTGTCTGGTTTTCCCGCCTATACTTCCTGCCTGGCCAATCAGCGTTTTATTAAAATACATGATTGACAGAATACAGATAATTCTCCCACACCAATCCTGCCCTCTCTATTTTACTTTCATCTTTACCCTTCCCTAGCTCAGACTGCATCATCTCTTCCCTGTATTGTTTATTACACCGAGCTTCTCACCTAGATAAGCAAGCTTTAGATTTTTCACTTCTTTTTGGTTTGTTTTTTTCTTTTTTTTTAAGGATTTATTTATTTATTATGTATACAACATTCCTTCCATGTATGCTTGCATGTCAGAAGAGGGCACCAGATCTCATTATAGATGGTTGTGAGCCACCATGTGGTTGCTGGGAATTGAACTCCAGACCTCTGGAAGAGCAGTAAGTGCTCTTAACCTCTGAGCCATCTCTCCAGCGATTTTTCACTTCTTAGCTCATCATGGTCATGTACATCAAACTTGGCCTGAGATTCAATTTTGCACTATTGTAGAGATGCATATTTCAGTAGAAGCCCATGCTTTTCCAGGATTGTGTGCCTTCTCCCTTTGCTGGTCTGTGCCTTTCTGTATGCTCATTACATTACTTCATCAGAAACAATCAAGTCACGGTGGTACCCTGACATGTCACTCATTTCCAATGGGTTGTCAGAATGTGGTCGCAGTCCGATGGCAATAAAGTTAACTATCACTGCTAAGAAGTAGAATCTTCAGATCTCACCTGAATTAATTTAAGTGCAACTTTGAGGGTGAGGCCTAGCACTCTGTTTTCACAAGCCGTTCCGGTAATTCGTACATATATCTAATTATGGGACCCAGTACCATGTCTCAAAATGTCACAACCGTCTTTCTTTCGGACGTGCCCATTCTACTTCATCTTCAAAATCTACCTCAGTCACCACAGGATCCAGGATTGGCTTCCTAACTCATTCTTCTTTCAGGAAAAAGACAGCAAATGTTTATTTCTAAGGGTTACCACAAAATAACTTCACTTTCCCCTAAATGTGGTTTTGTGAAGGGAAAGACCCTGATGGTGCTGATACTGGACAAGAAATGGTACACAGATTATGGTACAGTTTGAGGCAGTGGGAAGGTCATCCATACACTGCAGAAGAAAACACAATACGCTAAGACCTCACAGCCATACAGCCACAAGTGATGAATGTATGGGATGCTGAGGCAGACAGGGCCAAGAACCCATGGCAAGCCTCTATTTTGTTTCTCAATAAAGGTTTTTGGTAACATTTGGGGATGGTATGTGGTAGAAATGGTTATTTAAAGGCTTAATGTATTTATTAGGTAAAGGAAACTCGGTGTAATCAGATAATTCATGGAAGTTGCTGATATTAACTGATGATTCAAATTCCATTTAATTGGTTCCACTTTATGGATGGAGAAGCTGAAGCTCAGAGGGTTATACAATGTGTTCAGGATTGCAGTGTAGCTTGAGGCAGACTCAGAATCAGAATTCAGGTTTGTCTGACCTCACAAACCAGACTCTGAAGCATTATATTACCTTCAAGATAGAGAGAAGTCACTGTCTCGATGTTCCTACATAGCTACCTTTTTACTTCAAGGACAAGAGAGTGTAGAAAAGAAAATATTATTTCCTTGTAGGTGACAAAGTCTATCTCTAATCTCTCACCAGAAAAATGACTGAAAACTGTAATATGGTCCAACCTTCTCTTCCAGTGTCCTAATGAACAAGCTAATTCAAAACAACTAGTGAAGTTTGGTACAAATAGTAATGTTATATAAAATGTATTTTCATATACATTGATGAAATTTCATCCATATACATAATGCCCCTCTGAGATGCTTGTATTAATGTGGTTTTGTGAAGGGAAAGACCATGATGGTGCTGATACTGGACAAGAAATGGTACACAGATTATGGTACAGTTTGAGGCAGTGGGAAGGTCATCCATACACTGCAGAAGAAAACACAATACGCTAAGACCTCACAGCCACACAGCCACAAGTGATGAGTGTATGGGATGCTGAGGCAGACAGGGCCAAGAACCCATGGCAAGCCTCTATTTTGTTTCACAATAAAAGTCAGGGGATTTTCTGACAGGATATTCTTATGTGCAGCATGGTAAGATTGATTGTTCTTGATTGGTGACAATTCAGACACAGTTAAAGAGAATGTGGTCTCTCTTCTCAACAAAGTAACTGCTTTAGACTTTCAATAATTCTGGTCTTTTGAAAACAGGGTGCCTCCACTGTCAGTACAAAGCTCTGTATTGTTATTTTTAAGCAATGTTAGCTCATTTGCTATTCCGATCTCAATAAAGTAAAACATGGTATTCATTTTGTGTAATCACATTAGCAATAAGTACCAGCGTATTCAAGAAAGTATACAATTACCAGTCCATTAGCCATTTTACTAAAGAAATTTCATTATGGCATTGCTTTGAAAAACATGACCATTATGGCCTTTTACTTATGTACTAGAAGACTGTGTCCTAAAAATTAAGCACCACAGTTCCTATTGGCTTTTCTACTTGTCCTTCACAAGGACTACCTTAATGATTCATTTTTTATATTTTGATTTAATTGTCTTAAGTCATGAACAAAAATCCAAAAGTACTGGGACCAATCAAGAGAGAATTTTGCTGTCATAAAAGAGAATAATGGCCAATATATTGTATAAGATTATTTCTTAAAAACATTTGAATAAGCTGGATCACTGGAGAAATGTAATTTGTAAATAAGTCTAAGGAAAGGGAAATAGAGGGTGGGAGACTCCACCACAATGAAAGGGTAGCAACAAAGGGAAGGATGGAAGGTGCAGTCACCATTGTTACTCTTTAGATGCTTTAATAAGAGAGAAGGGCATATTTGCAAAGTTACTTTTGTACTTTTGAAATATTCCTTCAGATTTTATACTTATTTTATTTTTATGCATTAATATTTTTAATGAATGCTTGTCTGTGTAGGACATGCATACCTTTTGCCCATGGAGGTCAGAAGAGAACAATGGAGACCCTAGACTTAGGATAATTGGATATGGGAATCAAAGCTGAGTCTTCTAGAAGATCAAACAGTATTCTTAAGCATCAGGCCATCTTTCCAGTCCCCCAAAGTTACTTTCTAGATGACCATTTTAAGGTTTTTCTATTGGCAGTCATTTTTTAAAATATAAAACTCAGTTTCTTTCTGTTTTACCTAGAATTAATGGATTCACAAATAAGTTTCTCTGTAGACATAAACTTATCCTTCTTTTCTTTCTTGTTAATTTCTCTTCTCTACTTGGAGAATAACCACTCAGCCCTTCTTCAACATCTGTCTGTCTATCTATCTATCTATCTATCTATCTATCTATCTATCTATCTATCTATCTATCTTATTATATTAGCCATGGTTTCTCTGTACTTCTCTGGCCATCCTGAAATTCACTCTGTAGATCAGGCTGGCCTCAAACTAGAGATCAACCTGCTTCTGCCTCCTAAATGCTGGGATTAAAGGCAAGTGTCATCACACCTGGATTTTTCCTTACTCGGTGCCAGCGTCTTGTTAAATTAAAATCTTTTTATTCAAGAGCTCGTGAATGGGAGCCACATATTCTTATTTTTAGTCACCATCAAATTCCCAAAGGCGGGACCTGAGGCAAGGGATCCACCTCTTTGTGGATGGCTTGTTGATCTGTAAAATGGAGACAGAGAGCTTTTCTACTTCTTATGAAAGATGTGGGGATTATTTGATCACTATGTCTGTGTATAAAAGCATAGAGTATAGGGTCTAGAACATGGTAAGCACAATAAGAAAGTTTGCTGTTATAGGTGTTGAGTTTCTACAAGTGAATTTCAAAAATCTTTTCTCTTATTAACTAAAAGCAATAAGTAGATATGACAAGGAGTGTGGTGGTCTGGATAGGGATGGCTCCCACAGACTCATATGTTTGAATGCTTGGTCCATTTAGAGAGTCACTATTAGGAGGTATAGTTTTGTTGGAGTAGGTGTGGCCTTGTTGGAAGAAGTGTGTCACTGTGAAGATAGGCTTGGATGTTTCATATATGCTCAAACCATGCTCAGTGTGGCAGTTTCCTTCTGCTGCCTGCGGATTAAGATGTAGAACTCTCAGCTACCTCTCCAGTACCATGTCTGCCTGCATGCCACCATGTTTCTTGCCATGACTATAATGGATTTAACCTCTGCATAGTAAGCCAGTCCCTGTCAAATGTTTTATTCTATAAGAGTTGCCAAGGTCATGGTGTATCCCTCTTCACTGTAATGGAAACCCAAATTAAGAACAAAGAGTTTTAAAAACAAGCTCTGTATACACTTACAACCATATCAAACATTGACTCATATATTATTCCAGAATGAAAATAATATACTATTGGGAGACAATTCTCACTCTCCCAAGTACAGACATGAAATGGCAAATGTTGAGTAGAAGACAGTCTAAGTTTGGGCAATCATTTGGTTTTGATTTGAATAGATTTACTCTTTCCTGTGGTATACCGGAGATGTCAAGTTCATAGGTCAATGCCATGCTGATGGTTGTTGCCATTGTAGGGTATTTTGGCAGGCAGGCACACCCAATCCATACATCTTTACAAAAAGATTTTCTTCTACAATCCTTTCCTGGTATCCAGGGTCTCTAAAATATTTACTAAAGCACAAGGAAAAACCACTAGTTTCATTCATGAATTATTTTACATGATGTATGTTAGTCAGTATCTCCTCCTCTTCTTCTGAGGGATTGTAAATTTAGAATTCATAAAACAAAACTGATGCGCTATCTGAAAAAGAACTTATTACTATTTGATACATAGTTATATCTATATCATGACATTATAGATGTCTACAGTTTAACTGGCTAGATGAGGGAGAGTTTTCTGAATATATCTATCTGGGAAATTTATCACAGAGAATGTTAGATGTATAATTCTTAAGAAGTCAGGTGAGAAACCTCTGCAAACATGAATGTGTGTCTTTATAATTCAGACAGAGTTCAGGAATCTCTAACCTTTACTGAGCTTTCCCCAGTTGTAAAATATCTGAGCCCTGTGAAGAAGAATATGATTCTGAGGGAAAAAAAAGATGAACCAGCATTTGTCTGTATTCTAGCAAGGACATAGAGCACAGGCTATAGATGGATGATCTCCCAGGAGAAGGAAGACTGGACTCCACAGACATCGAAGTGGGACCACAGCCCATCATGAAAGCCTGTTAGTCTTGCCATAACGAAGGTGCCTTCTGTTCCCACCACTCTAGTGTAGAAGGACCACAGAGGACAGAGGCCAAAAGAATGTTCTCAGTAGCCACCACAACACACAATGATGACTTCTGTCAGCCAACGTGCTTGAGTAGAGTGACATGAAGAAAAATGCCCAGCACAATCTCCCATCCTATAATAATTAGATGACACTTTCCCTCTGAAATAAAATAACACTTAAAACTTTCATTTTCACCATGAAGTGCTAGTATTGGTCTCTGTCACATGAAAGCATGTGCATAGGTTTTTTTCTTTCCTACTTGAAAAATAACCTTTAATAGCATATATGATACTGCAGAGTTAAGCCGCCTGAAGGAAAAATAGTTTTCTCAACTGTGAAATTCTGAGGCTGATCTTCAAGGGAACAGAGGAATTCTGATTCATTATTTAAATAAAGGCTAGCTCCTCTAGATGTGGATTCTCTGTGATGCTTTCCAGTCTCACAGGTAATTTTAGAAAATATGTCAAATTTGCAGTTCTATTGTGCAAGGGCTGAAAGCTGTGAAGGGAGAAACAGGTGGGGGATGAGAAAGAGAGAGAAGAAGATGAGGAAAGAACAGAGACAACAGTAAATGCAGCTAAGATTCTTTGATGCCACTAAGGACCAGGTATTTTCTATAACCATGTGCCCCTATGCTAAAACCAATCTGTCCTTTTAGTTTGTAAGTATGGTTAAACGCAGAATGAGACACGGGACATTCTCATTATTTCTAACTCTTACATACACCGAGGCTATGAAAGGAAGAAATACCTTTTCTCTCTAGTTCTTGAAATGTCTAGGTTTAGACCCTCATACCATGGAATGCAGAACTGAAGGGAGCAACAGAACCTCAGGAGATGAAGCAGTAAAGGTACTTGGTCATCACTTGCTTGCTCTCCTGGCCTTGCTATGGGCATCTGAAGAACACCTATTGTATCATATACTCATTGTTATTGGCATCTGGGAAAAGCCTTGTTAAGCTTTCACCAACGTAACCCATATGTCCTTCTTGGAAAGTTCCATTTCCATTTACTGAGGGTGTGTAAACAGGTGTGTATAACCTGTTTGGACCTCTCATAGGTCTACCCTCATCATCCCCTTGGAAAAAGTAGGGTTTTAGATCAGTGCTTGGAATCTGTCATGATTTTGACATGTGTTAGCCCATTCCCCCAATTCTCCTCTTCTATTTCTCTGCTCCTTCCTGTGCATCTGAAAGCAGCCCAGAAAAGGGTAACACACAACATTAACAGCAAAACAGAGTCTAGAAATGGTAAGTAGCTAGATGCCTGCAAAGTGGGACTAATCATTACGAATAATAAATAATCACAAACATGCTTTTCAGGCTGAGTGACAGGGTCGATGACAGGAATTCCTAACAAGGCCAAGGACTGAGCAAACTACCTCTTGATTTCTCCACTGAGAATAATTTCATGCAAATCCAAGAAGGCTGAGCTGCTGCTGCTAATCCACCGTGTGCGGTGACTAATTTTATTAAGTGAAATACAAGAAAGAGAGAGATCTTCTCAGTAGAAGTGCACACAGATGATTGCCTTAGCCTAAATGCTGTGCCCTGCGGCTGTGCACTGTGACTCAGGCTGATTAGCTTGTCCTGCAGGCAGCTCCAGAGCACAGAGGCAGGGCCTGTGCCAACCCGCCTGGGGAAGACTTGTGAGCATATGACTGTGTCCACTCTGCATTACTGGGAAAGTGGAAAACAACCACTTCTCTTGACTTTGAGGTAACCTTGGCAGTGAATAAATGAGTTGACAGTATTTGGAAAACTTTACCTTCCTTTAGCCAAACCCCACGAACACTAAAATTGTGAAATTTAAAATTTTAGATAAACCAGTGTCCTTACTCCTGCGTATTAGGAGATAGAAACTGAAACTGTCTGGAGGGAAAAAAAAAAAAAGAAAGATCCTCCGCAGGACAGATGGACCTGGAAGTAACCGGACAGGCCTCTTATATATGCACATAAATTTCCACTCTAAAACATCTTAGTAAATCTATTCAATACAGAATTCATCTGAGCCACTTTACCCCAATGCATATCTTAAATACATATATAGAAGATGTGAGTAAGAAAATTTACCAAAAGACATTCATAGGCAAATGTATTTATAATTACCCAAATGTGAAAGTAACCTAAACATTTACCAATAGGAATAAGAATGGTTAAAATGTGCTATCAAAATGCAAAAGCATGTTTGACATGACTATTAAGAAACAGACTACGCATCAGCCAACAATATGAAAACCTTCTCCAATAATAATCTGATTCAGAGAAAACACACAAAAATTAGACTGCAAGATACCATTTATGCTAAGTTCAAGGACAAAGAAAATGGAGTTTTGGCAGTCAGAAACTGGCTACTTCTTGAAGTGAAACACTGTCTGAGAAGGCTCCCATGAGCCCTCTGGGATGCTGAAAATACTCAGTGTCTCCACTTGGGATGTGGTTACATGCGTAAACACATTTGAAGACTGCACTAAACTGAAATCTGGTGTGCGCCACACCTCAATGAAAAATTAAAAGCTCCTGAGAATGGAACACTAGCTGTAGTAGATAATTAAAATATGCAGGAGCAACAAATTAGGTCAGTAATGATGAATGTATAGCCTTACAGTGTTTCCTGTTTTTAACCACCACAGCTGAACATATTTGTTCTTTTGTGAAAAGAATTGGGATAGCAAAAGAGTATGTATATTCTGCCTTTCCATGTAGGGATCATGATTTTAGAGTTTCTATGTCCAAAAATCAGACAGTTTAGCCTCTGAGGGGGGCACTAGATAGTGGCACATTATGGTAGAGGGACATATATGTGGAAGATGCATATTGCTAAACAAGAAATAAAAGAGGAAGGCAAGAGATATTGAAAGAGTATGTTCATGTGTGTGGTTGCACAATGCATTGCATGTACACACACACACACACACGCACACTGTAGTCTCAGTTCCAGAGTTCTAATGGCATGTTCCAATGACTTAAAGGCCTCCAATTAATCACAGATTGCCCCTGTGACTCACATTGTCCAGGGACTCACATTTTAAAGTAGTATCACATAGGTTGGTAGGTGGTGGCTCATAGACTATGCCCAACCTCAGCAGTCATCATTTTAGATGTTGGAATTTATTTGTTTATTTATTTATGTCAGGACAAAAAATTATTGAGTAAAACTTGCCAAAATCATTAGATTAGCTCAGAGTATTATATTTTTAATTGGAAATAGAGCTTTTTATGATATATTATGATTATATTTCCTTTCCCTCAACTCCTCCTAGATCCTTCCCACTTCCCCACCTACCCAAATCCATATTCTCTCATCAGAATACAAATAGGCATCTAAAATAATAAAAGATAAAATATTTAGTAACTTAGTAACAATCTCTTCATTAACCATCCTACTATTTTCACTTATGTTGTTGATTTTTGCATTAACAGTCAACACACCCTTGTGTTTTTCTCAAAGTGGGTCACCCCTTGTAATGGAGCTAGTCGCTGAGCAGAAGTTGATGCCCACAGCCTGTGTCTGAGCCATATGATAGCTCTAGGGCTAGGTTATTAAAATATTTAAGGAAGTCATATAGTATACTGAGAAATTTGCATTTGGTATATATTGGGGACATAAAAAGCTATAAAAAGAGTCCTTTTCTGGTCCTCAGTTTCTTAATATATACATGCAGGGTCAATATTCAGAAAGAGCTTTGCTAGTTCTCAAATGCTGATTCTAGATTTTTAAAATAGTCAATAGGGTACTGTAGTAAGATCTTTGAAAATATAAATCCTAACTACATAAATTTCTTCCCGCACAAAGTCAGATGAATCCTGAGAGCTGATGTACTGGAAGTGGAGTACATGAGCTCATTAGTATAAACATGGGGAAGGCAGCGGAGATCTTGTGAGCAGGAGGAGAAAATTGTGTGTGAGGACCATGTGAGAGAGTAATATGAATGATAGCTTCAGATCTCATTAGGAGCCCATGAGTGTGCTGTCTTTTTGTCATTGCAACCTTAGAAGCAAGTGCAGCAGGGGATGACATCTGTAGGGGTCAGAGGAGGGTAATAGCAAACTTTATTGGCGCTGCATTGGGAATGCCCAGACCTAGGCAAGTGTGTGGTGGGAGGAAAGACTCCATGAGCAACTGCAAAACACACGCTCACATCATAGGCATTGAGAGAGTGAAAGGGCGTTTTTCTTCCTTTTCAAATCTTTTAAACTAGGATAACTTTGGTTTAAGAGATTTAAAGATCCACAGGGTCCTTGAAAGCAATATAGTATTATAATGTATGAAAGAACTAAGGAACTGTAGTTCTTTGCAACAAATAAAGCCAAGGGAACAGTATAGGGAGTTTGTTTGTAATTTTGGAAACACAGTAATGGGACAGAATGGTGTTTGACATGGTTCTGAGTGAAGAAACACTGCATTATGCTCTGGAAGTCTAAGCTTCATCAAGTTCTTAAAAACAACTTAATAGTTTTCATTAAAATATTTCATCAGTCCCCAAGGAAATCTGTTAAAGCCATCAAAGAGGAAGTTCTATGCTTATATTTTTATTATACTCTCACACTTGAAGTAATATTTCATAGTAGTCATTAGTAGTCACAAAGTGAATACTTCAGAGAAAAACAAGACAGTGGAATTGATTTATTCTTGAGGAGTGGTTTAATGATGTTAGATGCAAATTTCTGAGAAACAGTACACCCTTATCTGAAGTCTATAATAAGTGATACATCTGAAGCAAATATTTTGACTTTAAAATGATCTGAAATGTGGCTAGCATATAATTTCTAAAATGTGCTACATGCCATTCCACCTTTCAGTTCTATAAAGGTTTCTTACTTTTTATTTGCAGTGTAGAGATTTAAAAAAGGCCTTGGACATACATTCTACTGAGTTGAACTCTTAACACCAAAATCTTGTATGCAGAAATTGGCTTAGTATGTTGAAATAGAACTATAATGCAATTGATATATTTCTTAGGACTGCAATCTCAAAGACTGAGACACTAGAGATTACTACTCAAATATGAAAAACTTCTCATTGGTAATTTACATATGTCTAAAATGAAAGTTTATTTTAAAGTAGCATTAGCAGCATGTGGTTATGAAGGGGGAGTTTGAAATGGGGCATCTATATCACACCTCTCCTCCCAAGGCTCAGAGATCTTTAAGGAATAGGGAGCAGAAAGACTGTAAGAGCCAGAGGTGGTGCCAGAAGGGGAGCCAGAGGTGGAGGATGGCCGCAAGGAAATGGTGTCTTCTGAACTCAGCAGAATACCTGTTCATGTGAGCTTACACCCTTATACAGCATGCACAAAGACCTGTGCAAGTTTGAGCCAGACCAAATCCTAGCATGAAGAGGGGAGTTGAACGTGAAGTTTGACCTCTAGCCAAGGAGCTATGAACAACTAACAGCTTCTGGGAGAGGGAAGGCCAGTTTTCTTTAAGAGCTTAGCCCCTGCTAAGTTGACTATGCTCGAGTAGATCTCAAAGAATATCTAAGAATCTGTGGACAGCACAGGATGGACTTGGAGGGTGAAACATCAGGTGTGTAAGGAAGAGGATGTGTATCTGGGAAGAATGCTGAAAGTGTATGAAGATTTAAATATCTAAAATACACTAACAGAATGATGAAAATAATTCACAATTAGAAGTCTCTCACAAGGAAATGCAAAACCGTAAAGCACTTATATGATGCTTGGATACCAATGGTGAGTGGAGAAGGACCGTTCTGGTCCAGGTGCTTTAGGGTGATAAATGTCCAAAGGATGAGGCAGGTCCTTGATCCCAGGGCTGCTGTGAGAGTTGAGAGAAGAGTTAGCTTTAAGATCTGTGAATAAAATCAGAACTCTAAATCTTATTAAGAGCTTGCTTCCTTCCTCCCACTCCCTTCTTTTTTCCTTCCTTCTTTTCTTCCTTCCCTCCTTATATATTCCCTAGATATAAGAATAATATCCATCCCTAAGCACTTTAGGAGAAAAATGAAATAGTCTACAAAAAGTACCTAAAGATTTTGGGCTCTAATATTAAAAAATACAATGCAACAAGTTACCTCTAATTATGGCCATCATTAACTTATTGTCATGTTTTATTTTTATTTTTTTACTGAAAACCCAGAGAATTTGAACATGTATACAGGGCCAGAATTACATAAATAATTAATTTCTTCATCATTCCATTGTCTAAATTTGGGTCTAAAAATAGGCTTTCATAATGTCCATGGTTATTACTGTTATGACTTGGGTATGGTACTAACATTGTCTATGTACTCAAAGAATTAAATTTTTTTTCTTCGGTTGATATGAGAAGCTAGTCCAGTCTCCCAGATAACTGGATTTGTCTGTCACCATGGTTTATATTATACAGAAAATTGTTGTGTAGTTAGTCTGTTGTACAAAAATAACATGCGTCACACAATAGGCAGATTCTCACTGATGTTCTGTGGATTTTTATGTCCTTTTACGGACCCTTATAGCAGCAATGCACTTGTTTACCTTGTTATAAGCAGAAGCCTTCAAGCTTGCAGTGATTGAGTCATGGTTTGCTGGACCACTGATGATTATAATGTGCCTGATAATTATCTTTTCACAGATGAAGAAACTAAGGCTCAAAGAAGTAAAATGAGTAACACAGATATTCTTGTGATTTAAGTTGAATGTGTGACATTATCATTTGCAACAACCATGATTCTGTTGAAATAGCTAATTTATTTTAAATGACACTCATGGAAAACTCGAATTTTCTAAACGCTATGCTCTGTTGTTTTGACAAAATGACTAACTCATTAGTAACTTGATAAGAAACTTTAGATGGCTCTAGAAACCTCCACAGTGACAGTGTGGCTCTCGTACTTGGACCCAGGAAATTTTCAGTGCTTTAAGCATTCTGATTTTTATCAGTAGGCTGAGTGCCATTTCATTTTTTTTTTCCTACATGTGTCAACCTGTAAGGGATAGAAGACATTAATTTTTCTTTTTTTTTGCCATTTACTTCCAGGCTGAGGACCAGAAGCTGGATGGACACCCATATGAGTGTCTTGTCAGATCTTCACACCATCCATGCCCCAGGAGACTCCACTGGAAGATGCTTTTCCAGTCATCAGGTGCCAAAAATGTATAGCTTTCTGGGTGCAGGTTTTAAACCATGGGATTTCTAACTATAAAATAGAAACATGGCCTTCAAAGCTAACATTCACAGACAGTTACTGTGGAGTAGGAAGTGGTCACATTGTAAGGAACTTGATTTTCAGTTTATATCTACATCATGGCTCTCCAAAATGTGCATTTCCACTCAGATATACACTATCTTAAGCCAGGGCTCAATAAGGAACTATCTTGAGACTGATGTAATGCTAACCATTCACCAACTGTGCCCATCTAATAGATATGGTGTATTCAGGGATGAGAAAATACCATTTATTTTTTATTATTTTTTTAAAATACTGGGATTTTCTTATCAAATACATCATGAAAATAGCTGGAGGCCAGTAGGTGTTTCATATTACAGGATTCCAGATTTGAGTCAGTCGCTTCCAAACCTCTTAGCTCACTTTATTTTCCAAATAAGCTTTAAAAAGAGATCATGGGGGGATGCAGAGAGAATGACTTGCATAGAGAGCCATAGTAAGACTCAGGTGCTATGGAGCGAGAAATACAAAAAAAACCCCAGGGGATCAGAAACTTTAACTGCGGGAAGACAGAAGATAATACAGAAGGAGAAATAAGGAGAGTAAATAACAATAAGGATGTTTGAAAAAACACAGGGAATAAATATTTTATAAGCTCACTTCAAAATACATGCAATATTATATACATATATGTATTAGTTTAACAAAAGGTATGCCACAAGGATGATAATGTTCCCCACAGGAGCCGTAGACTCCCAAAAACCAAGTGCTAAGCATAGGAAAGATCCTTCTGAGTTTGTTCAAGGGAGAGCAGGAGACTCCTAAAACATTTTTGTCTATTGTCATTAAACTGAAGGCAAAACTCTGTTGCTGAAAATACCATGTGCCTCACACACAGGGCTTGAAGGAATGAAGTTAGAACCAGTCTGGAAGCTGCCTGAGGACTATCTCGCTATCCTACCTGAGGACTATCTCTCATAGTATCTGAAGGTGCTATGAAAATTGCCCAGGGAGGAAAGTTAACAGCTGTAAAACCTAGAAATCACTACAATGATCATCTTGCAAGGTATCTGCAATGGTGCAATAGTGGCTCTTGGGGATAAATAACAGCTCTCTAATTGGACTTAAGGAGTGTTAAACAGGGTGAGGGAATTCATGCAAGGTATTACAAGTTTAGTCAACTACTAATGGTTAGAGACATATGGACCCAAGAGAACATACCACAGCCATTTCCCTGGGCAGTATAATTTCGAACTGTATTCTAAATATTTATCCTTATACCCACAGGTAAGCATAGTTCCCATTCTTTATTAAAAATGCTACTTGCAGCAGATAGACACTATTACTGAAACACTCAAGGAAAATCATGGAGGGGGCTGTGAAAAGATTGTCAGAATTAGAGGACCAGGATATTTTCTGCTTGATGTTGTACTGTAGACATATCAGGAACGTTGCATCCATGAAACTTCAACAATGAAGAGGCCTAAATAATACCTGCATAAAGACAACACTAGTTGAGAGAACAATATGGATGGGGGATATTTCATAAGGACCCACACTTAGATGAACAGCTATAATCAATCAATGACTCTGTCAGGGGAATCAGATATTTCCAGGGATGAGTTCCATGACATTACCCAGTCCCAATTGTCCAGTCATAAACACATGTGCACACAAGCAACTCTAAATAGGTTGTGTGTCTATCCATAAAAGTATGGGTAAATAGAGATAGATGATAGAGGTGGTATATATATGTGTGTGTGTGTGTGTGTGTGTGTGTGTGTGTGTGTGACTAATAATTAAAGAAGATGTTATGAGAGGGAGCATGTGGAGGGTATATGAAGATCTGGAGTCTAGAGAGAAGGGGTGGAAATAATATAATACAAAATTCACATAGGAAATTCTAAAAAAGTTGAACAAACAAAGGGGTTTGAAATTAGACAAGTACATCCTGACAGTGCCACTTACAAGCAATGGGAAGATTAGCCTACCTCTTACAGTATCATTTTTCTCATTTGAAGCAGAGAAGTGAATACCCACTGACCAGTACTATGTTTGGCACGTGGTAGGCATTTTATAGCAGTGGATAGTGTTATAATATCCATTAGACTTTATTGAAGGGGTATTTGACTGAACTTCATATGGTATCTGTCTTCCAGCTGCTCCTCTGCCCACTAGATCATTATAGAAGGAAATAATTAAGGCTCAACTTTATGGAAAGGATGGTTCTTTGAGCTACAATCCAGGAACAGAAAGAACATACATATCTCTGTCTAAAAATAACTCCCACGGAAGCCCCCAAATAATCAGGTACGTATTTCTGAGTTATCTTATAGAACTCCACTTCTTTCCATACATGGAAGAATACAAGAATTCATGTCTTCCAGACATGTTCTTGAAGAAAGAGAAAAGGCTACATGTGAGAATGAAACAAAGGCCGAGCTCCTCAGAGGAGGAAGGAGCTGGAGGCTTAAACATCTTCCTGATGGTGTTCAACCACAGGAGCTTCACGCTTTCTGTTGTTAAAAATGGACTCTCTGCTTAGATAATGTCAAGATTTACTTTCCCATCTCTACTAGATATTTGGTCATGTATTTCATTCTCAAATATCAATTCCCTCATGTGCTACTTTAATTACAATCTTCACTATCCACCATAACAGATTTATCAACTAGCTTTTCTTTTAAAACATTTATTTGGATATGGCAAAATTATATATTTCACTCATTTTTATTGCCTATTTCTCCGCCATAAAAACACAAAAACACATAAAAACAGCTTTTCTTTGGGTCTGAGCCTCACTGTACCAGTGGCATCTGGCATATTTAACAGTAAATAATAGTGTTTAATAATAAATAGTGATGGGACAATCCCTGTAATGTGTTCAGCTCTGGAAGTGAGAGCATGCCTGGGAAGTTGCTGGAGCAGGAGTTGAAGACTTGTCCAAACTTAAAGAGAAACAAAGTACATAATGTTTGTTTACTAATAGTTATGTTTATTAATAGGATTAATAGTTATGCTTTTGGAACTAACTTTTGTGAAAAGGTTATGCAAATAAGGTTTGAATCAACTACCAGTTTGGGTTAACCATGTTTATAGGCATTCCCAGAGCTAGCAGGATCCGAGATGACAATGATAACCATGTAAAAGGAAGAACGTCCTATTATCTGCCATCTGAAAGAGATACTTCCATCTTCCCGTCTCTGAAACGGTTTTATTGAGATTATTCACCCTCGTATAATTAGCATAGATTTGGTGATTCTGTGTTTGGAGAAATTAGAATTTCTGTAATTTATCTTTCTATCCTTTCTTCAATCTTGTCTCGGGACAAGAGAAAATACATACTTCTGAATTTGAAATCTGTCAAGAAAAATAGAGCATATCTCTTCCATTCTGAGTATTAAATAAATCATACTAACCCCGCATCGCCCTCAAAGCTAACCATAATGTGAACAGCCAACCATTTTTCAAATTCTAGGAATTTGAGAATTTAAATTTTGACATCTCCAGTTCACATTCCCACATGATTCTGTCTGCAGTCTCAAAAACATGACCTCCTGGAACTCCTTTATGTGAGCAAGACAACCCGCTCAAGGGTCACAGAAGACATTAATATTCTATTCTTGGTGTCAAAGACAAAAAGAATGGGGACACCAGAGTGGTTACAGTTGCATTACCATAGTAGAAAAAATGTACACCAATGACAGTGGGAAGCGGATTCTGTACCTCACGTTGACAAAGGTTTCCTTAACCAACCTTTCAGGTTCTCAAGAGCCTTGTCCCTGTCATTCTGTGACACTCCTTGTGCCACCTACTGTTGGGACCATTTGGAGTCCTGGCCTCCAGCTGTTCTTCCCTGCTAGAGATCTTTACTTTCCTTCTGATTTGAATTACTGAAAGCTGTGTCAAAGTTGTTTACCAGCTCTGCTTCACAAGCATGTGTTGTCTTGGCCTTGAGGATCAGAGGATAAGGTTTTCACCTGTGGCCCACCTGACTGTTGGGTATAAGCTTCTGTGGTGTTATTGAATAAGGGGCTTCTTACCAGTGACTAGAGGTCCTCGTCTCTGTCTCTCTGTGAGTCTTTGTGTGTTTCAACCTCCAGCCCCTTGCCCGAAGCTCACGAACTGTATTGTAGCGCACAGAGCACAGACAGGTGGTGTATGATGCAGTTGGAAGTTCCACTGATATCAGGAACTAGGGAATGCTGAGAGGTCACCCTTGGAAGGTGAGGGTGGATTGGGGTGTGTTAATCCTGACGTTCTTCGCTCGGGTGTGGCAAATGGAAGTCCAACCGAGAAAGTGGGGTAAGCAGACAGGGTAGTCCCTGGCCGGTGGGGACGTATTAGGGAATTAAGATGGGACACCCTCTGAAACAGGAGGAAGGAGGGTGAATTGAAGGCTTCCAAAAGATAAAATGTATACAGCTCGAAAAGATAAAATGTGTGTGTTGATTGTGTTGTCTTTTGTGTTCTGGACTGGAGAAAGATATTTGCTTCTGGGAACTGCAAAGAAAGGTATTTTGACTTCAAAGTAGGGCTTAAGGATTTGATGCTTTGGAAAAGAGGTTCTGCTTTTGTCCCCACAGAGGATGAGAACCTGAGGATTTATTCAAGATTCATGTGATTTGATTCACCAAGACCTCCTGAAATGTTGCAGTAAAATACCCGCAAGAATGCAGCAACCCTGCTCAGCAGGAAGTAGCCAGACAGGTTGACAACACCTAAATTCCCTAAAAGATTGTTTAAGTGGGGCCTCTTCAGTGGTTCCAGAGCAGCAAGCCTGCTTTCCTGAGTTCTGCTCCACTTCACGCACCAGTTTGGACCCAGACAAATGCAGCTAGGGCTAGAAGGCAGCTGGAGCAGAGCTTTGCTAGGTGGCTATGGCAGAAGGCACGTTGCCCCGCCCAGTCAGTGCCCGGCCTGTGGGATGCCACAGTGGTGCCAGGAGTATCATCAGCAAATGCAGCAACAAGTGCTGGAGCCCAGACAAGCAGGAGCTGCACAGACCCCGCTGGGCTGCCTGTCTGCATGCAGCAGTAAGGCAAGGGAAAGGTGGTGGTGCCAGGCTCTGCATGCCCAAGAGTCTGTGGTGCAAGTGGTAGACTTTCCTGCAGCACCCGAGAAACCTGAGTAGTAGCTGCAGAAGGTCTCTGAGCCTGCATGCTGCATGGGCCGGTTGTGGTGGCACTTGCCGGTAGAATTTGCTGAAGGAGCTCTAAAATTGCTTATTCAGAGTATAGAACAGGTGCATCTACAAAGGGTAGATTATGATAAGCCTATACAATTACATAGGCCTGTTTCTCCTTCTCGTGTTGTTACGCCATATTATAAGTTAGTTCTGCAATTGCTTTGGAAAGCTAGGAAAATGAGTATACAAACCTTTGGCAAATTTCCAGACATAGGGAATTCTACTGCCCTATGATAAAGATAAATTGTTACATTTACAGCAATATGATGATTGGACTCTATTTATTATCAACTGACACAATAATTGATAGCCATTATCCCCAACATTCATTGACTAGAGGTCCATGTCTCTGTGTGTCTTTGTGTGTTTCAATCTTCAGCCCCTTGCCCGAAGTTGGTGAACTGTATGGTAGCGCATAGAGCGCAGACAGGCGTTGTGCACTGCAACCTACTTGAGTAGACTCTGTTGTTGTAGCCACAATGTCCTGTGCTCCTGGAAACTCATCGGCTTTGATATCCTAATGAATTTCTCAGCTTGCCTTTTGTTTCATATGAATGCCTATTGTTTTGTATTTCAGCGAGTGTGTGTGCGCGCGCACGTATAAAGTCTTCCTTGGTGTCTTAAACAATGTCAGAATAAATAATTTTTTTTAGTGCTATGCAGGTAAACAAAGACATCACCTTGGCTCTTTTGAAAGTATGGAAAGGAACAGAGATTGAGTCGCACTCACAGCAGCGAATCATGGGCTTGGCTAAGTTTAGCTGCCTTGAGGCATGTGTCATGGTCTTCTTAAGGTTCTAGTCTGTGACTCTTGGGGCACTTTTTGTGTCCGTTAGTTCCCTGGGAACTAAGGCACTCCCTCAGGCAGTAAATCATCCATCCCTCCTCTGTGACTGTGTGTTCCTTGGAGCTTGGCGAAGCATGTAGAACTTAGCTGAACATCTAATGTTAGACATTAATCTTGTCAGGCCTGCAAGCCACCCTTCTACCCTATTATGATAAGTGCATAAAAAGTCGGATTCCTTGAAGTAAACTTTGTCTCAGTCTCAGTTTTGTTGCAATCCCTCCAGCCTGGTCTGACTCATTCCCACCGCCCATATCAGGGGACCTGGTTTGGGGAGTAAGTCCTGGCTCTGACTGAGAGTGATTTTGGAGAGCACAGTGGTAGGAAAGCAACTTCCCAACCTCTGCTGTTTCTGTCTGCCAAGTCATAGCTCTCCAGATTCCTACAGTAAGAAATCAGCTTTCAATAGCATCAAGTTTCAGGGACTTAAAAACACAACAGACTGGCTCTCAAGAAAGTTTATGGAGATTAAAAAATATCTCTGTCTTCTTGAAATTAGAGGTGGTTGTTGCAGTTATGAGAAGCGGACTGCAGAAGGCTGCTCACGTAGCCTTTGGGTATCAGAGTCTTAGGTTCACATTTGTCTCAGATTTTCATGCTCTTCTTTTTTTCCTGTAAAAGCTGACTTTCTAATGTCACTGTATAATCACACAGAGTAGTTTAAAGAAAGAAAACCATAATCATGAGATGATAGGAGACTGGTATCTCAGGCCATAATAGTTTTCTGATAGAGATCACTAACTTCTAAATGCTAAAAGTCTGACTTTGACTATTTCAAAAACAATAACCTTAGTTTTCTCTTTTGAGAGCCTTTGTATTTTATACAAATATTTATGATAACCCAATGATCTTTAGTGTGCTATATAACTGTTAGGATTATTATTAAAGAATGGAAAACGTCAAAATAATTTTATTACTATTTTCATAAGTCTGATCTTGAGATGTGCATTCATCATTATAACCTTATCCATGTTTAGGCACACAGTTTATTTTGCTTTGTCTCTTACCTCTACACTTCATATTCCATTATATGTTTTCTTCACAGTTCATATATAATAAAATACTAGTGAATGTGTTTCTAAAACTTCATCAATCAAATAAAATTGTTCTAGTTCTCATATATCATAATGTAACTGGAATAGGAAGCAGTTAAGAAAACTTTAAAATGTTGCAGAATGCAGACAATTTTGTGGTGCTATTGCTGGTATAAAAAAAAAGAAATTAAAAATAGAGAAGGTTAAAAATGGTACTGCTGTTTCCAGAGAAATGCTTCTGCTAGGTGACATCGAGGGAGGCAATCGCTTCAGGGCTGCTGGTTCCTTGCTGGACTATGGGGGATCTGAGAAACTGCACAACTTCAAATGAGGCTGGGTGGCAAGATGTCATTTAATTTCTTCCTTGAGCACTCATGCTGCTAAGAACCTAAAGGAGACAACTCATTATCCGACAGAACTAGGAAGGGGATTTTGGTTAAGATTGTGAAGGTATTTGCTTGCAGATAAAGTCTTTAAAGTACACATTTTTAATGCTTGAAATTATTGACCTGAGGAATACAGAGGCAACATAAATATCTATTAGTTATTAGCAGAATAGCCTAATGTTCAGGGAGGGACTTAAAGATGAAAATGTTTTATTTGCTCACAATCAGGCATTCACTCATTTGCAATGTCTGAGCTGCAGCAATCAATAATCAAGGCAATCCTCTTCAAACACAGACCAGCCTATTATAATCAATTCTTCAAATAAGGCTTGTCTCCCAGATAACCAATAACCCAAGGTATTTCATGTTTAAAGCTAACTAATACAGCCATTAAATATGTGAATGAGACCAACCATAGTCTAGTCTAATACAGCCATTAAATATGTGAATGAGACCAACCATAGTCTAGTCCCAAGATGATCTTAGTTACACAAGTGATTACATCACTCAGTTACAAAAAGCAAACAGCTCAGGGAGTGCTTTGGGGAAGGGGGCCTGCTAGATATAATCATTTTAGGGAGGGGGTACTTGGTAGACATAACCACTTTGGGGAGGGGGCTTCTTAGAGATAAGACACCTGCTGTTATGTAAGACTAACTCCTTTGACCCAAAATGAACCTGGCTTGCATTTTTTGCCTATATAATGTCAACCCCAAATGATGAGGGGGCTCTCCTCTTTACTGTGCTGTGACAAGTAGGGCACAAAACCCCAGCCTGGCTGTATAGAGCTCTGAATAAACCTTGCTTTTGCATTCTGAACTTGACTGGATCCTGGTGGTCTCTCTGGGGGTCGTGACTTGAGCACAACAAAATAACATCCTTAAAACATAATCAAAGCTCCTGATTAAGGAAAACAGGAAGAGTGTCTGTGAGCCAGGAAAGGAAATGAGAATCTGAAGAGTGTTTGGGAACCATTTCTATGATTTTATTACAGGGCTGGGGTTCACTCATGGAATCTGATGTTGAAGTATTGTTTCTTTAGGGCTGGGATGTGGTTCAGTGCTAAGGCACCTGTGGTGTAGGTGGGTCTTCTATCTATCTTTTGATCTCATTGGCTAACTAATAAAGAAAACTGCTTGGCCTGATAGGTCAGAACATAGGTAGGCAGGGAAGACAGAACAGAATTGTGGGAGAAAGAAAAGCAGAGGCAGGCAGACGCTAGGCTTCTCCTGCCCAAGATGGACATGGATTAGTATCCTCCCGTAAGCTGCCACCATATTATTAGAAATGGGTTGAATCAAGATGTGAGAGTTAACCAGTAAGAGGCTAGAACTAATAGGCCAGGCAGTGTTTAAAAGAATACAGTTTCCGTGTAATTATTTTGGGTAAAGTTAGCCGGGTGGAGGGACGCAACCTGCTGCTCCTATTTGCAACACACCTGTCTGGGACAAGGAAGGTGCTCAATGCTATTTCTCCTCCACCCTGGAAAAGAATTATTTCTGAATTGCTTATCAAGTAGAGAGTAGCATAAGCTAATAGGTGGTACTTAAGAAGGATTTCTCCTTTTCACCTCTTGGCAGCTTTTCATTTCCTAGGTGACTATTTTTAGAAATCCAGACCTTTATTGAGTTAATGGTTATGCTATAAACGTTACAATATTTCAAACTAAAATAATACATTTGGTTATTCTCATTTTTACCTATATTAGCCATATACAATCCTAGACAATAATACAATAAGCATGGAGTCTTACTCTACATTTTGTATGTAGTGCCATAGGTACAGTTGAAAATGCCCTGTGTTCACATTGCAATTTTTCATATCAGAAACTCATAACAATTATTTTCAATGATGTCTGTACTGAGTAGGCCATAAGATCAACTAAAGAACTGTTGGTAACCTTCAAGGAATGCATATCACTATTGTGTCCTTCTGGGCTGTGATGACCGCTGCTGTGGGACATAGGCAAGACTCTGCTGCCTCTTTTTGGAAGTTTGCATGTCACCTTCTGTTACCATGAAAGCCAGTCCTCAGGGAAGAGGCTATCAGATCAGAGCCAGCTCTACTTCTCTGGCTCCTTTATTTTAAGTTCATGGTCTACAAGATGCTATGGGTCAGTAGGTGGAAGATGGGTGCCCCAATGTTACAGAAGAACTTTGGGTGACTGTCCAGGCAGCGAGATGTCTCTGTCAATTCTAGAGTTTTGGAAGTTGCTTACAATGTACTTCCTGTTTACTCAGTTAATATTACACCAGTCTGAAGTCTTTGATGGAGTTAAAAATAGATAGTTATAGTTTTCCTTAGTTATGATAAAAGATAAAGTAAATAAAATAATATAACTGTAATTCTTGCTTGATACCTTTTTTGATATATGTAATTTTACTATGTAAAAGTTAAAACTTTCCTTTGTTATGTAAAGAGAAAAGGTGAAATTGTGTGGGAGGTTCTTCTGTCTACGTGTTGCCCTTATTGGGTAATGAATAAAGAAACTGCCCTGGCCTGTTGATAGGGCAGAACTTAGGTAGGTGAAAAAAAACTGGACTGAATGCTGGGAGGAGGAAAGTGGAGAGGGAGATGACATGGAGCTGCTGCCAGAGTCAGACATGCTGAAACTTTGCCAGTAGGCCACTCCCATGTGTCGATACACAGATTAATGGAGATGGGTTAAATTATGATGTAATAGTTAGCCAATGAGAAGCTAGAGCTAATGGGCAAAGCAGTGTTTTAATAATTACACTTTGTGATTATTTAGGGTCTAAGCTAGCTGGGTGGCCGAGAAGAACAAGCAGCTCTTCCCCAACAATAATCCATAACTACATTCTAAATATTAACCCTTCTACCCACGTAAGTGTAGTTCTCAACTCTGACTAAGAAAATGTCTCTGTACAACAGATAAAGATTATTATAGAATACTGCAACTACTCAAAATAGACAGCTGTGGAGCTCAGTCCTACCTGGTGGATGAATCTTGTATCCAAAGCTCTGGGATCAATGTGGAAAAGAGTGGGGCAGAAAGATTATAACAAAGAGGAACAAAAGCTTTCTGTGAGATTCTGTTTCTTAGAAACATCAGAGAAGCTAAATCCACAACATCCGACTAACATGGATGCTTAAACATGACATGATTAAGGAGCCTGTCAATAGAAATATAAACACGAAAGGGGGAAAGCTCAGAGGACTTAATTAAAGAAAAAAGAACTACAGACAACCAAGGAATGCTAAGAATTAAAAAAAAAATAGTCTTCCCCAGGGAAGAAGACCACACCAATTGATTATCCCATATGAAAGGTCGGCCCTGAAGACATAAACAAACACACAAGTGATACTATACAAGTTAATTATGATGTATTTATATGCTAGTTGTAACAATAATTAAAAAAGAAGAGAGAGACCACAAATTTGAATGAGAGTAATGGGGTTACATGGAAGAATTAGAAAAGTGGAAAGGGAAGGAAGATGTGATATGATTATAACATGGTCTCAAAAAATAAAAAATATTACAAATGCCTTTATTCTTAAGGAATACATTCTTAGCAGCTGTCTTATTGCACAAGGCAATAAATAAAAAACATATATATATATATATGTAGATCCACATAAATCTTATTTATATATCCACAGTAGTGTTCTCTGGCATGACTATATGTTCTTCAGTTCTCCTAATATAGATGCTTAATTTATTAAAGCCCATCTCGATCATTGAACCCTGCAAGTTACAAGTCCCAGTCCACCCCCAAATCTTCCTATCCCCCCGCAACCTCAGTGGAACTCTGAAACACAGTCTGCTTCTATACAGAGAGGACCAAGAAACTCTGAAGTACAAGCTGAACACAATAGAAGCAATATACAGCAAGCTGACAGCCAACATCAAATTAAATGGAGAGAAATTCAAAGTGATTCCACTAAAATCAGGAACAAGACAAGACTGTCCACTCTCTCCATATATTGTCAACATAGTTCTTGAAGTTTTGTCTAGAGCAATAAGACAACAAAAAGTGATCAAGGGAATTCAAATTGGAAGTGAAGAAGTCAAACTTTCACTATTTGTAGATGATATGATAGTATATGTAAGTGACCCCAAAAACTCTGCTAAGGAACTCCTATGGCTGATAAATACCTTCAGTAATGTGAAAGGATATAAGATCAACTCAAAAAAATCAATAGTCCTCTTTTATACAAATGATAAAGAAGCTGAGAAAGAAATCAGAGAAACATCACTCTTCACAATAGCCACAAATAACATAAAATATCTTGGGGTAACACTAACCAAAGAAGTTAAAGACCTGTTCAACCAAAATTTCAAGTCTTTGAAGAAAAAATAAATTGAAGGAGATACCAGAAAATGGAATGATCCCCATGTTCTTAGATATCTAGGATCAACATAATAAAAATGGCAATCCTACCAAAACCAATCTATAGATTCAATGCAATCCCCATCAAAATCTCAACACAATTCTTCACAGATCTTGAGAGAACAATAATCAACTTCATGTGTAAAAACAAAAACCCAAAAATAGCCAAAACAATCCTGTACTACAAATAAACTTCTGGAGGCATCACCATACCTGACATCAAGCTCTATTATAGAGCTACAATAATGAAAACAGCTTGGTATTAGAATAAAAACAGACAGGCTGACCAACGAAATTGAATAGAAGATCCAGATATTTTTCCACACACCTATTAACACCTTATTTTTACAAAGGAGCTAAAATTATACAATAGAAAAAAAGAAGGCATCTTCAACAAATGGTCCTGGCATAACTAAATATCAACATGTTTAAAAAGAAAATAGATCCATATCTATCCCTATGTACAAAACTCAAGTCCAAGTGGATTAAAGACCTCAATATAAATCTGACCAAACTAAACCTGATAGAAGAGAAAGTCAGAAGTAGCCTTTAATGCATGGGCACAGAAGACCACACCCCAAACATAACCCCAGTAGCAGACACTGAGAGAAACAATAAATAAATGGGACCTCCTAAAACAGAGAAACTTCTGTGAAGCTAAGGACACAGTCAGTAAGACAAAAAGGCAGTCTACTGAATGGGAAAAGATCTTCCCCAACTCTACATCAAACAGAGGACTGATATCTAAAATATATAAAGAATTCAAGAATGTAAACATCAAAATTCCAAATAACCCAATTGAAAAATGGGGCCCAGAACTAAACAGAAAATTCTCAACAGAAGAATCTCACCTGGTCAAAAAACTCTGAAAAAAATGTTGAACATCCTTAGCCATCAGGGAAATGCAAATCAAAACAACTCTGAGATATCATCTTACACCAGTTAGAATGACTAAGATCAAAAACATCAATGATAGCTTATGCTGGAGAGGTTGTGGAGTAAGTGGAACACTTCTCTTCTGCTGCTGGGAATGCAAACTTGTACAACCATTCTGGAAATCAGTATGGCTGTTTCTCAGAAAATTGGGAATCAACTTACCTCAGGATCCAGCAATACCACTTTTGGCATATACCCAAAAAGATGCTGAATCATAGTACAAGGACATTTGTTCAACTATGCTCATAGCAGCATTATTTGCAGTAACCAGAACCTGAAAACAATGTAGATGCCCCTCAATCAATGAATGGATAAAGAAAATGTGGCACATTTACACATTAGAGTACTACTCAGTGCCCCGCGCTCGGCCTCGCCTGCAAGAACCACGCGGGACACAGGATCCTTCTGCAGAAAAGCTTTATGCCTCTTGGGAGCTAGAGCATAAGACACATGGCGGAGACCCAGATATGATGGAACCCATCCCTTATATAGGAAACAGACCCTGCTTCGGACGTGTCACTCTTGGATTGGTCAGTTGTTCCCAGTCCCAGGTGATACCTTGGGAGTAGTGGAAAGTTACTAACACGTGTGAGCTTTCTAGCGGTGCAGCGCCATCTATGGTGGAGAGTGTGGTTGCGGCCTTCTACAACTCAGCGGTAAAAAACAATGACATCTTGAGTTTTGCAGCCAAATGGATGGAACTAGAAAAGACCATCCTGGGTGAGGTAACCACACTCATTAAGATGAATATGGTATGTACTTACTCATAAGTGGATTCTAGCTGTAAAGCAAAGGATATTGAGCCTATAATTCATTATCCTAGAGAAGCTAAGTAACAAGGTGAACCCTAAGTAAAACATACACAGATTCACCTGGAAAGGGTAAATAGATAAGTCACCTGACAAAATTGGGAACATGGGGGTGGGTGGGGTGAGAAGAGGACAGAAGGGTAAGAGCAGGGAAGGGGAGGAGAACTTGAGGGAATAGGATGGTTAAGATGGAGGAAGGAGAGAGATGAGAGCAAGGAAAGAGATATTTTGATTGAGGGAACCAGTATGGGGCTAGCAAGAAACCTGGCTCTAGAGAAATTCCCAGGAATCCACAAGGATGACCCCAACTAAGACCCTAAACAGTAGTGGAAAGGGTGCCCCAACTGGCCTTGCCTGGTAGTCAGATTGATGAATATTTTAAATATCACCACAGAACCTTCATCCAGCAACTGATGGAAACAGAGGCAGAGACCCGCAGTGGAACACTGGACTGAGCTCCCAAAGTCCATTTGAAGAGTGGGAGGAGTGAGAATATAAGCAAAGAGGTCAAGACCATGATGGGGACACCCCCTGAAACAGTTTACTTGGGCTAATGGGAGCTCACTGACTCCAGCCAGACAGGTAAAGAAATAGCAAAGGTCCAAACTAGTTCCTCTGAATGTGGGTGACAGTTGTATGACTGGGGCAGACTGTGGGGCCACTGACAGTGGCACGAGGATTTATCTCTACTGCTTGTACTGACTTTATGGGAACCTTTTTCTTTGGATGGATACCTTGCTCAACCTATATATGGTAGGAAAGGCCTTGGACCTTCCCCAAGGCAATGCGCCTTACACTCTCTGAGGAGTGAATGGTGGGTGCAGTGGGGACTTGATAGAGGGTATGGGAGGAGGGGAAGGAGGAAGAAATGAATTTGGTATGTAAAATGAAAAAAGATAGTTGTTTTCTTTTTAAAAAATAAAATAATTTTAAAAAATTATAAAAAAGGATTTATTGAAATTCTTTTAAACACATGTATTAGAATGGAACCATTGGATTGAAGAATGCACAAATTCAATTTATTAGCTATGACCTAATTGCTTACCAAAGCCACTTTACTATTTGTCAATCTCTACAGTGATATATGAAAGCACCAATGGTGAATATATTGTTAGAGATTTTTGTCAATCAGATGATTATAAGCATTCACACACAATTACCAAGAGGGTTGACTTCCTTACTTCTGTTTGCCTTTAGATTGCCTTAATTCTTATCAGAAATCTATAGGTGATTTTTTGACTCAAATGTTATTCAGGCCATAGTTACATTCTATTATAGTAAATTATTTACATTTATTACAAAGATAGCAAAAGATATTATAGTGTCTTAGTGCTTACTGAGGCTCAAGGTGACATCCATATAGCTCTACAATGAATGAAATGAAATGAAAAGTGAACTAAATTTATGCCCTGGCAATGCTGAATGGGTAGCCTATATATGGTGGTTTGTTGAGTTGTCCATATAGACTTTCATTAAGTTGATGAGGATGAGTCACCATGTCTCTTCCTACCTGCCCTGCCATTCCTGATATTCCATGAGGTTTGCTTTATATTTGTGATAACTTTCCTATCATATGTTAATTTGCTTTATATTTGTGCTAACTTTTCTATCATATGTTATTACTTTTTTCTTAACGAAGTGTGTGTGTTGTTTTATAATGGCAAAAGGACACCCTATCTTCCTCCTAATTCTCTAAGTATCAAAGAAAGAAAGCTAAATTAACACTGCTGGGGATCATACAAAGAACTTTAAGAGAATTAAAGGACAAAATAATGATTGAACCACTTACACTAAATTATCTGTGGAAAGGAGGAAAACTCATGAAATATAGCATGCTTTTTCATCTTTCTTCTGTACAGGTCATATTTATTCATGATCTAGTTTTTCTTTATTTTCTTTTTTGTAACTTGAAGGGCCGCTTCTTCTTTGTGACTAATAGATTTCACTCCACTCCCATCTGTCAACAACAAACACACTAGCTTTTCATTTAAAGTAAAAGATTTTACAGAATGTAGCATCAGCCACTTGAAATAATTTATGCCATTTCAAAGCTCCGAAGTGAATAATTTGTGAGAAGTCATGTCAAGCAATATGAATGATGAATTTGACTGAGGTGGCTTTAGGAGAGTATCAGTCATTGCTACTCCATGACCGTTCTGGAAGGCAGAAATCCAGTGTGGGTGCCTCATCTCTTGGGGACTTGTCTCTACAAAGAACCACTGTATTACCCTGCATTGGTTCATGAATTAAGCAGATCTGTTCATTTAAATTGGTGGAAAATGGAAAAAAAATAATGACTATTACCAAAGATACAAATTTTTAATTTATAATAAGAGAGAAATGCAATGTCTAAGTGTATTAGTTCTTTACTGGTTCAGATCACATTTTAATTTTTTCCATTACATTTATTTATTTATTTATTTATTTATTATTTATTTACTTGTGTGCATGTTTGTGTGTGTGTGTGTGTGTGTGTGTGTGTGTGTGTGTACATGTGGAAGAGGTAGCTCAAACCTGCAGAAGTTGGCGCTCTCCTTTTACTGTGTTGTGGCTATCTTTGCCAGTCCAAAACACATTCTTTTATGTATCTTTTGACTTTTTTCATCCTCTATTTAGCTTAGCATTTATACTGGTTTCTGTTCAATGAAAAAAAATGATTTTCCACTGCTACTTCCTGAGTTCTTGAAATCCAGAATTATTTTATCTATGGACCAACTTTTGGAATCAGTTTGAGTTTAGTAAAGTTGATGACTACAGAATCAATCTATACAAATTAATCACAATGCTTTTAATTATAATTATAAATACTATAGAAGGTAAATGACTATTTTTATAACACAAATTATAGTATTGTTACAAAACACATAAATGATTTATTAATGAAAAAAATTTAAGAAAGTTAAAGTAGTTATTAGTAACAACAAGTGAAGTGCTTTGCAATGTAAAATCAATTCTATCCAAAGAGGAGGGAACTTTGTACAAACAGATATACACATCAGAAGTATAGGTAGCTCTGTGCACAGAAATTTTACAAGTGAACTAAGTGCCAAGTGATATTAGCACTATATTTAGTAGCTACTGAGAATGCAGAAACAATTTTTCATATCTGTAATTATTTCCCAATATCCTGCATCCTTTTAGAATTAGATCTTGCTGAGAATGACATTAAGTCTAAAATGAGAATGACTTAAAAACCACAGGTGCCTAGCTCTTTCTTGGTTAAATGCAAACTAATTTTCAGCACTCCTTTATTGATAAGATATCTACACAATTGTCACAGATGTGTTTACGTCCCATCTTGACCATGTGATATTTCTACATTCAGTGTAAGATAATTGCTTTCTAATGCTAATTTTCCATGCAGCAGTCAAGAGCGAAAGCGACTGCAGGTTTAGTAATGCATTCAGGGTGTTGCATTAGGACATCTTCGGTTCACTTTTGCATAACACATGCTCTATGCCATATTTTGTTATGGAGTTAAGAAATACATAATTTCACTTGGACCATTCTGTGTTGTCTACATATTATACAAATCTTTTCTATTTTCTTCCTGAAGATGTGAAGGGTGAATATTTTAGGATTTCTGTCAACCTCTGTCACAATGGTCATTAGCCTTTTACCATCATGACAATATTCAGCTCATAGTAAAAGATGAGAATGTCAAACATACTGCTGTTGATAGGGCAGGAAAAAATTCAATTTACTGATGTAAGTGTGAGTTTATTTAAAAATACACGTAAGTGTCTTTATTACTCTAATTTCACAGCATACTATTAATACATTTAAAAGACACAATTTAGACACATGTTTGCCATAACGTGAAGTATCCTTTTAGAGTGAATTTTCTCCAATATTTTAAAATAAGCACCATAGTTTCCCAAGGACACAGGATAAACTCTCTTTGCATGCATGCCTTTCATGCTGCTAAGGATGGAATCACACACTTGCATTTGAGTAGAAACTCATTCCCACTACTGTAGCCAGTGATGGGTCCACCTTGAAGCTTGCTGGTGGATTCATGAGTTCAAGGAAAAGTTGAAACCAAGGGGATCCAAGTATTGTACTGAGCATAATTCTTTTTGGTCTAGCCTATTGATGGGAGACACTGAAAACAGAGTCCAAACTTGGCAGATCAGAGTATCATACAGAAAAGTTTTGAGCATCCATAGACTGGAGTTCTATCGACAGACATTTTTTATGCAGGTGGGGATTCTCTATTAATTGATGATGAAGAGAATAAAGGCTAAAAAAGTTAAGTCTTGCCACAGTAGGAAAGAAATCACAAACAGAAATATCTATCAACACCTATTTTAAAGAGCAAATGAAAGAATTACTGACTTTAGGAACTGTACTTTGGGTACTGAGTGGTAAGCTAACAAGCTCTTTTAGCTAAGAAATTTTGTACACCTGAATTGTTCCATATATTTGCTACCAATGGCCCAGAAAGCAAAGCATTTGAGGATGAACAGAAGGTGGCAATGGGAACTAATACAAGGATAGAGGAATGACCATCACAAGGCATCAGCCAAAGAACATTCTTTTTATATCAAAGGAGTCTGAGTTAGATGCTAAAAAATTCAGAATGCAAATAAACAGAAAGTGAGAACAAGGCTGAGTGAAGAAGAGGGTTAGAGAAAATGTAAATTTGAAAATACATAAAATACTCATGAGGTTCTTGTATTGACCCCTGAACGTTTCCTTCGTATTTGAAATGTGTCAAAATAAAAAGTTGGAATACAGATGCAAAAACATAAAAGTAGTTAGTTTCTCCTCTCTGCCAACCACTATTTTAGGGGACGGGACTGTAAGGTGTAGAAGCTGGGTAGAGGGGTAAGGGAAAGAAGAGAGGAAGGACACACGGACAATAAAGCATAAGCAAGTGGGGTTCCACTGCTGCTGAACCTCTCCACCTCAGTTTGTTTCTTACGCCCACCTCCCACACCTGAGGGAGTGAACAGTGAGCATCGAGGAGGACTTTCTCCCTGCAGTCGATCTCAGGCTGCAAACACTCAGAAAGAGGAAACCGCACTGCTAGTCTGCACACACTGATGAGTCTTTCGTAAACACGCATCCTTGACCCCTGAGGACAGCCGTTTCTCTCGAGCCTGGCCCATATGGGTGAGAGATTTGACAATTTCTCATGGGTCAGAGGCCCATGACAATACTGTGCTCGTGTCAACAATCCACACAATCTAGTGTTCATGATTTCACTCACTCACTCCCCTCCCTACAAAGCTTTCTGGCTTCATTTGCGAATCATTCACAATACAGTTCATTTTATTTAAAAAGGCTGGGGGAAGGTGTCTTTTGTTTTCTACACTCGCTTCTCCTCCTTTTCTCCTTCCTCTCTTCTCAGGAGACTGACACCAGGACGGTTTGAGTGGATTCCCTTTGCCTTCTGGTGTGGCTTGTTTTGGACCAATGAGACAGCTAGCCTGAGGAACAGAGGTGGAGGAGCATGAAAGGACAGTACTTAGTTTTTTTTCCAGGTTCCCCTGGGGAGGGTCAGCCTAGTGGACCAAGTTGTGCTTCAGGAGTCCACATTTTATACCAGTCGCCATTTCTGGAAAGCTCTATGTGAGTTCTGATATCTGCTTTCTCCTCTTCTCCCCAGGCTCTGATGGACCAAATGACATTCTCTACCTCAGACACGCAGGTCACATTCTTTGTTTACCTTATGCAGGAGATGGAACTTGGTAGTTGTGATTGTAGTAAAGACTTGAGTTGAGGTTATCCTGAGTCTCTGTGTCCTTGTAACAAGGCAGGGGGTCAAATAGAGACCAGAAGCAGAGAGATTAAAGTGATTTAGTGTAAAGGTATGCTTCCTGAAAAAAGCCAGGAGGTAAGCTCTCTTTATAGAGTCTCCAGAAGGAATGTTATTTTTCTGGTACCTTGACTTTGTCATAGTAAAGTTTATTTGAGACTCCTAGCCTCCAGCTCTATAAGCTTAAAGATTATGGAGATGATAAATACGTAGACGTTAAGAATTGAGGTTTTAGTAATGTGTTACAGTGTTGTTGGGGCACCATACACAAGCCCAGGGAGGTTAATGATGCTGTTTTTCTAGTGCAGGGTGATGCATCACTCCTAGTAGCTGGCTTGGACTTTGTCCGTACTCTATAAGCAACTCTTAAACTGTCCTCCATCTCTCGCTTTGAGTGTGTCATATGTTTGTCTCTGGAGCATCTATGAGCTTTTGCTTACTTTCAATTTTGGAATTGACTTTAGTTTAATAGTTAAAAGTGTCCCCTACCCCCTCACACACACACCATGGAAGTGAGGGTAGATGAGTTAGTAGAGCGAGTACAATTTCGTTAAGTTGTAAAGTAACACATCTGTTAGCTGAGATGCTTTCCTTCCTGATTTTGGGTTCCGGGAACCAACAAGCGGCCTCCTTGCAACAGTTCCACACACTTTGTTACTTGATGTAAGTGAATAATCAATCTGAAGCGAATAAGGATGTCATCAGCATACATTAGTATAAAATTCAGGCCACAAGATTAGAATATGATTAATACTCTCTAGGTAAACCTGGAAAGGTTAATGAAGAGGATGTGGGAAGGGCATCACAGCCACCCATGGGTAAGCGTCAGGGGCTAACCAATACTTAGATGTTCCTGCAAGCTCTGCCTTCCACACAGGATAGGACACTTTACTATTGTCTATAGGAGTTTCACATACTGTTGAGACCTGAAATGTGTTTGCTTCTGTGTAGGATGCCTGCACCATTTAACAATGGCGATGTTCTACACTTCTGCTATCTAATTTCTACTTATCTCTTCTACCCAGCAGCCATCCGTAACCCACAAGCTGAATTAAGCCAGCTCAAGAATGTCTTCACAGACCTGTGGCTTTCTCTTTGCTAATCAGATCTGTAGTTCAGCGGTCTGTCTCCCACCACTTAACTGTCAGTTCTTTGAGGACAAAACCATGTATGACATATCCATGTTTGTTTGTTTTTTCTTGAGACAGAATTTCTCTGTGTAGCTTTGGAGTCTGTCCTAGAATTCGTCCTGTAAACCACACTGACCTTAAACTCACAAAGATCCATCTGCCTCTACCTCCCAAGTGCTAGCATTAAAGGTATGTACCACTGCCTAAGCCGTATCCATATTCTTAACGTATAGAAGCATCTAAAAGAGCCCAGGAGCTAGTGAAATTTCAGTGAAATCTAGCGCTAGATTTGTTTGTACACTTGGCACAGTAACTGGACAAATAAAATAGCACACATCTAATCATCTAATGTTAAATCTATATCATTACTGCATGAAATCAATGTGCTCAGGATTAACTTTTATGCATTCAGAACTTGTTAAAATTCATAGCCTTTTAATCATCCTCAGTGCCCTTATTAAAGGCTATAGATCAAAAATAATGCAAGGGAAATGCCATGATGTAAACATAGTTAACTTGAACAGCCAGACGTCAGAATCAAATAAAAATCCCACACAAACCCAAAAAATCTGTAGACCCCGAGAGACTTCTCTTTTGCTGTCTAAATTGAATATGGGTAATTTAATACTTCACAGCCTCTGCGCAAATTTAGCTCTTCACATTAGCAAGCAAATAAACTGTAAGGTTAAATAACTTGTATTGATTTTCTATTGAAATTAAGTAGGTCAAAGATTAGTATGCATATTACTTAGTAGACATGATTTCTTAAATTATGGGATCCTGACTTTCGCAAGAATTCTATTGCTAGGTGACCCGTTTTTCCCATCTTGATGTATATTAAATAGTACATCAACAGAGCAATAGATCATGTAAGTAAGAAAGACAAGGCATGTTGGAGCTGGAAAAATAGAGTTATCTAAACCTTTAGTACAGTTCTAACACGCCACTGACAGAAAACTTTGCTTACTTAGAAGACAGTACTTTGCTCATCCTTAACACTTGAAACATTTATTGAGCAATTCTACAGCAGCAGGGAAAGAGGCCCACAAAGGCTGCAGAATGTATGATCCTATGTCTAGGAGGGGATTGGCCATGACCCACTGGAAGGCTCACTAGTGCCTTAGCTCTTCCAAGTCACACAGACATTTCACTGTTTACTGAGTCACTTAGCAAGCATTTTTTTTTTGTCTTAAAACAAAGTACCTTTGCTAAAATAACAGGGTAAGCAGGGAGGGGGGGAAGATCACAGATTTCCCACAGGATGAAGTTCTAGGCCTTCTAGGGAAGTCTGAAAATTACACCCAAAATTGAAGAATGACAGGATATGATGAGAGTATTGTAGTTACTCAGTATAGATAGGATGACAAAGAGGACTCTCGTGATATAAGGTTCACTTAGAAACTGCTACATGTTGCTGAAGAATTTAGAGTGTGTAATAAAGTCAGAAACCACATTTATAAAGCTGCCAAGTTAGATTTACTGAAGTAGTTCTAAATTTTTCATCCCCTTTCCTCATCTTTTGGGGTGCTGGGAGAATTATATAAATTATTAAATTATCTAATTTCATCTCCCACTGATTCAGTCACCAGAGTAGATGAGTCGATGGGATAACAGGCAGGCATCATCATTTGCAATCTTGTCACTTTTTCTTTTCTTTTGTCTCTTTTATTTTCTCTATTGAGAAGAAAATAGCTGGTGCTACAGGTTTTTAAAGTATCCAGGTGCATTTAAGTTGGAGGCAGAAAAGAAAGTTCTGAAAATAACCTTACAATATTGCCAAAACTCAGATATAGTGGTCACTTTTGCGATTGTTATTTAAATATTTAACTTAGTGGTTTAAGTAACTGAAGGGAAAGGCAAACAAAGCAATCAATCTATTTAAATGTAACCACATTCAAAGAGACAAAGGGGTTCATAGTCAATTCCTGAGTTATTAAAAAACAGACAGCACAAATAGAACCAAAAGCTTAACAAATGGTTGTGTTTAGGTCTACTTAGATGAAATGTGCCTTTTCAGAATGAATTTAAGAGCAGGGCACTAATAAAATACCACAGAAATAAGAAGTAAGAGAGTGGGAAGAATCAGGAGCAACCCCAGGGACTGTATAGGGTCTGGCACAAGTCTTACCATGAAGGCCTTAGGAAGTTAGCACCTGTTATTTCTTTATTGTTAACTTCAGTATTACTAATCTTTTTGACCATTTAAAACACTTTTACTGAAATATAAAACCATCTACATAAAGTGTTACAAAACTAAAATTTCTTTGTATATTATATCACCTAACTGTGGTAAGATATAGACACATAAAGCTTGCCAAATGAAGCATTCTGAGCACACAATCCAGTGACATTAATCACATCTGCCTTATTATACAACTACTGCAATTTAAATTCTTTAATCATCCCAAAAAGGAACTCTGCATGTATGAATTATTCACTCCTTATTCTGTCTTCCTTCAGTATCTGGCAACCTCCTGTCTCCTTTCTATCTCTATACGTTTGTCTAATCAGGATGTTGCACATAAGTAGAATTTCATTTCTTTTTCTTGTTGGTTTTGGTTTATTTTATCCAGCATTGTGTTTTAGGGTATATTCTATCATGCTAATCAGAACTTTATTTTTTTCATGGGTGCATAAACTCTTTTATGTATGTACAACTATGTGTGCTTTAAGCATTCACATGCTGATGTACACTGGTTAATTTTTTCTTTTATGCTTTTGTGAATAGTATTGTTATGATATGCATACAAGTCATTTTTTTGAAAAAAAAAGCATTTATTTTCATTCAATATATTTTGGTCACGCTTATCCCTTCCTCCTAACTCCTCCCAGGTACTCCATACCACTCTCTCTACCCTTGTTTTCTATCTCTCTTTAACAAACAGAACACAAAGATATAAAACATAAATACACATACAAAATCTGAAACCAAAAGACATGAGCAAAAGGCTTATAAGACATCTCAAAATAACATACTTTGTGGAAAGATGAAAAACCAACTCACAGTAGCCCATGATGTTTATCCAATTTCTAAATAATGTCAGATGGTCAAATTCCTTTCAAGCTATGAATAGGATCTTAAAGTCATAAAACCATTTTCTTCATGGATATGTCCTCTCTGATACTTCTAGGGGACATACTCTCACAGCAAACTTCCTTTTCCTCTGGCCTTACAATCTCTCCATTCCCTCTTCCTTAATGATCACTAAGCCTTAGTTATAGAACTGATGTAGATGCACCAGCTGAAAGAGAGTGCCACAAGATCTCTTGTTCTCTGTATTTTGATTGGTTGTGGGTTTATTTGTAATGGTCTCCATCTGTAGCAAAGAAAAGTTTCTTGATAAAGGGTGTGTGGAGATTTGAAAGAAAATGGTTCCAAAAGGGAGTGGCACTATTAGGAGGTGTGGCTTTGTTGGAGTGGGTGTGGCTTTGTTGAAGGAAGTATGCCACTATGGAGGTGGGCTTTGGTGTCTCATACATGCTCAAGCCATGCCCAGTGTGTCAGTATACTTCCCATTGCCTTCAAGATGTAAATCTCTCAGCTGCTTCTCCAGCACCACTCTGCCTACATACTACTATGTCCCTTCATGATAATAATGAGCTGAACCTCTAAAAATGTAAGCTGCCATTTCCATAAATGTTTTCCTTTATAAGAGTTGCTATGGCCATGGTGTCTCTTCATAGCAATAGAAACCCTGACTGAGACAGAAGTTGGTACCAGGGACTGGGGTAATGCTCTGATAGAACTGACCATGTTTTTTTTTGTTGATGTTGTTGTTGTTTTGTTTTTTTTTGTTTTGTTTTTGTTTTTGTTTGAAGGAATGTGGACTTTGGGACTGTGGAGTAGAAAAACAGTTGAAAGCTTTTAAGTGCTGCCTAATGGGCCAGCCTAGAAGAAGCATGGGAGACAGTGGTGCTGAGTGTGATTTAATGAACTGTATGGGGCTGGCTCAAAAGGTTTCAGAAGAGAAGACTATTAATAGGTAGTCCAGAGATCATTCTTGTGATGTGTTGGTGAAGAATGTGGTTATCTTTTGCCCCTGTCTGAAGAGTCTGACTGAGGCTAAAGTGAAGAGTTTTAGATCAATTCAGTTGGCAGAAGAAATCTCAAAACAGCCTACTATTTACTCTGTCATGTGGTTATTAGTGTCCACGCTTACAAAGACTCATTTTTATGAATAAAAATCAATAAAAAAGTTCATAAAATCAATAAAAAGCTCAAAAATAAAAAAAAGACTTATAATGAAAAGGAACAAGCAGAGCAAGGAAAAATTTAAAATGTAAAATTTGAGTAGAAAAGGGACAAGAGGAAGTGAGATAAAGTTAAGTCTAAACAGATTAAGAAATGGAATAAAGGGAGTGGTGACCTCAGGGCAAGATCTGCTCTTTCCCTCCACCCCCACCACCTCCCTTACCCACCCCCACCTAAGTTTCCAGTTTGTGAAAAGTAATTAAAGTGTTTTGGTGCACGTCTTTAATCCCAGCACTCAGCAGTAGAGGCTGGTGGATCTATGAGTATGAGGACAACCCAGTCTACAGAGCAAATTCTAGAACAGCCAAGCTTAGGCAGTGAAGGAAATCATTGAAAACATAAAGTTATGGGAGATGCAATTGAACAAATATGCTGTTTTCTAGCCCTAGCAAGCAGCAGAACTTGGTAGCTTTGGCCAAATGATTCTGGCTTTAGAGATAAAGATAGAAGAAAGGAGCTAGCTATGAAATTTGTCTCTACTATCAAGTAAAGCTGCTGAGGCCAGACATATCTCAGGGGTGTCCTTGAATGGAGGCCTAAAGAGATCATTGTATAAAGCTGTGAAGCTGAACCCTGGATTGCCTTGGAGACGCCAAGATATTGGATTTTCCAGAAACATAGGGTACCTGCCAAGGAAAACTAACAGGGAATAGAAATAGCCCAAGAGAGAGAAGTGTGTTGTAGTCAACAAAGCTGAAAGGATTTGGGGAATTGAGGAGCATTTTGACATCGAACATGGGGATGCAGAGTTTAGAGATTGTCCAACTGGTTTTCAGTCTTGCTGTAGTACAGTGTTTTTTCACTTTGTTCTCCACCTTACATTTTAGGATGGTAATATATAATTGCCATTACATGTTAGAAGTATGTGATCTGTTCTTTGATATTGATTTTATAGGGAATTACAGTTAAGAGACCACATGAATCTCAGAAGAGTCTTTGAACTTTGGACTTTTAAACATTGTTGAGACTGTGCTAGACTGTGGGAACTTTTGAACTTTGACTGAATGCCCTTTGCATTATAATATGGCTACAAGCCTTTGGGGGCCAGGGATTAGAATGTGGAGCTTTGAAAGAAAATGACTCCCAATGGGAGTAGCACTATTAGGAGATGTGGCTTTGTTGGAGTGGGTGTGGCCTTGTTGGAGGAAGTGTGTCACAGTGGGGGTGGGCTTTGAGGTTTTATGTATGCTCAAGCCATACCTAGTGTGTCCATCCACTACCTGTTGTTCTCAAGATGAAGAATTTTTCAGCTACTTCTTCATCACCATGTCTTCCTACACATCCCCATGTCTCACCATGGTGATAATGGGCTGAACCTCTAAAACTGTATACAGCTCTCATAAAAGAGTTGTAAGAGACAACATGACCACAACGACTCTTGTAAAGGAAAACAGTTAATTAAGTTGTTTTCCTCTATAAGAGTCGTCGTGGTCATGGTGTCTCTTCACAGCAATAGAAACCCTAACTAAGACAGGGAGCAAACAATACTTTTTTGTAGGTATACAGATAAATAATTTAAAAGAGAGGACATTATTTGAGGAAGAGCAAGGAGTTACATGGGAGGGGTTGGAGAGAAGGAAGAGCAGGGAGATGTGAGGAAATTATTCTAGGATTTCAAAAATATTATAAAATGAAAACTACTGTAGTTGATTAAAAACACACAATGTAGTAATCAAACTAATAAAATAAAATCTAGGCTCTGGGAGTGTGAAAATGTGGACTACTGGCCCCATGTGTGTGTGTTTCATTGCATCTTTTATTGCGAGTTAGACTGTGTGGGCTTTTCATCAACTATTCCAACCATCTGTGACTTCAGATGGTTAGTGCCATCATTTGAAATCTATAGTTTAACAGAGAAACTAATGAAACCTACATCTACAGTGGTTTGAGGAATAGAAGGAGTAATAAAATACATAGTTATATAAAGTAAAATACTCAGCCCTTATGTTTAATTTTCAATGGCAACACTTACTATATTTGAAAATAAGGATTAGATGAAAATCTTACAATATTCTGTTGTTCCTTGTATGAGATACAGTGGCAAAAATGAACAAAAGCAAGCATGTGTATGGTCATTGTATCCTTAAGGGGGTAAAAGACTATCCAGTTATCATATAGAAAAGTCTACATCTGGGGAAACCCACAGAGACAGCTGACCTCAGTTTGTGGGAGCCCCTGGACTCCACAGCTAGTGAGCCTGCATGGAATCAACCTAGGCCCTCTGCCTGTGGGTGACAGTTGCATAGCTTGGTCTGTAGGTGGGACCCCAGGAGTGGGACCAGGAGCTCTGGCTGGTACATGAACTGGCTTTTTGGAACCTGTTCCCTATGATGGGATGCCTCTCTTAGCCTTCAGTCACGGGGGAAGAGCTTGGTCTTGCCTCAACTTGATATACCATGCTTTGTTGGCTCCCCATGGAAGGCCTTACTCTTTCTGAGGAGTGGATGGGGGTGGTAGAAAGGAGATGGGGGGAGGGAATGGGAGAAGAGGGTAGGGAAACTGTGGTTGGTATATAAAATAAGTTGAAAAAAATAGTAAAAAAAAAAAAGAGAAGTTTGTTCCTATTCTTGTAATTCCTTAGTTGAGTTATTCAGAGACTATACCTGGATTAAGAGCCCTAAAGCATTCTAAATAAAGAATTCTAAAGCAAGCAATGAATAAGACCTTGACACTAAACATTTTCATCTTAGCTCTTGCACTCACATCAAGTTAACCAATCTGTTTCCTTCACTCTTATTTTCTACCATAGTTTGAATAAAACAAAACAAGTCCCTCCTTGGCAAAAATGAAAGTTCAAATCTATAAGGTCAGTTCATGTCATTAAATTCATCAGTGTTTATTTATTTTTTTTATCTCGTGACTCTATCACTTATCTGTGAAGTATTTTATTAAGAAAATCCCCATGGTTCTTTTGTAGTTAAGCCCTGTAGACAATTAGCTACCTCTGGGAATATACACTCAGATGGTCTTTTTAAGTATTCCCTGAGAGGGCATGGGAGAAAGGAGGGATAGCTCTTAACAAATTAATACGATTCAGTTTTAATAGCTCATTTTTGACAAAATTTTCTTCAGATAAATTTTGTTGAACAGTACATAGAAGGCGTTTTCTTCCTTCATGTTACCCTTTTCTGATCTGGAATGGAAGAAGCTTTAAAAACAGGAAGAATGAGAGCCAATCAACAGAGGAAAAGAGGCTCTGCTCCAGAAGAGAACGCCCGGAAAAGGCTTGCACAGGAGATGGAATACTAAAGCGAAGAGGAAGGCCTCCAGTACTCATCCACAGGCATTTGTAGACTTAAGATATTTCAGTACGTACATTTATATAAACCCTAAATTGTTTTGTGTTTAAAAGGAAGTAAGTTATGTGCATGCATTTGTTTCAGACAAGGTGAAAGCATAGGAAATCAGGAAAAATGAATACTTAGACATCAAAGGTGCCCCTAGATCCTCACCAGCCAATTTATCTTATGAGAATGACATAAACCAAGTCCAGACATGTGACTGTCATAGTTCCTTTGAGTTGACTATTTCCTGGAAAGCTACGAAATCACCAACTTCTATCTCTTCTGTCACATTTCTTCTATATTCCTTAATAATAAGTAGTGCTTTCTCTCCATAGGAATCATTTTCCTGAGAAATCCCAAACCAGTCAGTGTACACTTGCTTTAGTACTCTCATGGGAGTTTTGAGCTTCAGTCGCAAAAGTACCAGTTGTCACTCTAAGGATTTCATATACAAGCGAACTACACAGACAACCAGTTTGCACCATGAACACATGTGTGTATTTGTACACAAAAGACTGAGGAAGGATGCAAGAGGCTTCTAAAATGTCATCAAAAAAAATCATATAATTACTTCACGTGTGCTAAGTGTTCCTGAAAGCCCAGCAGGAAGGAGTGAACTTAATTTGCTTGTTTATAATCTGTATTTGCTTAATACAGATTAAAGGCCAGTCTGAGCCAAGGAAACAGTGTTTCACTATGCAAACTCTGTTGTGGATAAATGTGTTTAGAGACTTTCCATAGGAGGAAAGAGAGTGGAGAATTACATGGGCCATCAAGAACTGGTGCGGGAGAATTATCTGTATTCTGTCCATCATGTATTTTAATAAAACGCTGATTGGCCAGGCAGGAAGTATAGGCGGGAATACCAGACAGGAAGTAGAGGTGATGCTACGAGAACAGGAGAATTCTGGGAAGCAGGAAGCTTCCTCTGCCACTCCTGCCCAGATCACCGAAGAGGCAACATGTGTGCTGCCATGCTGAGAAAGGTACTGAGCCGTGTGGCTAACATAGATAATGATAATGGATTAATATAAGTTACAAGGACTAATAAGAAGCCTGACCTAATGGGTCAATCAGTTTATAACCTAATGTAGACTCTGTGTTATTTTCTTTGTTGTTTGCCAGCTGTGGGGTACTGGGAGGGACAGAAACCCCAACAAGCCGGCCTTCATGTTACAAACAACCCTTCTGGTCAAGGTAAAACTACCCACATGCAATTTCTGAATATTTGATCTCTAGTAATTTTAGTGCCTTCCTGTCTGTCACTGTGTCTGATTTCTCTCTTTCTGGTTTTGCTCTTCAGATACAGTGAAAGAAAAGCTACAATGTGCCGTCTGCATGTAGCAGGAAACCAGATTGCAGTGTGAGCCCCAATTCATCCACCCCATCACAGGTCTGATGACTTAGCACACCCGCTACTGAAGCGGTTCCAGATAATGTAGTCACTTTCGCAAGACCACTGTGGTTTCCCAAGTGCATTCAAATACATCCACTCCTTCAGTCTCAGGGCCAATTCTAATGTTCTTTTTCTAGACTTTGTTCCACAGCACTGGTTTCAGAGGAGGAGATCCCAAACTGCAGGGAGATTACTGAATTGGTTTCTAACCCACCTGTTTCAGAGTTGTCCTCACCCCCCCGCCCCCGAATCTCTAGAAGGTCCTTTGAGGTCTTTTTCATTTCTCAAGCCCAGAATGAGCAAATGGAAAAGGCTCCTAGCAGCATGGGAGTTGAGCCAAGCGCAGTACTGTGAGCATACACTTGTCCCTCCACCTACGCTCTGAGGGGGCAGCTGTGATGTCTCGATGGGATGGTGAAAAAAAAACCCTCAATATGCATGGCAATCTGGTGCTGTGCCCATGGGACCATTGAAGGGAAAATAGACTGTGTGCAATCCCTTGCCTTAGAGACAATAAGCCTTATGCAGATTGTAATAGGCAACTCAAGGCCCCCTCTGTGTCAAAACTATTGCTAAATGTGAGGCAAGATAGAAGGGGAGGAAAAAATTGGGAGTCTGAGAAGGAGAAAGAAGCTCCTCATTCTGGTGAAGCCTTTGCTAATAATGCAACACAGGTTCAAGTGCATGAAACTACAGGGTTTTTTTTCTTTTCTTTTTTTTTTAAGGAATCTCACCAGAAACCCTAATTTCAGAGAAAGAGCATGTACCAAATCCTAATGGCTTCTGGTTTTACTTTATTGTATCATAATTCCATCTAAAGCACCTATAAAGTCACCTCATATCACTCATATCAAAAGGATAATGGCGATCCTTTGAGATGGTAGCATGAGAGCCACTAAAATGGAATATATAACCAATACTAAGATAGTTAATTGCTTACTGTAACTTGGAAAAGCCCACATCTACACTCGGTACATTTTACTTTTCTCTACTCTCCCATGGTAAAACAAATAAGCCCCATCAGAGTGAGCCTTCCCATCTTCTGCTTACCCCTACTTCTTTGAACCATGACACTTAAGTCTGCATTAAAACATCGTTAGTCAAAATCACCGACTCTGCTTCACTGAACTGACCAATCTTGAAATTCATTTCAGCACTGAAGCTGTGAGCTCTGGTTTGTCCTGAGCCTAGGGAAACTCCTCAGGCTGCCGAGGGGAGCAATATCCAACTATGTGACCCTGTCGTTACAGCACTGGCACACAGGAATATTGATGGATGGCCCTAACAGTAGAGAAAAGTATTCCAAATGCTATCATATTATTCCTCTCCCTGCCCTCTCTGCTTCAAACAACTCTTACACATTAATTCTGCTTCTGCCCATTCACCATTTGCAACACATGCCAGAGGATTCAGGGAGGAAGTAGATTGTACAATAGACAGGATCATTTGGTGAATGAAATAAGAGAAATGACAGACTTCACTGTCAGATAAATTTAGATCAAGAGAGTGGCAACTACTGGCATTTGAGCCATGCGTGTGAAGCATTACAATAACTGTTGACATTAAATGACCTCCTATAAAGTAAAAATCCACAAATCACTTCTAGAAGTAAAAAGTTAGTAGATGTATGTTTACAGACATTGAACACAGGAGCAGAAGTAGAGAAAACAATTTCTCTCTGTGTATGCATTCTTGAAATTGACTTTCTTTAGTAGCATAGTTTGTGTGAAGACTTATGGAATACTTAAATATCTCTCCGGTGAGAGCTGTTTATGGTAAACACCCACCTAGACAGTGAAGGCAGCAGAAAACTCACTTTGTTTCTGATTTAGTCCTTGAATATCCACTTCATAGGCACTGTGTTCTCTTAGAGGAAGGATGAACACAATAGCTATCCTCTGGGCCATTGTACTACAGGCAGATGAATACCACTTGAACAACCACCTAATCAAGGAGCCAGCATGCGCTTCATTGTTTTGTAAAGATCTGGTCAAAGAACAAGTGAAAGGGAGACTTCCTGAGAGATTTCTATGGTAAGATTTCTCAGATGGTGGGAAAGAGTCCTTTAGGCTGGCCATGAAGAATGTGAAATCACTCTAGCAATGTCAAGTAGATCTTGTATCTCATGTCTATAATGGCAGCATGTGGGAGATTCTGGCAGCAAGACCAGGAGCTCAAGAGCCCTGTTGGCTGCAACTGGGCCTTGTTTCCTCTCCATATACTGGATTTTTGGGATCCAGTCTGTTTGGATGCTCACCTTCCTGGACCTGGAGGGAGGGGGGAGGAACTTGAACTTCCCACAGGGCTGGAAGTCCTGACTGCTCTTAGGGATGGAGAGGGAGGAGGAGGGGGAGAGGGGGGAGTGGGAGGGTGTGGGGAGGAGGGGCGGAAATGGAAACTTTCATAATTTAATAAACTTTGAAAAAAAAAAAGAGTTATAGGATAGCCAGCACGGGTTTAGTGAGACCTGGCTCAGAAAGACAAAGAAATGTCCTTGTTGTGCCATATAAAGGAGATAACTTCCGGCAGCAATGGTGCTGATTCTGTGTTGGTCCTGTTCTCAAGCTGCATTCTGAATCTCCTTTTGCTCTGCTGGAAGAACTTGTGTACTATGAAACCTAAGATCATCACATAGGTCAGAAGGAATCTGAAGCCTCTGACTCCTTCCTTACAGAGATGCTTAGAAAACACTGGAGTCAATGAAAACAGAGCTAAACTCTCTACACCAATTCAGGGCCAAGATGTGATAGATTAAACATGGTTTCTTGAGGGCAGTTCACACTGGGAAATGCTTGACCAGAAACAAAATCGATGACCATTCTTTAAGGCCCCATGCGGACTCTTTAGGTGGCTTAATCTGAAACAGGGTAAATTGTCATATGCTTCTATTCTAAAATATTGTAACAAGAAGTGAGTTCCTTGTTACATATTTATGACTTTTATTATCATTGTTCTTCCTTGGTCTGTAAGAGCTAGGGTTTGGGATGATATTTTCTTCATACTATGCAAACACTGTATCTTCATTAAATTGTTTAAGAAAAGTACTCTTCCAGAATTGATGATATGTCATCTGGAAGAAACAATGGCATCCTCATGCTGTCTCTTAAGGGGTGACCACTATCAGGGTCTTCTCCGCTCTGTATATCATGTTCCCTATGATCCCATTCTTTAGGAGTGAAAAACAAAATGAATAGCTTTATGGATTCTAGAGTAATTCATGTCAGTTTTCCAATCTGAAGAGACAGAGGATCCAGGCAGGATCTGAAACAGCCAAGGACTTATTGCAAAAACACAAAAGCAGGGATGGCTTGGATTTGTTGTGCAGAAAAATGTAGAGCAGTAGTAATTTTCAGGAAAAAAATGTCCTTGAGCTTAAAGACTGTATTCAAGATGTGTGTATGGGATATTGAACCATTCTCCCCTTCTTCATTTCCACAATATATAACACATTTAAAAGGCAGTGGTGACTGAGGGATGATGTATTCAGGCATTTGAATGATGAATAGCCAATAAAAGCATTAAGGACATTTGTCTGAGATAAGGAAATTATTTCCCCAATTAAGTATCAATTTTTGTGATGTTCTAAATTGTAAAGCTGATATATGGTTACTCTAGCTGGATAATACATTATTAACCATTCTGTCTGCTTGAGAAGTGAACAAAGGAGGAAAAAATTTAATGTGAGCATTATCTTGTGCAAATAAGCAGTGTTAGATCAATGTTCTCAAGCTGATTTTCTAAATATTTGGTTAACATAAGATGACACTGGCAACAGTTATGACTTTATTTGCCATATGTATGCATATAAGTACACTCATTTCAAGTTAGCATGTGTTTATTTAACAACTACATACTTCCTAGAATTTTGCAACATCTAGGAATTCAAAGATGACACTACCATTGCTAACAGTATCTATCCAGTAGTCATTTCAACAGTATGAGCTAGGTATATGAATATTGAACTCTCCTTTCAATTTTCAACTTTAGTAACTTGTTGAAAAGTTCTTCAATTTGCTGTAGGTTATTAAATCATTCATTAAAAAATGGAAATACGAAGCAGAAAACAAAATGGAACAAAAACTATCTTTACTGATAAGCCTTCCTAAATCAGACTCCAAATCACATGTTTTAAAAATATCTAGGGTAAAAGTTCTCACAGTGGCGGACCCCTTGGTTCCTGCTGCTCACCTCAAATGATCTGCGTATCACCTTTACCTCAATCACCCACTGGTTCTAGACTTTGCAGTAATAAATAAGCACTTGACAAATGCAAGTGTACCTACCATTCTCCATGGACCACTTCCTGTGTTATAGTGTCTGCGTTTTGGTTCGTCACTTCTGACAATATTTTGATCCCACTAATGCCAGCAGACATTAGTCTTACCTCTTTTCTTGTATCTTGTTCTTTCCCCCAGTAAACCCAGTTTAACCTCCATGTGAGATATTCCCATCATGTCTTTGCATACATTTCAAACTATCTTGTTTATCTCTCTCTGCTGAATTACTTTGGCTAAGAATAGTATCCTCTACCTGTACCAATTCTTTATATTAGTCTTTACAACCCAAAATAGACAAAACAAGCATGTTGACTGATCTTAATTAAAATTAAAATTCATAATCACAGGATGGGCTTCATTATGTTGACTGTCAATCTTTTTTTATCTAGCCTTGGCCTTCTTTTAGGTGACTTCTTTCTACCTCCTCCAACTACTAAGCACATCTTACCCTCAGCTTTTGACATAACCACTTATTTGTCTAGGATCTAATATGCCTTCAGTTCATTTGCTGAATGAGTAAAAAGAAGAACCGCCCAAAACCCCAAAAAATGATGGTTCAAAGAACACTTTCAGGTTCTCAGAAGCAGTAACAGAACAGCCTCTGTTTCTCTATCACCTTGATTTCATAACTTTCATAGCAAGTTCCTGATGTAGCATCTTTTGAAATTTTGATAAAGTGAAAAAATTCCAAATAATCAAGTCTGGTTCCTTTCTGATGAACAGTGCTTTCTTCATTGCTTTTTTTTTTTCAATCTCACTTCTTGTATTCTTGTTGCCTGTAGAAACCAAGACTCACCTTTAGCATTCTGCTGAGAAATCTCTTAAATGTCTAAATTCACTGCTTACAAGTTTTATTTTCTTCAAAAATGGTAAGATGTAATTTAGGTAAGATTTCTGTAATTATATTGAAACAATCCTTCACAATCCTCATATCCCTTCTGAGTCCTCATCAGAAGAACTTTTATCAACTTAATTTTACCAACGGTTTGCTTCTGATTGCATAGACATTCCCTAGGCAGATATCATTTTTTACTATCATACTTCTAACTTCCATCACAGCCCTCACTACTGTATTTAACATCTATATTTATGCCAACTTTCTGTTCAAGGAAACTCACTGTTTTTTTTCTACCATGTTCTTCAGAATTGCCCAGACTCTGCTCACTATCAATTTGCAAAACCCACTTCCTCATTTTTATGTGTTATCATGGTACTTTACTTTCAGGTACTTTACGGACTATGGCGTCTAATTTGATTTCTGTCTTCAAACCTAGTTTCATTGAGTATAAACTGTGCTCCATCAATTTCTTATTTATGTCCCTGAAAGCTGCAATTTAGAAAGTTCTTTCTGCCTCTATACAATGCTGATGGCTTAAAGAGGGTTGCCTAAGTCTTAGTACTGTGGACTCAGATAATTGGCCAGGAAGGATATTGCCTTACCTAACAGTTTCTTACACTGCTTCTACCTGGCCATTTTCCTCAACCCTAGAAAAAAACGTTCCAACCTTCTCCCACGATATGCGGCACCACCTTTGACAAATCATTGAGCACAAGAGAAATGGAGAGTTGAAAATTTATCTGCCAAAGAAGTGTTGATGGCCATGACTCATGCTGAGAGGAAAGCATTTTATAAAACTGAGGTTTTCGGGCACAGACAGACAAAACGTGGTACACCCAGAATGGGAAAACATCACATTTTAAATTGATAAATGTATTAATAGTGTTATAAGGGGTTTGGACATTGAATGACATGCTAAAAGCATAATAATATTATTATTTTAATAACAAACATGTTAAATATAACAAGCATGAACATGGAGCGGCATTGGCTTGGAGTTCAAAACCAATACAACCTATGGAATATGATCTCTTACACCAAGATGCCTGGATGCAGTAGGGAAAGCATAAGATTGATATGCCAACACTTGTCCATGAAAGGACTAGGATAGTCCAGAGTGTGTGCATGGGGGAGTGACTACTGACATAGCCAGGGGAGAGGGCAAATTTTTAATCTGAATCTCTGGCTGTTTAAGCAGCGTCATACCCCCTCAGATAGGACTTGCACTGAGTTCTTAAAGAAATATGTTTCAGATTTTCAGTGACTTCAGAATTGTCTGTAGCTCAGTTATACTCATTGTGCCTGACAGCAACTCTTAGAACTAGCAACAAGAAAGACTTTCATAAAATATCCCCCCTTTATTAATCATAAATTCTTTTTTCACATAGTATAATCTGAATACAGCTTATCTCCCCTCTACTCCTCCCAATTTCTCCCCATCTCCTTTCCCATCCAGATCTACCCCTTTTCTATCTCTCATTATAAAAGAAAGGTTTCTAAGAGATAACAAACAAAAACAAAATAAAATAAAAATAAAACAAAAACATATTGATGTATCTTATTAAACCTCAAGAACATACTTTCATTCTTATGTTTTGTGTATAGATATATTAGTTTGAATTACACATGATTATATATCACAAGGAACATAGCATTTACTGTAAAAAATATCAGAAGCATTACTGTCTTATTTAACTAAAGCAACTAAAAGGAAAGTTAAAAGTTTAATAAAGCATTATTCTACATTGTGAAAAGATTCAATAAAACCAAATGATAACTATGCATTTTCTCTCAATTTTATAATAGAATTGACAGATGGGGTAGATAAAACAAGAGGACTGGCAGGGATAACTTGCTTTAAATAGAGTTTAGCCAATGAAAATGCCATATTAGTGGCAATATATACAGAATTAGGAAGTCCTTGGGCTCACTGAAGAAACACAACCTGTTGCTTGAGTTCATGGCATGGCTGATTTCAGATTCCAGGTAATAAGATGATCTTGCAAGATGATTTCAACTCTATTTTACACTGTTGAACTTATATCCTGCTTTAATTACTTTGATATGAGTTTTGGAAGAAATCAAAGTACTATGTTAATGAGTTCAAGATGAGTGTTCTAAAGTCAAAGCATAACCATTTTATAGTTAATTGACCTGGTGAAAATTTAAGGAGAGGTGATGTATAGTTTAATGCTGTCCTCAAAATAATAATGACCGGTTGAATCTCATCTTTGAGCATTGTATCTGAAATCATATGTTTTATATAGAATATAAATGGTAGAAAAAAAGCAGCTGAGCTTTTCTTGTTCATAAAGATTGCAGTCTGATAAACCATATTTTATATAATCCTGTCTTATTGTGAAATGATGGATTTTATCAATGAAAAATAATAAACTTGGGCATCAATTTAATGTCAATCCATATGCAAATGTGTATTACTTTGATACATGTTCTCTAGTTTTTTGCATCTTTCTTGTACAAAATCATTCTATTGCTAAAGTCAGTGTAAGCTAAAGTTTGCAATGTAGACTACCATTTTAATCATGAAAAAAATAGGTTCAGATAAAATCTCTGACGAGTAGCTTTTTAGAGAAAAATCCATTACTTGCCAAATACTTGATATATAGTTCTTTTATTTATCATCATTAAAAGTCTCGGGGCGGGGGAATCTCATTTTCTGGGTGGGAAAATTGAGCCAGAACGACTAAGCTGTCACTGTGAACTCACTTGAAGGCTCCTTATCCTAAAGCCCAGTCTCTTTGTTTTCAGAACGGGATAACTTCACACTTCTTGAAGAGCTGGGGTGGGTGTGAAAAGCTCGACTCCTATACATTTGCATAGTGCTAACTCCTTGTGGGGTGGAAACTTCCTTAACAAGTTCTTAAACCTGTGGACTTAGCAGCCTCAACACTTTGGTTTGAAATTTAGCTTATCTACTCCTCAGCTAAATGAAGCTGAAGTTATTCAGCTTCCTTAAATTTGATTTATTCGTAATGAAAATCAAGATATAACAGAGCTCATGTAATATAATTTTTCTTACAAAGGTTAAATAAGTAAACTCCACCTGCATTGTTAGTCATTTAAAAACATCCCATAAAACATCCTTCTCACTTAGTTATAATAAACATCCATGTAGTCGCTCAGCTATAGCTACAGCTACTTTTATATTCTGTAATGTTTGAAGGACCCAACCATGACAAGCTCAATAGAGGCTTGAGTATCAGTAGTTTTACCCTGGTTCCAAGAAAGACCACAAACTGAGACGATTCAGGCACCCCCCAGAAACAGACCATCCAAAGGAAATTCCTGACATTCCAACCATTGTAGATAAACTCACCTGCCAGCACACATCCATGACTTTTCTCCAGGACACCCGTCAACAAATGTCAGTCAATCAGGGGTCCTGAACTTTAGAAATCCCTCACCCCACCTTTGCTATTACAAAAACCCAACCCTAACTGAGCTCTGGGCTCTCCAACCACTGGGCACATAGAGAGTCTGAGTTTGCAAACTTGTGTAAGAATACATTTATATAGAGAGAAATTTCAGACATTTAACTACATTCACACATGAACATTCAAAAACTGCTATACATTTAAAATAATCTCTTCTTCAGATGGAATATGTTCTAATTTACTTTTAAATTGTTCAAACTTCTTTTAATCTTGAAACCATTTCTAATACTTTAGAAATGATATTGTGAACACCTTAAATAATTAATGATATAATACAACAAAAATGATTATGTTATTAAGTTACAAAAATAAATGTTCTTGAATTTTTAAGATTTTATTTTTCATTTTGCTTAAATCTCAGTGAGACTAAATTGTTTTCACATTATCTTTCCCACAATATAATATAGTTAACATGTTTTAAAGTCAGTTTCAAAATCCTTAGGAATGGTTGCAGTGTGTTCAAAAAAAAATCATGGGTAGAAACAAGATACAATTGTTGGCCTTGGTGGGTACAGACATACTTGAGTTTTCTTGACACTTCTCACAAGCATTGAAAACACATGGCTCTGGTATCTGTTGTTCAAAACCTCTTCCAGAGATAGAATTATATCTTCTACTCCGGTATGAAATTGAAGTGCAAGGACAACACCAGCAAAGGATGTGAATTATACCTTGGTAACAGTGTAAGTCCTTGAAAGACTAATCTAAATGCTCAAAGCCTTTAAATGATGATGCCACAGTCTGTGATTTTTAATCAGGATTCTCGCTGGATGCACAGAGGAAAAGGTTTTAGCTTTGCATCACTTGTTTAGGTTTTTGCTCACATTACTGACACTTAGTTTTGTTATTAGTTTGCTGTGTTAGTCCTTTGTGATATTTTAGCTTACTTTCTCCTGTTTCCACCCACCCCCATAACAATGCCCTTGTATCTTGAACTTTAAAAGTACTCCCAAAATGTATGAAACAATGAGAATTGAAAAAAAAACTGTAGTAAATTTTACTTTCAAAATAAAATAAATTTAAAAGTTTACTCTATTTTTATTCTTATTATCACATGGGTTCCAAAAAGAAAAACATGTCAAACACAATTTAGTCCTCATTATTCATCTGCACATACTTCACCCTATAATTACATTTTGAAAGTTTCCATTTAAAGAATTGCTCAGCATCTTTAGTCATCATACCATCTTACACCTGTCAGAATGGTAAGATCAAAAGCACTGAAGACAGCTTCCACTGGAGAGAATGTGGAGTAAGGGGAACACTCCTCCACTGCTGGTGGGAGTGCAAACTTGTACAGCCACTTTGGAAATCAGTATGGATACTTCTTAGAAAATGGGAATCAATCTATCTCAAGACACAGTGATATATGCCCAAAGGATGATCAGTAATACCACAAGGACACTTGCTCAACTATGTTCATAACAGCATTATTCATAATAGCCAGAACCTGGAAATAATCTAGATGCACCTCAATTGAATAGTGGATAAATAAAATGTTTCATGTTTACAAGATGAAGGACTATTCAGCTGTTACAAACAAAGCCATCATGAAATTTTCAGGCAAACGGATGGAACTAGAAAAAAAAAATTGTTCTGAGCGAAGTAATCCAGATGCAGAAAGACAAACATGGTATGTATTTACTCATAAGTGTGTTGTGGGACAATGGTCTGTATCCTGTCAATTATATTTTAAATAAATGCTGATTGGCCAGTAACCAGGCAGGAAGTATAGGCAGGGTAACCAGGCAGGAAGTAGAGGCAGATCAATGAGAACAGGAGAATTCTGGGTGAAGGAAAGCTCTTTTCCGCAGTCGTGACCTAGCCACAGAAGAAACAAACTGTGACTGCCTCACTGAATAAGGTGCTGAGCCACATAGCTAATATAGGCAAGAATAATGGGCTAATATAAGTTGTAAGAGTTAATAAGAAGTCTGAGCTACTAGGCGAATCAGTTTATAACTAATGTAGACTTCTGTGTGATTTCTTTGGGTCTTAATGACTGTGAGAACCAGGCAGGACAGAAGCCCCAGTCAACATAAGTAGATACTAGATGTAAAGCAAAGGATAACCAGACTACAATCCACAGCTGTAGAGAAGTTAGTAACAAGAAGGACCCTAAGAGGGATGTATGGCTTGCCCTGGGAAAGGGAAATAGATGAGATCTCCTGGGGTGGGGGTAGATAGAGGGTGGGGAATGGGGAATGAAAACATGCAGGAAAGGAAAGGTTAGTTGGGGAAGGGACGAAGTGGGAGAGCAATGAAAGAGATATCTTGATAGAGGAGGCCACTATGGGGTTAGGGACAAACCTGGTACTAGGGAATTTCCCAGGAATCCACAAAATGACTTCAGCTCAGACTTCTAGCAATAGTGGAGTGGGTGCCTCTTCTCCTGTAATCAGATTGGTGAATACCCTAGCTGTCATTATAGAGCCTTCATCCAGTAACTGATGGAAGCAGATGCAGAGATCTACAGCCAAACACCAGGCCGAGCTCCTGGAGTCCAGCTGAAGAGTGAGAGGAGGGATTGCATGGGCAAGAGGGGGAGGGGAGAATCAAGATCATTACCAAAAAAATCTATGAAGACAGATGACCCGAGCTTGTGGGAACTCACAGACTCTAGACCAACAGCTGTGGAACCTCCATGGGATGGACTAGGCCCTCTGCATGTGGGCAACAGTTATGTAGTTGAGTCAATTTGAGGAGCCTCTGGCAGTGGGACCAGAATCTATCTCTGGTGCATGAGTTGATTTTTTGGAGTTTATTCTCTATTGTGGGATACCTTGCTCAGTCTTGATGCAGCGGGGAGGGACTTGGTCCTGCCTCAACTTAATGTGCTAGACTTTGTTGACTTCCCATGGGAAGTCATATCCTTTTTGAGGAGTGGATGGGGAGTGGGCTGGAGGGAAGGTGGTGTTGAGCAGGAGAGGTTTCAGAAAGTGGTTGGTATATAAAATGAATAAAAAAATTTTAAACATACAATATCTATCACATCTTGTGCTATGGTCCCGTGACAGGTATAGCAGTCACCCCTCATCAATGAATTTTCTTTGGGAAGCGGGAGACCATTATAGAAAGCAGTAACAAGTCAAAATTCAGAGAACAACTGACTATGCATGAGGTGGGTTGTCCTCATTGGTACATCTACAACACAACTACACTCTAGGCTCAGGGAATACGGCAGAAAAGGAAGTAGAAAGATTACAAGAACCAGAGGCCCAGGAAGTCACCCATGAAATTCAGCATCGCAGCTGCTTAAACAAGACCGGAAGTACCAGTTGCTGTCCCTATGTAGGTGGAAATCTAATGTGATTCTGACCCTGACAATGAGCTACAAGCAATTAACAAATGCTAAAAGAGGGAGAATTGATCTTCTTCATGCTTGAGTGACCAGACTGATTGTATACCAATACAGGCGGCTGAAAGGATTCAGCACGTTGTATTTACATGCTTCTTCATTCGTACGTAGATGTGCATGTAACAATACTGGTTAAAAAAGAAGAGATCATGAACTAGTGAGTGGTCAGATGTAGAAGAGAGGAGATGGATGGAGAAGTGATGTAATTATATTTAATTAAATAGTAGATAAATATGGTCAATCTGAGTCTTTTCTATTTAAAAATGCATATTGATGGGCAGCAAAACAGCATCTTTAAAGTTTTAAATCGAGAAGACGTACTTTACCCAGTTCTGTGAAATACGCTCTATGTCCATCTAAGCATTTCTCACAATAAGATTCACTCTTGTTGTTGTATGCAATTTTTACTCTCATGCAAGCAATTGCAGGGCAACAAAACTAAAAGATTACCTTGGGGAATTGCTGTAAATGGGAAAATAATTGATGTTTGCTGTATGACTTCCTTTGGTTTGCGATAATTTAGAAAGCTACATCTTTCTACCAGTTCTGTGTAAAGGTGCATTTGTTGTTTATGAATTTATGACTGTGAAAATACCAGCTATTTTGTTACAGCTACTGCTTTTACTAGTCTATCACAATTTTCTCAGTGCAGAAATGTTCTGATTAGGAGTGGTTGTTGACTGTAACTACACAATGAAAATTATTTGTTTAATATTAAAAATAACCCTGCCCTACTTTCTACATCTTTCCTAATATTTTTTTTTGTTTCTGTCATGGTCTGATCTCTTGAATGAACATCTTTTACTTTCACTATCTGACTGAAAACACTCATCAAAAATCTTACCAATCTTTTGATTCGTTCATGACATTTGTTTAGTCCCCTTCCACTTTGCATTAATTTGTGAGTTTATTAAATAATTATAGACTCCATGCTATACAGCTTGCTAATATTGAGCATAAATGAAATAAGTGATCAAGGCAGATGTAAGTTTCTGCTTTTATGGAGATTAAGGGCTCGGTTAGGGGGAACACAAGTGTGTGTGAGAAGCTGTGGTCTTTGAATGAGAATATCCTCCATTAGCTCAGTTCTTTGAATACTTGATCCCTAGTTGATGGTGTGGTTTTGGGGGAGGATTAGGATGTGTCGTCTTTTTGGAGGAAGCATGTCATCCTTGCATGCAGGCTTGGATGTCTAAAGACTCTGCCATTTCTAATTTGTTCTCTCTACTTCCTGTTTGTGGTTTGAGTTTGTGAGCGCTCAGCTTCCAGCTCCAGCCAGTATGCCTCTGCATGGCAATTATGGACTCAGGCCTCTGAAACCATAACTCAAATAAACTTTTTATTTTGTGAGTCATGGGATTGTACTATAGCAATAGAAAAGTAAATATTACAGAAGCTATTTTACGTAGGATGGCATCTTTGAAGATTACATATGAGACAAGAATATTAGAAGGAAACTATTGTGTGACTTGGAGATACCACAGTCATGAAGCAGGAGCTTTTGAAAAATGATCCTAAGCACAAAAGAACTAAGTATGTTGAAGTAAATTGTAAGAAAAAGCAAATCAAATCAAACATTATCCAAAACTCCTTTGGGCGTTTTCCTTCTTATTTATGTTAGAACTTGTTAACACTGACATAATAATGCTGATCTCTGGTGATTCTTTCATACTCTGGTCCCTGTGTTTTCTGTGAGCTTGTGGAAGACTGGAAGAGCAAGAAGTAAACCATAAGTGCTTTGCTATGAGCTTAATGTTTTCAAAGTTATAAATCGGCTTTTTAAATCATCAGAAAAATCAAAGAATAAGTTATGTTCAGAAGAACACAGGGTAGATTTACGCCATGTTAGCAGTCAAGCATCAGTCAGTGAAAGACTCAATTTCCCATGCTCACAGTATATAGTAGAGGAAAGCCTAAATACTCGAGATGAGGTCCTCAGAGCTCCAGTCTCTACGTAGACTTACTGAACTGGAATATAAATTTCTACCCAGTCCTCAAGAAAAATGCGCATTAGATTTTGTCATCTCAGGGTACTGTGTTGATTCTGACTGGAGTTTAGCCCTCCTCTCCCTCTTGCAACCTTTCTCATTTTAATCTATAAAAATTTTAGGTTCATGTCCCCTCTCTTTTGTTCTCATGTTGGGTATTGACTATGCTTTGAAGCCAGGTGATTTAAAAGCCTTTGCAAATTGTTTTGGTAGTTTTCAGAGGCATATAGAGGAATATACACAGGCACTAACAATCTTGTTGAAAAGATTAAAAAGGACAATATGTGTAAAGCCTCCAACACATGCCCCATAGTGGAACACACACACACACACACACACACACACACACACACACACACACAAGCACACACTGCATTATAAACAAACTTCTCTTATTTGTGAAGCCAGTGAAGCATTAACGTTATAGCTTGTTGAATTGTGGGATGAGCAGGGAATGTGTGGCACTGTCTACCGCCTCCACTGCCACTGTCATATCCAGAGCTAGAAGATGCTTGGCATTGACACATAGGAATATCTTTCTGACTTCCTTTTCCCAATGATGACTCCAGTTGCCAGTTTAGGGACACGTGACCAGGTGTCTTGACATTGTTGAACACACTGAAACTAATAAAGCTGAGTGATAGGAGCGTCAGGTCAACCAAGATTTCAAAGCTACCCCTAATTGAACTCCTGCTCTGGCTTTGTCCTGCTGAGGAAAGGCAACAAGAGCAAGGTGACTAGAAGTGTTTCCCTGGAATTTTCCAAAAGCTGACTTGAGTCATGAATACCACCCTAGTCATATCACATCCAACTCAGGACAGGGATTGGCAGTTAAAGGTGTTCCCATATTTGTATTATGCTGTGTTGTAACCAAACCTCAGAACTCACAGTATTAAAATAAATATGACAGCTTAAAATTATTTATGTCTTCCAAACCTAGGAATTCTAGTAGGTTCTAGGGAAAAAAGGAGAAACGAGATGAGGTATTTTCCTCTTTTTTTTTTTTAATTAAAAAATTCCACCTCCTCCCCTCCTCCCATTTCCCTCCCCCTCCTTCTGGTATTTTCCTCTTAAAGTTAACTTTCAGACACTAAGGCTAAGTTAAGAATAAAAGTGCTTGGCTCATTAAATACAACTATGTTGAGAAAAACAAACTAAGTATCAACAATCTAACATTGCCTCATTCTGAGGCTTATTAAAAAAACACAGTTCTGGAGGCTTCTGTCACAGCTCATTTTATTAAGTACTTGGTGCACAAGAATGAGGACTTGATTTTGGTCATCAAAACTCATATAAAAATGATCCAGGTGGTGTTCCATGTGCTTGTAATCTCAGCATAGGAGAGGCAGAGACAAGTTGATCCCTGTGGCTTGCTGTCCAGCTAGCTGATCCTAAGTTATAGGAAAAGTGAGATTGTATCTCAAAACAAAAACAAAAACAAAAACAAACAAACAAACAAAAACCAAACTGAGGACTGAGGAATGGATGGAGGTGAAGTTCTGGCATCCACAGGTATGTTTACAAGCATCAACACACATATACAAACACACAGGTGATGCACAATTAATAAAAACTCAGAGACAGAAATTGGGGTTCAACCTGAAGATCCAAAAAGCAAAGCAGTCAGTCACTGGCTCTTACCTCAGCCTCAGTCTGAAATGGCAATCCTGCCTCCAGGAATCTCAGAATGAGACTTTGTTTGAGAGCTGTCTCTCCCCCCATTTTATATTTCTTTCTAGGAATGGGATGAAAGGTGTGCACCACTGTGATTAAAGGCATGCACTTCCCGGTTTCTATGACAACTAATGTGGCTACTGGTATTAAAGGTGTGTGTCACTACTGACTGACCAGTGGTAAGGTTGACCAGTGGACTCTTCTACTCTCTGATCATCAGGCAAGCTTTATTTATTAAATGAAAATGAGATGTCACTACACACAGGCTAACAGACATGTACATACACACACACACACACACACACACACACACACACACACACACAAAAAAAAAAAACAACTTCAGAAATTTTTATTCTCCTGTTTCCCAAATTTCAATTGCTCCCATTTACATAGCAATATGTTCAAGGATTATTTATTTATTTATGTTATGCACGTATGTATGTGTTTGTGTCCGTGCATGTGACTATGTATGTACATGAAGGTCAGGAAAAAAGGATCATTCCTTAGAGTTAGAGTTGGAGGCAGTTGTGAGTCACCTACTCTGAGAACTGGGAAAAGCAGCAAGCACTCTTAACCACTGAGCCATCTTTCCATTTCTCAAAGACCCTTTTTATCTTGATTTAGTTCTTGTACTCATGCCATACAGTGTCCTTCCTGTTCGTTCAAGTATGTATGTTGTCATACTTGATCCCTTCTTTTTAAGGTAACACACGAATTCAAATGTCAGCTCAAATGTCACCCTCTTCAAAAATCTCTATTCTCTTCACAGTTTTCATCGGAAGATCTAGGCTTCTATCCTGTGTGTTTTATGGCTGATGTTTCACAAACTTTTGCCAAATGTGTGTGTAAAGGTTAACTACATAGAGTTAGAGTAGTTGTCTGATACTGAATCGTGTTTATCAAAATGTCCCTACCAAAGCAGTGTGAACCTAAAAAAACAACGAAGCAGTGTACTAACTTCAGCGTAAAGAAGGCTTGAACTGTCTGAGTATATCAGCCTTCTTCAAACAAAATTATTGATGAAAAATGTTATGAATGTAGTCTGTTTTGGCTTCCTAACACACTTCTCTCATGCTTCCTTACCCTCTTTTAGACTGGTTTTCTGAGTGCATCGTAAGAGAACGCGCAGCAGGAATGATTTCTTTATTTTCCTTCTAAGGCACATTGGATTTCTGTCAAACCAATGTGTTCCAAGGTTAGCAATACTTTTTGAAATATATGAATTTACAGAGAGGAGTATTGATGTAGGACAACAAGCATGGCATCATTACCTTGACATCCAAACACAACCTTCTCTTCTGAAGGACACTTAGATTTAAAAAAAAAAATTGACTGAGAATTACTTGGTGAATAAAATGTTTTCAGTCCAAAAGGAAAACCCAAAGCAGACGCTGAATTCACAGAAGGACTGGTTCTGAACTAGGTTCTAATTTGAAGGTGAAGACTTTTCCTTAGACTTACATTTTGTGCCCTAGGTATGAAAGTCTTTGTCTTGCTCATTCAAGGACTAATGTGCACACCCTATGTGCCCATCTGGTTTGGTCACTGGAAATATGAGCAGTACATCAAAGGCAATTCCTGTCACCATATAACTGAGCACATCTGGTTTTTGGAGATACTAATCAAAGAACAAACTAATGCATAATTTGAAAAATGGTTTAATTGCTATGATGAAAAACAAACAAGATACAAACCAAGCATGATCAGGTGGTATTGTGAAATGATTCTGGATGGGGTGTCTGCTCTGTAATCAACTGGAGGGATCATTATGGAGACAGGAAATAGTATGATCAAGAGCCTTAAATGGGAATCAGCTGGTGCACATGACCATAAAGGATTGGGGGAAGGTACATATCCATCAGAAAACGTATGACTTCATTTTGGATTCTTTGTTCAGCAAGGAGAGAAGTCACTGTTTTTATTAGAGACGTTATATGACTTTTGGTCTAAGCTTCACTTGGTCACTGTATAGCTAGCAAAATGTAGAGAACTTACTAAACCTTGAAGGTTGTGAGCATGCAAGGAATAAAGGCACACCACACAAGGTCAGGCAAGAGGAAATGCTTCTAGGTATGGTGGGAAACACATGGATGTGCTGCATTTTACATTTTATTTTTTTAGTAGTTTTTCTACTGCAATTTTATACATGTACACTACTTGTTTGGATTCCTCTCCTCTTAACCTTCTCTTATGTCTTTCCTATTCTCACCAGCCCCTTCTTTTATCTATAAATCTCTTTCTTCTGTTTACTAATTTGGGTTTTTAATGTGCCAAAGGGGTGCATGTGTGATTACGAGTTTGGAACTGATCATTAGAGTCTAGTGAACTGACCAGTGGGCATACAGATAACAACTGTATTTCTCTGTCACAGAAGATGTTGGTTGTCAATACATAAGTAGTATACATTAGGGCCCAGTGAGTCTTTCCTCCCTGTAGCTGATGGTTAGAAGGGTTTGCTTTCCGTGGATCAGGCACAGTTAACATAACTGCTGTAACTTTGTGGTTGCCAGGGCTGTGTCATACTTAGAAGATGGCATTTCACAACTGCTCTCCCATCCTCTGGCTGCTGCATTCTTCCCACCCCCTCTTCTGCAGTGCTCCCCGAGTCTTGAGGGTGTGATGTGGATGTTTTATTTATGGATAAACCCCTCAACTGTCCTTTAATATCATTATCCTGTAAAGCAGTGTGTCTGCATTCACTTCATTTGCTACAAAGAGAGGCTTCTTTGTTTAAGTCTGAAAGTAGCCTTTGTATGTATCTATAAAAATAGATATTCACAGAGTGGGTTTGCTGCTATGTAAATTTCACTCAGCAGGGCCCGCTATTAGAGTCAAAGATCTCTTCATTCCTGAATTTTGGGAATATTAGGCATATTCGCTCTTACAGATGAAGCCCCAAATTCAATTAGGGAGCAGTTGGTTACCCTTATAATAGCCATGCCACCACAACAACAATGGGCACATCTTGCCTGTCAAGCTCTTATTGTAGTTAATGGAGTTTATGTCTCTGTGAGATGGTCAATGCCTTTTCTCCATAGCTGCCTGCAGAGCACCATTTGGCATCCTGAGACCTAGACAAAAGGTGTGTGGAGGGATCTTCTAGACCATTTCATCTATTTTTTTGCACCCAAACTACACAATGTTGATAGCGGTAATATGTTATCGCTATGTATAATAGGCAATCAAGAGGAGTGTGAGAAACCTGAAATATGTGGGAGACTTCTGGAGTTTCTCTGAACAATGGCTCCTACAGAGGTGCTCCGCATTTGATTCTGTGATTTTTGCTTCATGAGTCCATGTTATTATGGCCTACATTGTCTAGTCTTACAGGGTGTATGTCTTCAAACTATTTTCATGTTTTTAAGTGAGTAACTAGATAATGGGTTACCAAATGTTTTCGTTGTCTCTTTTATTTTGCTTGCTCACTTCCCATTTCCTCTCTTTCTCAACTTTCTCCTTGTTCAGATTTTTCTGTACCCCATTTACCACTCTCCATCCTCATTTGACTTGTGTGATACCGTCTCTCCTTCCGTAGCACGCTTACTTGTTTTAGGAGAATCAGAGACAATGTATAGATAGCTATGTTTTGCAGATGAGAGAGTGTAGTGTTGTGTCTAAAGGCAAAAGCTTTGAGATAAGAGTTCCCTCATTTTTATAATACTCCTAACATGTCCTAGCCATTCAAAACTTTGAAAGTCAACTCATCACCATCTGATGTCTGTTTCTTCTTTTCAAATGGGAATTTTAGTTTTCCTTATAGGGATTTTGGACTACATTAGGATAATTCAAGCAAGCTTTTTTCATCATGAAAGTTATAATAAATAATAAAGTCGCTAGTCGCATTTTACTTAGCTGCTATCATAATTTCATAGTTCGGAGAAGATGCTTCCAAGAACTGACCAACAATAATAGCCAAGGAGTCTCTCTAGTAACACGAATTTACCCTAAATAATCCAGGAGCTAAGAGCCCTTAACTTGAAGATGCCACTGCTTCAAACAAGATGTTCATTGTAAGTGTTTTTTTTTTTTTCAGATATGAGATCTCTGAGTCCCCAGCCTATTCAGCATTGGAGAAAGGTTGCTATCTTGGTTTGATTTCTGTTGCTGAGGCAAAATGCTCTGATAAAAAACAGCTTGTGGGGGAAGGTGATATCATCTTACACTTTCAAGTTAGTGTTTCACCCATAAATCAATGTTCTCAACCATATTATTTTTTTGTCAATTTAAAGATGTAATTAAGGAATTGTTGTGATTTTTTAAGGTACATGTTCTGATACTAAGAATGCAATGTAGTATATTCTGTTTGTGCTTGTTGATTTTCAGACCAAAAATTCAAAGAACTCATTTAAGCACCCTGATGATAAGAGAGCTCAGGGTTGATTCTCCAGGTTTCATGTCATGATATTTGTTTGAGAACAGCCCCCTTCCAAAACACACAGATTGGTTGTCTGTAAAACTGAAAACTCACATATGAAATGTTGCTTAAAATAAGACTTGACCTTGATCATGTCAGTCAAAACAACACAACAGCTGAGAGTTGCTCTCCAGGCCTCTTTGCTACTGAGGATCTATTGGCTATTACCTACTAAAGAATGGAGACTCATTTTTGAAGTTATAGCCATTGTTAGGTCACTCACGCTCCAGTGAATGGCCCCATACCCAGCTATGGGTATGTGGGCGCCACTAAGTGAATTTATAGGGTCTTGTAGACATAACAGGGATGCAACATTCATGAAATCTCAACAATATGACTGTGTAAATAGGACCTTCACAATAATCACATTAGTGGGTGTGCCAAACATGAATGGCACAAAATTTCATAAGGCCCCACCTGTACATGTAGAGCTAAAGGCAATCAACAAGTGCAGAGAAAGAGAATCGGTTTTCTTTGGGGTTGAGTCTTCTAATAGATTTTTCAATCCCACGTGGTTAATGAACAAATGTACAAAAAAGTAAAATTAAATGAACTCTGTAGATTTTATATATACATATAGTATACATATATGCACATGTGTGTACCTATGTACTTGTTTAATTATTCAATAATAACTAAGAAAGAATTAATGAACAAGTGAGGAAGTGGGTGGACATGGAAATAGTTGGAGGGGGAGGGGTGACAATGATATAAATACAGAATTTCATACAAATATATGAAATTCTCACAAATATTAAAATATAGCAGAGGACATGAATTCAGAAGGGGTACATGTTGGGTATGGGAAATATGGAGGAAGTTTGTGCAGGGAAACCAGGTGTGGATGTCATCATATTTTATTGTATGCATGTATGAATTATCAAAGAAAAGAATAGTATAAAACTTCTATTTGATGGCCCTTTGAGAATTGTGCTCAGAGCCAGTGTAATATTTTGGGTAGTTATAGTACTTAAGAAGACACTCAGTTAAATACTTGGGGAACCTTCTGAGGGGAAAACCTATATTTCTCACAGGCCAGTATTGGCTATTTTTGAACATCTCTTTATGTTTTCACTTGGTTAAGTCTATCACAGACATGCGTGAAGCTCTCCCTTGAGACATCTGAACAGAAGGACCATGTTCCAAATCAAGCAGCAATCTGCTACTGAGGTCTGGAAAGCACAGTGCCTCGGTGCTCCAGAGCAAGGGTTTGCAGCTCAGCGTTTAAAGTCATGTCTGGCCCATTGTTTGAAGCTGTGTTGTTTCATACAGTTAATGATTATCACGTACTGAACGCCTCTGGATTTGGGGTAGCTTACGCAAAGAGATATACAATATGAAAACCAAGTGAGGCAGTTTCGGTTACTAGTATCTTTAGAGAAAACCTGAAGTGCCGAGACAGCAAGTGCTCCAGAGATAAGTATACATAGGAAGAAGTGGACACTGAATGAAGCTTTGTTTGGTTCTATGCTCCCCTTAATAACATGACACAAATCTTTCCCCACGGGGCAGTGAGCAGGGAGTTCCATATATCTTCTATTGGGAAGATTAGAGGCTGACCTTTAAATATAAGACTGAAATCAAATTCATTGTTGTATGTGACTGATTTCATATAAGCTGTAACCTTTAACTTCAGAGTGGGAAGATGTATAAACAATTTTCCAAGAAACACCAGTCTTGGTTCCTTCCAGAAATTTACTTGGAAATAAAAAGAAAACACTGAAAAGCAGGCAGGGCTCATTTTTCTGGGTAGGGCACCGGAGCTTTCCGTAGCCGTTTTTCTTCTGACTCTCCTCAGAAGTATATCCTGTGGCAAAATGGAAGGATCTCAGTGAACCTTTATGTTCTAAGGACTTTCCCTTTGAAAGGATGGGAATGCAGACTGACAAAATTGCTCATTTTCAAATAAAAGTCAAGCGAATATTTTCTGTCAAATGCATGCAGAACGTCCTCTGCCCAGAAATCAACTAAATGCCTTCCTGAGAGCAGCAAAAGCAGGTGTGTTAGGACTTAGGAAGACCTGCCACACTGTAATATTCGGCACGGTCCAGGAAGAAGTAAAAACAAAAGTAATGATGGTTTCCAAAATAAGTCATTTTGTGATAACTGTGTGGGCCTCAGAGTCCTGGGCAGTCTTCCAACTGTATTGACCGAAGTATATAATGAGAAACATGCAAGAGAATCTCTGAGCCCATGAATCTCTCTCTTAGTAAATATCACTTCCATATCATCACCAACAGTCAGGTTTCCTGGGAACACAAGTATCCATCCCATTTTGTATGACCAAAATTCTCTTGTTAGGAGCACAAAAACAGTCAAAGTAACCTATGTTAAGCTCAACTTGATATTTTCTCCAGTCCTTGAATCTATATTGACTTCTTGTATCTAAGACAGGAAAGTATAAATGAGGTAACTAAAAGAAAAAAAAATACTGGTTTAGAAGAAGTGTTGAGCTTGGCATTATTAGTGCAATGCAAAGGAGAGTCCTATCTTTGCAGTTCAGGATTAATAGAGTGAACAGGTTAAATTGAGTTCTAGGGTCAGAGTTGTTGCTCATTCTTCTTCCTCCTCTTTCTCTTTATCTACCTCCACCTCTTATTCCTTCCTTTACTGTTTCTCTTCCTCTTCTCCCCTCTCTCTTTTAAAGAAAGTGAATTATTTTTATATTCCATCAAATAACCAATCTAGTTATTCTTTTGTTGGATAAGAAAATCATGTATGTGCAATGTGCTGATTCTTAAGTGACAGGGAAGTGCATAAATCTCTATCCTTATGGAAATCTGATAATCTAACTGAAGAAAGAACACACAGTGTAAAGAAAAAGTGTATCAGTGATGTAATTTCGAGTGACTGTCAGGATGATAGTTTAGGTATACAGGTAAGATTATAGAAAGTGTAAGTGTTGAAGAATAACTCCTACCAATGCTTTTCTAGTATCCAAGAATAAAGACAAAAGAAATAGTTTACTAGAGTGACTGAGTGTGGGCTCTGGTCTTTTCAAAATAATGAATGTTCAGAAAGTCGAGTGTGAGCTATATTATAACATGGCATTTATATTGATCAAGAGTTAGGATGAAAAAGTTGGAAGCCTGGAGTAGTGGCCCAGTCTTTTACTTCCAGCTTTTGGGAGATAAAGGCAGATAGAACTGTAGCAGCCAGGGCTACCCACTGAGAAAAAAAAAAAGGTAACTACTGGGGATGATGTGGTAAAGTGATTAAACTAATGGAGGCAGATGGATCTAATATAAATAGTTTTTTTCTGGAATGTTTTGCATATGGATAAAGCTGTAAGTCAATGACATTGAATGGTCTGAGTATAGAATCAACAGAATCAAAAGTAGAACAGGTTATGACAGCAAGTGTGAGCTATCTGAGTTGTGGAGGTTGATAACTATGACTTCAGTTATACAGAACAAGGGTTATTAACAAGAATTCAAAGAGGTGTTATAGACAGAGAGAAAGAAAGATATCAGTGGGTCTACAGCTTCAAGTAACAATTAGGAAAACGTCTCCATGGAGCTCCGTGGAATAAGAAAGGATCAGAATTCCTTGAAGGAAAAGACACATGTGCTGTACATTCACAGGTCTGGAAGATAGACAGACGGCTGTCACTATCTTATATGAAGCATAGAATTACCAAATATGAACCAAAGTAGGGCAAGAAAGCTCAAAGTCAAATGAGCATGTGTGTGTGTGTGTAGTAAGTAAAATGGCTGGACATATAACCTTTACATCTGTCTGTATCTTTCTACTTAATTGTAACAGTTACCTTATCATCCATGAAACACATCAACTGTTTGGGAACCATAAAAATGTCATATAAACCTACAACTTCCTTCCTGATATACTTCCTTTTAAAACACCATTAGTGTTGTCTTATACTCTCAATGAATCACTCTACTGTCTACTGACTTTTATCATGAATTCAATCTGAACTTCAATAAATAAATTTGGGTGTGGCAGCACACATCTACAATCCTAGTAGTCAGGATGTAGAGGTAGAAATATTTTGAATCTGTGTCCAATTTAGAGGCTAGGTAACTGAATTCAAGGTCAGCCTTATCTACCTAGTGAGATCCTGTCTCAAAAATTAAGGTCTGGGGACGTAACTCAGTGGTAGGTTGCTTGTGTAGCATGTACCAAACCTTTGTACAACCGTAGGAGGGGTTCCACTATAAGAAGCATTAATACACAGGAGTCATGAAATTTTCACAGCAAAATTTATGTTTGATCTTGTAAAATAAACAACAACAATACCCTAAGCAAATATTCCAGAGTCGGCACAAACAGAGCCCAAAGAAATTTTTTCATAGACACAGACTTTTTTAAACAGTAAAATACTTTATTTAACTTGATTGAATGAAGTCTAACTTTCACATCAGCTTCTGTTTTATGTGTAAAGTGCGATGGGAGAAGTTGAAAGGGACCTACAGAAATGATAATAAGAAATTCCCTATTATGTTCCTTATGCTGTGTGATAAGAGCTTGGTTTTTGAGCCAAATCATGTTCCCTGTAAATGTAAAAATTAAAACTTCTTCCCCTCTAAATACCAAAACCCACATCCTTTTTACAAACATGGAAGTCATTTGTATCAAATTGTCTTATTAAAATATGTTTGATTATTTGAATATTTGAATGTCATATTTTGTTTTCTGGAATGCATCAGAGTACCTGCTGTGCCTAATATCCTAATATCCTGCATACCACTTTAGAGTTTAGAAGGTATTACATCAATATGCATTAATAGAAATACTTGGCTCTCTCTCCCTCTGTCTCTCTGTCTCTCTGTCTCTGTCTCTCTCTCTCTCTCTCTCTCTCTCTCTCACACACACACACACACACACACATACACACACACACACGCACACACACACGACACACATGACACACAGAAACATACACACATGCACACACAAGTTTAGAAACATCTCTCATGACTTTTCTAGGATATTCTAGGTAATGTCTTTCATGTTCCCATGATCCAGTTCTCATAATTGCTAAAACAACACAGTCATTCACTTTTGGATGCAGTTACCAGCACCTCAAGTCACAGTACACAAAAGTGGAGCTCAAATTGGGTCATGTTCTCCAGTTCTGTCTTCATGTGAAACTACTGCCTTGGTGTTCACCACACCATTCTATGCATTAACATAGAGTAAGGAGGGGGCCCAAAATTTCCCATCCAGTCATATTTGGAGTCTTGGTCTAAGAAGAGGTGACTAAGAAATTCACAGAGCTGCATCTCTTAAGTTTGGAGTTAAAGCTTCTGGTGGCCTACCCTGCTGTGAAGTGATTGCAGCCCAGTATGCCCACAAGAGAAATCTCACTTGGAAGATGAGCTAATAAGTAAGATTTAGCAAACAGAAAGCAAAAACAAATACCATGAAATCTTCCCTTGAGGTAACAGCAATTATAAGAATAGTAATTGCATCAACTGAAGTGACTTATAAGAACAAATTACCTATAGATTTTGTTGTAATAGCTTTACACATATTTCTCATTGCTGTTCTAACGACCTTATTTTTAAAGGTACCATAATTCTTGCCCACTTGTGGTTGAGGAACCTGAGAGAATAGATTAAGGAAGCTATGTGCTCAAGAGCAAAAGGATAAAGTAGATGAGACCAGAAATAGAACTTAAGACATCCACATCAAGTTCTTTTTCACTGTACAAGCTCTTAACCTTTAAAATTTAGTTTATGTAGAATTAACAGTCTTAAATATCATATATATATATATATGTTATATTATATGTGTGATTATAATAGACATTGATCCATTGACAGTTCAGGAAATAGAAAGTATGAAATAAAAGTATTTTTGGATGAATAACCCAGACTGTCACCATTACTGTTCTAGCAACAAGAAAAATGACATGAAAAAGAAGTCAAGAGTAAAAGAAACAAGAGTAATAGCAAGAACTATGACTATCCATTGATAAATACAAGTGAGTAATGGTTCTTAGAAGACCATAGTAGTAGTTCAAAGGCTGTGTCTTTAAAAACAAGTTGTACTGGGTTGCCTTGTTGAGCTTTGATACCAGGGACGGGGAGCTTAGTCCTACATCAGCTTGATATGCTGTGCTTTGTTGACACCCATGGAAGGCTTGCCCCTTTCTGAACAGAAACAGAGGAGGAGTTTTGTGGGGGGAGGGACAGAGGGAGATGGGGGAGGGGATCGGAAGAGAGGAGGGAGGGGAAACTGTGGTTGGTATATAAAATAAATGAACAGATTTAATTTAAAAAGGTACAAAAAAGCTTTAATCCAAATTGATAACCAATATCAGGAAGAAACACAAACAATGGGAAAACTGGAAGACCTTGCCACATTAATGAAGGAATATATGATACAGATCAGTTTCAGATTCTTATAAAATATAGGTTTATATTTAATTTGCAAGTAAGGTGTGTGTAGCTTCAAAATAAGCATATATGTCTATCTGCTCCTAAATATGTAACCAAAAATAATAAAGGAGTTGGTTCACTCTTCCAGAAATTGTTGCAAATGTTATGTGAAATGGTACTAGTGGTTACCAGTTAATGCCTTTGACAAGTAGCAGCTGTTGTTATTGAAGCAATGACTCTTGTTTTGGTTTTGAGACAGGATTTCATTATTTCATTATGAATATCTGACTGTCCTGGAATTCACTATGTCGACCAGGCTAGCCTTGAACTCTCAGGGATCTGCTTAACCCTGTCTCTAAGTGTTACGACTAAAGTCATGCACAAGCACAGCAGATATTAGAATAGTTAATAATTCTCCTACAAGTACACATAGGGGTTAGGAAAAGCAGAGAAGGAAATCAGAAAGTTCAAGTGCAGACAAATTTCAAGAAGTGTAATGGAATGTATTTGACAATACCTCTACGTTAACCAAGTTTAGTCAATGTTGGTTTAAAATAACATCGTCAAATGATGAAATCTTTAGATGTTTGTCTGCTGTAGGTGAGGTTGAGTATGGAAAGCATTGTAGGGTTGACTATTACTTTGATCTACACATGGCATTTGTTAGAACATCTATCATGTCTTGTGAGTACTCTATGAGATGGCAATTTTCTTTCTTTCTTTCTTCCTTCCTTCCTTTCTTTCTTTCTTTCTTTCTTTCTTTCTTCTCTCTTTCTTTCTTTCTTTCTCTTTTTTTCAAGACATGGCTTCTCTGTGTAGCTCTGGCAGTTCTGGGAACTCTATTTGTAGGCCAGTCTGGCTTCGAACTCACAGAAATCTGCCTGCCTCTGCCTCCCAAGTGCTGGGATTAAAGTCATGGGCCACCAACGCCCAGCAAGATAAAAAATTTTTAATATTAATGTCATTTTATCAGAAATATTTTCCACCATCCAAACATAACATTTTATATCCTGCTTCAGTTAGTATGATCCTGAATACTTTCAGAAATAGCTATTTTTTTAATCTAAGGGAGTCTGGAGGAAATAAAATTTACATAGTAAAAGTAGCTTTTGAAGAAATTTTGCTGAAATGTTTCCCTTAGATAGATGAGCAATACATTTAAATACAAAAAAATGCTTGAGCATTCTCTACCTAACAGAGTCTCTACCTAAATGATATTGCCAGTGTATGATGCTGGTGTCTTTCATTGTGGGTAGCTTTGCTGAAAGCATACTATCTCTATCTCTGTCTCTATCTCTATCTCTATCTCTATCTCTATCTCTATCTATATCTGTCACTTTTAGTCAGAACTTGGTTCTTAAGTATAATAGAATTCAGAAAGACTTTTTTCCAAATCTTACAACATGGGAGAACAAGGCATTTGTTCAGAGCAGCAGAGGTGCTACTGCCCAGTCTTGGGATGTTTCTGTACAAAGCAGAAGCTATTGGACTATCAGAGGGATGTCTCTCATGCTGCCAGTTAATGGATGGACCAGAACGCTAGAAACCAAAGGTTTCACTCTGTTGTCAAAAGTAATTTTCATTTTTAATGATCTTGTCATAATAGCACATAGTACAGTAAATTACATGTAATGGTCTCTTGGCAATACTGATAAGTGGATGGAAAAGCTTCATTTCTATTTCTACTGGGTGTAATGGTATAGAAACAATAAGATGACTAACAACAGCAGAAACTCAAGGTTGTTGAATGTTTACTGTTGCACTAGGTTACATACTAGGTGTTTTGCATCAAATTTCATTACCTCTTAAAATTTGTTAGGAAATATGCGTTGTTTTAAACTTTCACGTGCTGGAAAGGAGAACAAAGGTCAGAGAAAGCCTGAGAATGTTGCCTGAGGACATCTTGCTGGTAAGTGATGCCATCAGGTCTACTATGTGTCCACTTGATGATGACTAAGGTAGACTTCTAGGTCTTGAGAACAGGCACACTGCAATGAATGTAGGTATCTGACAGCCCCAAGTGTTCTAATTATAATGCCTAAAATCTGACCCCATATGTTAGTTGATTTGACCTGTTTCAGGTCCACAGCATTGTAACATCAAGTTTGTTGTTTTGTGACTTCTGTGTCTATATTTGGAAGGAAAAGAAAGTATACATTAAAGTAGGTTCCCCATAATGTGAAATCTAGGAAGAAAAGAAGAAGGGACTAGAAGCAAGCAACAAGTATAAAAGACACAACCTTGGGACCAGTTTACTCTGTTGTGGGCATCATATTTAGCATTTCCAGAACCTATTAAAATAGTGCCATGAGCTACGCAAAAACCTTCAGCATATGAGACTGTGGATAACAATTCATATTCCATCCAAATATCTTGGCATGCGCCAGGTGTCCATCAGCGACTCTGGTTAATCACACACTGACTTGCCCTCAATATCTAAACTTTAACTTGAATCTGTCATCTTATTGTTATTGGTAAACTCAAAAGCCCCAGTAGAGGTAGAGTGGTTCAGAGTCTAGGATTACTGGACTTTAGTATGAATATTTTATTTCTCTAGTAAAGTCAGGAAATGAGAACAGTTAGGTAGTAGAGTCAGGGCACAGATTATTGATCATGTGAGTCGGTCTTCCAAATACATATTTGTAGTTATGAGAAGCAGAAGTCATAGAGAGATATGATAGAAATTACCTTATTTCAGAGACATCTTGTTTAACAGGGCATTGCTTGCCTTCTTTAGAATAAATCATATATAGCAATGGTTTTGGTAATTATTATATTTTTTTCTCAACAAGATGTTGTAAAGAAATAAATCATTATTTTCTAATAAAAGTAAATGTCATTTGAGTTGGAACTATTCCCTATAGCCTCACTGATCCCCAGCTGGTCGTACTGTCCTAAGCAATTACAGGTATTCTGGAATGTGGTGCTTAGCTAGAGGGGGCAGATCACTGTGTTTGGGGATGTATTGTTCCTCCGCTTGCTGCTCAGGACCTGAATGGAGACAAGAATGTCTCCAGAGGCCATATTCATGACGTTTCAGATGGGAAGGATGCTACGCTTAGTTACACAAGGGTCCATTTATATTAAACTCTGGCAAGGAATTTGCTTACACGTTGTTCTTTCTGAAAATGCAAGTGCAAATTGAATTTAAAAGACTCACCAGAGTCCAGAGATTGCCTAATATTTTGGGAGATGAAATTTCAAGGCAACATAGAACTCAGATTACGGTGTAGTTATTTCTGGCTGCTTTTAACCAGATTCTCAGTGAGACTAATAAATAAAAAGCAGAGGTAGAGGATGACAGAAAAAAGTGGAGGGGTGTAGGCAGAGACTGCTCGTTCATTTCCTGGCTGCTCAGATCCGAATAATAAAACAGGGACTATATTAATTACAACACTGTTTGGCCAGTAGTTTATGCATAACTAACTCTTACATCTTAAATTAACCCATTTCTATTAATCTGTGAATCACCACGAGGCTGCGGCCTACCAGTAAGGTTCTGGCTGGCAGCTGGTGTCTTTCTCCTACAGCTACATGATGTCTCTCTGACTCTGCCTATTTTCTCTCTATATCTCTGTTCAGATTTCCTGCCTGGCTTTCCTCTACTAAGCCACTGGCCAGAACAGCTTCTTTAATAACTAATGGTAACAAAACATATTCATAGCATACAGAGGGAAGTCCACATCAGAGAGGGGGATAGAAAGATGATTCATCAGTTAAGAATACTCATTTCTTTTGCAGAGGATATGGGTTCAGTTCTAAGTGTCCATGAGGTGTTTTAAAACTGTCTAAACTCTAGTTCCAGAGGATTCCAAAGCCCTCTCTAGCCTCCACAGCTATAGCATGAACAGCTGCACAAACATACATGCAGGCAAAAATATCCATACACATAAAATAAAGATGAATAAACCTTTACAATATTTTAAGATACAAAAATTGTATCATTCTGCTGGAAAAGAAGTATGTTCAATGTTGAAAAAAAAAACGTAATTGTTAAAGCACCTTCTTCCATCGGTTACCGGATGTAGGTTCTATTACAATTAGGGTACTCACTAATCTGATTATAGGGGAAGGCCAGTTCAGGCAACCTCTCCATTACTTCTAGGAGTCTTAGCTGGGGTCATCTTTATGGATTCCTGAGAATTCCCTAGCACCTGGTTTCTCCCTAACCTCAGAATGTCTCCCTCTATCAAGATATCTCTTTCATTGCTCTCCCTCTCTGTCCTTCCCCCAACTAAGCTATCCCAGGTTTTCATCTTCCCATCCTCCACCCACTCCCAACTACTCCGCTCCCCAGTTACATTCTGTAACTGATGGAAGCAAACCCAGAGATCCACAGTCAAGCACTGGGCAGAGTTCCTGGAGCTTAGTTGAAGAGAGGGAGGAGGGATCATATGAGCAAGAGGGGCTATCAAGATTATGATTAGGAAAACCACAGACACAGCTGACCTGAGTTAGTGGGAGCTCATGGACTCTGGACTGACAGCTCGGGATTTTGCTGGTCCGACAGATTGGACCAACCTAAGCCTCTGAATGTAGGTGAGAGTTATGTGGTGATATGAGATTTTCCTCTGTATGCTAGGATTACCATTAATGAATAAAGAACCTTCTTTGGACCTATAGCAGGGACAAACTTAGCTAGGCGGGGAAACCTAACGGAATGCTGGGAGAAAGGAGTCAGAGTCAAAGAGAAGTCATGTAGCCCCACTGGAGACAGACGCCAGAACGTTAGCAGGTAAGTCACAGCCGCATGGTGATAAAAACTAATGAATAGAATGGGTTAAATTAATATGTAAGAGCTAGACAATAAAAAGTTAGAGCTAATGGGCCAAGCATTGATTTAATTAATGCAGTGTCTGTGTGGTTATTTTGGGGCTAAGCAGCTGGGGACAAACAAGTGACCTGCTGCTACAATGCGGCTTGATCTGTTGGGGAGAGTTGCTGGCAGTAGGACCAGGACCTAACCTAGGTGTATGAAATGGCTTTTCAGAGCCCATTCCCTATGGTGGGATACCTTGCTCAGCCCTGATACGGGGGGGGGGGAGTTCTTGGTCCTGCCTCAACTTGGTATACCAGACTTTGTTGACTCCCCAAGGGAGGTCTTACCTCCTCTGAGGAGTGGATGAGGGATGGGATCCGGGAGGAGGGAGGGTGGGAGAAGGGTTGGAGTGGGAACTATCACTAGTACATAAAATTTAAAAATTAAAAAAATTTAAGTAAAAAGAGTTAAAAACAGATACCTTAAAAAAAAGTAAAGCGTTTTGCACTAGGTTGATAGGAAAAAGTCTCAAAGTCACTTCAGGAATAGGTAGTTTCCACACTTTTCAGGTCCCAGAGTTTATAATAATAAATCTACTTGAAAGATTTTTCACTTGATTGAAGAGTACATGATTACATATGGCCATATAGGGAAGTAGTCAGGTTGAAAAGTGTCTACATTTGGAAATTGTTGCAGCCATGGTCTAATGGTACCCAGTTTTGCTGCAAGAACTTGATATCATCCTCTTGGGTCTGATTGTGTAGGCATTTAGTTGTGAAGGAGGATGTGGTGGTTTCAATAAAATGGCCCCCATAGGCCCACAGGAAGTGGCACTCTTGTGAGGTATGGCCTTGTCGGAAAGGGTATGGTATTGTTGGAGGAAGTGTGACACTAGAGGTGGGCTTTGAGGTTTCAGATGCTCAAACCTGGCCCAGTGTTTCACAGTCTTTTCTTTATACTTTGCTTCCAGATGTAAAACTCTCAGCTCCTTCTCTAGCACCACAGGTGTCTATGTACCACCATGATATCCATGACCAAACCTCTGAACTGTTAAATGCTTTCCTTCATAAGAGTTGCCATGGTCATGGTGTCCTTTCACAGCAAAAAACCCCCTAAGACAAAGGGATGTTTATTTTTTTATAAAGTTTATTTTTTATTTTATGTATGTGAATGATTTACCTGCTTATATTTTTGTGCACCATACAAAGTCTGGTGTGTATCGAGACCAGAAGAGGTAGTTTAATCCCTTGGAACTAGAGTTACAGATGGCTGTGAGCCACTATTTGGGTGTTGGGAATTGAACCCATGTTTTCTGAAAGAATAACAAGTGCTCTTAATCGCTGAGCCATCTCTTCAGTACCAAGAAGGAGTTTTCAGGAAGGCCCATGAAACCACAGAATGTGTAGCAGTTCTGGATTCCCAGTGGCCAAGAGAAGGTGCTAGATGAACTTCTGAACTATTAGAGTGAGTCATAAGCTACACTACAGAACGCAGGACGCTGGAGGATAAAAACATGGAGTGTCTGATAAAAATTGCAGATAACAAATAGATCCAACCTAAGAGATAAGCTATGCAGACTGAAATAGCAAAAGAGGTAGGAGTGGGGCTCACCAAAACTGTGGGAGCAACCAGAACACCGTCACATGCATCAGAAACTGATGCAGGATTATCCTCTGTAAGCTGTGAATACCATTGGTTAATAAAGAAACTGTCTTGAGCCTGTGATAGAGTAGAATAGAGCTAGGTGGGGGAAACTAGACTGAATGCTGGGAGAAAGAAGGAGGAGTTAGAGAGAAGCCATGGAGCCGCTGCTGGAGACAGATGTGTTGAAACTTTGCTGGTAGGCCATGACCTCGAGGTGATGCACAGGTTAATGGAGATGGGTTAAATTAAGATGTAAGAGTTAGCAAATAAGAAGCTAGAGCTAATGGGCCAAGCAGTGATTTAAAGAATATGGTTTCTGTGTGATTATTTTGGGAGTCTGGTTGGCTGTGAAACGCAGAAGCAGCCTCCTTACAACAAGAAGCTAGACAAACAATTATGGAATTTCATGTCTGTCCTGCTGCTTTTATTCTTACTCTGGCCACTTCCTCCCTTTCTATGATCTAGTTTTTGTTTTTGGAAAGAGAATGTTTAATCTCTGCCAATAAATAATGGATGCTTGAAACTTGTCTTTTGATTTGTCACGGGTCATAGGTCCTAAACCTCTGGAGTTAGACTTTTAAGCAATATTGGAGCTGCAGAGGCGGTAGACTTCTGAAGTTGTTCTATATGTGTTTTGCAGCACAAAAGACATGTTCCTTTGTGGACCAGGGACAGAACATTAGGTTTTAAATCTGCTGTGTTCTCCTCAGGTGCATGCTTTGGACAATGAATGGATCCCCCAAATAATAGAACATTTTTTGGGAGACTGTGGAAACACTGAGATGAGGGATGAAACTTTGAGAGATGGGCCATGGTAGATAGCTTGAGGGTTTATTATTTCTGGTCATTTCTCTTATTTCTCAGTATTCTCTCCACCTTGAGATGAATTGCTCTGCTCTGCATTCCACACGCTCTCTGTCCTGATGGGCAAAAACTTTCGAAACCATGAGCCAAAATATAACTATCCTCCATTAAGGTATATTTGCTAGGCCTTCTGGTCATAACAATGTGAAAGTAATACGGTGAATGACTTAAGTATGGCTGGTTATTCTTAGAGTCAGGAAGGAGCCACATGTTGAATACCACAGATAATAAAGATGGAGATAAAGGCAGAACATGGAAGGAGAACCTGGGACAAAGTATCTCGTTAGATTGCATTTTCTCCACATTCAACCATAAATGCTGTGCTCAACCATGACTCCCAATTTCCTTAAGCTTCTTAGAGGAAATGAAATCTCTGGGCATCTCATTTGACAAGCATAGCTCTAGATAAAAGAGAAAGAGGAGGCTAATCTTTAAAGGCTTTCTTATCTTTCTCTAAAAAATGGCATTCTTCACTGCCCTCTTTATACAGGGTGAATAAAGATGACTTTGTATTTTAGGCACATACAGCTTTTTCTCTGGCACAGAATTATCCAGTGACACAAAAGATTAAAGCACATAATGCTTGAAAATAACGAGCAATAGCAGAGCTTCCTGTGCCAGCACAATGGCTGCATTCTCCTCTGGACCCAATAATCTAATGACAAAAAACCCAGAGCATAGGAGAGAAGAAAATTCCTCTTCCTTGTCTAGTTTGAACAAAACTGGATGAAGCAGCAGATATCATCAGAAGTGATCCAGGCGATTCTCTACAACCACGAAAGAACCTTCTAGTTAATCAAGAGTCGTCAAACCTCCACAGGAAGTGGACCCACGTATTAAAGAATAGACATGTAACCCATACGGCAAATTCTAAGAAGAGGTACTGCCACCATTGAGTATTCACCAGAGAACAGGCAATTTGTTATTAATTTTAAATACACGTTTCTCATTTAATGCTCTCAAAAAGTATGCATTGTTGGTTGAATCCCAATCTTATTGAAGAAGTTGTGGCATAAACAGATTGAAATGTCCAAGGTTATATAGCTGACAGAATATTAAGAGTTATATCCAAAGACTGTCTGTCTCGAAGTTCTTGATTTTCATTTCTGGGCTTCTTTCCCCTTACTCTATTGCAATATAGACTTGTAATGCAACTTAAAATCTGTTTAATTAGCCTCATATTCAGGGCCAAAATTCCTAAGTTCTGTTTTAAAAGGTCTATTGATGTTGGGCTGGTGTGAGAAGGGTACAAGATAAAAATTCAATGAATAAAACTTTGTTCTGACTTCATATGTAATACTTCTTAAAAGATCATAGACATGGATGTATCAAGCCTGTTTTTTTTAACTGATTTTTATTGAGCTTTACATTTTTCTCCACTCCCCTCCCTACCTCTCCCCTCCCTGCTTCAACCCTCCCCCAAGGTCCTCATTCTCCCAATTTACTCAGGAGATCTTGTCTTTTTCTACTTCCCATGTTTTAGAACTCAGGAAACTGTCTCAAGGAGGTGGAGTAACTCAAGACCTGCTGTTCGGTGATAAAACTGGTCCATCTGACTTCAAAGATTAAATTTCCCTTTCTTCCTTTCCATCCACGTACTTATCTCTAGAGAGTCACTTCAACAACGCATTGGTTCTTTATTTAAAACTTATACAGCAGAAGACTTGGGAGTGGACCCTTTTCTCATTATACCTCTTCGAATAAACAAATGGAACTGACATGAAATCTCTCCATGCTGAGCCTCAATGCAGAGTAGATCTATGACTTCTTTGAAGTAACAGACTTTCAATATTTCAGGTGTGTTATGTGTCTCCACTTTCTAGCTTCCCCATTTCCTTCTGGATTTCACCTCTGTTTTAATGAAATATTTAGAGCCACAGCTATCCTAGACTTCATGGGATACGTCTGAAATACCAGTCAAGTTTAAAGCCAGCCTGGACTACCTAGTGAGACTATTTTTCATATATATATATATATATATATATATATATATATATATATATATATATATATATTCTGCAAAGAAATAGATAGAGCCGGATTTATAGCTTGGTGGTTAAGAATTCTTGTTGCTCTTAAAGAGGATTAGCTTCCACGCCTCCATTGATGGTGGGAGTGCAAACTTGTATAGCCACTTTGGAAATCAATATGACAATTTCTCAAAAAGGAAGGAAACAATCTACCTCTAGATCCAGCAATACCGTTGTCGGGTATACCGAGAGGATGCTCAATTTTACCACAAGGACATGTGCTCAACTATGCTCATAGCAGATTATTCATACATAGCCAGAACCTGGAAACAACCTAAATGCCCCTCAACTGAAGAATGAATAAAGAAAATGTTGTACATTTACACAATGGAGTAATAAAGTGGTAATAAATAAATAAATAAATAATGGCATCTTGAAATTTGCAGGCAAATGGATGAATCTAGGAAAAAACATATTGAGTGAGGTAATCCAGACGCAGAAAGACAAGTATAATATGTGCTTATTTATTAGTGGCTTTTAGAGATAAAGCAAAGAAAAATCAGTCTACAACTCCAGAGAACCTAGACAACAAAGAGAACCCTAAGAGAGGCATACATGGAAGTACATAGGAAGGAGAAAAAGACAAGATTTTCTGAGTAAATTGGGAGCATGGGCATTACAGAAGAGAGTAGAAAGAGAGAGGGGAGGAAGGGAGGGAAGCGGAGAAAAATGTATAGCTTAATAAAAATAATAATAAAAAAAGAGGACCAAGTTCAGTTCCTTGAGCCTACCTTGTGGTTCACAAACATCCATAACTGCAATTCCAACCCCCTCTTCTGACTGCTTTGGGCACCATGCACTCATGCAGTACAAATGCATGTAAGCAAGAAATAGACTCATATAATAATATATGAATGTATTATCTGAAGACAATGTCTGGCTGTAGAAGGAGGCTGCTTGTTTCCCGACTGCCCTCACTCAAAATAATCACTCAGAAACTATATTATTTAAATAACTGCTTGGCCAATCACTTAAGCATATCGCTGGGTAGCTTTTACATTTAGTATTAACCCATTTTTATTATTTTATATTTTACCATGAGGCTCGTGACCTACTGGCAATGTTCCAGCTAGCAGCTCGTGTCTTTCCCCTTTGGTAGTTACATGACATCCCCGACTCTGCCTGTTCTCTCTCTGTATATCTCATTTTAGCCTGGATATGTTCTGTTAAGCCATTGACCAAAAGTAGATTTTTATTTATTAGCCAAGAAAAGTAACATCTATACAGAAGAACATCCCACACCAAATGTTTCATAGAATCTATGAGAAAAAATAATCAGCAAGGAGGACCCCTACTTATATTTTTTGATAGGCCCAGTGTTATTTAGGACCAATGCTAGAAACCACAACTGCTCTGACATCATGGTAATGTCACGCCCTTTGCATTTTGTGATCATTTTTCCTATCTTCTGTCTGGCTTATAGTGCTTCCACTCCTTCTCCCATGATGCTCTCTGTACCTTAGATTGAGACGGTGTAAATGTCCTGTTTAGGGCTAAGCATTCAACTTTCAGGCCCAGTAAAAGCGATGGGTCACAAAACAAAACTAGAAGACACACACAATGTGAGTTAGAGACCTGATGGGAGGGGAATGGGATAACTGGGGTGGGAGGGAAATAAGAGAGGGTGAGATTAAACAGAACACCCTGTATAAGATTGCCAAAGAACAAAGTCAATAAATCAAAGCATCTTTAAACTCAAGGGATTATAGTGGCATCTCATCTGTGGCCACAAAGGTTGAAAAGCTAAGTCTCAGAGTTTTGTAGTTTTTGCTCAACAGGAGCAAGCCTCCCAGTTCTATGCCAACCAAACCATATCCTTTCATTTCTTACTACATTGTCAATGACATCCTTCATTATCTTACCCAAGTCTGAGAAAACAGTCTGAATGGGAATTGATCTGCTAGGAATGCTGCATTTCTATCAGCACTATGTGTGGTCACTCAGGCCATTGTTAGAGATTGTTTGCTTTTGATTTCTGGATGGCTTTGTTTCAGATATGCTATTGTAAGTAAGTTATCTAAATTGCTAGTGGTTTACCCATTTTAAAAAGGGGAAATGGGACTACTTTTTTCTTTTTTATTGATTTTATTGAGCTTTACATTTTTCTCTTCTCCTCTCCTTTCCTCTCCCCCCCCCACCTTCTACCCTCTCCCATGATCCCCATGCTCCCAATTTACTCAGGAGATCTTGTCTTTTTCTACTTCCCTTGTATATTAGATCAATGTATATCTCTCTTAGGGTCCTCATTGTTGTCTAGGTTCTCTGGGATTGTGATTTTTAGGCTGGTTTTCTTTGCTTTATGCTTAAAAACCACTTATGAGTGAGTACATATGATAAGTGTCTTTCTGTGTCTGGGTTACTTCACTCAATATGATATTTTCTAGCTCCATCAATTTACCTGCAAATTTCAAGATGTCATTACTTCTTCTGCTGTGTAGTACTCCATTGTGTAAATGTATCACATTTTCCTTATCCATTCTTCAGTTGGGGGCATTTAGGTTGTTTCCAGGTTCTGGCTATGACAAACAATGCTTCTATGAACATGGTTGAGCACATGTCCTTAGGTATGATGGAGCATCCTTTGTGTATATACCCAAAAGTGGTATTGCTGGGTCTTGAGGAAGGTTGTTTCTTAATTTTCTGAGAAATCACCATACTGATATCCAAAGGTGCTGTACCAGCTTGCACTCCCACCAGCAATGGAGGAGTTTTCCCTTTACCCCACAACCTTTCCAGAATAAATTGTCATCAGTGTTTTTGATCTTGGCCTTTTTTACAGGTATAAGATGGAATCTCAGAGTTGTTTTGATTACGATGGAACTTCTACAACTCATAAACAATTTCAGCAATGTAGCAGGATACAAGATTAACTCAAAAAAATCAGTAGCCCTCCTTTACGCAGATGAAAAATGGTCTGAGAAAGAAATCAGAATAACATCACCCTTCACAATAGCCACAAATAGCATAAAGTATCTCAGATTAACTCTAACCAATCAAGTGGAAGACTTACATAACAAGAAATTTAAATCTTTGAAGAAAGAAATCGAAGAAGATACCAGAAAGTGGAAAGAGTTTTCATGCCCTTGGGTAGGTAGAATTAATGTAGTAAAGATGACAATCTTACCAAAAGCAAGCTATAGAGTCAATACAACGTCGATCAAAATCCCAGCAAAGTTCTTCACACACCTCGAAAGAATGGTACTCAACTTCATATGGAAAAGCAAAAAACCCAGGATAGCCAAAACAATCCCGTACAATAAAAGAACTTCTGTAGGGACTACTTTTCTTAATGAGTTATTGTGCTAATTAAATACTGCCACCATTCAGACTTCTGTATGCTTGTGTCTGGAGACTTTGCCTTCCCTCCTGCTTTGATGAACAAGCTTTGTTAGCTCCTGGCTCAGATTCAGCCACCATTTTTTTGTAGCTGATATGATACCTTCTCACTTTCTCAAGACATTGCCTCAGGATTTCTTCCCTCTCCCAGGCCACCGAATTTTCCTTCTCTGCCATACCTTTTCACCAGATCAATATATTTGCTGTTGACGGTGCCACTCATCCATCTCTACTCTGGTTCATAGTTGCATGGCCATTGCACCCAGTCCCAGCATATGTAAGAGTCGCCATAACCTTTACACTACTAAATTTGATGGTCAGCTTGATCAGTATTTAAGTAACTTGACACATTTGCCAGACCTCAAACAGTTGCTTAGCTCTCTGACACACTTCCTTTACTCAGTTTCCAGGACACGATGCTCCTCTGGCCTCCTTCCTGCATTAGGTAATGGTTGCTTCTGAATTTCTTTTGTTCCTCTGACTTGGTCATTCTAGGTTTTAGGTGCTTTCTTTGTTGCCTTGCTCTTGGACTTCATCTCCATTCTATCTCTTCTCACCCTTTTCGTTAGCTCCCCCAAATCCTATACTTTTATTGTCTGTCTAAGAACAGCCAACAATACACTTACTCATAGTTTGAACACAGTTCATGAGACAAATACAGCAGCCACTGAGATTTTAGGATGCTTACATAGAAAAACTGAAGGAACAAACACTGAGGAAAATACTTCTTGGGAGAAGCTAAGGAGCTCTGTTTGGGGGTGGGGGTGGGGATACAGTTTTTAAAATGTCTGTAGGCATTCACGTAGAGACGTTGACCAGCAGCTGCATGCAGGATGCTCAAAACAGAGATCTGGATTTGGATGCATCTGCCCTCTTTAAAATATGCCTTACAGGGTAATTATTTGCCATTATTATACCTTTTTTCCTTTTTCAAAAGCACTGAAAAGAAGCAAGTCACTTCTTTGCAATTATATGGAAATGGGCTAGTCAGTTCTTTCAGCTCCAGTTCATTGCAGTTTTAGTAGATTCTGGATAATGGGTTGCATCCTATCTTTATTAAAAATAACAAAAGAAAAGATGTAGGAGAGGAAAACCATGACTTTTTCCTGGGAGGTGTGGAGAAGCAGTTCTTCCTAGTCCAGACTCAGTGCCTGCTGAGCTGTTTGTTCTTCGGTGTAACTGTCTGTGTTCTGGAGGACCAGCACACTTTATTTGAACACAGCATTCCATGTTCCCAATTAGAGACCAAAAAGAGAAAGTTACACTGGAAAACATTTTTATCCTCTCCGAATATGATTTAGGCTTAAATCCTCTGGAGAACCAAGGTGCTCCTTCCAATAAATGTGGTTCTGATTTCCCCATTACTTCTTTTACATGTAGCAAGACAATATTCGGTACTGTAAAGACCCCCACTGACTGACCAGAATACCTGGGTTGACTTGCAAAAGTGAGTCAGCTCAAACTCTCGCCTGAAAGGATTTTTAATTGCATTTTCACAGCACATTGCCTTCCAGAGGTCCTTTGTGGCATCTCTGTTTTTAGGCTAACATAAATTTCTGCTTCCATAATGGTTGAAATAATCCACAAGAATTCTACTGGTGAAAAAAATAAAGCCTCCACATCTGGACATTGTAATACTTGATGTTACATTATGTTGTATTACAAGACTTTAAAGTATTGAATACCAGGTATAATATTATATCTAATATAAAATCTACAATGGAATTTTATATTTGAGAAACAAACACCCTATGACTTGCATTTGATATACAAAAATAGAAGGTAAATTACAATGCTCGGGTTATCATTTCACAATCTGAGACCTACAGCATGGCATGGCATGGAGCCTAGTTTTAACTTGGTGACTCAATAGGTTTGCAAAGAGAAATTAAGTTCTTATTTTAATGCTGAATATGTGAATAGCATATGCTTGTTATAAGCATAATGCACACCACATGTCTTATATGATAAACTAAGGGTCCCTTTGATCCTTACTATATGCTAATGGATATGATTTTTTGCTGCCATTAATCTGTTTATCCTTAATGTACCCATAAAGCTGTTATCTCAAGTCTACAAATGAAAAATGATTATTGTAAACAAAGCATTTTAATTTTTAACTAATTCAACATCTGCGTAGAGATAATGTCTTTTGAAATACAAAGATAATAAAATTACATTAAAATATTTGTATGTATTCATACATACACATATGCAAGTAAAATGTGTTGATATTTATAGATGGTATGTAGTTAGGACCGAAAGGATGGAAATTTGTAGACGGCCTTCATGGAAAAGTTAAGGTTTGGGAGAAAATTGTTTTAAAGATTTCACACACGAGGGGCTGGAAAGATATCTCAGAAGTTAGGAGTGTGTGTTGTTTATCAGATGACTTGAGGGTCAGTTCTCAGCCCCCATGTCTGGCAGCTCAGGTCCAGTGACCCCACAGCTCTGACCATTGTAGGCTCCTGCACACTTATGTGTACACACAGACAGACAGACAGACAGACACATGTGTACACACACACACACCACACAGACATACACAGACAGACAGACAGACAGACACATGTGTACACACACACACACACACACACACACACACTAAAAATAAATAAACATTCTGAAAGAAAGGTTTCAGTACATGGTTAGAGACCCTAGTAACTCTACTTGATGGTTGATGTCTTTTACAATATGAGAAGGAGCTGAACTTCACACCTGGGAGAGATTAGGCTCCTTCTCCTGGTCCTTCCCTCCTTAACCTCCCCTCTTCTTCCCTCTCTTTCCTTACTTCCAACTTCCTCTTCTTTCATTCTTTTCTTCATTCTAATGGTTCATGTTTGGTATTCTCCCACGAGATACCTAACCAAGCCTATGAATTGGAGATATATTTTAAAATACTATTTTGTCACTGTTTGTACTTAATATTCTATTTTAATTACAGGGCATTAATCATAATGACACGTCCACAGACCACATGGTCACACAGAAGCTATTACTATTGCTATTACTAATGCATAAATATATAAATGGCTTCTTCAGTATTTAAATTAGTCACAATGCTATATTTATGAGAAAGAAGAGCTTCAGAAGTATCATTTAATCATAAATATTCACATAATTACTTATTCATTAAAAATAAAAAACAGGCAAATATAGCAGTGATTCCATCGGAAACCGTTTTAAATGTCTTTCTCTATATTTGACTGATGAAGCTATAGGACATAAGGCCACTAAACAGTGAGAGGCATACCAAGCCTGCTCTTCAGTGGGGGTTGTAAGGAGAGTCCCCACGCATTCCTTATCTATCTGTTGTTTACACCTGGTCTGCTTTCTTTTTCTTCCACTCAAGACAACAAGCTTCTCTCTCTTACAAAGCACATTTGTCAATATCAGTCAGTCTTCTGCAAAAACACCACATCAGCCCACATATCCATTCTCTGCCTTCAACTCCACAGTGCTGCCGCTTAGTGTATGCCCCAGCGAGCTCCTTGCCAGCTGCCGAAGAGCTTTTTAATGCAATCATAACAGCTCTGTGTGGGCCAAGTTTTAGGAGACAGAATAGTTTTCAGGGTCTACAATCAATACAAAGAGATAATATGAAACATTTAGGACCTCCAAACTGCTCTGGAAATCAATAGTGGCATCTATACATTTTTATGTTTTGGGATCTGTATTATCAAGATAATTGCCTCTGCTTTTTAGTTGCTTTATCATAAAGACGAAGGCAAGACAAGCTGATCCTCCAAAGGAATGTGAGAAACTCTATTTTTCCTTTACAGTCAATATAAGTGTAGTCGTTGATTTTAATCTAACCCGTAGTCAGACACTGCCAAGAGTATCAAAAAATCAATTTAGAGTAGAGCTAGTGGTACAAATACAGTAGGCGAGTCTGCAAGGTCTGCACGAGGTTACAGGCTTCTGGTGAACAATAGCCTCATTTCTGATGCCTGAAGCTCAGAACATTCATTTTGGAACATGGATTCATTACTATGTGTTGGAGAACTAAGCAAAATTTCATATAGTTGAGAATCTTCACAATCTTGAGAGAGTTATTTTTATTTATTCTGTGTATGTATGTACAATTATTTTTAATAATTGGGAACAATTATAAAGTCACTATACATATTATAAACACTGACAAACAAATACAAATGATCTTTAAGGAATGATGTATGTAGGAGATTAAGGGCTTTATGTAGGGACTAAGAACAGGGACAACGGCAGGAGAAGACAGGTTCAACACTGCTTTCAACATTTATAGGTATTTTGCAAAACTGGATTGAAGAAACTGAGCTATTGATATACTACTATGATACATTCCAAAGGAAGGAAAAGAAATCCACATATATCTATAAAAGTGGAAGAGAAATATTAAGCAAATGAAAATGCTCAAATCTAAGAGGCAAGAATATAATGGAGGGAAGCAGAAGCAACAGAAAAAGGGGGCTTTCTCTTGTTTTATATTTTTCATTTGGACCCATGTAAATATGTTGTCTATTACAAAACAAATTTAAATTGAATTTAAAAAACAAAATGACTACACTCATTTGTGATATACATGTATTTAGAATATAGTTATGGACTATTCTGGATTACTAAAGGTGGATCCACAGGTTCTCTAAGATTATGTTTCACTAGCCATGGAAAATTGGTGAGATTTCCAGAATCAGGCATAGTTTTCCTCTTGGTGAGTGGGTCTTATATCCAATGAGAGAGCCACTGGTTAGCACCAAGATAGAGGTGTGACTACCCCACTCTTAGGCACATTTTGTGATGCCATGTGACTCATGGGTATCATAGCTGGGTAGGAATTTTGGTTACTTTCCTCATTTGGAACTTGCATGGCACCATGAACGCTAGTCTTCATGGAGATGGGTTTCAGGTTAGTTCCAGCTCAGAGGTCTCTGGGTCCTGCTTCTGAGTACATGGAATCTTCAGCAATGGAGATTTAAGTTCCACCTGTGGAGAGCAACCAAGGCTAATAGCAATCTCGAATATGTTCTGGGATTCTCTTGGAAAACCCTGGCCAACAACTCAAAAGAGGGCTTCTCAACCTTGCAGTAGGGGTTTTGTTAGATGGTCTTTGGCTCTTAAGAGGAGCATTGTCAGCCCAGATGTTAAAATTTTATTTAAACTATATATGTAGCTTTATATACCAAATTACATGTACTATAAATATTTTTACATAGTTAATATCATGACTCTTTATTTTTCTGATTGTTTTGTTTTGTTTTGGCTTTATAAAACATAATTTCTCTGTGAAGCCTTTGCTGTCCTGGAACTCACTTTTGTAGACCAGGCTGACTTCAAACTCACAGAGATCCACCTGCCTTTGCCTCCCGAGTGCTGGGATTAAAGGTATGCACCACCACTTCCTGGAAATATCATGATTCTTTATGACTTTCTCAGAGAAGTACAGTTTTCATCTCTCATTAAGAAAATTTCTCTTTGCAGAAGACAGGGACTATTATGGAAAAACCATAAACAGCCAAAACATAGAGTTATGGTGTTCAATCCAAACTGATATATCTACAACTCCCACACCTAAGTCTCAGGGATTATTGCAGAAGAAGTAGGGAAAAGAAATAGAATATGTACTCATTCATAAGTAGCTTTCAGACATAAAGCAAAGGAAAACCAGCCTACAATTCAGAATCACAGAGAACCTAAACAACAAAGAGAACTCTAAGACAGACATACATGGAACTAATCTGTTGTAAGAAGGCCACATGTTCATTTCCCAGCCACCCAGACTCTGAAATAATCACACAGAAACTATATTATTTTAATTATTGCTTGGCCTATTATCTCTAGCTTCTTCTAGGCTAACTTTTACATCTTAATTTAACCCATCTCTATTATTTTATATTTTACCACAAGGTTCATGGCCTATCAGCAAGGTTCCAGCAGGGCTACATGGTCTCTGGTGGAGCTACATGGCTTCTCTCTGAATCTGTCTCCTTTCTACCAACTTCCAGTTTAGTTTTCCTTACCTAGTTAAGTTCTTCTCTGCTATAGGTCCAAAGAAGTTTCTTTATTCATTAGTGGTAATCACAACATACAGAGGGGAATCCCACATCACTAATATACATGGGAGGTAGAAAAAGACAAGATCTCCTGAGTCAACTGGGAGCATGGGGATCATGGGAGATGGTAGAAGGGGATGGGAGAGGAAGGGAGGGGAGCAGAAAAAAATACATAGCACAATAAAAACAATTAAAAAAAAAGGTTGTAAGAATCAGAGGAAGAGAGAGTTTGTTGTGAGATTGTGTCTCCTGGGAATGTCAGAAGCTATATCAATAAAGTCTCATCAATGTGACTGCCTGAACATGAGATGAACCAATACAAAATGAAGAAAAATTATAGCTTAATCAAGTGGAATCTATTAAAATGAAATTAATACATACTAATTCACTTACATGCCCCCCTCATAAATTATAGCCTAATTCTCTTTTTTTACTCTTAACAAACATACATATGTATACACATATTTAACACAAGCACACACACACATACATATATATATAAACATATATATGTAAATTATCTTTTGGATATCATTAGGAGCAAAAATTTTATAGGAAAAATAAAGAAGATAAAAATGCAAAAAATTAATGCCCTACATTCTGAATCTGAATTAGAGACATCAGTGCACAGTTGTGATTTTCCCCCATTTCTGGACTCGGAATAAAGGCCTGCTTTAGAAGATAAACCTCAAGACTGTTCAGGTCAACCGGTAGCAGATTTTAAAGGACTAAAATCAGCCAAAAAAAAAAAAAAGAAAGAAAGAAGGAAAGAAAGAAATGTGTTTTTAAAAAGGTTAGAATTTTAACTAACAGCTACAGTGAACAGCAGCAAACAGCTTCCACAGCCCCTGACTTCTCAATGAGAAGCGTACACACAAACTAGGAGCACAGTGGAGAACCTCAGAGGTCACACTTGGAGATGCCAGGATAACAACTTGTGACACTGAAATTTGACAAGTTACAGTAAAGCAACTGATCTACTCATAAGAGAATAAACTCAGCCAGGCAGTGGTGGCACAGGCCTTTAATCCCAGCACTCAGGAGACAGAGACATGTGGATCTCTACGAGTTCGAGACCAGCCTGGTCTACAAGAGATAGTTCTAGGACAGGCTGCAAAGCTACAGAGAAATCCTTTCTCAACCTTTCTCAAAAAACCAACCAACCAAACAAAAAACGAGAGAGAGAGAGAGAGAGAGAGAGAGAGAGAGAGAGAGAGAGAGAGAGAGAGTAAACACATTGAGGATGGCAATTTCTAGAGTAAATCTGAATAGTGTGTGTGTCAGGGGTGCACCATGACATTCCTGACATCAGAGGGAAGGGGGGAAGAATCATTTTCTCTCTCTGATCTGATAACTTGAGTTTATGTGTACGTCCTGGGGTTTGAAACTATGTTACAAATTATAACATTGCTGTGAGCAGTGTTTCACCAATTCCCATCTATTATTTTTCAGCTATAAATAAGGGACCTTAGCTTCTGTAGATATTTCATGCAGTACACCTCGATCTAAGTAGTGACTGATGAAGAAAAATTCTTTAGAGAATGATCTAGTTAATAAATGAAGACGAGACAACATAATGCTGCTATTTGTAAATTTGAAGTTGATTGAGACAAACCAATTATCAGGGTAGCTAAAATTATTGGCTAACCCCAAATTCATACATTGAAACTCTAAGCTCAGAATATGACTGTATCAAGCATCAAATCTTTAAAGAAGTAACTAATTCAAATGACTGGTACCCTAATGAAGAGAGAAATTTGGACACATATGCACATAGAGAGACTGTGAGGTCTTGGAGATGACATCCCTGTACACAAGAAGAGAGACCTTGACTAGGCCATCTTTTCAGCTCTCAAAAGAAACCAGCCCGACCAACATGCTGATTATTCCAAACCCAAATTATGAGCCAATAAAATTCTGTTTTAGAAGCTACCCATTTTTTTTTTGGTTCCTTGTTACAGTGACCCTGTAATCTTGCAATCTCCCGGTAGCCCGAGGAGGTTAAAATGAGGAATTATTGCAGTGGATAGATCATCAGTTTAATTCTCATATCATAATAGAGAAATGATGCTGGGCTTTGGCTCTCTTGGTATAAATAGACTACACAACTGATGAAGTGTTCCTGCCCAACCACAGTTCCACAGATAATGAATCTATATGCCATTAAGCTCAGATAGAAACACAGCAGGGAATGGGAGGACCAAAAAAACCAGTTTCAACAAGATATTATTTATAAAGGCATTAAATAAGAAAGCAGGAATCTATAAAGTTTTTGACACTACATTAATTAAATGAAATGCAAAGTTTTTGATAACACATTAACCAAATAAAATATGTATTCTCGTTGGCCTACTTTTAAAATGAACAAGTAGGGGCTAGAGAGATTCCTGACTTGTTAGAGCACTGACGGCTTCAGCTTAATTCTAGTCTCTGGTGATCCAACACCATTTTCTGACTTCCACAGACACCAGGTATGCATGTAATGCATAAACAAATGTGCAAGCAAAATACCCTCACACTTAAAATAATATTTAAAAATAATATTTTACTTTTATTGAGCTCTACATTTTCTCTGTTCCCCTCCCTGCCTCTCCTCTCCCCTTCAAGCCACTCCCAGGGTCCCCAGGCTCCCAACTTACTCAAGAGATCTTGTCTTTTTCTACTTCCCATGTAGATTAGATCTATGTATGCCTCTCTTAGTGTCCTCATTGTTGTCTAGGTTCTCTGGGATTCTGATTTGTGGGCTGATTTTCTTTGCTTTCTGTTTAAAAACTACTTATGAGACAATAAATTACAAGATTGGACAGCTTACTTTGGATCTTCCTATACTGGTATTTGTAGAATTAGTTTCTTAATATGTATAGCTCATAGGGCCAAAGTAACAGCTAAATGTGGCAATTTCAGTGCAAAGGGCTGGGTTATAGCATAGTTCCAAGTGTTTATACACAGTTATAGATAAATCTTATGATAGAATACCTATAAATATTAATTAAAATGATGTGGTATATGTAGTTTACTCTGTGCATGCTTGGAAGATGTGTAGACTCCTAAATACACACCCTGAGTCTTACTGTGAAGGGGCTACCCATTCATCTATGGAAGTTTTCACAGATTCTTAAACTAATTTGGCCCTGGACTCACTTCTAATAGACGATAGAGAAAGAAGCACTGTTAAATAATAAAAAGACAACATTCGTAGAGTTAAAGGAAGAAAGCAAAAGGAGGAGGAGGCATTCTTGGGAGGTTGAATACTCCACTAAACATCTTCAAATAATTAAATCATTCCACGCCTGCCATATTTTAAGGGAAAAAACCAACAGTCTTTGAGCCCCCAAATGTATAGGCTTTGGAGAGAGCTAGTATGTGCAGCCATCTGGATGGTGTTTGCATAAGAGACAGAATACATCTGGTCACTAATAGCAATAATCACTCTTTGCTTAAAAGCCATCACTTAGATAAAAGGAACAGTGCAGCTGACGACTATGAGTCAGGTAAGCGCCCTCTGCACATATTAGCGTTGCTCTTACAAACATTTACTGGGCAATCATTCAGTTGGAAAGAGATTGGGGAAATACAGTGTATATTTTCCATAATTACACATTTTTTTTTAAAAAAAACTTTACATAAAAAGTAATCAGATCCACGACACCAAAAGTGAAAGTGTCATAAAAGAGTTGCAAACCCAGGGGTCTTTGTGAGATTAAATTGTGATCTCTATGAAATGAGAGTTTTCCTCTGGGCTAGGGATAATGTGATTTTCATCAGGGAAAAAATGTAGAGGGGATTTCAATACAAAGAAGGAAAATGGGAAAGAGTTGCCATGGGGGAACATTGACGCCTGTGTGAAAGGGGGAAAAGTGGACACAGACAGACAGAGTGAGGCTTTGTGAAGAAGAGGAGGTGCCATCCATTTACACAAGTGGAGGGGCTTTCAATACAGCAGTAGAGCTGCAGTAATGTGCATATATGCTGCCCCATTAAATTACAATTTCCAGAAGACATTTTTTTTCAATATTCAGTACAGTAGTTTAATTGGAAATCTCTTAGAGGAATTTAGAAAAGCAACTAGAGGCTCATGGATTTCAGAGAGAGATGAGATAGAGAATTTGAAGTCACTGATTTGGTGGGGGAGGGACTTATAGCAGGAAAAATACCAATGACCGTGGCGTGATAAATAAGTATAAAAACTGAGCAAGAAAATTTACCAAGGAGTGATAGATAGTGGGTGAAGCTGTTAAATTAGATGGAAGAAATGGTTTGGAAGCAGGAAAGAAGGTTGAACAGCATATGTTAGAATCACCAGATTAGGTCTCAGGTATGGGGATGTTTGGAAGTTTGTGTGGATTTACCAGGATGCTGATGGTTTTGCAATCATCTGGGACAAGAGAGAATGTTGATTTGGAAGAATAACAAATGACACGAAACCAGTAGCATGTCAAGTACAAAGGCAGAGAATTCAGGTTCAGATACTGGGTACCCATTTACAAAACTTAACGTGAAACTTGCTACTTTGGGGGTTTTAGATACTTGAAAAGGAAATTGAAATTTATGCCATGGCAATGGTGAAGTCCGTATATGGCGGTTCTGTTGAACTTATCTATATTGGGTTTCATTATCTAAGTTACAACTTACTGTTGTTCAATTCAGTTAGCAGCTGGAATGACTGCTACAGCACACATGAGAGACAAAAGATATGCCCTCAAGTAGAACTGGCCATCATGAAGTCGTTGAAAGAAGTCAAGCAGAGAGTGAGTGATGGCTTTGGTAGCTATAGGTAGAGCTGCTGAAGCAATAGCATGGGTAGGACCACTGCTGATGAGGACTGTGGCGTGAGTAGTGATGAGGGAGAGGAAACCAAGGTTGTGCGAAGAGTGGAACTCAAAGAGATAATCATGGTTAAGAAATCAATAAGGACAAAGGTATGAAGATGTAAGCAAAACAAAATGCGGAGTCTGGAGACGATACAATAGTAAGCTTAGATTACTTTACATTGTTAAGACATTAGCCTAGAAAGAAAGGGAAGATTTTCTTAGAATAAAATGCAATGCAAAGAAGGACGAAAGGAAGAGAAATTTCTTTGTTTCTTTGTTTCTTTGTTTCTTTCTCTCTTTCTTTCTTTCTTTCTTTCTTTCTTTCTTTCTTTCTTTCTTTCTTTCTTTCTTTCTTTATCTAGATAGAGGTTCTCAGTGTAGTTTTGGAGCCTGTCCTGGTATTCACTCTGTAGCCCAGGCTGGTCTCAAACTCACAGATATCTTCCTGCCTCTGCATCCTGAGTATTGGGATTATAGGTGTGCACCACCACCGTCTGGCTAGGAAGGGGAATCTTAAGGACTTGATATGTGATATTAAGGGACTTGCTAAGAAAATAAATGATTTTGCCAGCCTTTAGCAGATATGAGTCTCATGGCTGAAGATAAAATAGTGGTGGCAGGGTTTTCCTTTAAAATAATGCATTTTGTCACAGTAGAGGTCCCTCAAGAGCAAAAGGCATAAGGATTGGTGTGCTAGAGACCTGTTGTACAGTAGCCTAATTACTCAGTATTATTCTATAACGGATGCCATTTTGTTATTACAGGGATGAGAACTGTAAAATCTGACTTAGAATAGTTTCAAAACATCTTGTAATTTCGTATAACTTAAAAATAGCATCTCATATTGCATTTGAATACAGAAAATTCTATTTAATTTAAAAATGCTGTTTTATGGTCAGGGTAAAGTTGACTAGAGGGGCTTTGGCCACATCAATCCAATCACTGTTAAAATTACTCGTTAATGTATGGGCCCATTCACAATGACTATTAATTGGACTTATGAAAATGGATAAAGCCATCAGTATCATTTTTTCAATTACTCATGTCTAAAGTAAGTACTTTACAGTCCTAGAGATGCCAAAGCATATGTTATATGACAAGGAAGTTCTGCTTTGTGTGCTTAATAATGATAAATGACAGCTATTCTTTTGAAAGGCTTTTATGAGGAACAGGCAGATCTTCATTTTTACAACTAGGAAATCTTACATCTGAGGAATTAAAGTGAAGAGGATTAAAGATAGGATGATAAATGAAGTGTGATGGAAACCCAAGGAGTGGGAATGGCTGCCTAGGAGACCCTTGGCTGAGAGTCCCTGGGCTCTTCGGTCCAGATGCTGCTTGCTCTGCCACAGTAAGAAGCCCCCTTGACTTCTGGAAAACTATTCTCAGGATCAGAATAGTAAATAGATATACACACGGAGCACTCAATTGAATGTTTTCTTAATTGGACAACTGCATCTGTGTTCTAATTATTAGCAGCTCCAGGAACTAGAGAGCCAATCAGCAGAGAAGTTTCCAATAACTGATGAAGCACAATTTAGAGAACTATGACTCAGAACACTCTATGTACTCGATCTCAAATTAATCATTTTTTAATATCTTCTCAATAATAAGTTAGGGTGTATTAAGCCCTCACTGTAGATGATAACACTTATGCTCACCAAATTTGTATACTTTTTTCAAGGTCAAGCAATCAGAAAGTTGTGAGAGTCAGGCCCAACTTCTATCCTCTAGTTTCAGATATCACACAGTCTCTATTGTACTTTTGGTCTTTAGGGTGATAACAGCTTCTGGTGAAAGAAACATCAAAGAAGAAGAAAGAGCAGAAAAGAAGAAAGGGGATATAGTAGAGCACAGATGAGTCCCGTAAGGAGAAAAAGTGCTCCATAAAGAGATTGGCATTTATGCAATGGATGCTTAGTTTGTGTTTCTCTTTATATGCTCACTTTGTCTGTACACAAGCTAAAATCTACACAAACTTGGCTTGTTTCTGAAGAGTAAAAAGCAGTGTTGTATAACTTGGAAGGAAATATTTACTACTAAGGTATATTTGAATGAGAATAGAACTGATAAACTAAGATTTGAGGGAGAGGATACCTGAACTTTGATCCTAAATCAGCCACTGCTTCTCGGTGGCCTTAGACAAACCCTAGGCCTTTTGTGTCTCAATTTTCTCTTTTTTATTTGTTAGTTGAAAGTGTAATACATTTATACAATGCATCTTCATCATATCATTCCCTCACATGCCTTCCTAATTCCCCTAAGACCCGCCCATCACATCTTCCTTCCAATTGCACATCCTCGTTTAAACTTTTATATAGATTTATATGGGTATGCCATCATCCACTGAGGTTTAGGAACTCTACTGGTGGCCATCCTTCCAAAGAAAAGTGACTTTCCTTTCTTCAGAAGTCACCAGGGTAAGAAGCCAGGGGTAAGGTCTAAAGATTCTCTCTCCTCTATATGTTACAGTTTTTTTTAAAGCTGACTTGATTGTGTCTGCTGTGAACACACAAGCACAGCAGTTGTAGCAGAGCACAGCATTTCAAACTGCAAACCGATGTGTGCTCAACTCCATACTTCTCCAGTGTTGTTTTTAGTGATGTAATTCCCATTGTTAGATGCCGCCAATAATTTCTAAAATGCCCGAAGTGAAACTCTAAACTGGGACTTTGACCTTCATTGTTACCAAACATACATTTTTATTCCCCAACAAACCACTGGTGATAAAATCTATCACTTTTTCTAACCCTTTGCCTCTAAAAGGACTTACCAAGGTGAGACCAAAGCTTTAAACAAGTCACACTTTAGTTACAGTTTTGGTAAAAGTAGAAGTAAATTTTGAAATATACTTTAATATTTTGTTATTAAGCTTTTAATTATACACCAAATAATAATAGACATCTATATACGTTTCAAACTTCTTTATGACTTAGTAACCAAGAAAAATAAAATGAAAAACCATTATGGTGTAAAACATTGCTGACCTATGTCAAAAACAATATTACCTTTTTACTTAAGTCATAAACACAATAACACACTGTGATACAGAAAGGAACTGATATGAGACTGATAGCCCAAAGAAATGAAGATGTATCATATTCAAGAGTTGTAAAACTTTATAATTTTATGATGTTAATTATACCCAAACTAACCAATTGACTCAGCAATTCTCCATAATAGAATTAGGGGCTTTATGTGGCAGATGAGACAAGCTGGTTCTAAAATTTATAGCAACATTATGAAGAATGTAAAACTTGAAATATAAATATAAGATTAAAAGACATACACACTTTGCCTTCATGACTTCGCTATGGCTTCACTTAGAGTTAGCTGAATTAAGAGAATGACCCTGTGAAGAATTAAATAAATAGAACAGTGGGACATAGCTTAGTGTATTTTAAAAAACCTGTATATTTTATCAATGTTATCAGCACAATACAAAGAGGAAAATTCTTCTTCAATAAACGATACCCTAATAAACTAAACTCTAGTTTAACTAAACTTCTCACTTACCCTTTATGGGCAAAGTTACCTACATTGAGTTCAAACGGACCCCAAGATTTTTCTGGCCAAAGATATGTTAACTATGCATGTAAGCCGCTTTCTTCCTTGCTTCTCTCCCTTCTGTCCATTTTTAAAACTAGGAAACAAACCAATGACATAAAGCAAGGAAATAGGAAAGTGTTTACCGTAGTCCATAGAGGACAGTTCCATCAGGATGCAGCCTTATCATTCGATTTTTCACTGTGACCCCATGCACAAATGATTTCTTGTCATTGAGAAAGTAGGTGTCTGGTACCCAGAGTTGGTCAGCTACCCTGTTGTCAAGGGTCAGGTTTAATGGGATTCCAGAATATGAAAGCCTCTTGTCTTTCCAAGACTGCTGGAAATACATGGTAAGTGTATAATCCTGTGAAAGAAAACAAAAAAACAAAAAGAAATTTTACCACCATCATCATTTCAGATCATTTGTTGAGAATCCTAGCTCACAGGATCAGCAAGAAAGCCCAGATGGTAAGCAAGCGTATAGCACAAACTTGGAAGGCTGAGTTCATTCCCTGGAACTCTTGTAAAGATAGAAGACAAGAATTGACTCCACAAAGTTATCCTTTCACCTACACATCTGTGCCATGCTCCCCAAGACAACATCAAATACCTACACACTAATAAATGGCAAAATAAATTTTATGAGAATAACCTGTAAATGTGGTACTGTGGATGCTTAGAGTCCCTACCTATGCTACCCGAGATACATTTGAATACAATGAAATTTATACCTCCAATCATAGCGCAACACAATTTAACATCTATATATGCTAGAGGTTCTGGAGCAGTGCCTGAAGGCATATGAGCAGCTCATCAAGATAGAGCAAATACATAGAACTTAATTTTAACGTCAAATTTTAAGGCAATAATATCCCAGGAAAAAGCTTTGAAGACACCGAGTAAAAATATTCATCCCTCGATATCATACTTCCAGCTTTATTTCATGGTGGATCATAGCTCTGTATTAACTTAAAGTGGGTGTTCTTAAAAAAGAACATATTTTTCTGACTGCAGTGATTTTTGAATGACTAGTGTTCTGTTTAACTCTTCAGTGTTACCAGTTGCCTTTCCTAGATATTTATGACTTACAACTCTTCTGTGTGTCATGAGAAGTTGTTTTAATTTATATATAGACAAAGAGAATTGTATGTCTGAAGACCAATGCCAATGTTATAAATGATCAAGTTTCCATCTTATGTTATCACTGATCCTAGAAAAGAATAGCTTCAAGTTAAGATCTGGTTTAATATTTAATAATGCGCTTTTCTGGTTTCTGCAAAAGCTTACAATGAGAAGACCTGAGTACATTTTTCTCTGGCAATAAGTGACAGAAATATCTGGGCTTCATATATATAATAAGCTGCAAGAGAAGGATGGGGATCATTACCATAGTGCTTTAGCTACTGTTTTTGTTTCATTTTAAAGAATTCTATCAGTACAAAGTATAATGGACTATTATAAGAAAGTCAGTTTGCAACAATAAAATCACAACGTCTCTAAGGTAAAAATTCTAACATAATAAAATCCATAACTGTGAACGTTTAATAAATGACCAACCAATGTGAATCTACAGCACAACCTGTATATCCTGAAGCTGGTAGAGAAATGAATTCACCGACTTGAATGATAAGGCTTCTGTCTGGTCATCCTGTGTAGATTCCTCCAACATATAATTATATATATGTATTTCTGAAAAATACTAAATCTTAAGACAATACTGACCCCACATACCCAATTTCAACATTCTTTAAACAATATATTTCGGAACACTCTCACAATCTCCTCAGAAGCCATCTTGCACTAATGCACAGGAATTCTTCATTGTTCAAAGGCAAGAAAGTCTACACTACAATTCTGACCATATTTAGAACCTTTGAATAGTCTGAAACATTAGTTTTCCTTCATATGTAGATGGACATGTACACACACACACACACACACACACACACACACACACACACACACACACAGTTTCCAATAAATCTTTCCAATAAGTAAAGTTTTAGGGTATTATCTTGAAGTGCAAAAAGGCCTAGTCTTGAAAATGAAGGAAACAGATCTCTCACCAAGAAAGCATAGGTAGGTAAAGTATATTAACTACTCAGTTTATCAACTTCAAAATATGCAAAATTTAAAAAACATTGTATTGAACTTTTGGAATCCTGCTGAAGAGAGGGAGGATTTAGGAGCTAGAGCAGGTCAAACGCATCACAAGAAAACTCACAGAATCAAATAATCCGGGCTCAGAGGTGCTCACAGAGTCTGAATCAACAACCAAGGAGCCTGGATAGGATTGACCTAGGCCCTCTGCATGTGAGCTACAGTTGTGTAGCTTGATCTACTTATAGGACTCCTAACAGTGAAAGCAGGGGTTGTCCCTAATTGTTGTGCTAGCTTTTGAGAACCTATCCCTCATATAGGGTTGCTTTGCCAAGCCTAAATGAAAGGCGAGTTGTTTAGTCCTACTGCGATTGCTATACCTACTTTGCTGATACCCATGGGAGGCCTGCCCCTTTCTGAATAGAAACAGAGGAGGAATTGATGGAGGGAGTGGGGTTCAGGGGAAGTGGGGGAGGGAATGGGAAGAGAGGAAGGTGGGGGAAACTGCAGTTGGGATGTAAAATAAATAAGTTAATTAAAAAATCATGTCAAACAGGATAAATATATATAATAATTTCTAATTTATATATCATTGAGTGTTTTAATTAAAATATATCATGTGGTAAGTAAACAAAATTGAGTTGAAATAATAAATTAATGCAGGCATAAAATAATATAAAAGAGTAACCTTTATGAAGGTGTATATATGTGTGCATATGTGTGAATATGTATGTGTTTGTTTATGCATGCATATGTATGTGTTTTTGTGGCCTCTCTCCTTTCTATTTTTGGAGGCTGTTTTATTTTCAATGGAGAAATAACTATATGCATCCAGCGAGAACTTTGCTACACATAACTCATTCTGTTTTCAAAAAATATTGAATGAAAATTGCATCATGATTCTAAATTAGAGCAGTGACATTCTCAATTTTTAGTAAGAAATAATCTAAGGAAAATTCTGTATGCCGATATGCTATATGAGATGCAAGCACCCCTTAAATCTAGTACTTCTAAACATTTTCAATTTAGTAACCTGAATTGGGGTCTCAAATTATGATAAAAAGAAATATCAATAAGTCATATTAATAACCCCAATAAAGCCTTTTTGATGATATTGATCATAGCAACATGATGAACTATATGGGCAGGCTTAAAGTACAGCAATATCTGAGTTTTCTTCTCTTTCTATGATATGGCACACAAGATGAAAATCTCTTCTGGGCTGAGATCTCCTATCCATCACCATTTGTTGTTTTTGTTTTTTTGTTAATGCAGTAACCTGGTGAGGTTGCTTTGTTAGTCTTGGAAAGGAGTTGTGATTTATCATCTGATAAGTTGTTTGCTATAGATTTATTGTAATACATTATTCTTCCTATACATGCACTTACAAAATGTTACCAGACACATACAACTATAAAAAAACCAAACCCTACAACCGTAACTGGATCTATGTTCTTTTAGATAAAAAAAGAAATGCAGAAGAATGCTGTACTTTGTTTTACTGCACCTTTTTTCTATTGAGTTTCAGCAGTTCAGAGAGCTTTTGGAAACTTTCAGAAAGAAAGTCTTGCTTCTTAGCCAAGAGCAGCGAAAGAATCCTACTTTCAGGTGGCTTTCTGAATACGCAGGCTGTCCTTAAGGCAAATGTGGTGTGGTAGAAACTCCAGGCCAAGGGGCATTCTTTGACACTCAGTAAATTAATGGGATTAGTGAGTGTGAGATTGCTAATGAAATTGGTCAAGCTAATTCAGGCATAAGAGAATTTAATTCATTGAAAGGGAGAGCATAACAAATCAGCAACACTCAACGGAGGTTCATGGAAGATTTTTCTTTCCTTTCTGGAGAATAATACGCACATTCGGATTTTAGATCTGTGGTTTTAAAGTCACGAGGATTTTGCTTTTCAAAATTCCTTTGGCAACATCTCAAGAAAGGTCTGACTGTGACAACTGGCTGATGGTACTAGTATCTGTGGGGAGATGATAGATATCTTCTGAATATACAGCTTTACATGTCACAGCCCCTACCACAAAGAATTAGCTGCTTCAAAATGTTCATCGTGGCTCCTCTTCAAGAATGAAATACCCTGCCTGCAATGAAATAACTCTCCTTCTAGCATCACTAAACACTTCAAAATCTTGCATCATGGTTACAGAAATATCTGCACTTGCAATAGACTGTTCAAAATTTTTGCTAAGGAGTACTAGTACAAGATGGTTAGTAATTTGCTGTTATACTGATGTATGCATGTTGCTAGAAGGCATTCTAAGAAGACTTCTCAGGGGATTGGAAAGTGAGAGTGGATTATTACTTGCCTTTGTCAGCAACACAATGTTTCAGACAATGTTAAGAGAGACAAGAATATTGCTTTAACATCTAGTAATACTGAATTCAAAAGAATTTCATAAACAATTCTTCCTCTCCAAACTGTTCTAAAAGAAAAGCTGTATTTTGAGAAAGAATCAAGGCTCTGGTTCACCTCATATTTTCATCTATTTTAATATACATTATAAGTGGTTCCAAATACAAATCCCTGTTCTTTATTGAACAGTCATATCAACTGAACTCTGAGATCTGCTCTTTCCAAATTTAGGTTTATATTTTTTTCTGACTGGTTGGTTATAGTGAAGCAGTACATGATTGCTTCCAACTTCTGATGATCCTAGCATGATGGATACCATCCTACCTACAGTTCCAGATAATGGAGAATATTTTACCTCGAGCTCCTAACAAAATTGAGATTTTCCTACCCATAACCCAGCAAATGGAGACTACCCTACCTACAGTCCTGCTGATAGTATCCTTTCTACAGCTCCAGCTACTGATGCAAGATGAGCTCACATCACTTGGCTCTACTCTTTTCCAGCTTAAAGAATGAGGATTAGATTGCTATATTAGAACATCAGCTTCACATATGTACAGAAAGCATATGTCTGATTTAAAAAAACAAGAGACGAAAACACCTTAATCCTCTTTCATGAATTTATTACTGAACAAATATCTATCACATAAGCTCAGTGAGACTGAGTTCAGAGGTCATGGCACATAATTATGATTGCATTGCTATATAAAGCCAGGCTATAATAAAGGGGCACAAAGAAAGTTGAAAGGCAGAGTTCATTGTTTGTTAGATATGAATGCGCAAATGCACAATGGCTTTCTACTTCTTTCTAGTTCTGCAGTTTGGACACCTTCAGTTTCTCAGATGTTTATGATCTCACTGGATCATATTTAATCTTACTTTTCTTGGGCTACACTGACTCTATCTTTTATTTTTTCCAAATAGAAAAAGGAATAGTGATTCTGACCAGGTCAGAATTTCATAAATAGTAGTTTTATATATTGTAGGCAAATGAAGCATCAAGTTATCCCAAATGCCTATGAATTGACTTATAAAGTGAAAGTACGCTGAGAAACACAGATGTTAAATGACTTCCAAATAAAGTCCACAAGTTTGGAATTAGTATGGCTTATTAACCAAAACAATTCCTTTTGAACAAAAGAAAGAAAACTACCTAGGAGAGTCATCTGGAGACCAACTCACTTTATACTGAGAGGAAAAAAGGTAAATCCATCGCTTGTGTCCTACAAAAGTGAATTCAATAATAAATAGCCTGACAAGTCAAGTTTAACTATAGTGAAAGTGAACCACTGAAGGTTTCATTCCAATGGAACCTCCCAGTGATTAATGTCCCTATCAGTAGCAAAGCACATCTCATACGAAACGTTCTCCTTTGGATCTTCCACATTTGCTGTTGATTTCTAATCCTTCCTTCCACATATCAAATACTATTTTAACTATTAATATACACTTGTTATATTTATTCCTTAGCTATATTTTGTTAAGACACCATTAAAATATATGCATTCCTCATCACCACTCCTTGCAAAGTGCATGTTCTTGCTTATTAAAATTTACAATGGTAGCCTAGCGTGCAGTTCACAGAACAAAATCTCTTTCCCCTGCCACCATGGAATAAAGGAAACTTTCTATATTAGATCTGTAGTTTTAAAGTCAAAGAGATTTTACCCTTCAGAATACCTTTATCTATATCTGAAGAGAATGCTGGTTGTGACAGCTTGGTGTCAGAAATAATAATAGCCCCATTTGGTTTCTATATCTGGGTAACCAGACATTTCCTCAGTCTTGTGTTGTGCTCTGAAAATGTTTGGAATTAGCCAACTTGGTGACCGAGAGAAAGGTATTTTTATTAACGTTGTTAGTCCTACCTCAAATGAGAATCATGTAAGGGAGTCACATGAGACACATGTAACACGTGTGACAGTGGTGTGACCGCTGTGGTTCATGTGCCATGAACTTCATGAAACTCTACCTAGAACTCTGAAGTGACACCACTTCCGGGGCTTAGCATTATAACTTAATATATCCTGTATGAACCATATATATTTACTTTCATTAAAGCTATTAAAATCTTCATTAATCACTAGATCAGATTTCTAAAAATGGATGAAAAGATTTATGGTCTACACAGGGACAGTCTAATATGCTTTACATTCTACAATCTAGGTAAGCAGGGGTACAAATAACTAAGGTTGTTCCTATGATAAGACATACCAACATTTTAGATCTAAAGCAAGCAATATTTTCTAGAAACTTCTATGTCAAATTTTCTTAGTTGAAGTAGAATGATGAATTCCTATCCATTAGTATCTTGTGACCATAATCAAAGAGTTATGCCAGATGGTAAGAAGAAAGAGTTGAAGAATGTACATTCCTTACTGGAGGAGGACATAGACCAGTTGGAGAGGCTTAGCCTTGTTTATTTCCAACCTTTTCAGTCTCCCAGTACTAAAAGAATCTGCTCATGGCCTGAATTTCCCTCCACTTCAAGCACTCGGGAAACTCAGGGAACATTATTTCGCTTTTCTCATCTTACAAGGATACTACACTATTGAGTAGAATAATATTAGTTTAATGACCTCTTATATTAGTCTAGAGAACAAAGAACTCCGTTATTTAACACAGCACTGAAGGTAAGGAGGAGGAGGAAGGAAATGGAAATATATGGGATCTTTAAGGCAACACTTGATAACAACATTAAATTGGAAGGATAAGGAGGGAGTGTCATGATGGCCACCAGTTTTGTGACCTGTGTGAGTAGTTAGGTGGCAGTAAGAAGAGTTGAGGGCTAGGTTCTGACAAAGACCATTTCCTGTGTAGAAGATGTGTTGGTGGTGTGAAAAGCACATACGTGCAAGGTGCCAAGTAAGTAGCTATGAGTCAGAGCTCGAAAGAACAGATCCAGAGAGGAACGTAGTTATGTGAGCGATGAGTGACAGGTGAGATGGAAATAGATTGCCTACCACAAAGGTCTTGTAAGTGTAGATGATGAAACCCTGGGATATTTGATTCTGGAGGTAGTTACTCATTTCCTTGAGCATTTCTAACACTCTTAATTTCCTTGGCTCTTAGCATCTCCTGCATAGTTTTCTAATAATTGCTCTGTCACACTTGATTCAGAGCTACCCAAAGGGGACTGTTTATAGTTCTGTGTCACAGTGGATGCAGACAATCAAACATGTTAGTTGAAATGTAAATTAAGTAGTATAATCTGTTTGGGTTACTTTATACCAGTGCTATGTGTACTGATGTTAATTGATCCTATTGTATTACAATTCTGGAACATTTGGTCACCCTGAAATAACATTCCCTCTGACAACTACAAAAATGGAATAAATTGATAATACAGAATTTTTGTTTATTACCGATTTAAATGGATCTATAATTCTAGCAAAATAGCAAACTGATATTTTTTCAGTGATAACAAAAGAATGTGTAACTTCTTAAGGCAGTAATAGTGATTTCATATAGAACATTAATAGACATAATTTAGATGATATCAAACAAAATTTCTCATAATTGGTGTGGGATTCCCCCATGTGTGCTGTGAATATGTTTTACTACCATTGTTTAATAAAGACGCTGCTTTGTCCTATGGCAGGGCAGAATATAGCAAGTCAGAAAATCCAAGCAGAGATAAAGGAGAAAGGTGCCAGAACCTTACTGGTAAACCACAAGCCTCGTGGTAAAACATAAAATAATAGAAATGGGCTAATTTAAGATGTAAGAGCTAGGAATATGCCTGAAACACTGACCAAACAGTGTTGTAATTAATATAGTTTCTGTGTGGTTGTTTGGGTCTGGGCAACTGGGAAACAAACGTGCGGTCTCTGTTTACACATAACAGGGCATATTGGAATTATAGACTTCTTTTTTTCCTACTAATACTTAAAAATGGAGCTGTACTCAGTGAAACCTGTGATTCGTTTACAAATTGATGAATAATCAGAACAGATTAATTAAGCATTAGATTTATAAATTATGTATCATTCAAGTGATTCCTTTAAAGCCATATACTTGCACATAGTATAGTAGTTTTGGTTCTTTAGTTCCAAAGGATTATAGAAAATTAGTGTTCAGTTTCTCTAATATTAAATAAGGGAAGAAATGAAATAGATTCATGGAGACCCAATGAAATATTCAGAATATGGTGGTTTAGGCTGACCACCTTGGAGCTAGAGTAAAACGGTCTTTATTAAGTGAGGTAATGCAAATCCAGAAATACAAATATCACATGTTCTATTTCATCTGAGGGTCCTAGCTCCAAATCGTCAGGTGTAGGTACATACCCTGGAGGAATCACAGAAACCATGAAAGTACAATGGAACTAATTCCAGAGTGGGAGAGTAGGGGAGCAATAGGGATCAGAATAGCTTCCCACAAATAACCTGGTGGAAGAAATGGGGAAAACAGAGGTCTCAAATTAAGGAGGGAGAGAAATAAATACAACAAGGAGAGAAAAGGTAAAATAACAGCAATTGTGTCTGTAAGACATATGAATCATGCTATTAATTATCTACCAAGATGAGTATAGTACACATAAGCAAATGTTGGCACACACGCACACACACATGTATAGTATTAGTGAAAATTTCTCATTTGGGTTGACAATGCTCCATCCAAGAACCAAAGGCCAACTAACAAAACTCTCAACATCAGATGTGAAAAGCCCTCTTTTGAGTTGTATGTTAGGGTTGTCCAAGAGACTCCCAAAATATTTCTGGTCATGGTTATTGCCCTTGGCTGCCCTAGAGGTAGAAGGTAAGTTCGTATTGCGAAAGACACCATGCACTTCAGAACCAGAGCCCAGACCCCACTGAGCTAGACCCCACCTGACCTAAATGAAGGCTAGATTTTATGGTACCAAAAAGTGCCATGCAAGCTTTATAAAAGATAGAAACAACCAAGAGTCATACCCATCTAAGATCTTATTAATCACAACTAGAACAGTATGGCCCAATAACCCCATGGGTGCAGTAGTGGCATATATACCTTGGCAGTAACCAAGAGTTCTCTAATTGGACTTCAGACAACTCAACAAGAGAAAGATTATGGATGGCAATGGAAACCTAGTCAACTAATTGGGTCTAGTAAGAAATTATAGATCTTGGAGGAGAACCTAGCACCATCACTTTACTAAGTCAACAGTATCTCTTAGTATGTTATAAATATTTGTCCTTAAGATCACATATAAGTGTAGTCATCACCCTTCATCAGTTAGGAGTAACCAGCCAATATCTGATTTGACTTAAGGCCTACTCCAAGAGATGGAACTCATACCCAACACTGCTTGAGTGACCAAGAACCTGAGACTAGATATTTTGGGACCTAGGGTAAAACCAAATAATACTGTTCTGAAAAAAAAATGTTGTGATAAAATGACTCCTGTTGATATTCTGGAATACTCAAAGATTCGTGCCTTGCTTAGCAATCACCAGAGAAGCTTCCTCCTACAGCAGATGGGAACAAAGACCCACAGCAAGGCATTACACAGAAAGGGAGAGAACTTGGAACAGTAATCCCTAAATGGGGTCTCCATCAAATCCCTCATCTCAGAGCTCAGGGAACCCCGAGAAAGAGGAGGAAAGAGTAGCCAGAGGGATGGAAGACATGATGAGAACAAGGCTCTCTAAATCAACAGAAAAAAAAACTCACATGAATTCACAGAGACTGAAGCAGAAAGCACATGGCCTGTATGCGCCTGTAAGAGATCCTCTGTGCCTACGTTATGGATTCCAGGTTAGTGTTTTTATGGGGTACCTGAGTGTGCAAATGAGTGAGCCTCTGATTCTTGTGCGTTCTCTTAGACTCTTTTCCTTCTGTTGTTTTGTTTCTTTCGACTTCAGTGGAATAGTTTTTCTTTTATCTTATTATATTTTATTTTGTTATTTTTTTAGAAAAATGAATAGATGAATAAATGAATGAAAACCTAGCCACTACTGTAAAGGTTAACAACCAAACTGTCACTTCCACCTGCTGGGAGAGGTAAGAGTGACACTGGGCATATGAACCACTCCAGGAAAGGCCTCATGTCCAGGAGGAGTTGATCAACATATGATTGGATTCCACAGCTGTTGGTTTTTCGTTTGGTTTGTTTGTCGTGTGTGTGTGTGTGTGTGTGTGTGTGTGTGTGTGTGTGTGTGTGTGTGTTTTCTTTGGTTAGAGTTGGTCTTTTTTTTTGGATGTGGTTACTTCTTATTTGTTTTAGAGGCAGTTTGTTGTTGCATTGGGTTTTTGTCTGTTTTCTGAGAAAACTTAAAGTAAAGGGGGTAAGGAAGGAAAGATGATCCTAGGGAGGGAAGGAATATAAAAAAATGTACTTAAATTTAAAAATTGTTTTAGATAATAAAACATATAATAATAAAAACAAACCTATCTTACATTAGTTGATCAAAAAAAGATTTTAAATTTTAGTGCACTACTGTCAATGTCTTCTATTTTTCACAGTTTTCATAATTTTACCTGAAGACTTTTTCAGTCAGTTTTCAGTGATCTGGAGAATACTAGACTGGTTCCAGAAAAGAATGTAGTGTGTATCCATTGTTCTCCAAAAGTCACCTTTTCTTTACTTTTCTCTTATATACACATACACACACACAAGCACATGTGCACACACATTCACACACTACATATACATATATGTATATATATTTCTACTAAATAATTAAAATGTGGTTGTTTTCTAAAAGTAGAAAATAATATTTGAAGAATAATGACAAACAATAGAAAGATTAAAACTTGTGAATTTTTGACATGTTTTCTCTGTTACACCTTTATTCATATATCTTTGACATGAATTGAATCATACTTTATGTATTATTTATTTTAATATTGAATAGTAAAGATTTTGTTTGGACCTTGTCCCCCATTTTTGGGACTTGGCCTCTAAATACCCGCAATGTTAAAATGTATAATATTTTCTTTGTGACTGTACATTCAGGAACCACTCAGGTACATCCAGTCCTTTGATATCGTGACGTAACACTGTCATCTACAAATGTGATAGGTACACTTGTATAACAACACTGGGATGCATGTAGCCTGCAGGCTGAAGGTTTTGTATGCCTGACTGCTAGGTTGCTAATGCTGTTGAAGTGAGTCAAAGGTGACTTCCTCAAAGCTTTTCTAAGTAAATTTCCCTTAAGCTGGATATTGCTCATTAAAGAACAGTGTGTAATTAAGGGTCTGAGATTGCGGAGTAGGGGGTATCTGCATGACCTCAGGAATGGGATGATTTGCATGTGAGCTTAAAACATAGTAAGGGAAAAACAATTCATCTATCAAGTCTACATAGGAAAACTCCAAAATTATCTATGTGGCAAAACTCAAATAAACTGTTTTGCTTGACAGTACTCTTCACATTTTCCACACAGATGAGCTGACAAAGGGATTGTCCTGGATAGACAGGAAAGGCAAGCATATAAGGATCTTGAATAAGATGCCCTCAAGCCCTGTCATGTATGTGTCTTCCTTCATATGTTCTTAACTTGTCTGCTTTAACTGCGATAAATCATAATCTCAGATAAAAAAAAATAAAATTTGTTGTTTAGAAATAATCATCAATAACATTTTGTCGTTTTTCTTTTTAACAAAGAACATTATATACATATTATTATTATTACTATTTTTATTATTATTTTACTGCAAAAGTATTAGTTTCTCTCTCTGTTTCTGATAAAATGCCCTGGGAAAAACAGCTTATGAAGGTCAGTTTATTTGGGCTCCCAGCTCAGAGTCATAGTCTGTCGCTCAGTCACAGCAGCAGAAGCTTGGGGCCTCTGGTCACACTGTATCTATAACCAGTTCACTTTCTCCATTTTAGATAGTCCAGAATCCCCACCAATGAACGGTTCCAAGCACAGTTAAAAGGGGTCCTCTGGCTCAAGCTAAAATAGTCAAGAAAATCTGTCGCAGATGTGCCTCCCGAAGACCATCTTCTAGGTGTGTCCAGGTTCTGCCATGTTAAGGACATTAGCCATCAAGCCACAGCTTTCCTCCATAGCTATTAATTTGTTTTTGCATCACTATCAACTTCCTCTCTTTTCGAGATTCTTTCATAACTCTATTAATAACTTGATGAGTAACTTTTTGTGCTTTTTTCATGATTGTAAAACTTCATAGGGAGATCAATAAATAAGTAGATAGACAATATTTAATGTCTATATGCGTGATTATTCATGGTTAAATTATTTCATATTTTTTTATAATAAGAATCATCTCCCATAAGTTCCTCTGTGTCCCCCACCTTCTATCATTCTGCCCTCTCATTTCCTCTCTGCTGCTTTGGCTCTTTCTCCATCTACGTGGTCAATTTTTATGTTTCTCTGCTTCATTCACATCTATTAGTTTGGCTTTCTTGGTGTGCTGTGTGCTCTCAAGATGCACTCTATATAAGTACCAAAGAGTGTTTGTGCATTTTAAGTTCTGGTGTTTTGTTGCATAAAAAGTAATAAATCCATGCATCAGAGCTAATGTGATAATTTACTAAAATAAATAAAAATAAAACCTTGACCATGTCTTTGAAATAATAATATTATAAATATTGAGCTTAATCAAAATATAGAAAGCTAAGTTCTTAAAGTCAGGTTATAGAATCAAAAAGCTACATAAATATACATATAAGCCATCTCCAGTGGCTCTCACTCATAGCTGTATGTTCATACATCTGTTGACCTGTGATTGGTCTGCCTGTGTCTTGGCAGATGTTGCTGTGAAGAAGGTTCTAGGCAAGGACAATTATACCATTCTGATAAGCTCAGTTTTCTTCTGGTGAAGACTCGCAACTGTCCTCTAACAGCGCCAAACTATCCTAGTTTGCTTTCCAGTGTGGTGATAGAACACCATGACCACAGGCAACTTGGGAAGAAAAAAATTTTTTTTCCATCTTAGAGTTTATAGTCCATCATTAAGAGAAATCAGGTCAGAAAACTGGAGACAGAAACTGAAGTCAGGCCATGGAGGAAGGATCCTTGCCAGCTTATTTTTGTATCTTGCTCAGTTTGCTTAAATAACCCTACTGCCATCACTGCCGTGACACCAACCATTGTCAGTTTTTAATCAAGAAAATGAGGACTGATGAGATGGCTCAGAGGTTAAGAGCACTGGCTGCTCTTCCAGAGGTCCTGAGTTCAATTCCCAGTAACCACATAGTGGATCACAATCATCTGTAATGAGATCTGGTGTCCTCTTCTGGCATACATGCAGGCAGAACACTGCATACATAACAAATAAATAAATAAATAAATAAATAAATTGTTTTTTTTTTTTAAAGGAAAAAATAAATTAAGCACAGACCACTGTACAGGACAAAACAAACAAAAAAAGCAACAAAATTCCAAATAACCCAGTACAGAAATATACACATGTAAGTGCAGTAAAGTTACAGGGTGGTACCAAATAGAAGAAAAGTTCCATGCTATCACCATGCTGAAACAAAAGAGCTATCATTTAGGCTCTTGGTTCAAACAGACATTTAATATGATAATGAGACCTGGCATCAGAAATTAGGAGACTTGGAATCTAATTAAAGCACATTGTTTATTAGAGTTGCAATTGTGGCATAAATCTGTCCACTGGTGTGATACTCAATTACCATATTTGTGTTATACGAACAAATATTATTAACAGGACTACTGGAATGATTAATCAAAAGACTGTGCAGTCTAACGGGATAAGATATAAAAACTGTGTCTAAATAAATATGAAAAAATAATCTGATTAATGTATGTTAAGAGGAACACAGAACTTTGTATATAAGTTGTCTGATTTACCATCTACATAATAAAGAGACCTGGCATCAATGAATGTTTAACTACATGTTCACCACTTTAGTGGATATTTTTCATATGTTATACTATGTATTTAAACTTCAAAACTTCCCCCGCAAAATTGGAATTAATCTCACGTGTGGAGGCGAATACACGAAGAGATGCCCACAGTGACTCTTGTCAAAAATGTCTCCATTTTTGATTTGAATCTAGGTGTGTCTAACTTTACAGTTCTGGTTCTTTCCATCACATCACTAACAACGACTTAAGTACCAGCCCGAAAGGCTTTTCTCCAGACACGACTTTTATCTCTTGCCTAAGGCTGACTTCTGCCTTTCCTTTTAATGGATACCAATTAGTTATTAACATTCAGATCTGGTGTGGACTTTTCATTCTTCTGTCTGATGTTTTATCCATGAATGTCCCTTCATCAGTCTGTTCATAATGAACGTCGCTGCCACCCTCTTATCTGAATGGCACTGATGTCCCCACGGAAGCAAAATACAATCAGTTGTTCAGCATCAGTCTGGATGGCTCATCAGAGGATAATGGAGAGAAAGCCAGCAGTTTTGTTCCGTATTAATCCTCAAGGAGTGTAGGGAGTAGAGTAATTTTCTCCTGGTACAATGAATTTCCCACACAAAAGCCTGCCAAAATACCTTACCACTTCCAAGTGAAAGCCTCATTAATTATTAGCTATGGTAGCAACTATATTTCCCATGCTGAAAATCATTTCCAAGTGACAATTAGATAAAAGTCAAATATCATATGAAACCAGAAACAAAGAATCTCTTAATTAGGATAATACATGTGTAGCGTCCTACGAAAAGTGGATGAGCGTCTTGATTAAGGGAAAGACTAGAACTGAGCTGACGGAATCTAAGACAAATGGAGGGAGTGACTCACGGCTGCAGTCAAAACTATGTTCACAAGCTCATAAACCTGATCCTCCATATCTATCCTGGTACCACCAACCAAACTCAAAATTAAATGCTTTTTTTTGTTGTTTTTGTTTGTTTGGTTTTACTTTCATGATTCTTAATTATACAAATCAACCAAGGTGGCATTTGAATTTCATTATTTTGTATGTAGTGCTTATTCCTGGCTTTGATCACATGACTGACTACAACAGACTCCTAACTAGTCTTCTTGCATTCATTTTATTTTTTCCTCGTCCACCTTTGGATAGATAAGGAGCTATTTTGATTTGTGATCACCGTCTCTAGGTTAAATATGCTATACTTTCACAATGTCATGAAACTAAGACTACACATTCTTGAAGTGCAAAAAGGACCTTCTTTGTCCCCATTTTTCTCTCTGGTCACACTTCTTGTCTCTGTCCTGTAGTCACTCTCTTCTCATTCAGTTTCTCAAACATTATAGGTTTTTTTTTTTCTAGTAAGATCTGGACCAGGAATAGTTTTTCTTCCTCGGTAGCTGCTTTACCTGTATACTCTTGACTGACACAAGCCGAGTTTAGAAGGAAACCACAGTGCTGTCTTCTCAATCAGGAGACAGAAGCCCAAGTTGGATGGTGTGGGAGGTCCTTTTGTCTATGTGTTACTTTTATTGGTTAATGAATAAAGAACTGGATTTGCCTATAGCACGGGAGGAGAAAGGTGGAGTTGGAGAGATGCCATGGAGCCGACATCTGAGACAGACATCCTGAAATTTGCTGGTAGACCATGACATCATAGTGATACACAGATAAGTAGAAATGGGTTAAATTGATATAAGAGTTAGCCAATAATAAGCTAGAGCTAAAGGACCAAGCAGTGATTTAAGCAGTTTCTGTGTGATGATTTTAAGTCTAAGCTAGTCGGGCAGTTGGGACTAAGAAGCGGCTCACTCCTTCCAACATCTGGATGCTTCATATGTTCCCGTAAAACTTGCTTTACCTCTTGGGTAACACTCTTATAGGAGAGTGCTGGGTGCTCTTGTCTTACCCTCACCAGACTCTGAGCCCCACTGGAGCATATCTACCTTACGATTGTCTTAGCACTAAGAAGAAAACTTGCCATGTAGAGGATAGCCAAGGATTATTTGTTGAACTGATAACAAACTGGATTGGAGTAGGGGTCCATCCAGAAATAAGCAGTCCAATTAAGAAACAGTTAAAATTTGTAACAGAGGTAAAACATGTTAGAGTCCAAATGAAAGCAGAAGAGGTATGAGTTAACATGAGAAAAATGGGGTACAGACCTAAACAGAAAACTTTCAACAGAGGAATCTAAAATGACTGAAAGACACTTTAAGGAAATGCTCAATATGCTTAGCCATCAGAGAAATGCAAATCAAAACAACTCTGGGATTCCATCGTATACCTATAAGAAAGGCCAAGATTAAAAATACTTTTGACAACTTATCCTGGAGAGGATGTGGGGTAAAGAGAACACCCGCCCCCCATTGCTGGTGGAAATGCAAGCTGGTACAACCACTTTGGATATCAGTATGGTGATTTCTCAGAGAATTAGGAAACAACCTACCTCAATACCCAGCAATACCACTTTTGGGTATATATCCAAAGGATGCTCAATCATAACACAAAGGCAAGTGCTCAACTACGTTCATAGCAGCATTGTTTGTCATAGCCAGAACCTAGAAACAACCAACGTGCCCCTCAACCAAAGAATGGACAAGGAAAATGTGGTGCATTTACACAATGGAGTAGCACAAAGCAGAAAAAGAAAATAATGACATTTTGAAATGTGTGGGTAAATGGAAGGATCTAGAAAACATCATATTGAGTGAGGTAACACAGACCCAGAAAGACAAATGTCATATGTACTCACTCATAAGTGGCTTTTAGACACAAAGCAAAGAAAACCAGGCTATAATTCACAATTCCAGAGAACCTAGACAACAATGAGAATCCCAAGAGAGACATACATGAATCTAATCAACATGGGAAGGAGAAAAAGATAAGATCTCCTGAGTAAACTGGGAGCCTGGGGATCATGGGAGAGGGTTGAAGGAAAGGGGAGAGGAAGGGAGGGGAACAGAGAAATATATATAGCTTAATAAAAACAGTTAAAAAACAGAAATAAGGTATTTAAAACATTTAATGTTATACACATCAGTGTGCATCTAGGCAAGTATGGAAGATTGCTTCTATTTCATTAAGAATGTTAGTCTTACAATTTACAAGTGCAACTGCAATTCCTTAGAATAGTCACCTACTATATGGTGGTTTCTTTTGCTTTGCTTTGCTTTTTTCTATTTTATTTTCACACTATTTACTCAAATGGTATCATATGGCAGTTGTGACTAAAAGTGATAAAATTGTAAAATAAAATAACCTGATTACTAGTGCAAACATAATGTTACAGAGCTGGAGAGATGGCTCACCTGTTAAGAGTGCCTGTTTCTCTTCCCAAAGACCCATATTTGGGTCCCACCTGTTTCAAGTGTCTTACAACTCCAGTGGGATTGACACCTCTACCATCCACAGGTAATTGGGTTCATATGTACACACCCATTCACAAGCACAAGTACACACAATTAAAAATGTTAAATAGGAATTTGTTAAAGTGTCAGGAGGAGGTGGGGAAGATCTAGAAGGAAAAGAGGGAGGAAAATTTTGATAAGAATATATTGTATGAAAATAGCGTCATATAATAAAAGAAAATAAATAAGTAAAAGCTTTGGTAGGAATTAAAATGGACCTCCATCAGATGTTACAGATATAACACATTGAACAAAAGGCTGGAACAACTGGAGGAGTGTGGGTTCAGATGTAGAGAAAGTTGATGCTTGGGGGTAAGATATTAATGTGAAGTGATAAACATAGAGATATAAATGATTGTGATGGTCAACCTTGATTGTCAACTTGACATGCCTGGGAAGAAGAAGCTTCAGATGAAGAATTTTCTTTATCAGATTGGCTAGTGGGTAAGCATGTAGGACATTTTTTGATTGTTAATTGTTGTAGGAGGATCCAGGTCACTGTGAGTGATATCAAGCAGGTAAGTGGGCTTGGACTCTGTAAGAAAAGCAGCTGAATATGGCCTGGGAGCAAGCTAGTAAACTGTATCCCTCCATGGCTGCAACCTGTAATCTTGCTTGAGTTCCTGCCTGGGTGTCCCTCAGTGACGTGCTGTATAATTCGTAAAGTGAAATAAACTCTTTTCTCCCCAAGTTGCATTTGATCAATATTTATCACAGCAACAGAAATCAAGTGGGAACAATGATATGTTAAGAATAAAACTCTCTTTTAAGTCACATCATTTTATGTATTTTATTGACTTCTACTCATCCACAGGGATATATATCTCAAAGTTAAGCATCAGTAGCAAAAGTAACCTCCCAAATGGAAATCCCTTCAATAATTTGTCATCAAGTAAACAAGTTGTTAATTAAATTATGAAGCTGCACTGTAAAAAATCATTTTTAAAGTACCCCCAAACCAATGATTTAGTTACAGCATAGGCTATACATTATTTAAGGTATGTTCTAAGAATGTTACCTTTTAAAAGTTATGTGGCATACATGCTTTGCTGAGAGCAGACTGCACAATATAGACACGAGAGCTTTATGCCTTTAGCAGTCAAATTTCCACAAGGGGAATTCCTCTGCCTTGTAAAATTAGTAGAATGATCCATATCTATAGCTCTCCACTCCAGGTACATAATCACCAGCTGAGTGACCTGGGGTACTGAATAGAACAGAAGCATGCTATCCTAAGATCTTCATGTTTGGAGATACTTGCAAAGAGGATGGTAAACCACTAGTTGGCATTTCATGTTGTGAGTAATGATGGCTGCGGCATTCCCCAACGGTTGCTTAAACTCCTAAATGTGCTGTGTCATGCTTTCATTAGACACATAAAATCTTTTCCTGTCTCTGGAATTGTCACACTCCATTGTATCAGTTTCTTCTTATATTCTCTTTCCATCTCAGTGAAAAAAACCAAATCTAGAGACATCCCCCATTATTGCCATAAAGACATATTTTTCAAGACTACCCAAAGGAAAAAAAGGAAGAGAATGAAAAAGGGGAGAGAGAGAGACTTGCTGCATTTACTTTCTGTGTCTCTCTGTTCCTCCAACTTCCTTTTTTTCTGTCTTTTATATGCAATTAGCTTTTGTTTTTATCTTTTAAATATTTAAGCTCTGGAATATTCTGGAAATTTAATTTCTTGCTCAAAAATGAGTGGAAATCAAGAGTCAATAAGTGATGTGATCCTGGTATATCTGCAAGAAAATGCAGAATTTCACTTTTGGCAAATTGTGTGAGTTCTGCCCAGTCTCCTACACCTCTGTTGTGGTCATTTCTCCATTCTAAAGGTGGCAAACCTGGAGGACAAGAGACAGCTTGCTTGGAAATGGCACAGAAATCCTTAGAGAGAAGTATGAGACTGTGCTGATGTATTTTTTTTTCATTTGCTTGGAGCAGTATGTATTTTGGTACAGCGTTAAAAATCTTCAAGCATTTTCTCTCATGTCACAAATTTAAAGAGTTATCTATGAATGAGTCAGCCTAGGAGTTGCCATGGTAACAATCCTTTCTTTGGAGCCAGGCCCTCTCTAATGTTGGCACTGAGCTACCTTAGTTTCAGGAGTATCTGAAGTTCATATTGCATTTACATATTCATTATGTTATACATTCATTCCCTGATTTTGCAAGATTACCTGACTAGAATTCATTTTTAAAGATCTATAAATAGGTATGTAATGTTTTGCTCACTTCTTCCACAAGATGAACGAGCTCATAAAGATCCATCTGATGTTTACAAGGCATTCTCCATTCCTGCCTTCTCTTCTACCCATCTTATGTCTGTCTGTCTTTGCTTTCTTACCTATTTCTATATATCTCATCCTCTTATCTGCCCATCTTCTATTCTCTCTATCTTAATTTTCAGATGCAAGTTTGTATATTTATGTTTGCAAATGCTACCACTAATATTTGAATGTTTGGAAAAGAAACTCTAGGCTAAGATCGTGAAACTAGCATTTCAGGGGAGAATCTAAAAATGCTGGTGTGCTCACCACAGGGGTGCTACTCCTAAGCCCCACCTATCCTGTAGCCTAGGACAGGGTAAGTAAGGAAAATGTGCTGTCTCCTGATTGTCATTCCAGGGAAGATCTTCTTGGCAGAGTGAAATTGCTTATAGCTGACATGCATTCAAAGTAGAAGTGTAGATTCTTTCGTCAAGGAAGGTTTCAGTCATCTGACTCAATTTGCTTTACCAATATCCTTCCCCCACAAGCACCTGTTCAGCTCTGCATATAACAGACCTTAAGGGGTACTCAGTATTTCCTTCATATTCTTGAAATTTTCCATATGTCTCTTTAGATTATATGTTTTTTTTTTCTCTGCTGGTGGTCAAAACTTCACTCGCTCTTGAAGCCCAAGAAGATTCTAGTTTATTCTAGTTAATCTCACTGCCCTTCCAAACCCAGTCAGCCTTTCCCTGGACAAGTTCATCATTTTCCTGGTGTCTTTACCATATACTTCCTCACCCTACAGGTTTCATACAATCAAGATTTAGCTATTCACTTGTTTTCCTATTCTATTTGTTCAAAGATGTGGTTTTGGTCTCATTCTCTGGGTACCCATGAAGATTACTACTTAGACTCCCCATGATGACAGAAATCGTGTGACTAGATGCCCACTTGATATAAATAACATCATGTGACATTTATAGTTCTGGTTATAATGTTATAAGCCAGATGTACAGAGTCTTAGCTTGGCTGTATTTATAGTACAGTGAATAGGGTTAAGATAATTCTGCTGTCTGTGAAGGTTTCCAAAAATTTCATTGTCGTGATTTACCTTTAGAAACTGTAGTAGAAAAGTATCACAGCCTTAAGTTTACAACTTTGAGTTCAATAGACCTGAGTTTAACCCAGGAATTGTTTTGTTAGTTCTATGGTCAAGTCTCTTAGCTTACCCACAGCCTGGCATCCTCATCTAATAAATTGAGATTTTTTTTTTTAATTTCGAGCCACTTGGGTCTTGAGTGGAAGGCGAACATATCATGCTTCATCTCTTCAGTGTGACCATGGAAACTAATACATGTATATATGACAATTAATGAGTAGTATTTATTTACAAATTTAGAAATATCTATTCAGTATGTATTATCCAGGAAAAAAAAGTAGTTTTAGGTGTAAAGGATGCTACCATGAACCCGAGAGAAAAGTTGCCTATTTTTAGTAAGTTTCAGAGAGTAACATGAGCTGCTTTGGATACCTTAAAAAAGAGCAAGCCTGTTGAATTCAAGGAACAAAAGGTAGGCTTAGCATGCATTAAGGATGTAAACATGTGCTCTGTCTGTCATTATCATTATTGTTATTAATCACTCAACTCACCCCTAAGCAGTATTTTAAAAATTTGCTGAGTAAAGCAGTCTTGGATATTCTAAACATGCAAATACAATTACCAAGGAACCTGGTCAGTCTAATGAGTGTCTGTGGGCTTGAACATGACAAGCTCTCTAAAACATTTTCTCCATCCGTGTACCATGTAGTACCCATACCCCACCTATAATTCCCAGGGAAGCCATACTAAAAAATAAAAGCTGTGTGTGTGTGTGTGTGTGTGTGTGTGTGTGTGTGTGTGTGTGAGAGAGAGAGAGAGAGAGAGAGAGAGAGAGAGAGAGAGAGAGAGAGAGAGAGAGAGATTGACATTTTAGGTCAGGATGTCCTAAACATGAAAAGAAAATAATAGCCTAAGAAAATGAAGGCCAGCACTGCAGACTTGTTTTACACATCACACAATACGCCGGTTGTCTGCACTGCAGGAAGGGCACTAAGGGTGCTCCTGTTCACTGGAGTGACAAGTGACAGCACAGAGGGAAGTGGAACATGCTCCTTTTCTTTTGTTGATTGCTTCCTTGTCCTGGTCTGACATGGCAAGCACTCAGCAAAAGGGAAGAACTTTAGCTTGCCGCTCTTAGTCCATGATGCCACAGAAAAGTCAGATTAGAGTAATGATTCTCCAAGTGTTATTGGAGACTTTCATAATGGATTTTTATAATTTATTTTATTGTGATGAAAAGAATATCTAATTCTAGCTTCTACCAAGAAGGTCAAATAAATATTTTCCATAAAGGATCAGGTGGGTATGATTGCAGACAAAATCTGAATGGAAGAAAATTGATAACGGTAACATCCAACCTGTTATATGTAAACAAATGCTAGACTCAGAGACCACAAATCACTGACTCAGTTGCCAGTCAGGTGCTTTTCACAGTTCACGAATCTCTTACTTGCTCGCCTTTGATTTTTGTCTTCCTTTCCTTTATCCATGCCCCCAGTCAATCAATGCCCAGTTTTCTTCACCACTAAATATGTTTTAGATACATTCTCCTATCTCTGCTGCTCTTACTTAGTTCAGGGGAAAAATCTTCTACATTATTGCATTCTGAATAGTCCCTCTCCAGCTGGTGTCCTTGCCTTCAACTCTCTTACCTCTCCAAACCAATTTGTCACATTACATTGAGAATGATTATGTGATGAATTGAGACTCTGATCATGTCCCTACTTTTCTTAAATGGCCCCCTATTGCTGTCAGAATGAAATCCAAATTTCTTGACATGATGCTTTAGATAATTTATGAATTAATTCTATGTTCAGCCTAATCATTCTCTTCTCTCCCCTGTCTTAAACATTATAGCCTTGAAATCATATTTGTTATGTATTGAGTAGATTGCTTTCATTGTGCATTTTCTCAGGTTCCTGTACATTCACAGTCAGAGTGCATCTTCAGTATTTCTGCTTGCCTTTTCTACTTTTTACTTTTGCTTTCACTGTAATTCTGTCTGAACTTTCGGACCTAGAATTCCTCTACAATGTCGATGTTTAGCCCAAAACTGATGATATAATCTTAGATACAGTTATTTTTTTAAAATATAATTGCATAGTATTTTCATGTCATAAAACAAGAATTATTTTGCAGTACCCATTTATTTTGTTTTAACACATATTTGTGAAAATTACTTACCTCTTTACATACACTTTTAAAGTTTATTTATTTATTTGTGTGTATGTATTTTGCCTCCATGTACATCTGTGCACTATGTACATCTCTGATGTAGATGGAGGCCAGAAGAGAACATTCAAGTTTTAGTGAGCGACTATGTGGGTGCTAGGAAAAAGCAGTCTGTGCTCTTAACTGCTGAGACACTACTTTAGGTTCATCCTTACATATTCTATTCACCCATGCTTCATAGTTGCTTACTGATGGATTGCTTATGCTTATTACTTTTTTATTAATTAAAAATTTTCATTTATTTTACATTGTGACTGCAGTTTTCCCTCCCCCGACTCCTCCTGTCCTCCCTCACCTCCACCTCCCCTCAGTCACCCCCATCCACTATTTCTCTGTTTCTATTCAGAAAGGGAAGACCTCCCATGGGTGTCATCAACGCATGGCATGTCAAGTTGAGGTAGGACCAAGCTCCTGCCTTCATATTGAGGCTGGATGAGGCAACCAGGTATGCGGAGTAGGTTCCCTAAAGCCACAAATAGATCAAGCGACAGATCCTGGAATCCTGTGGAAGTGAGGGAGGAGGGATTTATGAGTCAGCTAGGGGTGGGAGGGTGGGGGGTAGTGAGGTGGGGGCTTCAATGTCATCACAGGGGAGTTCACAGAAACAAGTAACCTGGGCCAATAGGTGCTCACAGACTCTGGACCAACAACTAGCAAGCCTCCAAGGGACCAACCTAGGCCATCTACATATGTATGCTTATTACTCTTAAGAAATATTTTCTGAACTAAAACCAAAGCCAAGTCAGTTTTTAAGATTATGATGTCTGGTTTCTTTGTTAGCTCAGTTACTGTCTCCAGACCATCTTTACAGCACATGATGCTGTGGGGACATTTGGTGCAACTGGTATTCACCAAGGAAATTTATGTGAATTTTCCTTGAGGTTAACAGATAGTATGATATCATCTCTAGAGATAAAACTGAATATGCAAGAAACTTAGGTCATTGTTGTTTGTTTAAGTATAATGAGTAATGTTATAAGGAAGAAACAAGGAAATGAAAGTAGGTCAAGAAACAAATTTTTGAGAACTGAAAATATAATGTGAATAATGACCTTTTATTGCCAGCAACTATATTTATAAAATATGAATGTCTTTACTTGCTTACTATGTGTGTGTGTGTGTGTGTGTGTGTGTGTGTGTGTGTGTGTGTGTGAGTGAGTATGCATTAGGGAGGGACAGAATACCAGAAAAGTAGGAAGTGACATTAAAGGAGGGAGAGGAAAAAAGAGGGACATGGAATACCATTGGCCTGAAAGCAGGAGAGAGGAATATTTAAGGGAATAGGAGAGAATCAGCCAGGGGAGGACAGTGGGGAGAAGAATGAATAAGAAGTATAAAGGCATGTGCTTATGAAAATGCCATAATGGAAGCCTATTACTAAAATTAATTAAAAAATTTAAAAATGCTATCCCATAACAGAAATTATAAAGAGTCGCATAGTCCTCTTTAATGAGAAAAGTTAAAGTATTGCTTACCAGTAGAGAAACCAGGTGCTTAAGAGCTTGCAGCAGGGATAGGAATGGAGCAGGAGACTGGCCTTTGAATTATCAAAACTGCATTTCTGCCTTAGATATTTGGGAGACATTTAATTAAGCTGTTTATGGGTAATCTGGCTTCTTTAATCTCAAAGGCAGTAATAAACTCAAACTAGTTCAAGTGTATAATAGAATTATCCGTTCTTATAGGTGAGAGGGCCAAAAAGAAGAGCCTCTTTCTACTGTGAGGTTCAGCTAGAGCAGATATCAACTAATATCAATGTTCTTTCTGACTCTATCCTATTACTTAGCTCATTTCTATCAACATTAGCAACTTCACAGACCTGAAAGGTGCCTTTAGAAGCACTAAGAATATGAAATCCTTAAACCTTACCATTGCCAAAGTAGAGAACACATTTTCCGCTAACACTGGCAACCGTTTCTAGTGAGGCTGTCCCTGGTACAGTTACGTTGACATGCTAAATCACACAAAACTAGACACAGAGCCTGAGACCAAATTCAAGTGGTCAGATGTGGGACCGGGGGATAGGACCAGCTTTCCAGAAGAACCATATAAGTCGAGCAGGATTTCAGAAGGAAAAAAGTCATGGTCAGCGCAGAACAAGTATATCAGCTGCTTTCCTGTCACTGTGACAAAATGCCACAAGCAAGGCAACTCATCAAGGAAGGTGCTTCATTGGGATTACAGTTCCAGAGAGCCAGAGTCCATGGTGGATGAAGAGCAGAGTCAGCAGGAAGAACTGAGATCCCACATTTCAAACTGCAAGCAGAGGGCATGAGAGTACAAGGGACTGGAGGAGGCTTTTCAAAACTCTGACCCAGTCTCCAGTGACACACCTACTCCAACAAGGAGACACTTCCTAATCCTTCCCAAACAGTTCCAGCAACTGGAAACCAAGTATTGCAGACATTAAAACCAATCAGAAAATGGTTAGTTTCCACCACAATGGACTTATACTGCCGTTCCAGTAGGATCTCCCTGCCTGGTCATTGGTATGACGGCAAAAGTGTCCACAGTTGAGTAAAAATATCGATAATTCATTCCAGCAGCCTGCATAGCGTGTTCTAGAATTATGAGGGCCAAGGAGCAAAGAGGAACTTTCCAACACAATTCAGTTTGATTTTCTACATCCTATGACTACAGCAAATGGAATCTTAAGCAACAGAGTCTTATCAACTAGTTCTGCTGGGCAACGAGAGCATTGATTGCTGCCTGCATTGCTCTGGGAGACCCAAGAGCTTCCCTAACAAATAACTGGCACAGGGAGCATCATTCTTCTCACTCTGGGATATTTATTTAATAACATTTGGTTTCTGGGAGTAACTTTATTGACCTATGCAGAGTACTGATACTCAAATGTTTTTCATTTTTATGTTTTTCTGATTATCATACCTTGTATCCCATCAATTTTTTTTATGGCTTTCTCATTCATCATTGTTTCTGTTAACCCTTCCTGCCCTTGGGAATTTCTCCTTGGTGCAGTAAAAGTTGCCAAGTTGTTTATAATTGCTTTGACTGTTTTGGTAGATCTTGGGGGATATTATTTTTGTACACTGGAGAAAAATGAATTGAATTCATTCTAGCTTGAAAGTCCCCTAAAATTTGATCTCATTTTATTGGTTTTACTTATTCCTTACATTACAAATATTAGTGGGATTTAGAAACAAATTAACTAAGTTTCCAGATGCTATTAATTCCTATCATTAAGCAAGAATAATCAGCAAACATTTGGCAAACATCATAGCTCCTATAAGTCTACATTTTTTGTAATAGGGATAAAATGTGTTACCTCTTTACCAGCATATATTTTTGTATAATTTGAAAAACAGTAATGTTTCAGGATATTTGCTCTCACTGTGAACCTTGGGATTGCATTATTTGCTGGGAAAAATTGTTTCTAGTTGTGGTGTGGCTCAGTCCTAGAACACACCTTTAATACAAGAGTTTTCTTCCTGGATGTTTCAAACAGGATCAAATAAAGTCAACCATAGGTTAAGAGATGGAGCAAGCATCAGTTTAAAGGGAATAAAAACATAGAAAGTAACAGGGAGTCAAGAGGATAAGGGAGGGACATTCACTTTGAGAAGTTTTGTTTGAGATGACATAGGAGAGAGCTCTCTTTCAGAAAAGGAAGGTCAGTTAGTTGTTTTCTTTGCCCGTTTGAGCTAACAGGTTTTAACCACAGAATCTGACTTCCTGTTTATTGATAACAGATATTCCTTATCTGTTTATTTATAAAACAAAACAATAGAGATTTAGTATAAAACAACATTTGGTGCTCCAATGCATGGCACAAGCACACAGACAGAGAAATCACTCCAACAGTCAACAAACTGAGAACTTATCAGATTTGGTAAGACACCTAGAAGGTCCTCAATGAAAGAATTAAGTTATACTAGAAGGAAAAATTATTCCCAAGTTAAGGATAGGAAATATCATAATATGGGGTGTTAGGACTCTATCTGGTGCTACTTTAGATGATTTGAAAATAGAAGCACAAAATGAAAGGATAGATGGCTTAACTGTTATTGACATAATACCAGTTATAATTACTATCAGTCTGGTAATTTATATTTTATCCTCAACTGCCATAGTGAATTTTTGTGGACTGATAAGATTCATGCTTTAGAAAGACTTATAAATAAAATTAAAAATACTCAGACACAACTAGAGGGATTTAGACAAGAACCTACCATGCTACCTCATCTCCCTCATGATGAAACTAAAGAGCAGTGGCCCATGATTGTTAGAAAACCACCCTTAGTTTATCCAGTCACTATACAAGAGCTACCAGGAGATGATACCCCCAAGGTTATCAAGAACTGAAATGGAATCCTATAGAAATATTAGATTTGAGGATATTTAAGGAAGCAGTTATTTCAAATGTTAAACATCCAGTCTATGTGAAGCATGTATTAAATTCATGGGCAACTCAAAACAGAACTATCCACCAAGACTGAAAAGATTTAGCAACAGCAATATTGGAAGCTGGTCCTCAGTTCCAATGGTGAACATGGTAGAAAGAGGAAACCAGGGCCATAGAACAATAGAATGGGGATAGAGGTATTAATATTTCCCAAGATCAGCTTCTAGGTGAAAGTCAATATGCTGAAATACAGAAGCAGCTTGAATTTGGGGATCACACCTTGGTACTTTAGTAGCTTTAATGCTTGGGGAAAGGTTGGAGAATTAGGAAAGAGGACTGAGTCATTTACTAAAATTCTAAAAGACCCAAAAAGAAGTCTTCACTGTTTTTTTATATTTTTTTGCAAATATTGACTTTAGCTGTAAATAGAATAGTATTAGTATTAGATATAGAAGCCAGGCAACTATTAATCAATCTTTGGCTTTTGAAAATGCTAATTCATAATGCAAAAAGGTGATTGGGTCTTTAAAGGCAAGATCAGCACCAATAGATGAATGGATTAGAAATACAACTAATATTGTATCCTACATTTATGATGCTATTCTGATAGGTGAAGTAATTTCTGTAAGCTTTAAGAAAAGTTAAAATGTCAGATATTTTAATTGTGGTAAGCAAGGTCATTAGAAAAGGGATTGTTGCCAAGGTGTTTCTAGTAACAGTGCTTTTTTTTTTCCTGCAGAAAATTTAAACAGAAAGCCCAGGCTAGTGCCAATACTATGCCACCATCTTGCCAAAGCAACTGCCCCTTCCTGCTGGACAACCACTCCATGTTGACTGCTGTGTTCTATGTAGCCAGGATGCCACTAAACTGACAAACACCTCCCAAAGATCAGCCTCAGACTATAAACTTCTCAGGATATTCAAATTGCTGAGTTCACAGGAGACTGACACAAACAAAAATACTTAATCATAAGATTGCCAAATACAGCTAAGCTCGATATTATGGAAAGCTTGGCAGAAATAGATTCATTTTGTTAATAGTTTCACTGTGTTAGATCTTAAATCTTTCATTTTTATTTAGACAAAAAGAGGGAAATGTTGCAGAATATTTGACCACACTGTGTACCCTGAGATTTCACCATTTCCCAGAAAAACTTGTTTCTAGTTGTGGCACACACTTTTAATCCAATTCAAAAACTTCCTACTTGAATATTTTAAATAGGAGTAAATGAAGTCAACCATATGTTAACAGGTAAAGCAAGCAACAGGAAAAAACCATAGAGAGTACGAGTGAGTCAGGAGGATAGATAGAGAGGCACATAGGAAATATAAGAGAGGGACATTCAGTTTGAGGTGTTTTCTTTGCAGAACTCTCTTTCTGGGATGTTGGTGGGGAGTAGGAAAGTCAGCTGGGTACTTTCTCTGTGCCTCTCTTTTTCACCCCAGCATCTGGAACTTGAGTCTTTATTGGCAATATCAAACAATTAAGATTTTAAAAAAAGGAACACAGTAATAAATATTTTAGGTAGATTATCAAATATCTTTATACAAACTTCCAAAAGATGGTACCTTCTTTATGTATTTTCAAAGTACATGGACATATAGATTAATTGGACAGATAGTTGAACAATATAAATATAGCATTCTATTTCATTTGGCAAAACCAATACACCTAACTTTAAAATTGGTTTATTTTACTTAACCAAAGGCTGTGACATAAATGTTTCAACATATGAATTTTTTTTACTATTTTCACTGAAAATAGATTTTTACATATTATATATTGTTACTACAGTTCCTCCATCCCAACTTCTCTCAGATCACCCCTAATTCCCTACCCATCCAAATCCACATCCTCTTTTTCCTCTAATTAGAAAACTGTAATCTACTCATAGAATCAACTAATACGTCAGCTCACAGAGTTGAACTGACAATCAGGAAGCCTACGGGGGACTGACCTAGGCCCTCTGCATATATGTGACAGCTGTATAGCATGCTCCTCTTATAGAACTCCTAACAGAGGGAACAGAGGCTGTCTCTGACTCTTTTCCAGGATTTTTGGACCCTACTCTTTATACTGTGTCACCTTACCCAGCCTTAATACATGGGGAGGTGCTTAGTCTTACTGCAACTTGATTTATAATGTTTTGTTGATACTCAGTGGAGATGTGCTCTTTTCTAAACAGAAACTGGGGAGTGTATTGGGGGGTGGGGTGGGAGCAGAAGTGGAGTTGGAGGGGAGGGATTGGGAGAAGAGATAGGAGGGAAAACTGTGACAGGGTTGTAAAATAAATTAATTAATTAAAAAAGAAAACTAGCATCTAAAACTATGACAATAACTATTAAACAAGATAAAACAAAAACAAATCAGAATAGGACAAAACAAACAAAAGCATGAAAAAAGAAAGACAAAGCTTAAGACATATATACAAGCACCTTAAGTGTAGCCTGTGTTTCCATTGAGACTTCCTTGAAACAAACCAAATTTTCCTTTGTGAGAAGTTATCAATTGGAGATAGCACATAGGGGATCTCACTGGTTACATTTCAGGCTTTATAGTCGCTGACTGTCTAGAACAAAGGCAACTTGAAGTTGTCTGAGAAAACTTTCCTATTCCCAAACAGTCCTCCAATTTTCTAGTAGAAGAGGCTTCTGCCTGGGACATTGACCAGTTGGCTTTCCTGCAGAGGGTCTTCCAGGCCACTGTTTCTGATGAACTTCAGAAAACAGCAGGTCTCAACCTAATATTGTACAGCAAGATACAACCAGACTAGGAATCAGTCTTCACATGAAGGTTGGACAAGGCGATCCAGTACGAAGAGAAGGAATGATAACTTATTGTTTAGGGTTATTTTAGCTATCCCAGGCTTTTTGGTTTTCCATAGGAAGCTGATAATTTTATTTTCAAGATCTGTGAAAAATTGTGTTGGAATTTTGATGGAGATTGTATTGAATCTGTAAATTGCTTTCAGTAGGATGAACATATTTACTATGTTAATCTTACCTATCCAAGAGCATGGGATATCATTCCATCTTCTGATATCATCTCTAAATTATTTATTCAAAGACTTAAAGTTTTATTGTACAAGTATTTCACTTCCTTGATTAGAGTTACCCCAAGATAATTTATATTATCTGAGGGTATTATGAAAGATGTTATATCCCAGGTTTTCTTCTCTGTCTGTCTGTCATTTGTATATAGGTGGTCTCCTGATTTTTTGTGAATTAAATTTTGTATCCCGTTACTTTGCTAAGGTCCTTTTCTTATGCTTCTTGTGCTTCCTTTCTTATACTATGATGCAATTTTCAAGGCTTACTCCAGCAGTATAGCTGGGCTCTAGTGGAGACATATTGCCCTGGCTGTTATTAACTGTGTTTTTGCTCTGGCATCTAAGCATCTGGTTTGGGACGATTATAGGTCTAGTGGCTGAATTCTGGATTTATCTTTGCCAAGTGGATGTTTTGCTCTTTGGTTTCTATTTCCTTTTTGGAATTTTGGAAAACGTGATGGCTATGCTTTGCCTATTTTCCTGGCCTGCTCAGCTGGTGTGTTCACAAGGAAGGCCTACTAGTGTTGGAAGCTGGGGTACTGGGATGATTTGAGGGCAAGGGAGATTGGAGAAGGTCTTTGTGACCCCAATTTGGGATGGGGTCAGAGAGGAAAGGGAGAGGGACACTGTTTTTTAATAGATAATTAATCAAAGTCAACCAGTTGGTCGCCTTTTTAGTATAAAGGGAGGTGGTTAAACAGTCGGTTGTTATTATTATTATTATTATTATTACTATATGGAGGCAGCATATTTCCTGCTAGAGAAATCATGATAAAACTTGGTGAGGAGGTGACTGAATATCAGGAACCATAGAAAACAAAGTTGTGAGTCTGCCTTTAGACTACTTGCCGTGGGAGGAAAGACCCTAGGGTTAGCAGAGGGTGCCTGCTGGGGTTGAGGTGGGGGACAAAGTAGTAAGTGTAGGGAGAAAGGTTAGAAGTGGAAGAATGATCTTTGGGACCAATGGGAGACAGGAGGGGGACTGCCAAGGGTATTCTGTTATAGAACAGGGGATGAAACTGTGGGATTGGAACTGGGAAAACAGTGAGTGAAGACAAAGTCTGCGGGCAGGCAGTTTGCTGAGTTTTCTGGCATGTGGGGCCCAGTGCGTTATCATGGAGTACCGGCTTGGGAGCTGGGAAAAAGCCACAGATGGAGGAGAGGGAGTTTAGAAAGGGAGGATCAGTGAGATGCACAGGACACGGGAGTGGGGATGGGAGGGGGGCAGGGAAGCTGCCAAGTGTGTCTTCCTACAGAGCTGGGGATGAGACTGGGGGACTGGATCTGTGGGAATAGAGAGAGAAGTTCTGCAGACAGCCTACCTGTTTTTCTTGCAGGCATGGTCTGTGGGTTAATTAGGGCATGTATCCTGGAGTTAAGGCCTGTTTCATTATTCTGCTAGGCTGGTATACCCCCAGGGGTTGCCTGCTGCTATTGGAGGCTAGGATGAGTTGGGTGAAGAGGGTTTTGAGGAGATCTTTGTGCTCTACTAGGGTTGGAGTCATGGAGAAAAGTGAGACTGCAGTGGGTTTCTTGCTAAGAGTTGACAATACAGTTTTTAAATTTCTAATTATTATTTTCCTGAGACTCACAGTTGGGAATACAGATTTATTTATTTGGGTCTCTTATCTTTGTTTCCCTGCAAACAAGCTGGTTTTATTTCTTGTGATATGACATCACTCGCTAATTGTTAGTAAACAGAGGACATAATTATCCACCACTCACACTGATAAGATAAATAGCACCAATCCTTTTTAAAGTGCAGATAAAAACTTTGCCATAACCTTTGATTTAGTATCATAGTGATTCACTGAAGTGTGGCTAGAGACAAGTATTTAGCAACCTTTAGTAGAATTCCTAAACATTCTGAATTACTGATGTTTGCTGAGAGAAAATACTCTAACACTGTAAACAGTAATACATTCATGATATACAATAGGAATTTCCTTTGTCCCTATGCATGATGTTTACAGAATGCTCTTAAGTACTAGCATAAGAATAAAGATTATTGTTTGTCAGTTCTTTTTATTATCTCTTACCATGCAAAATAACATTTTTCTTTTCTGTTTTTTTGATTTTCTTCAGGACAGGGTTTCTCTGTGTAGCTTTGGCTGTCCTGGAACTCACCCGATAGACAAGACTTACCTTGAACTCACAGAAGTCTGCTTGCCCCTGCCTTCTGAGTGCTGGAATTAAAAGCGTATGCTACCACTGTCTAGAAAAATACCATATTTCTATAATAAAGCCCAGTGGATGAAAGCTTGATGAGGAACAAGGTGTTTATACAATGTCAAGAGAACTCTCGGATAACTGCACAGATACACACCGTGCCTTACAAAAGAGAAGCCTGCAGCGCCGACCCCAGCGGATGATCAAAGACCACATCATCAGTAACGGAGCAGAGGGGCACCATGGACTTTCTGGTGAGATGAACTGAAGCCCAGTTGTAGGTACACAGGTTCCCCATTTTTCCCGAGGCGCTATGCAGGGCTGTTCTGCTTCCTGGTTCCACTGCATCAGCTTGAGGGTGTAGCATAGAACTGCCCTCTCCTATTATGTTAATTTCACCTATGGCCCAAGGGTGTAGCTTAGAGAGAACTCTCCCTTTACTGTTATGGTAATTCCACCTGCAAGCAAGGTTCTCACCCTGCAGGCAAGGTTCCCTGGTCAGCTTTTCTCTGAGCCTGAGCTCACCCACCTGGCTTCCTCTTTTCTCTGTTCAGCTGCTCTCCGACCTTGGGTGCGGCCCCCTGACTTTTCTCTTTCCTTGATCCTGATGGGGGGCTGGTGTCCTTTTGCCCCACAGTATATATACCCGACTTATGCTTAATAAAGCTGCCATTTGCCACTTGCTCCTTGGCAGATGAGCCCGGTCTCTTTGTGTGTGTGTCATATGTTTTAACCCCTAGGACAGTCGTTCGTTCTCGTGGACTCGAGTCAGGAAAAGCGCGCACCTGTTTCGATGTTCGGGTATCCACAGAAAAGTGCGGAAGCTTACACCCAGTTTCTGGGCTGCTCCTACCAAAAGTGCATAATCTCAACTGCAACATAGGAAAACATTACAGAAACCCACACTGAGCTATGTAACAGCTCTCCTGGTCCTTCACAAAGGTTAAGGTCATGAAAGACTGACACACTGTTTCTTGTGAAGGGAACATTGTAAACAGAGACTGCTCCTTTGTTTCCTGGCTGCCCAGACTGGAGTAACTACACAGAAACTATGTTAATCACAGCACGGTTTGGCCAATAACTTAGGCTAGTCCTAGCTAGTTCTTACATCTTAAGTTAACCCATTTCTATTATTTTATATTTTACCACGAGGCTCGTGGTTTGTTATCTCTTGCTTCTTGGGCCATTACATGGCATCTACCTGACTCTGCCTACTCTCTCTATCTATATATCTCTGCTCGAATTTCCCGCCTGGCTTTATTTCGTCCTTCCATAGGCCAAAGCAGCTTCTTTATTAACAAATGGTAATAAAACCTATTAACAGCATACAGAGGGAAAGCCCACATCAGAGCATGATCTCTGTGTACTTTCTGAGCCTCGATTAGATGCTGGAGTAGATTATATCTGGTACTAAAGGCTTTAAGAGTCAATACTGAGATGTGGGGAAAATTTGGATGCAAGTCTTGGGACTGATAAAAACAACGTATCTGTATTAAACGTCCTAATGTTGCTAACCGTGCTGTGACTGTGCGAGGAAAACCATTGCTTTTAAGAACCAGTTATCAAACGTTTGTGGATGAAACAGCCACAAACAGCCCAGAAAAAGAGGAGATCCAAGGGACTGCGGCGGGCAGAATATGATGAAAACAGGAGTTCTTCCTAATGTTCTTGGGACGTTCCTAGAAGCTAAAGCTTAGATCAGGATAAAAATCACACAGGTACATTCTTATTACATTCTATTTGATTAGAAAGGAATTCTCATTTACTTCAGTAAATGTAGTGCCTATTTCATTTAACGAAAAAAACATTTCCCATAACAGAAGGTTTCTGCATGGTTTTCTAAAACATTTAAATTAGAATTTGCGAGGAGAATTTATTTGGACTATGAAAAGTAAAATAACAAGGAAAAGCTTTCCTCACTTTGTGCTATCACAAATGTTAGCTAATTCTAGTTCTGTTGAAAGTTTTTGTACTGGTAAGTAATGTGCTATTTTCTGTTCTTGCTTATTAAGGCAAACAGTATATTTAATGTATAATTTATTTTTATTTTATGTTCATTGGTGTTTTGTCTTCATGCATGACTGTGTGAGGGTGTCTAAAGCCCTGGAACTAGAGTTACAGACAGGTGTGTGTTGCCATGTGGGTGCTGAGAATTGATCCCAGGTCCCCTGGAATAGCAGTCAGTGCTCTTAATTTCTGACCCATCTTGCTAGCCCCAAGCCAAACAGTTTTTAAATATATTGTCTTCCATTGCAGAATGAAAATAAGCACATACAATTTTCCTCCCTCCCAACATAATTGTGAAATCATTTTATTCTATTAATAATCATCATCATAATTATTATATAGTCTTCCTTTTGATTAACACATGTAATACAAGGCATTTATTCACTCTCAACTTCACAAAATAATTTGTTTTGCCCTGTCTATTCTTAGGATACCTGGCCTTAAGGATGCCCAGAGGTGGTCCAGTGCCTTAGGGATCCCTGGGGATGGTCAAGTACTGACCAGGTTTTTTTTTTTTAAAAGCACTAAGTTTTTTATTGCTGCATTTTGAAATAAGTCTTTTAAAATCCTTGTCAGCAAAATTATTTTTTAAAAATAAGTTTGCTTATATGTAGGATGTATGTGTGTGTGTGTGTGTGTGTGTGTGTGCTTAGAAGATGAAGAAAACTATAGTCTTTATTATATCTGTTGATTCATTGATTACTTGGAATTCATTTCTTTTTGTTTCTTTGGAAGAACACTAATCTTATCATCTTCACTTATATATTGCATTTTAAACAGTTTCAAATGCTTCCTAACTTAAAGAAGAAGTCTCAATAGATTTTTTTTTGAGACTCCTGTTCCCTTATTTCACTAGAATATGTCTTTCTGGATGTCTTCCATATGGTTGGGACTGTATGCTTGGTTCCTTGTTACACTGCCATGGAGAGAAGACTTTATGGGATTTCCCTGAAACGTTTTTATCTTTCCACAGATTCTAATCATCATTTCTGTTTCATTATTCATTTCAGGTTGTTCAGACAAGGTGAATGTGGAGCCCAGTCAGTCGTGATTCCCCAATTTCCTGGTACCTGAACGTTGAGATGACAGGTTCTCTTCAAAATGTATGAGTTATATTTTTGTCTAAATATTATGGTGCTTCGCTTTATTTCTTCAAGGATAAGATGCTTTGTGGATTCTGCTTGCTCTTTGTCAAATCACATTGCTTTTTCAATGATATGACAGTTCTTGATAGATTGTCATGCTCATAATAATAAATAACAGGAAGACAGTGTGCGTGTATGAACTGTGAGGAAGTGACGCCTAACTGGCAACATAAACTAGTCAGTGCAGTTGGCTTTTAACCTTCTGTCCGTTCCTTAAAGTACTGCTTTCCTCTAGTTATCATGTTGTCGGGAAACTCTGACTACCAGAGACTTTAAATATTGTAGGACGAAACCAAAAGATGAGGAAAAGTTCGCAAGCACAAGTTCACACTCTCATTTCAACCGTCTCCACTAACTCAAGCTGCAGATGTATGCTGAGAGTTGGGATTTCACTTTTGAGTTTTGTACTATGTACACAATGTGCTAGGGACTACTGTAGTCAACAAAATATAAACCTTGTCCTCTTTGGAATGTTATTGTCTTTTGCAAGGCAGCGATTGAACGAAATCAAACATAAACTCACAATGGTGCTGAGTATGATGTCAGAGCTAAAGCACTGTAAATTTCAAAAGGAAGGTTTTGGAGACGAGGGAGGTAAGAGTTACTGTATGTCTCTGTTCCTTCAGCAACTCCTCTTTGACAGAGTGGCTTTTCAACAGAGGTTCGATCACAATGAGGCAGAAGCCAGGGAGTTGCTAAGGAGAGGCAAGAAGAGCAAGAGTGTAAGACAAGATGGGTTAGTTCTGTGGAATTTTTCAAAATAGCGTCTCACAGTTCACACGTGCACTCCGTCTTCCTGCTATTCATTACTATGAATGTGAACATTCTGGGTACATGCATTATCAACTTGGGAGCTTCTCTGAACTGCTGTTTCCATACAAGACTGGTTGAAGGCATTCTAGAAGGTGCCAATTATGGTTCAGTTTTGTCAGACACCTTCCATCCGCTTCCCTTTGCTTCAGAACTGCTCTGATAATCTCTGGCTTACTTACACCTCACACTTATTTTCCCCATTGTGCTAGGACTGTACATTATCACAATGTTACTGTTAATGGATTCGTCAGCAGAGAACTTAAATGAGTTGATGCAGGTTGCCAACCTGAACTCAAAACAAAACAATTCTGAAATTATCTTTCAAACTTTTCTTTAAGCAATGTTGGTACAAACTGAGAATGATGAAACTTTTTTTATAGACTGTAAGGAAGCCTAAGGGCACTGGTGGCTTTTGACAGTGAGAGATGAATGCTGAGATGAGCAGCTGTGTGCTTTATGCCTTTTCTCACATCAACAGAAGACCAGCAGAGCAGAGCTAGCATACATTATAGTCATACAGCCACACAAAACATGAGGTATGAAACAGAGGAGGAAAAATGATTCATATTTTCCTTTCCTAGTGAAATTAACTCAACGTGATGTCTTATGCATTGGTTTTTATTCTTCTTCTATACCCCATAGCTAAATATCAAATAAACACATTTAGTAAATAAATGCAAATAAAATTATCTTTTAAAACTATGAGACCTTATCAAACTACTTGTCCTTCTGAAGCAGTTGCCAAAAGATTATCAAATTAAATTTTAAGTTAAAATAAAGAAGTAGATGAAAACAATGTATACAAATGTGATATTCTGAAGTAATGAACTATAAATGTTTTTCCAGAAAAGTCAGCATATTCTCGGGAAGTATATTGGTGAACTAGAAGATAGAGTTATTAAATTCCTTCTGATAGTCCCACAGGACTCATGAACTTGACATGTTTATGCACATTTAGTGAAAGACTAAGGGTGTAGGCTGATCTATCATCAGCCTATGGACACTGGTTCTTTCCATGTATTTCTATATTGTAACCTGCATCCTAAACTCTGCCAAAGGTTGCTCACTGTTGCCCTAGCATTATAGAGATAGGCAGGACTTCCAACAAAGAGTACATTATGCAAAAGTGACTAGCACTCAGAAATGTAAATCGAGGAGGAGAGGAAGGAATGTTGTTTTCTAAAATTGGGGAAAACACATTTGGTTCATTCTAGTTGTCAATTCCACTACCACACAAACTCCACTAGAAATGTATGCTCTTTTTAATTAGATCATTAGTAATTCCTTTTCAGCTGACTAATTCAGGCATTCTCAATAGAAAGGAGAGTCTGAGGAAAATAACAGGAATTGAATAGGTAAAACCAAGCAGCTTCAGTCTGAGAGACATTTGAGAAATATCTATGTTGTAGCAGAGAACTATGTATTCATCATAAAGTGAAAAAAATTATGGCAGCTCTAGCCAAGACTCCATGGGAGGGTGTGCATGCATGTGTTTTGTGTTTGTGCGTGTGTGTGTGTGTGTGTGTGTGTGTTTGTGTGCAGCAATGGGAGACTATAGAGTGCGCAGGACCAGGCCACACAAGCTAGTTACTGTTTTATTTATCTGAGAGCAATGGGTAGGGTGTGAAGCATCTAAGCATGAGTTTAACCGGTGGCTTGGCATGAAGGAGGGCTTGAGAGGGATCAAGAGGTTGGGAGATCAACTTAGAGATGATTTCAGAACATTATCATGCAGGTAATAGCTGAGCAGACGTGAGAGTCCCTCAGAAAAATTTTAGTAGATTTTTCAATGCACTTTGAAAAAATCAAATGTTTTAACACAGATTACTACACTCAGAACTTAAGGTCAGTTGTCTACTGCATGAGTATTTCTCTGCCCATGTAGACACACATTTATTTATTTATTTTCTGAGCTAGCTATTCTGAAGGTAGAGTCTTTCTCCTTGTCTGAGATCTTTGAATAATTGATGTGTTCTCTTTTAGGAAGTACTCTTCCTTGTCAAATTTGTCATTCCTTGCTGTTAATTTAAGCATCTGTTTTCCAGGAAACTGTAATTGGCTCTTGGAATTTGGGATTGCTGCCTTGATGATGGTTCACAAAATACAGTGCACGACTGTGGTCCTTGACTAACCGTCATTCATTCCTCATTTGATGATGTTTCTCACTCGACTCTTAACCACTTTGACAACAGGAACAGGAATATCTTGTCACTATTCTATGTTAAGCATCACTAGAGCCTGGTTTATTAAGTGGAAAAGACTCCCAGTTAAGTAAATGCATCAGAATATAGCTTGTTTGATAGGATATTACATACATATATTATTGTTGTATCTGATTATTTTAAGGTGACATTGTCTATTTCACATTTGGTTCATATTTGTAAAGATACCATCTCAATGGTTTCAGCTTTGATCTTACTTAGCAGTGCTGATCATGCCAACACTATGATGATTATGAACAAAGGAAACATTTGACACATATATGTAGTAGGAAGACCACTTGTTTGTTTCCTAGACACCCAGAAGCTGAGAACTAAAGTAATCACACAGAAACTATATTATCTAAATCACTGCTTGGCCCATTAGCTCTAGCTTCTTATTGGCTAACTCTTATATCTTAATTAACCCATTTCTAGTAATCTGTATATCACCACAATACTGTGGTTTTCCAGGTAAAGTTCTGGAGTCTGTGTTCAATGGGGCTATATGGCTTCTCTGCAAACTCTGCCTTCCTTCTCCCAGCATTCAGTTTAGTTTTCCCTGCCTAGCTCTGTTCTTCCCTGCTCAAAGCAATTTCTTTATTCACCAGTGGTATTCACAGCATACAGAGGGGAATCCCACATCACATATGCAATTTATTGAACAATATATAGATTTTAAGTATCAAAATATGTGCAGTGTTTAATAAAGGTATTTCCCTTTAATTATGACCAATTAGAGCTGTTACTATGCTGTGGTTCTCTTGTATGCTGTTGCTATTTTGAAGTCAGAGTGCCTAAGGGCAGCCTGCAATACAATGAAGCATATTTAATTCATGTGAATTTCTTGTTAAAATATGGGAAAGCAGGCATTTTTGTTTGCTGTAAAGCCATCAGAATAAAACTGAATAAACAAGAGTAACTATTTATGACAAGAGAAATAGACTGCTATCTGAGCTACTCATTAAAACATATTCTGGGAAAAAGTCTTGATTGATACCAAGAAGTCATTCTTTAAGAGATTGATTTGAGTGTGATGAGAATAAAAACTCACATTTTTACACAGTAAAACATTTGTACAGTGTTTTACATTTGTACACGCCACTTAAATATCTATGGGGTTATTTCTTCATTAATTGCTTTAGGTGTTAACTCAAGATATAGGAATGAAAGCAGGTGAAAACTTCAAAAGTGCTCAGTTTTAAGTTTAGTTTTTGGTTTGCACGTATTTTATTAATTTACAATTGTCTTTGTTATCAAAATTAGCTTACAAAGTAATGGCATTTCTACATATTTATATATAATTATACACACACACACAATTTTTCTGTATTATTATCTTCTGGTGTAGGAGATCCTTCTGTTTGTGTGTTGTTTTCATTTGCTAATGAATAAACTGCCTTGGCCTAGTTGATAGGGCAGAACTTAGGTAGGTGGGGAGGACAGAACTGAATGCTGGGAGGAAGAAAGGCAGAGTAGGGGAGAGACACCATGCATCCATGGCCAGAGGTAGACATACTGAAACTTTTCTGGTAGGCCATGACCTCATGGTGATATACAGATTGATAGAAATGGGTTAAATAAAGATGTAGAAGTTAGCCAATAAGACGCTAGAGCTAATGGGCCAAGCAGTGTTTTAATTAATACAGTTTCTATGTGGTTATTTTGGGGCTGAGCTAGCCAGGCGGCCAGGACAAACAAGTGGGCCCCCCTCCTTGCAACAATCTTCCTCCCCCAATCTCTTCATTCCTCATGACTCTCTCTTACCAGTTCTCTGCTTTCCCCCAAACAGGCTCCTCCTTTCTCATGACAGAAATATTCTATCACTCTTTTTTCTTGTCTCCCTCCTCCATTTCTCTTCTTCTCTCAATTTCCTTTTTCTACTTTGATGACCTGCATATGCAGAGAAACAAATTTTAATCTAGAATCTATATGCAAGAGAATAAAATTGGTGTTAGTCTTTCCACATCTTACTTATTTTTCCTAACATAATGATGCCCAGTTGTATCCATTTTCTGGAAAAATGTAATGATTTTGTTTTTTCTCTGAGAGGCCGGAAGTGTTATCTAGTATTTAAGCAATTTACCTAGCCAAATCAATACAATCAAGCTGATGTTAGCCCAACACAAACTCAGTGACTTCAAACACGAATCCTTGCCAGAACTCCCTCTCCCAGGAACTGAAGGTGTTAGCTCTCTTGCTTATATATCTGAACATTCCAGAGGAAAGAGAACTGAAGTATTGTAATTCTTCAAATTATGAAAAAATGAAAACCTTACAATGTGCAAAATTGTCCCCATGATTTTCTGTCTGTACTCCCGGCTAAATTTATTCTTCCCAGACTTCTACGTAAGTGGAGTTTTGCTGTGCAATTCTTTGTGTCTACTGTCTGCTGCTCTGCATAATGCTTTAGAGACAGAACAAAGGTTCTTTTATTTATGAGATTGGTAATTGTGTCTTACCTTTCTATTTTGATGATCCTGTAGATTAGCCTATAAAGAGGACTTTCTTTTTCTTTCCTTGATTTCTTAAAACATAATTTCCTTTATTTTTGTCTTACACTTGAATTGGTTTAATTATCACATCTAGGACTCCTAAAATGGAGTCTAGATCATTGATGTGAAATATTCATTCTATTTTAGGGCAACATTTAATGCTTTACATTTCCCTCTTCCTACCTTGTTCGTGTTCCATAATTTCTTTCTGCAGACTGCCATCTTAATTTGTACCAAAAACCTAACTATCTCAGATTCTTACGAAAGTTACATGTTATGTTCCTTTGCCTTAATTTTTATGCACTTTAATATCTCACATGGATTTCCCACAGTTTGTCACTCCTTTTCTTTTCATTGGATTATGTGTGTGCATATTTCATTTAATAAAATTGATTCTGTTAGTTTTACATCTACCTTATTTCTGTTTTCCTTATGATTTCTTTTATCTGTCTTACATTACATCAACTTTTATAATTTTACATGATGAACACTATTGATTACGATTACTAATGATTTTCACTTCAGTTTGTGAATGCTTTCTTTCTTTTTAGGTATCTTTCACTTATTATAATAATAGGCGGTATTTTGCTGACTTGTGTAGGGAAGCCGGCTGCACTTAACCAAGAGAATGCCACTTGTAATGATGCTGAAAGGGCTCAAAAGAGCTCAGTCTAGATGGGACAGTTAAGGGTGAGAGAAGAGCATATGTGCAAATGATCAGCATTACTGAAAGACAGTGAGAGAAATACTATGTGCCAAGCTATAGCAATGGATAGTAATTTACAAATATAAAGGACAACATTTCCCTATTTATATCACAGGCATTAGTGGCTATTGAAAGTGGTTGACAATGTAGTTAACTTATACATCAAAAGATATTATAATATTAAGAAATTTTAGGAATATATATTATATATAAAGTACATACAGTTGTACTAGCCTTTTAAAAAACAGTTTCTGCTCAGTATAAACAATGAGTACATTGATACTATTTTAATGTGCTTCACCTTAGATTCACTATCATCATTATTAATGTTATAAATATTTAATCTACCTTAGATACTATAAAGACGATATGAGACATAATCTAAAAAGATACAGGAGATTTTGCTTTTTTTTCCCCCGCAGATTATAATGGATTTAGAGATAATTTTATAATTCTTAAAAGTAACATGGAGTCGGGCGGTGGTGGCACACTCCTTTAATTCCAGCACTCAGAAGGCAGAGGCAGGTGAATCTCTGTGAGTTTGAGGCTAGCCTGGTCTACAAGAGCAAGTGTCAGGTCAGGCTCCAAAGCTACAGAGAAACCCTGTCCTGACAAACCAAAACAAACAAATAAAAAATGTAACATGGAAAGGGACATCTGTATTGCGAGTATTTAAGCAGAGGCCAACCACCCACACAGAAAACGTTCCTTAGCACCTCACACATCTTATCCAGAGATGGAGGGCTGGTGACAGAAGCATAGAAAAGAGGAAAAAAGTATACATTGTTCCAGTCCCTTCCTTCCTTCTTTCCTTCTTTCTTTTGTTTCTTCCTTCCTCCCTCCCTCCTTCCGTCCCTCCCTTCTTTCCTTCCTTCTTTTCGTCCTTCCCTTTCTTTACTGTGGCTCCATTCCTAAACCTCCTGCAATATTTGCAGTGTATTTTTTCTTCTCTGACTTAACCTGTGTACAGTCATTAGCTTCATCTTGTAAGGCTTTTTACCTATTTGCTTATCCACTGAATAAATGACAAGCTGGCTAGCACAGCATTAAAAGACTCCATCACCTAATTCTCAATGTCCTTTGCAGACTGCTCTCAACACTCTCCATAAAGGCATTGTCTGTGTACATACGATCAGCTTTTGCTTTAATTTTAAAATGCATATTCTTATTTTTTTTCTGTTAATTCAGACTTTTTCTCTGGCTTTCTTGGAGTCTATGTGACAAATAAATAACATATGTTTAAAATATAAAATACGATGCTTTGATTACATATAAAATTGTAAAATGATTGCTACAATCCAGGCAATCAGCATAGGCACAGTCTCAGCTCACTATGGTATTTGTGTGTGGTGAAAATACTCACAATTGTCTCTGCCCTTATTGTGTATATGCTACATAAGACAGTTAAGTGCAGGCATGGTGCTGTGCACTTGCACTACATAAACGAGTCTGTTTGCTCACAACTGCCATTCGACTGTTCTCAACTATCATTTTGCTCCCTGATTTTTAAGATTTATCATTTTTAGATTCGACAAAAAAGCCCTGAGATTTTGTAGTATTTGCCTTTTGAGTGTTATTTCTCTTTGGACTTAGGTCCATCCATTTTGTTCCAGATCATATACTATCCCTTTTAAGACTCCTCTGTGCGTGCATGTGTGTGTACGTGTGCGCACATATGTGCATGTGCACACACACCACATTTTCCATTTCTGTTCGGTTTCTTCCAGAGCCTAAAGCTTTTGTTCATTTCTCAGCCATTTTCAGTGAACATGGAAGTATTCCTTCCAGTATATACTCAAAAGTAGGACCACTGCCTCAACGCCTAGTTCTGTAATTAGTGTTTTGAGGAATCCCCCTTGTTTCCCATCATGGCTAGCCTAATGTGCATTCCACTCAGCAGTGCACTTGGGTCTGTTTTCTCTTGGTCATCACCAAAGCCCATATCCGACCACAGCTATTCTAAGTAACAGGTGTGAGGGCATGTGTCGCTGTGGTTTTGATGAACATTTCTTGGTGCACTAGTGATACTAAGCATTCCTTCCTAGGACTGTTGTGTGGTTATTGATCTTCTCTTCAGAAATTTCCACTCAGATTTGTACCTATTTTTCAATTTTGCTATTTTTCATTTTTCTGTTGAGTTGTAGGATACCCATTCATACATAATACACATGTATTGTACAAAATATTAAACCCTTTGTCATGTGTATATCTTACAACTGTTTTCTCCCATTCCATATATTTCTATTAATCTATTTCCATAGATTATTTCTTTTATGGTACAGAAACCTTTTAGTTTCATGTAAAATTCCCTTGTCTGCCTTTGCTCCCATTGTTTATGCTTTTGTGTCATATTAAAAATTATTGGCCAGAACAATCAAAAGATATTTCCTGTAATTTTTTTCTATTAATTTTATGTTTCACATTTAAGTATTCCCCCTGCTTTTAAGTTGAATTTTACAGTCCCTGATACTAGTTCAGTATCATACTTTTCCAAGTGGCTATTCCTTTTTACTAACACTGTCTATTGAAGGACTTCATTCCTTTTGCATTTTTTTTGTCAGTGGCCAGCAGTGTCCTGCTCCATGAACTCTGGTCTACTGACCCACACAGATTTGCTCCTGGGCCAACACCACACTCTTGTGATTACTGTAGCATTTTTCATTTTGAAGTCAGTACCTATAAGACCTCTTTGAAAGACTGAAGCAACGTAGAGCTATATGCAGGCCAGGTGACTGGTGTGAGTATTCATAAAGCCCATATTTAATATGTACTTTCTCTTTCTGGAAGACTTTTCTTATCCCAACGTTGTATTTTAAGAACATACTTATTCTTTAAGGCCACAGTTCTCCTCTATGAATTTTTCTCTCAAATAATATCTCTATAACTCCCTAGCAGCTGGTTTAATCAGCTGATATTCTACTTGAAACCTTTATGACCTCAAGTTTCTCAAACTGCACAGTTTATTTTCCTATTGAAAACAAAAATATACAAATACATTATGAGAATGTGCTTGGCATACTACATCTTTAGCCAGAAGTGCACATCTTATGAAGTGGTTCAGTGAAGACATTTTATTTAAGAGTGTTGAAGAAATAAGTACCAATTTATTGACTTTCAGAGAAAGTTCCTGGTGCTGATAGATTAAGGCATTGGAAATTTTCATGAGAACCTGATCTGCAAATCTGCTTGTTTGCTGACCATTGAATAATAAGTCTCCTATTTTTATATGCTAACTTACACAAGATGGCAGCTCTTAAACTCATGGTTTCAGAACACTAGTCACAACCTTATGTGCTTTGCTGTTAGAAATGGAACCACACCAAACTTATTTCTCATTCGGATCTGCTGGTGGAGCCGGAAATGGCATACAAGCCTAGAGAATGATGAGAATACTTACTCCTTCATGCCCACTGCGGCCCTGTAGCTTCATTTAAATAAGGCCCTTTCATTTCAAAAGGAGCAAGATATTTTTTACTGTGACAGGTATGGCAGCTTTTTTTAAATTGCAGATAATTTATTGTGTGCAATTTGTGCTCTGCAATTCCAGTACTCTGATGGCTATTCTAGAAGGATCACAAGTTTGAAGACAGAATTGGCTTCATGGTAAGACTTGTTCCCCAAACAAAACTTTCTCTGCGAAGGAGATTAGTGGGGGAGCGGTCATAAACAGGAGCAAAGTCTAATACACAAGTATGAAATGTCGTGATCAAACTTACTATCTTGTACAACATAAATCTGAAGTATCTGTAACTTGAAAAGAAGAAAATTAAACAAATAAACATTATCGCAGCAAACATGGGTATTCTTCTGGTGTACAAGTGAAGAAACCATAGCTGATCTAGTCCATATATTTTCCCTACTGTGTTTGATAGCAAACTCATTATGAAAAGCAGTTCCCAGTTTATTCCTCACAAATAATGTTTCCTAGAGTGTGACACAGTGTGCCTCCATAGGTAGTCAGTTCCCTTACATCGTAGGGGGAGGAGAGTGGGAAACTGTCGCTTTCCTTTAGCACAAAGTAGAATATACCAGGGAGGAGTTGGAAGTCAAAAGAGGTCAATTATGAAGAAATATTACTCAGACTCATCCTTGACAAATGGCTTGCTTAGTGGAAGCCAGTACTCCCATTCAGATCCGAGGGGCTTACTCATACAAAGACCTGCAACGCAGAGGATCTATATATATATTTTGCATGAATGACCTCAATGCTAATTCAAAAAGTTTTCTTTAATAACTTAAAAATGACTATCTTTAATGTTAATATGCAAATGCAGTAATCCATAAGCATCCTAAGAACTTGCTTATTATATTCTGTTTGCACAAAGAAAAGCATCAGGGATCATCAATATAACAGTAACAATGAAGGACCAATCAATCATTGCACCTTTAATGCATCATTGAAAGGAAAGCCGGTGGATGTGATCCTTTTACTAACTCGCCTAATGTAACAATTGATCTATTTACTACTTCAGTCCCAGAAGATTTAGCAATGACATGTCAGCTGACTTTGGAGACCAGATAAGTACGGCGTTTCCGAATGTCTGGAGACAATTTGAAATGGTCTCTACATAGCTTCGCTGCCAGGTTGAGCACTGGCAGATGTCTGTGGCAACTATCTCGTAAGTGAATAATATTCCATATTAAGAGCTATCTGCAGGGAGCCAATTCAAATAATTAAGATGAATGTCTCGGGCTAGGAATGAACTTCCAGATACTGCATGAGCAGAACAGAAAAACTATGCCCAGGGAAATACAAAACTTTTCTCCTGTGAAGCCTATAAATACTGCTTGTATCACTAGGCATGGAGTGCTTAAACACTGGCAAAATCATTTTATTATAAAATCCTCAACAAAACTTAACAGTTAAAACTCACATGGTATTTTCAGAAGTGTTTTTAGCTCCTTCTTATTCCCCAGATTCAATTCCCCAGTCTTATCCCAAGCTCTGTAGCAGAAAATCTGCTGTGGTCCACCCTTTCCTCTCTAATCCCATCCCCAATGGATCAAAAGATCTTCTCCACTCTTCCTGTTCCCCAACTCACCCCAGTATCCCCGTCTCTAACAGCAAGGGACATTCACTTGGAACACACCAGCTGGGCAAGGCCAGGAAAATAGATAAACCAACTGAAAGCCTTCATCACTCCTCTTCTCCAAATCCAAACAGTCTCATTCCCAGCTCTGGAGCAAATCACCTGCAGCAGTCTTCCCTGCCCATCCCTGTGCTCCCCCCTCCTGTGGACTGGATTCCACAGAACTTCCCCTTCTAACCACCTTACCCTAACTTGTCGTTTTCTCCCAGTCCCCAAGCCCAGTGGTCATATCTTGCTAAGCCACATTCCATGCAAGCTAGAAATCTAAGTAGTCTACCTGCAGATCCTCTGTTCTCCCTTGGTTTCTCTGTTCCCCCAAATGTAATACCACAGCTCATCCCCAGTATGCATCACAGCCTTCCCCCCACACTTATCTCCTGGGGATTCCACAGATCTTCTCCTTTATCCTCCCTTCCCCCACTCAGTTGCTTTGTTGCTTTGTCCCAGCCCCCAACTCCAACAGATACCCCTTGCTAGCCCCCAGGTTACTGGAGTCAGAGCAACAAGTAGACTGACAATAGTCTCGCATCTTTTCTTCTTCTCCCGCAGAATCGATATCCAATCTTATCCCCAGCTCCATAACAGAAAATCTGCAGTCCATCCTTTAGTTCTGACCCCATCCTCCAACAGATTACAAAGATCGGTTCCTCCAACCTTCCATCCCCCACCTCATCCCAGTATCCCAGCCTTCAACACCAGCAGGCTTTCCCTGGGAACACACCAGCAGAGTAGAGTCAGGGAAACAGGCAATGCAGCAACATTATGCTCTCCAAACATCCAGAGATGAAACAGAAACCAATGAACAAAACACCAACCCAGTGAAGACAAATCCAGAAATCAGCACCTAGACCTGTAATGAACCCAATACCAGATGCCTAGATAACAGCTCAAAAACACAATCAACCACAGCCAGGGTGACATCTCCACCAGAGCCCAGCTGTCCTATCACAGCAGGCCTTGAATATTGCAGCATACCTGAATCATAAGAAAAGACTTTAAAACTACCTTCATGAAGATGATAGGGGTTCTTAAAAAAGAAATGAATAAATTTCCTTAATGAAATCCAGGGAAACACAAGCAGTGCAATGAAATGAACAAAACTATTCAAGACCTGAACATGGAAATATAATCAATAAAGAAAAGACAAATTGTAGCAATAAGTTTAGGAATTTGAACAGGAACTACAGAGGCAAACTTCATGAAGAGAATACAAGAGATGGAAGAGAAAATGTTATGCATTTAAGATAAAAAAATTGTGCACATCAGCCAAAGAAAATGTTAAATCCAAGAGCATCCTGACATAAAACATCCAAGAAATATGGGACACTACAAAAAGACCAAATCTAAGAATAATTGGAATAGAGGAAGGAGAGGAAACCCAGCTAAAAGACACAGAAAATATTTTCAACAAACTCATCGAAGGAAATACTTTTAACATAAGGAAGGAGATGCCTATAAAGGTACAAGAAGCATATGGTACATACACCAAATAGAATAGAGCAGGAAAAAAAATGTTCCCTCAACGTATATTAATCAAAATATTAAATGTAAAAAGACAATAAAAGAATGTTAAAAGCTGCAAGGGAAAAAGACAAAATAGCATATAAAGACAGACCTACTAGAATTACACCTGACTTCTCAATGGAGACTCTAGGATAGAAGGGCCTAGCAGATAGATGTGCTGCAGACTATAAGAGACCACCAATGCATTTCCAGACTACTATACCCAACAACTTTTAATCACCATAGATGGAGAAAATGAAATATTCTGTGATAAAGCCAAATTTAAATGATACTTACTTACAAATCCAGCCCTACAGAAGGTGCTAGGAGGAAAATTGCAGCCCAAGAAGGTTAACTACATAGAGAAAACACAGTGCCTAAATAATCTCATGCTATCAATATCAAAAGAAGGAACACACACACACACACACACACACACACACACACACACATACACACTACCACCAATACCATGATTAACACCAGCAACTAGAATCAATAATCATTGGTCACTTATATCTCTCAATATTAATCATCTTAATTCCCCAATAAAAAGTCACAAAGTAATAGAATGGATGTACTTTCTATTCATTATTCAGCACACCTAAACATCAAGTATAGACATTACCTCAGAGTAAAAGGATAGAAAAATATTTCAACCACATGGGCATAGGAGAAAGCTGGTATAACCATTTTAATATATATCAAATAGGCTTCAAACCAAACTAATCAACGAGACAACTAAAAACCCTACATATTCATCAAAGAAAAAAATTCACCTAAATGATATTTCAATTCTAAAATCTATAACCCAAACACATAGAGGGACCCAAGTTTGTAAAAGACACACTATTACCACTTTATTTACATATTGACCTTCATACACTGAAAGTGGGAGATTTCAGGACCCCTCTCTCACCAAAGGACAGGTCATCCCATGCTGCAGGAGCTCCTTCTGCTCCTTCAGCCAATAGCCTAAATAAAAGAAACCACGCCCAAGTGGGCTGGTATCTTAAAGGCTATTGACTGAAAAAGCAGAAGAGGGAGGTGCTGTGGGAGGTACTTCTGCTCCTTCAGCCAATAGCTTTTAAAATACCAGCCCACTTGGGCATGGTCTCTTTAATTAGGCTATTGGCTGAAGGAGCAGAAGGAGCTCCCACAGCACCCCCAATAGAAAATAGCACAGAAATTCTGGACTAACAGATGTTATAAACCAAATGAATCTAACAGATATTTACAGAACCTTTCACCTAAACTCATACAAAACTTTCTACAAAACTGACCACATACTAGGACATAAAGCAAATCTCAACTGCTATAAGACAGTTGAAATAAATAACTTCCTCATCCTATCAGATCACCATGGAATAAATCTAATATCAACAACAACAGAAGCAACCCAAAGCTTATAAACTCCTAGAAACTGAACAAATCTCTACTGAATGAAAGTTGGGTCAAAACCGGAATAGAAAGTAGTTAAAGACTTTATAGAGGACTACTCCAAAGGGGCAGCTTCCCCAGCTATTCCCTCTCTCCTGCAACGCCATCCCAGCTTTCTGCCTGGAACCCATACCCTCCCCTCTCCTTTTTTCGGGGCTTAAATTCCTCCATCTCAGCCAGGGTGGGCACCGCGGGCCAGGTTAGGCGGTGAGTGCAAAGGGACTGGAGTCCCTTTGTTCCAAAAGCCGGCCTGCAGCAAGCCAAGACTGCAGGCAGGGGCACCGCTGACCAGCGAGGGGCTCTGATCCTGTGGAGGGGTAAGTGTATTGTTCCTGACCGCCACACAAGGCCGGTTAGGGAACACACAATACTCCCGCCACCCTTATCTCCCTGACTACTCCAAAGGGGCAGCTTCCCCAGCTATTCCCTCTCTCCTGCAACGCCATCCCAGCTTTCTGCCTGGAACCCATACCCTCCCCTCTCCTTTTTTCGGGGCTTAAATTCCTCCATCTCAGCCGGGGTGGGCACCGCGGGCCAGGTTAGGCGGTGAGTGCAAAGGGACTGGAGTCCCTTTGTTCCAAAAGCCGGCCTGCAGCAAGCCAAGACTGCAGGCAGGGGCACCTCTGACCAGCGAGGGGCTCTGATCCTGTGGAGGGGTAAGTGTATTGTTCCTGACCGCCACACAAGGCCGGTTAGGGAACACACAATACTCCCGCCACCCTTATCTCCCTGACTACTCCAAAGGGGCAGCTTCCCCAGCTAATCCCTCTCTCCTGCAACGCCATCCCAGCTTTCTGCCTGGAACCCATACCCTCCCCTCTCCTTTTTTCAGGGCTTAAATTCCTCCATCTCAGCCAGGGTGGGCACCGCGGGATGTACAGGCGGTGAGTGCAAAGGGACGGAAATCCCTTTATTCTAATTGCCTGCCTGCAGCAACCTAAGGCTGCAGGCAAAGTGATTCCTGGATAGCAAGGGGCATTAATCCAGTAGCAAAAGACCCAGCGGAAGGAAGAGCCATTGGAGAGCATCTGAAGGAAGAGATGGGCAGGCGCCAAGGCAAGAATTCCTCCAACAATCTGAAAAACAACACGAAAACACCAGATCCCAGCGATCTTATGACAGAAGGACTTGAACACCCTATACCGGAAGAAGTGGAAAACAGTATCATTATAAAAGCAATAGAGTCTCTTAAACAGGGTATGAATAACTCACTTAAAGAAATAGAAGAGAAATATAACAAAAAGATGGAAGAAATGAGTAAAGAAATGGAAGACAAATATAACAAAAAGTTTGAAGAAATAAGTAAATTCGTAAATGATACCCTGGGAAACCAAGAAAAAACAATCAAACAGGTAATGGAATCAGTTCAAGAATTGAAAATTGAAATGGAGGCAGTGAAGAAAACACAAACCGAGGACCGGCTGGATATGGAAAATCTAGGTAAACAAACAGAGACTTCAGGAACAAGCATAACCAATAGAATACAAGAGATAGAAGAACGAATCTCAGATTATGAAGACACCATAGAGAAAATAAATGCCCTGACCAAAGAAAACAGCAAATCCAACAAATTCTCATCACAAAACATTCAGGAAATATGGGACATAATAAAAAAACCAAATCTAAGAATAATAGGAGTAGAAGAAGGAGAAGAATTGCAGACCAAAGGTCCAGAAAATATATTCAACAAAATTATAGAAGAAAACTTTCCCATCCTAAAGAGTGATATTCCTATGAAGGTGCAAGAAGCATACAGAACACCGAATAGACTGGATCAGAAAAAAACATCCCCTCGCCATATAATAATCAAAACACAAAGCATTCAGATTAAAGAAAGGATATTAAGAGTTGCAAAGGAAAAAAGGTCAAGTAACCTATAAAGGTAAACCTATCAGACTTACACCAGACTTCTCTATAGAAACCATGAAAGCCAGAAGGTCCTGGATAGAGGTACTGCAGAAACTAAGGGACCATGGATGCAAGCCCAGATTAATATACCCAGCCAAGCTTTCATTCACTATCAGCGGAGAAAACAAAATATTCCAGGATAAAAACAAATTTAAACAATACGTAACTACTAATCCAGCCTTACAGAGAATATTAGAAGGAAAATTACATCCCAAGGAATCCAACATTGCCAACACTGCCTACAATAACTCAGACATCTAGCGACCCTTCACTAGCACAACCCAAAGAAGGAAAACACATACACTCTACTACCCAAAAAAAAAAAATGACTCGAGTCAACAACCACTGGTCATTAATATCTCTTAATATCAATGGACTCAATTCACCTATAAAGAGGCACAGACTTAGAGATTGGATACGAAAACAGGATCCAACATTCTGCTGTTTACAAGAAACACACCTCAACCACAAAGACAGACACCTACTCAGAGTAAAGGGTTGGGAAAAGGTTTTCCAAGCAAATGGACCTAAGAAACAAGCGGGTGTGGCCATTCTAATATCTAACAAAATCGACTTCAAACTAAAATCAATCAGAAGAGATGGAGATGGACATTTCATACTCATAACAGGAACAACTCATCAGGAAGAAGTCTCAATCCTGAATATCTATGCCCCTAATATAAAGGCACCCACTTATGTAAAAGAAACTCTTCTAGAACTCAAGGCAGTCATCAAACCACACACGCTAATAGTAGGAGACTTCAACACTCCTCTCTCACCAATGGACAGGTCAATCAGACAGAAACCAAACAGAGAATTAAGAGATTTATTGGAGGTATTGAATCAAATGGACTTAACAGACATCTATAGAACACTCCACCCAAATAGGAAAGAATATACCTTCTTCTCTGCAGTTCATGGAACCTTCTCGAAGATTGACCACATACTCGGTAACAAAGCAAACTTCCACAGATACAAAAAAATATTAGTAACCACCTGTGTCTTGTCAGATCACCATGGATTAAAATTAGAATTCAACAACAATGCTAACCCCAGGAAGTCAACAAACTCATGGAAGTTGAACAGTCAACTACTAAATCACCCCTGGGTCAAGGACGAAATTAAGAAAGAAATTAAAGACTTCCTTGAATTTAATGAAAACAAAGACACAACATACTCAAACCTATGGGACACTATGAAAGCAGTGCTAAGAGGAAAGTTCATAGCAATAGGCGCCCAAATAAAGAAAACGGAGAAAGCACACATTGGAGACCTAACAGCACACTTGAAAGCTCTAGAAAAAAAAGAAGCTGATTCACCCAGGAGGAGTAGAAGACTGGAAATAATCAAACTGAGGGCTGAAATCAACAAAATAGAAACAGAGAAAACAATCCAAAGAATCAATGAATCAAAAAGCTGGTTCTTGGAGAAAATCAACAAGATTGACAAACCCCTATCCAAACTAATCAAACGGCAGAGAGAGAACGTGCAAATTAATAGGATCAGAAATGAAAAGGGGGACATAACCACAGACACAGAGGAAATTCAGAGAATCATTAGATCTTACTACGAAAGTTTATATGCCACAAAGTTGGAAAATGTAAAAGAAATGGACATTTTTTTAGATAAGTACCATATACCAAAGTTGAACCAAGAACAGGTGAACAATCTAAATAGACCTGTTAGTCGCGAAGAATTAGAAGCTGTTATCAAAAATCTCCCTACCAAAAAAAGCCCAGGACCAGATGGTTTCAATGCAGAATTCTACCAGAACTTCCAGGAAGAGCTAATACCTATACACCTCAATTTATTTCACAATATAGAAACAGAAGAGTCATTGCCTAACTCCTTTTATGAAGCTACAGTTACCCTAATACCAAAACCACACAAAGACACAACCAAGAAAGAGAATTACAGGCCAATCTCACTCATGAACATTGACGCGAAAATTCTCAATAAAATACTGGCAAACCGTATCCAAGAGCACATTAGAAAAATTATCCATTATGATCAAGTCGGCTTCATTCCAGAGATGCAGGGCTGGTTCAACATTCGCAAATCTATCAATGTAATCCATCATATAAATAAACTGAAAGAAAAAAACCATATGATCATCTCACTAGATGCTGAAAAAGCATTTGACAAAATTCAACACCCATTTATGATAAAGGTGTTGGAGAGACTGGGGATACAAGGATCATACCTAAATATAATAAAAGCAATATACAGCAAGCCGACAGCTAACATCAAACTGAATGGAGAGAAACTCAAAGCCTTTCCACTAAAATCAGGAACGTGACAAGGCTGTCCACTCTCTCCATACCTCTTCAATATAGTGCTTGAAGTTCTAGCAATAGCAATAAGACAACATAAGGAGATCAAGGGGATTCGTATTGGAAAGGATGAAGTCAAACTTTCGTTATTTGCTGACGATATGATAGTTTACATAAGTGACCCCAAAAACTCTACCAAAGAACTCCTACAGCTGATAAACACCTTTAGTAATGTGGCAGGATACAAGATCAACTCCAAAAAATCAGTGGCCTTCCTATACACAAAGGATAAAGAAGCAGAGAGGGAAATCAGAGAAACATCACCTTTCATGATAGCCACAAATAGCATAAAATATCTTGGGGTTACTCTAACCAAGGAAGTGAAAGACCTATTTGACAAAAACTTTAAGTCTTTGAAGAAAGAAATTGAGGAGGATACCAGAAAATGGAAAGACCTCCCCTGCTCTTGGATTGGGAGAATCAACATAGTAAAAATGGCAATTCTACCAAAAGCAATCTATAGATTCAATGCAATCCCCATCAAAATCCCATCAAACTTCTTCACAGACCTTGAGAGAACAATAATCAAGTTTATATGGCAAAACAAAAAACCCAGGATAGCCAAAACAATCTTATACAATAAAGGAACTTCAGGAGGCATTACCATCCCTGACTTCAAACTCTATTATAGAGCTACAGTATTGAAAACAGCTTGGTATTGGCATAAGAACAGAGAAATCGACCTTTGGAATCGAATAGAAGACCCGGATATTAACCCACAAACCTATGAGCACCTAATTTTTGACAAGGGAGCTAAAGGTATACAATGGAAGAAGGAAAGCATCTTTAACAAATGGTGCTGGCATAACTGGATGTCAACCTGTAAAAAAATGAAAGTAGATCCATATCTATCACCATGCACAAAAATCAAGTCCAAATGGATTAAAGACATCAACATTAATCCGTCCACTTTGAACCTGATAGAAGAGAAAGTGGGAAGTAGTCTACAAGATATAGGCACAGGAGCCCTCTTCCTAAGTAGGACCCCAGCAGCACAGACAGTAAGAGAAACAATGAATAAATGGGATCTACTGAAACTGAGAAGCTTCTGTAAAGCAAAGGACACTGTCAGTAAGACAAAAAGGCTGCCTTCTGACTGGGAGAAGATCTTCACCAGTCCCTCATCAGACAAAGGTTTGATCTCCAGAATATACAAAGAACTCAAGAAACTAGACACTAAAACTCTAATTAACCCAATTAAAAAATGGGGTACTGATCTGAACAGAGAATTCACAACAGATGAACTTCGAATGGCCAGAAGACACTTAAGGTCATGCTCAACCTCCTTAGCGATCAGGGAAATGCAAATCAAAACCACTTTGAGATACCATCTTACACCTGTCAGAATAGCTAAAGGTAAAAACACCAATGATAGCCTATGCTGGAGGGGATGTGGAATGAGGGGAACACTCATCCATTGTTGGTGGGAATGCAAACTTGTGCAGCCACTTTGGAAATGAGTGTGGCGGTTTCTCAGGAAACTGGGAGTCAACCTCCCTCAGGACCCAGCAATTCCTCTCTTGGGAATATACCCTAGAGATGCCCAAACATACTACAAAAGCCTTTGTTCAACTATGTTCATAGCAGCACTATTTGTAATAGCCAGAACCTGGAAACAGCCTAGGTGCCCCTCAATAGAAGAATGGTTAAAAAAGGTGTGGAACATATACACATTAGAGTTTTACTCAGCGGTAAAAAATAATGACATCTTGAATTTTGCATGCAAATGGATGGACATAGAAAACGCTTTACTGAGTGAGGTAAGCCAGACCCAAAAAGAGGAACACGGTATGTATTCACTCATAAGTGGATTCTAACCATAATTAAAGGTCTTTGAGCCTATTATTCGTGATCCTAGAGAAGCTAAATAAGAAGACGAACCTGATGAAGATTATTTACCTATCCGCCAGGAGGTAGGAAATAGTCAAGAGTCCCAGATCCCTCATCTGGCGTTGGATGACGAAACAGATGGAGGCCCGCGTTGGAGCACCGAACTGAGCCCCCCAAGATCCAAACGAGGAGCAAAAGGAGGAAGAAAATGACGAAGGACTGCGAGGGATACTATCACCCACTGATACAAGGGGTCGGATCTAATGAGAGTTTACCAAGGCCAGATGGACCGTGACTGAACGAGCATGTGATCCAACCAGATTCTCTGAATGTGGCTGGTTTTTCTGAATGTGGCTGGCCTGCAGTCTTTCCGAGAAGCCATTGACAATGACACTGGGACTGGTTTCCTCTGCATATACTGGATTTTTGGGATCCAGTCTGTTTGGATGCTCACCTTCCTGGACCTGGAGTGAGGGGGGAGGAACTTGGACTTCCCACAGGGCAGGAGACCCTGACTTCCCTTGGGGACAAAGAGGGAGGAGGAGAGGGAGGGGGGGAGTGGGAGGGCGTTGGGAGGAGGGGCGTAAATGGAAACTTTTTATAATTTAATAAAATTACTAAAAAAAAAAAAGACTTTATAGAATTGAACAGAAATGAGACAAGGCATCCCAAACTGATGGGACACAATGAAAACATTGCTAGAAGGAAAGTTCACAGCATTAAATATCTACATAAGAAAATTGAGAAAACTCATACTAACAACTTAATAGTACACCAGAAATTTCTAGAAAAAAAGAAGCAATCACAAAAAAGAGATGTAGATGGCAAGAGATAAGCAAACTGAGGACTGAAATCAATAAAATATCAACAAAGAGAACAATATAAGTAATCAATGGAACAAAGAATTGGTTTCTCTAGAAAATCAGCAAGATAGAAAACCCTTGCCCAAACTAACTAAAAGGCAGAGAAAGACTATTCAAATTAATAAAATCAGAAACAAAAAGGGGGCATGACAACAGACACTGAAGAAATCTAGAGAATGAAAGACATATTTTAAAAACCTGTATCACATCAAATTGGAAAACCTGAAAGAATAGGTAACTTTGTGGATAGGTACCGCTTACTAAAGTTAAATCAAAATCAGACAAACAATTTGAATAGACATATAACCCATAGTAAAAAAAAAAAAGCAGTCATTAAAAGTCTCCCAACAAACCAAAGTCCAGGGCCAGATGCACATATGCAGAATCCTATCAGATTTTACAAACAGAAGAAACACTCCCCCAATTTATTTACCCTGATACCCAAGCCACATAAAGACTCAACAAAGAAAGGGAACTATAGACCAATTTTCCTTATGAACATAGATGCAAAAAACAAAACAAAAAAACCAACTCAACAAAACACTGGCAAACTAAATTGAAGAATGCATCAAAAAGACCATCTACCATGATCAAGTAAGCTTCATCCCACAGATGCAATTATGATTAATACATGAAAAATAAAAAAAATGTAATCTACCTTATAAAAAGCTAAAAGAAAAAAACCCACATGATCATCTCTTTAGATACAGAAAAGGTCTTTGCCAAAATCTAATGCTCTTCATAAAAGTCCTAGAGAGATTAGGGATACAAGGACCTACTTTAATATAATAAGGCAGTTTATAGCAAGCCCATAGCCAATATCAAATTAAACAGAGAGAAACTCAAAAGAATTCCACTAAAATCAGGAACAACACAAGATTGTCTACTCTTTCCATACCTAGTCAATATAGAATGTGAGGTCTTAGCTAGGGAAATAAGACAACTGGAGGATATCAAGGGGATATAAAATGGAAAGGAAGAAATGAAAACATCCTTATTTGCAGAGAATATGATAATATATGTGAGCGACCCTAAAAATTTCACCCGGGGACTCCTACATCTGATGACCATATTCAGCAAAGTAGATGGACTCAAGATCAACTTACCAAAATTAGTAGTCTACATACATACAAATGACAAAGGGACTGAGAAAGAAATCTTGGAAATAATGCATCTCACAATGGCCTCAAAAAAATAACATATCTTGGGATAGCTCTAACTAATCAAGTGAAAGACTTTATGATAAAAAGTTTCATGACTTTGGTGAAAGAAATTGAATATGATATCAGAAAAGGAATGACCTCTAATGCTCACAAATTGGTAAGAATAACATAGTAAAACTAGTTATCCTACAAAAAAAAAAACAATCTACAGACTCAATGTAATTTCCATCAAAATTCCAGCACGCTCTTCACAGGTCTTGGAAGGAAAATTCTCAACTTCATATGAAAAAACAAAATCACAGGCTTGCTAAAATAATCCGGAACAATAAAGAACTGCCCTTTTCATCCTATTGGATTGCCTTGTCCAACCTTGATATTAAGGTTGATGCCCAGTCTTAGGGAATCTTGTTGTGCAGAATTAGGTTGCTATTGCTGAGAGACTTTCTGTTTTCTGAAGGGAAAAGGATAAGCAGTGGATTTGGAGGATAGGGCACTGGAAAATCGGAGGAGGTGAGGGATGACAGACTGTGGTCAGGATTTATTATATGAAAGAAGAATAAAGAAAACAAAAGAAACTTCTGGAGGTCTCAGTATTATTGATTTCAAGTTGCACTAGAGTGGTATAATAATAAAAACCATGTAGTTTTGACATTAAAACCAGATACGTTGGTCAATGGATAGGAATTGAGGACCCAGACATAAATAAACACACCTAAGGATACCTGAATTTTGATAAAGAAGCCAGTAACTTCAATAATAATAAAGACAGAATCTTTAATAAATGTGCTGATTAAACTAGATGTTTGTATGTATAAAAATACAATTAGATACATACTTTTCACCCTGCACTAAACTCAAGTCCAAGTGGATCCAAGACTTCAACATAAAATTAGATACACTAAACCTGATAGATGATAAAGCAGGAAATACCTGTGAACTGGACATGCAGGACCCATAGAGAAATGATTGCTGAACTTGCCTAAAGGTGAGATGGTCCCTCAGGGTTCCTGCTTCATGAAAGAGCCTGCCACACATTCTACATGACACAGAAGAAAGTGACTGAAAACTGCCAAGATAGGTGGAACTGTCTTTGAAATTTCTTGCTTCATGAAAAGTCTGCCGGATACTATGGGCCAGTAATCTGAAGATGGCTGCCCCAATGGTACAGAAGAACTTTGGGTGACTGTCCAGGCAGCAAGATGTCCCTGTCAAATCTAGAGCTTTGGAAGTTGCTTACAATACACTTCCTGTTTACTTAGGTAATATTATATCCTTTTGGAGTCTTTGATGGAATTGAAGAAATTATAGTTATAGTTTTCGTTAGCTAGGATAAAAGATAAAGTAGATATAAATATTGTAATTGTAATTATTGCTTGATAACTGTTTTGTTATATATAATTTTACTATGTTAAAGTTAAAACCTTCCTTTTTATTTAAACTGAAAAGGGGAGATGATATGGGATTCTCCTCTGTATGCTGTGAATAACATCGGTTAAAAAAGAAACTGTCTTAGGCCTGTGATAAGGTAGAGTAGAGCTAGGCAGTGAAAACTAAACTGAATGCTTGAAGAAAGAATGTAAAGTCAGGGAGAAGCCATGTAGCCCTGCCAGAGATAGACATTGGAACCTTGCTGGTAGGCCATAAACCTTGTGGCAAAATATAAAATACTGGAAATGGGTTAATACTAGATGTAAGAGTTTTCTAACAATACACTTAAGTGATTTAAATAATATAGTTTCTGTCTGATTATTTTGGGAGTCTGGGCTGCCAGAAAAACAAACAAGTGGCTTCTTACTACAAACACCCTTGAACTAATTGGCCCTGGAGAAAATTTCTTAAACTATCAGAATACTGATAGTGCATGCACTAAGGTCAAAAAGTAATAAATGAAACCTCATGAAACTGAAAAGCTTCTGTAAGTCAAAGGACACAGTTATGCACAAGAAAAGAAGCACACTACAGAATGGGGAAAGATTTTTACCAATGCTATCTGACAGGAACTAATACCCAAAATATGTAAAGAACTCAAGAAACTAGACATAAAACAGCCAAATAATCCAATTAAAAGAAATGGGATATAGATCTAAACACAGACTTTTCAGTAGAGAAACTCAAATGGCTTAGAAACATTTAAAGAAATGTTTAACATCCTTAGCCATCAGGGAAATGCAAACCAAAACTACTTTAAGATTACATTTTACACTTGTCAGAAAGGCTAAGATCAGTGACAAGTTATGCCAGAGAGGATGAGGAGTGAGGGGATTCCTCATCCATTGCTGGAGGTAGTGCAAACTGGTATAGCCACTATGGAATCAATATGGCATATGGTGATTCCTCAGAAAGTTGGGAACTGGTCTACCTCAGGATCTATCTATACCATTCTTGGACATATACCCAAAAGAGGCTTCATCCTACCAGAAAGACATTTTACTCAAAACCATGTTTATTACTGCTCTACTCATAATAGCTTGATACTGGAAGCAGCCTAGATGTCCTTCAACAAAATAACAGGTAAAGAAAATGTGCTACATTTACACAAATGAGTATTACTCAGCTGTTTAAAAAAGTGATATCACGAAATTTGCAGGCAATTGCATGGAACCAGAAAAAAACACCCTGAGTAAAGTAACTCAGACTGAGAAATACTCATATGTAGATATTACCTGTTAAATAAATGATAACCAGCCTACAATCAGTAGACCCAGAGAGGTTAGCTATAGATGAAAGTATTACGTGGAGCACATGAATCTCCCTGGGAAGAGAAAAAGAATGGATTTTATAGTGAATTGGGGTCAGGGCAGGACAGGAATAGGAGGATCATGTGGGAAGGGGAAGGGGATATCGGGTTGACTGAGGGAACATGGGCAGAGACAGCTAGAATTGAGGGATATTTGAGGTATGGTCTGGAAACTCAGTGTTGTGGAAAATCCCCCAAATATATGAATGCATCCCTAATGATGTCTTCTAATAGTGAGGTGTTAGAGTCCTAATTGACCATTAAAGAGACTAAAGTAAGCTTCCAGTAATGAGACTAAATTGCAAGCAATTAGGTTGTTGGCCAAGGAGGTACCATGGAAATCCCTAAACAACCCTGGATGTTAGTAAGACAAAGTCTTGCTCTCCACAAAGGGAAGGCAATTTCCCATTGTTGAGGACAACACCCACATAATTCATTGAACATGGAGAAGTTGAGCTGGAGCACATGTTGAACCTTCACCCCTATATCTAGTATCTTTGGTGAGGGAAGGTACTATATAGGTTCCCATAAGAGAAACATAAAACCAATCCAGCCACAAAACCTTTGACCTACAGTATGTTCTGCCTACAAGATATGTTAGGGAAATGGTGGCACAGAGATTGTAGGAATAGACAACCAATGTCTGATTTGAACTAAGGCATGCTCTACCCATTTGGATGACTAAGAATCATGCCTTGTCCAGCCAGACATCATCGAGAGAGAGAGAGAGAGACAGACAGAGAGAGAGAGAGAGAGAGAGAGAGAGAGAGAGAGAGAGAGAGAAATATTGGAATACGCTGCTCTGAATAGAAGTCTTTATCAAATCCCTCCCCTCAGACCTCAGAGAATCCCATGGAAAAGGAGAAAGGAGACTGGAGTAGTATAAGAGCCAAAGGGAAGGGAAGACACCAGAAGAAGGCCCTCTGAATGATCTGAGCAAGGCTCGCATAGACTCACAGAGACTAAAGAAAGAGCAGAGTTTACACCAGTCTGTATCAGATCTTTTGCATATGTTTTCTAGCTTTCAGTTTAGTATTTTTATGGAAATCCTGAGTGTACCAATGAGTAAATCTTTGATTCCTGAACCTTCTCTTGAGCTTTTTCCCCCTTCTGTTGGGTTGCCTTGTCCAGCCTTGTTGGGTCCCTTGAGGACAGGCCTTCGCACCCTTACTTGATCTGTTTTTCACTCTTGTGGTTGATTGTCCCGAAAACAAGAAGAATCTGTTGTTTTCAGCAATTTTTCTAAGGATGTTTATCCCTAAGCCATGTGAGTTACGGTGATGAACTTCCTGATTTTGCTGGCTCGGCCTCCCTTGCTGAGGGCTATATATACTGTGTGAGAATAAAGTGGAATAAAGGCTTGTCTGCAGAACCTGAAGTTGTGCTGTGTGTTAATCCCAACATCCCTCACTAAGAGAACTACAGTTGCCGAGCTGGTATGGCAGAGCCTCATTGTGATGGTTTTGGTTTTATTATACTATTTTTTTATTTTGTCATGTTAGGTTGTTATCTCCTAGAAACCTGTTCTTTTCTTTTTCAATGCAATTTTATTTATTGTTTTAATTTGAGTAGATATTTCCCCCTCATTCTCTTTCCTTTCCCCCCTCCCCTTCCACCTCCACCCCCCATGTTCTTTTCTAATGAGTAATAGAAAGGGATTGGATCCAGAGAGGAGGGAAGTTGAAGTAGTATAATAGAAGAAAAAAAACTTTAAAGAATGACGAACTTCTAAACCATAACTGAGCTTTTTACATGTTTTATTGTTAACTTGTGATTTTGTATGTAGTATACCTTAACTTTTGAAAGGAAATGTTATCAACTTAAATAATACTTGTTCAACGGGTTTCTTTTTTCTGAATATATTATCTCTGAAAACAGGAAAATAAAGTATTTTTAATGTTTGCAGTGACTTTTCCTCAACTTATCAACACAAAATATCCATTCTGCAAATGATTTATTGTGTGGTTAAAAAGAACCTATTTTGATGCCTTTGACAAAGAAAACATAACCCAATGATGTAGGAGGTTTTTCTGTTCTTGTGTTGTTTTCTTTGGTTAATGAATAAAGAAACTGCTTTGGGCCTGTTAGGGCAGAACTTAGGTGGAGAAGATGGAATCGAATGCTGGGAAGAAGAGCAAGGAGAAAGAAACCATGGATCCTCCGACTCAGACAGAGGCTGGTTAAAATCTTGCCAGTAAACCACAGGCATGTGGCGATACACAGATTAATGGAGATGGGTTAAATTAATATGTAAGAGTTAGCCAATAAGAAGTTAGAGCTAATGGCCAAGCAGTGTTTCAATTAATACAGTTTCTGTGTGGTTATTTTGGGTATAAGCTAGCCGGGCAGCTGGGACAAACAATGGGCCTCTCTCCTTACAACAGCCCAAGTCATATGATCATCCACAGTAAGAAGCCAAAGGGGTCAAGTATACCAAGAGAACACAGCCCACAGAATTAACTCAGCTGGCCTCATAGATGCTCAAAAGACTGAAGCAGAAACCACAGAACCTTCATGGGTCTGCGTTACGTCCTCTGCATTAGCTTGAAGTTTTTGCGGGACTACTAACAGTGGGAATAGGGGTGTTGCCTGCTTTTGGGACCCTTTTCCTCCTACTGGGTTCCCTTGTCTGGTCTTAATCTGAGGGTTTGAACCTAGTTTTATTGCCTCTGGTTATGCTGTATTTGGCTGTAATCTCTGTGAGCCCTGATCCTTTCTGAAGGGAAACAAAAGAAGGGTAAATTTGGAGGAGATGAGGGATCAAGAACTCAGAGGATTGGAGGGAGGGGAGACTCAATCTGGATGCATTGAAAAAACTTAAATTAAAAATAAAATTAAAAAAGAGAATACAGTGACAAGACTGAGGAGATGGAGAGGTTGCTTGCTAAGAAAGGTACTAGGAAAGACCTGAGTTTGTTTTCCAGCATTCACAATAGGTGACTCAAAATTGCCTGTAACTACAGTTTCACAAGATCCAACATCTCTTCTGGCCCCTAGAGGCAGAACACTCACATGTACAAATCCACACTCAGATATACACAGTAGATGGAAGTTTCTGTCTTGCCTGGTCCTGCAGAAGTTCAGTCCCAAACAAACACATGGAGGCTCATATTAATTATAAACTGCTTGACCTGTTGCTCAGGCTTATTACTAACTAGTTCCTACAATTTAAACTAATCCATAATCTTTATCTATGTTTAGCCACATGGCTTGGTACCTTTTCTCAGTAAGATGTTCTCATATTGCTTCCTCTGTATCTGGCTGGTGACTGTGTCTATGTCTTTCCTCTTCCCAGAATTCTTGTAGTCTAGTTGCCCTGCCTGGTTGCTACTGGCCAATCAGCAGTTTTATTAAACCAATATGAGTGACATATCTTTACAGTGTACAAGAGCATTATCCCACAGCAAAACACATCTATACATAGTTCCAAAAATAAAGTTAAAATAAAAAAAAATACATTCATGGAATGTACCTGGAATGGAAAGCTGGGAATTGAAATGTAAATGAAAATGAAGTTTTCATTTTCAAGCACCTGATGTGGGTGCTTGAAAATGAACTCAGGTCCTCTCCTAGTACCTTTTTCAATACTGAGAAATCTCTCCAGTCATGACACTGTATTCCTTTTTTAAAATTTTAATTTAATTATTCATTTTTTTTGTTTTCAGTACATCTAATTTAAGTGTGTCCTCCCTCTAGTCCTCCCAATCCGTGTTCCCTCTGCTCCCATAGATCCACTCCTCCTCTGTTACTTTTTTCTTTCTATTACATTTATTTGAGTACAGGTATGTGCAGGTATGACACAGAATTTGGAGGTTGGAGGACAACTTGAAGGAATATAGATAAAGGCATTTTTATTTTAAATAGATAGAGAAATATCTGATTATTGTAACTGTTTCATGGCGTCTTGTTAGAATGTTTTAGTGAAAAACACAAAACTCTTAACAAATCAACACAGCAAAAAAGAAAGAAGGAAGGAAAGAAAGAAAAGAAAGAAAGAAAGTCCTTCCCAGGCCACAATGGACTGTAGCAATTGAACACTATTTTCTTTTCAGTATACAAAAAAATTGATGAAAATATTTTAGCTGATTTTTTCCTATATCATTTGTGTTATTTATTTATTAAAACTTTCTTTTCTCATTATTCATACCTATCCCAGTTCCCACTCCCTTCCCTTCTCCTGCTACCCCCACCTGTTTCTCACCCCACCCCCATCAACGCCTCAGGGAGTGTAAGGCTTCCTATGGGGGAGTCAATGAAGTCTGACACATCACTTTGAGTCAGGACAAAGGCCTTTCCCCTTATATTTAGGCTGAACAAGGTATCCTTTCAAAAAAATGCTTCAAAAAGTCAGTTCAAAAGCCAGTTCAAATAATTGAGATAAATCCTGGTCACCCACATTCAGAGAGCCTAGTTTAGTCCTATGCAGGGTTCCGCCCACTAACAGTCTACATTCAGTAAGTTCCTATTAGCTCAGGTCAACTGTTTCTGTGGGTATCCCCTTCTTGGTCTTTACCCCTTTGCTCATATTATTGTTCCTCCCTCTCTTGGGCTGGTCGCCTGAAGCTTGGCCCAGTGCTTAGCTGTGGATCTCTGCATCTGCTTCTATCAGTTGCTGAATGAAGGTTCTATGATGACAATTATGGTACTCATCAATCTGATTACAGGGAAATGCCAGTTCAGGCACTCTCTCCACTCTTGCTTAGGGGCTTAGCTGGGGTCATCCTTATAAATTCCTGGGAATTTTGTTGGTGCCAGGTTTCATGCTAACACCAAGATTCAATGATTCCCACAATCAAGATATCTCTTTTCTTGCTCTCCCTCTCTGTCTTTCTCCCATATCGATCATCCTGTTCCTTCATTTTCTCCTCCTTCCTTCCCTTCTCCCCTCAACCTCCTCTTCTGTTCTTTCTCCCAGACCTTGTCTATTTCTCCTTCCAGAGGGATTCGTGTATTTCTCTCTTATGGTTCTCGTTACCTAGCTTCTCTGAGGTCTGGTTATCCTTTGCTTTAAGTTTAGTATCCGCTTATGAGTGAGTACATACCATGTTTGTCTTTCTGAATGTGGTTACCTCACTCAGGATGCATTTTTTTTCTAGTTACACCCCTTTGCTCGTAAAAATGTCATTTTTTTTTTAAAAAAAAACACTGAGTAGTACTTCATTTTGTAAATTTAACAAATTTTCTTTATTCAGTCTTTGGTTGAGGTGCATCTAGGTTGTTTCCAGGTTCTGGCTATTACAAATAATGCTACTATGAACACGGTTGAGCAAATGTCCTTGTGGTATGAGTGTGAATTCTTTGGGGATATGCCCGAGAGTGGTATTGCTGGGTCTTGAGGTAGATTAATTCCTAATTTTCTGAGAAAGCACCATACTGATTTCCAAAGTGGTTGTATAAGTTTTCATTCCCAACAGAAATGGAGGAGTGTTCCACTTTTTTTGTGTCCTCTCCAGCATAAGCTACCATTGGTGTTTTTAATCATTGCCGTTCTTACTGGTGTAAGATCAAAACCACAGAGTCGTTTTGATTTGCATTTCCTTGACGACTAAGGATGTTGAACAGTTCCTTGAGTGTCTTTGGGTCATTTGAGATTCAAATGGGGATACAAATTTGAAGGGAAGAAGTCAAAGTTTTGCTATTTGCAGATGATATGATAGTATATATAAGTAACCAAAAAAATTCTATGAAGGAACTGCTACAGCTGATAAACACCTTCATTAATGTGGCAGGATACTAGATCACTTAAGAAAAACATTAGTAATTCTCCTAGACACAAACAATAGAAGGGCTTAGAAAGAAATCAGAAAAGATCAACCTTCACAATAGCCACAAATAACAAAGTATCTTGGGGTAATGCTAACCAAAGTAGTAAAAGAGCATAATAAAAATGTCAATCTTACCAAAAGCAATCTACAGATTCAATAAAATACCCATCAAAATCCCAACACAATTCTTCACAGACCTCAGAAGAACAATACTCAACTTCATATTGAAAAACAAAAAACCCAGGACAGCAAAAACAATCCTGTACAATAAAGGAACTTCCTGAGGCATCACCATCACTGACTTCAAACTCTACTACAGAGCTATAGTAATGAAAACAGTTAGGTGAACCAATGGAATCAAATCGAAGATCTGGATATTAATCCACACACTTATGTATGCCTGATTTTTGACAAAGTAGCTCATTCTTTAACAGGAATATTTTCTAAATTTTAACACTAAAAATAAAAATCACTTTTATCACCCATTATTCAAACATAAGTTGAATAAATCTCTGGAATCTCTACAGTGATTATTAAAAATTCACTTATTTTAGCTCACTTTATTACAATATTGCTTACTTAGAGTAATTCCTTTATAAAAGTACTTAATACTTTAAGTTTTAAGACAATATGACAAAATACAATAAAAATATCTGAAAAATACTAAGGTTAGAATTCACAGCTTAACAAAAATATGAAATCAAACAGGAAAATGGTCCAAAAGTTAAAGAATTTACATGAAAATATCAGTCAAAAATATAAGAAGATTTTATCTTGGGCATTTTAGTTATTGGTATAAATTTCCATTTGCAGTTATTAATTTGTGTGTCATGCTTCTGAAAACTATGAAGGATTGGTATATTAAAATTCAAACATTGTCAAAAAGAAAAGATTGATATAATTAAATTAATTGTGACTCCTTACCATCACACAGTGGAAAGGGATATTAGAGAACAGGATTTTTAATCTTGGATTCACCCTTATTTGTTAAGATTAAGAAAAAAATAGAATGCTAGGAGACAAAGAGAGCATATTAGAAGACAGCAGAGATGTTAATCCTAAAACTGAAGGGAGGTCCAAGCAGGATACCTTCATAGCTGTCACAAAAGTGTACCTAGAAAACTTGTTGTTAGGTTTAGTGCTCTGTTTTTGTTTTCTTTCACATTGTAATAATTCTTTGAGAACCTAACACGATCTATTTTGATCATATCCAATCCCAGTTTCTTCCTTTAGTTCTTCCCAGACTCAGTGTATCTTGCTGCTCTCCCCAGCATTGCATGTTTATCTATCTACCTACTAATAATTTAATGTAATCACCTATCCACTTCAACTTGAGCAGTCCATATACTCTTGGGTGTGGGACTACCCTTTGGAATATGGACCCCAATTAGGAGCCATACTCTTAAAGAAAACTGACTTACCTTTCCCAGAAGCCCCAGCTGTCCCTAGCTTCTCAGGAGTGGACGGACTCTCAGGAATCACTTCCCACTTCATGCTAGAATATTTACTGGTGTGATCTTGTAGGGATCCTGTGTTGAACCACAGCCATTGTGAGCTCACGAGTCAGCCCCCTGTCGTGTCCAGAAAACACTGCTTTGCTCTGGTCCTCCCTGACCTCTGGCTTTTATAAGTTTTCCATTTTCTTTTCCTTGAGTTCTGGGAGGCATGTGATATATGTGTGCCACCTGTGACTGAACTCTCCACTGACAATCTCTGTGCGTTGATCAGTTGTGAGCTTCTCTGCATTAACCACTATCCACTACACAAAGAAACTTCTCTGATGTGTTCTGAGTGCTGCACTACTCTATATGTAGAGAGACATGAATTTAGAGGATAGTCAGTATTAGGTCTGTTTAATGAAATAATAGTAGAAGGCATACACCTGTCTCCATCTTTAGCCAACTTGCTTCTGATTTGACCATATCAGACCACTGTCCCATCCATGTCACCTTGGTGGTACCCTAAAATCTCACTTATCGAAAGAAAGAAAAGTTGAGAGAAAAGTTTGTCAGCAGACATTTTGAGGGGTTACTTGAAAGCCACCAAAATATTTCATATAGATATAAGATTTAATTGTGACGCTTTCTTAAGCAGCCTGGGAAGCAACTTTGATTGTATTATTTTCTCTACTGACCCATGGGAAGACACATATGAGAATGCCTTACCCACATAACCCCTAATTACAACTTTTTCTCCCAACCCTTATGTCTAAAAACTGTATTAAATCATTTTCAATAAAATCCCCAACTGTGTTTCAAAATGGCTATGTCTTAAATTCTTTTCTGTGTTGAATCTAGGAGTTCTTATTTGGCCTAAGTCCCTAAAAGATTGAGGGAACTCCTCCAACTGTGGAGGGTGACATTGTTGTGCTGTGTCACACCCCCCCACGTTGCTGATGGGGGGGTTCAGCATTTTCATTGTGCACTAGACATTTCAAATCATGTAAGTCAGTCAAGGTTTCAACAACGCAACTCAAAGACAAGAATGAAGGAGAGCTGAAAAGTGCTTCTCAGTAGTCTCATTAAAATATCATGACGATATGAAAACAGCCAAAAATCTGTCCCCAGTGTCACAAACTAATAGAAAAAGGGAAGTCACATGCCAGAAATCTGGGCAGAAATTCAGTTATGTGCCTTCATGATGAAGATGAATGGGAAAGCACATTCTTGGATGAAATACCGATTGTTGCATGCCCAGATTCACAATCAAGCAGATGGCTTTGCAACAAGTACATGGACACAGGAATGGACACATTGATTCACGGGCCTGATAATCATACTATGTAGCAACAACCAAGATCAGAAGACATAAGCACTTTGTCCCCTGAATAGTTAGGAATCATCTCTGAAGTGAACCAAAGCTGACGCCCAACACTCCAGAGCTAATGTGTGCACACACTCAGCCAGAAAAAGGGCCTAAGTGAGGCATAAATGGTGGTAAGGGAGATTTTGCCTCCTCTCTCAGGACACATTGGAAAGTTTAGCTACCTGAAGTCAATCACTGGGTATAAGGATAAAAGCAGAATATGGCTGCAAGTGGCGTGTGCTGCTGTGATGATATTGAAAGGTCAAGAAGCAAAGAATAAATGTGGTGATACTGAAAGACCTAGAAGCAAAGAAGAAATAAAAACTGCATCAATTTTCCCAGCTCAGCCAGAAAAGAGTACCCATCAAATAATGACGGTCCAAGGCGCCTAACAAATTCCCTTAAGCTGTGCAAGCATATCTTACCTGCTGCTTTAGGACTGCTGCAGATCAAAGACACATGCCTTGCCCAACCACAGGAGATCTTGGAATATTTTATGCATCCTGTCTGTTAATAAATCAAACTGTGGTATGAGCATACCATTTATGGATGAATACGTTGAAAAGTAGGAAGTGATGTCTTGGAACCATGAACTTATTGGTGGAGCCCAAGGAAACTCTTTGTCTCCAGGTTGTGTCATGCTAATTTGACAAGGTATTTTATTATTCTGAAGTCTGGAAAAACTAGTGTAATAATAATAATAATAATAATATATTATTTTTACTAATTATATTTTTACTAAATTATATATAATTTTTACTAATTAAGGAGTTGAACACAAAAGGCTAAGAGTATCAAAGTTAACTTTAGGAGATTCTTTCTCTCCATGTACCTAGAATATACCTATCCTTTAAAATGGGCTCGTGCTTACGTAGCTTTTGAAGTTTTCTTTGACAATTACTATTGACTTGCTTTTCTTTTCTCTGAAATTTTATTGCTTATATTACTTTTTATCAAGCATGTGATTATATATTTGTAATAATATATTTTATTTCTTTTAACATATAATTATGTATTCATAAATATAGATTTTATTTCTGATTTAGTAATGGGATACATGCTCAAGCTTTAATTTTTCCTGACTCACTTTAGACATTCAGGATCTTGGGGATAAAAATTCATTTTTTATAAACCTTTCTTTCCCTACTCTTTAGCTCCCTTCTATGCTGAATATAGTGGTTGACATATAAAAAAGTATTATAATTAGAAGATAAAACAGAAAGTGTTAAAGGAAGGAAATAGAGATATAAAAGAAAGATAAATTTAGAAGTAAGATTTTTTTAGCTTAGAGAAGATAATTTTATAATTATACATATTTATAATTTTAGAGGCACAATCTGAACCAGACTATAATCATATCTCACGGATAAGAATATGAATGCCATAAAAAAAGGTTTATTTCATCTCACGGCTGCATCCCAGTGCTTAATAAGTGATTAGAATAATGTATGTGCTCAATAAAATATTAGATGAAAGAACAAGTTAGTTGGTGAATTACAGATACTGGGTGCCTAACATGGAAGAAGAAAATAACTCACAGACAGATGCTATGTATTTTCTAAGTGTAAGTCTCTTAGTCCTAAGGTTTACCAGTTATCCTTTGTAAAAAAACAGAAAAAGGAAGGCTCCAAAGTTTAAGTGTCTCACCAAAGATGACATAAAGTAAAGGTAGGTCTTGAAAAGTCAAACGAATTCATCTCTGACTTCCCCTTAAGGGCATGGACTTTCTGGTATACACTAACAAAGGTTTCCTACATTTTATTCATGGAGTAAAACAAGGGAAAAAATAAGAGCACCAATATGCCATATGAGCTTTGAAATAGGATGTAGGGAAATTGCTCAGTGTGATTAGGGGAGTGTACTGGTTTGCTAATATGAGTCACTTCTAATGAGAAGTTGAATGCAGAAGAGGCACCAGTTCTCAACCACAGATGCTCACTCTTCTCTACTTTTTAAATGCCATTCAACGAAAAAACAGTTTCAAATCAGCCTTCATACACATGTGTAAGTATGTGCTTGTCATACTAAGAAATTCACATTTTCGCTAGGGTCCCTAATTGCTCTTACAATTCCTTGCTGGACACAGATGCTTCTATAGGCTCTTCAACCTAGAAGCACAGCAACGCTATAGATTTGCCAGAAGTTGTAGAAACCACCGTTATCTGCCAGGCAATAGGGACATGAAATGAAGTGCCCAAACTGTAGCTAATCTTTATTTTCAGATGTATCTAGCTTAGAGCTCACAGACTCAGTTTTTTGAGAAACAACTGAAAACTAATGCATCATCTTTTCCAAGCCACAGGGAGATGCTGTGACTAGATCCGATTCATTTTTGTGAACACAGCCACTAAATTTCTGGCCCTGTGTTATGTCTTCTTATTGTCAACCTTATTTGCAATTATAATCTGAATTGATTTGATTCACAGAAATATAGGTTAAAAGTCTCTGGCATATGGTGAGAGCTCAATAAATACTCATGAGATGATTTGAAACTCCCATATTTTCATGTTTTTGCAATTGGTTTTCTAAACATGGGACTAAAGTTACTGCATCATTTATGACTCATGGATAGAATTGGTGTTGTTTAATAAATCATCGTTTTTTAAGAGCAAAGATGATTTGATTCCATAAACTTCATTTCCATCAGTATAGTAAACATATATAAACAGAATGAAAACTGAAAACCAAACATTGACCAGGAACAAAAATATCTCACACTTAGACAACAGATTCTTGTCAATTCACTTAAAACCCAAATATTTACATAGCTAATTATAACTTACTTTAATAAACTTATTTAACATACAGCTATTTGTTATGAAAAAACTTCATGAAATGAAAGATATACACTCATGGCCTCTGTTTGTTTTTCACTACAGCTTTAATTAACCCACTGAAAAGACAACGCTGGTTCTGTTCAGGGAGAAATGGTGTTCCTCCTTCATGTAGAGAAAAGCTTTACTTAATGATGAATAAATAAACTAGCAGTATGTCTTGAAATTTTTGAACTATTTTTCCATATTACTAAAGGAAACACTGAAATGTTTTGATGGGATAATGCTCTTGGTAAATATTTCTTTCCATAAAATGTGGTTAAATATCTTCAACTAGAGATCCAACAACTTGGCTGTGCTCTTAGAGATAATCTGGAATACTCAATCTCAGCACACTGAGCCCTCATATTTCAATCTTAAGTAATTTATCTTATTTCACTTCACAATTATTTTACTGAAACCCAGCCTACTCTACTGGGTTTGCTAAATAATAACATAAACATGTGTTATCAAACCTTCAAGCTTAATTCATTTTTATTGAAAATATTTTTTTCATATAATATATTCTGATACCAGTTCCCCTTCCCATGTACACCTGGATCCTCCCCACCAACATACCCTTCCAACTCCATGGTTTCTTTATCTCTCTCTTTAGAAAACAAACAGGCAAATTTAAAAAACAAACAAGAAAACAAGAAGAAAAGACTTGGAAATAGAGAAAAACAGAGTTCTCCAAACACCAGAAAGCTTAAAAACCTCTCTGCATATGATCTTTATGCAGGTGGCACTTCAAATTGCAATCGACCAAAATGTCTCAGTCTATAATTCCTGTGAACTACAGGACCCCAGTAAGTTAATACCTGGAAAACATTAGCTTATAGCACTCCATTCAAGATCTAGGAATCTTAATTTCCACATTTCCCAGGCTACACTTCATGAATTCCCTTCACAGTAAGTGGTCTACACATCCTTGCTTCCCTTGAGAAGTCATTGCTATTCTCTGGCGATCTGCAACCGAAACCCCGACTCTTCTCTCCCTCTACTTCTGCATGGTTTAGGTTCTTGTATATTGCCAACAAAATCATTTAAAACCCTTTTGCCCAGATGCCAAGACATAGATTTCACCAGACTCTGAGAGTCTAATCATGAATCCTGATTAGATATTATAAATAAGGATTAAGATTGTTAAAAGGGACGCTATGACCATTGAAGTGATCTAGCTTTATATTATATAACCTGTTTTGATGTATTCCTCACATTGATTTACTCACAACCTATTGCAAACAGAATTCTATTTGTCCACTCCATATAAGTCACTTCACATTTTAAGACTATTTCAAACCTCATTGGTCATTCTGCAGTAAATACTACTATATCACTAATCTACTGAAAACGTTAGTGATCCTCCAGAGCCTACCCAAGATGTATCATTTTCAGTGTTTAAAATTCCATGAACTTTCACATACAACTTTGCCCATATCTTCATGACAGCCTGTACATCCAGTGTTGCTCAGTGTGGCATGGATCACTCAGACCCAACACCACAGAAAGCAAACTTAGATTTATCCAGTTTCTTCCAGCCATGGAGCTAATCTCACCAGATCATAGATGAGTCAAAGATTACGAACTCTGTAGGAAATTACTGTAATTTCTACATATCCATTGTAGTATTCAGGTTTTTAGAAATTCAACCATCTTAGAAGAAATTCATTTGCCAGAAAGGAGCACTGTTAAGGAGATGTCTATGATGTAATCACGTCATACATCTGAGTAACATTATACAGACTGAGCAAGTGACAGCCAATAATGAAAAAGAGAGCAATACTTTAAAAAAGAGAAAGGAGGGGCAAATGACAAGACTTAGAGTGAAGAAAGGGAAGGGAGAAATGATGTAATTGTATAATTAAAAACAAAGGAAAAGATACGACTCCCCAAAGTTCTTTTCACATAAAAAAGTAATCATTGTGATAATTATAACTGTATCTAAACTAATTAATGTGATATGATGCTTATAAAGAAAAGCAGCATTTATTAAAAATGAACTAAGTGATGAAAAATTACCTAGCTATTTCTTTGCTGTAAATAGCTATTATTGTAGATGAACCTTTTACTAGAAATATGCCCCAAATTCACAGTGTGCTAGCCACCACTCTGTGATTCTTATAAGACTCTGATTTACTTTATGACACTGGGACTGTTTCAGACCCTTGCCACGAGGCATGGTAGATCCTCAAAAGGTTTTTTAAAGTTTTCTCTCTATTGACACTTTCCTGTTTCTTTTGTGGATTCCCTTATTATTCCAAAAGTATAAAATGAATCTGAATATGTGAATTCAGATCGTGACAAAGGTCCAAGCTAAAAGTGGCCTTTAAAGTCTAATGGCCTCCTCAGCCTTCTTCAGAATTAACTTTTGAGAGTCTGTAGAATTCATCTGAGGGATTCAGATTGCCAGTAGGGATGAGGAGAGATTGGAGAAGATAAAAAAACACATCATGAATATAAAATGATAAAGATGTGTATATGAAGTGGGTTCAAAGTCGGCTCGTTAAATTGAAGAAGAGAGATAAACTAGGTTTTTGCAAACATAATTGCTAGTTTCCAGATAATGGGAAATGACAAAAATTGATAAAAATTTCTGAGTGTTTAGCTTATTTTGTTAATAATTAATGGTTTCTTTATCACTCTTGAAAACACATAGACGATACCCTAGTGTTGGTGTAGAAAACTTGGACTCCTTCGAATTTTATAAGAGTTCTGTTTAGGTAATGTCCTATAGTTATTTGGGGCCACTGTCTACATTTATACACTAGCTAGTCTCAAGAGTTATATTTTTCTTTCCAATCCAAAAACACCAGCTTATTCTTATAGTAGGCTGTGTACTGAACACGGTTATAAAAGTTTTTGCATATCCTGATTAATTTAACTGATCTTTTTAGACTGATACTGTTGCCTCCATCTCATAGATAAATAAAAAGAAGTATGGAGAGGAAAAATAACTTTTCTAAGTATTACATAACTGAAAAATGTCGAACTGGGTCACTGTTTTTATGTTGAAAACAGTTGTGCCCAATTAAAATACTGCTTTAATTAAATTTCCAAATTCTGATGAATGAAGTAAATATTTAAAAATCTAAGTGGAATACATGAACACAAATTCACCAGAAGCAGCTAACAGGTTGGTGAGTAGTTGAGAAAGGCTGATGATCAATACATTAGAAAATGTTTGGTAAGGCTTCCACAATGTTTTTTCCAGGTTATGAATCTAGAACTGTAGGTGCATCATAAATACCTAGCGTGATTCACATGCTGATGGAATCAGCAAAGGTTACTCGTCTTTTCCAGGTATAAATTTAGCTGAGCTTATTTAGTAGTCGCCTTAATGGAATCTTTTAATAGTGTTGTGAACAGGTGAGGTAGAATTCGTGTGCCTGCTCAAAGTACACATTTTTTTCCAGGAAACTTTTTAGCTAGAGAAATTCATTATCTACTAAAATATAATCTAAATCACTATGGTGGGATAGAAGTCAGAGAAAAGGCAAGAAACAACTACCTAAAGAACAGTACTAGAGCCAGGTGTTGGTGGTGCAAGCCTTTAATCCCAGTTCTTGGGAAGCAAAGGCAGATGGATCTCTGTATCTCTGTGAATTTGATGCCTAATCTATGCAAGTTCCATAGCATAACAAGACTATGTATAATTACACAGAGAAACCCTGTCTAGAAAAAAAACAAAAAAAACAGAAGAAGAAGAAGAAGAAGAAGAAGAAGAAGAAGAAGAAAAAGAAAAAGAAAAAGAAAAAGATAAAGAAGAACAAGAAGAGTGCTGAGTGCTAAACGTGTCTGCGAGATAAAAATTACAGGCACTTTGTAGAATTTACTGTAGGATCCCTGATCTTTAACAGGACTCAGTGTATATTGAGAAACTCTGAAAAGTCATAACTGGGCAGGTGTGGGGAAAAGGATGCAAAGTACACAAACAATGAAAGAAAAGCTTTCTAAGCAGACAAGCCCCCAAGAGTTTAGCCAGTACCAAGTGACCATCATTAAACATACACACAGCACTAAATGGACTCAGTAGATTTATACACACACACACACACACACACACACACACACACACACACACACACACACACACTCACACACACACACACACACACACACACACACACACACACTTTGTAAAAAGGGGCTCCAGTTTGAAAGGAAGTGGTAGAGTTCACAGGAAGGGCTAGAGCAGGGAGGGGAAGAAGTGAGAATGACATAGTACAGTACTCATTTAGGAAGGGTAAAAAAAACCCAAAAACCAAAACCAAGCAATGGAAGAGGAAAGGCTTTTCCCCATGGTGTGACCATGGGAGGAGGAGAGAGTGGTGAGGGGCATATACAAGCCTCTCACAGATGATTCTTACAGGGTTTTTCCATTCAGCATAAGTTTCTGAAGGAAAGAAAGAAGTTTGTTTTACAAATGGCCTTGTTAAAAACCAGCAGGAAAAGAAACAAAAAAATAATCCTTCTTTTAGTAGAAGAGGTGTACCATTAGAGGCCCTTGCAATAAAAAGAAGAGAGAAGGAACCTTGAGAATGCTTCACACTCAGGAGGCAGAGCTCATATTTGCTGGGTGTCTTAACATCAAAGTTCATCTTTACCGTAACCATGAGTTTGGCAAAAGTTGAGTAACATTGACTAGAAACGCACAACTGAAGGAGAGTAAAGAGTCAGAAACAAAGCAAGAGGGAGAGAAAAGTTCTTCAAAGTTCAAACATAGAAGAAAGTCACTTGAAGTGGGTGCTCAGAGTAGCACTGAGCCCAAGAGAAGGCAAAACAAGAGAAATAGACCATGGAAAACTAAGGCTTTTGTGGCATTAATAGAGCTAAAATAAATTAGATTGACCACATGTTCTATATAGAAAACCTAGGAAAAAAGAATGCTAACTTCCTAAAGTAAACACTCCATCTCTGTTGCACAACCTAAGATAACTGCTTTTCAACCAAGTAGTAAAAGGCAAGAAATAAGCAGGAACTGTTCAGACACGAGATAACAAAAAGTCAGATGATCATATTTCAATGTAGTATACATGTCTCAACTATGCGAGATAGAAATTAACACAGCTATAATTACTATCAAAAATTCTTAATAGAAAAGGTAGATAACATTCCAGATCAGACAGGCATAATGTTAAACAAAAATGCAAATGGTGGGTATTCCAATCAGAAAAATAAAGATAAAATTGGCTTTCATAGGATCATTAGAATTCTACGTACTTTTCTCTTGCTGTGATAGACACAATGACCAAAAGCAGCTTAGAAAAAATAAAGAGCTTATTTCATCTTACAGTTCTATACTCCATCACCGAGGGAAACTGATGCTGGAAATTAAGGCAGGTTCTTGAATCAGAAACTACAAAGCCGTGCTGCTTATTGACTTGTTCCCAGGCTCACATTCAGCTGCCTTTCTTATAAAACCCCAGAGCCACTACCTAAGAATGGCACAGCCTACAGTGGGCTGAGCCCTCCTACACCAATGAGCAATCATAAAAGTATCTTCATAGACATGCTCACTGGCCAATCTGATGGAAGCAATGTGTCAGTTGGTGTTCCCTCTTCCCAGAGATGTCATGTTGACCACCTGATTAAGATTAGGCATTACAATGAGTAGTTTTATTATCTTGGAGAGGAGTCAATAGAACTTACCTAATTTAAAAAGGAGATAAAAGGAGACAATACCCAAAGGCTAATGGAATAGCACAGAATTACGTGCTCATATATAATGCCTAATATTTGTGGGACTGACAGCACCCCAAAAAATAGAATGACACATAAGCAATATTTGGTGAATAGTGGCTGATAATGATCTTTTTCAAAAGTAATGATACTCATACATTATAGTACATGAACTTAAAATCAACTAAAAGGAAAACAAAGATAGAAATACAGTATTCAACTAAAAAGTAACATAAAGACAGAATCAAGAAGCAAGATATCATACACAGAAACAGAATGGAAACAATGTACATTGTTTGTACACTGTATGGTGACCATGCAAAAAAAATGAAGTAGGTCTTTCACATTGTTAAAAGGAAAATTATTGCCAGGCTAGAATTCCTTGTCTGCTAAAGTACATTTTAATAACTAGGAGGCAAAAACAAATGAAGAGGAGCTCACCAACTCCAGCTGAACTGGGACTGAACGAGCATGGGATTAAACTGGACCCTCTGAATGTGGCTGATAATTGGGGCAGACTGAGGGGCCAATGATAATGGCACTGGGATTTGTCTCTACTGCATGTACTGGCTTTTAGGGATCCCATTCTATTTGGATGCATACCTTCCTAAGTATGGATGTAGGGTGGGGGGAGGGCCTTGGATTTCCCACAGGACAGGATACCTTGCCCTCTCTAAGGAATAGAGGGGGTGGGAAAGAGGGTGGGGGAGTGGGAGGGAAGTGAGAGGAGGGGAGGAAGTGGAAATTTTGATTGGTATTATTTATAAAGTAATAAAAAATAATTTTTCCCCACAGAATAAAATTTTAGCAGTTCTTGCAGAAGAATGCAGATAAGAATATAAAATTATTTAAAATGAAAATGTTCAAAATAATCATAAATTAAAGCTAATAAATGTTTAGTTTTTTACTTACATTATTTTATGTTTATTTACTTTTGTCTATCCTGGTATTCTTTTTTCAATTTTAGGAAAAAGCAAGTAATCTTTGAGGCAGCTGAGGAAACAAAAATATTCTAAAAGTAAAATATGATTCTGTCAGTTTAAACACCAATGATGCCCCATATAAGATATAATTTCCTTAGAAATAAACAAAATTTTAAAAACATTTAATTCAGGATTCTGAAAGGATGATAAGCTACAATTATAACTGAAGAATACTACTGGACATATGCCAGTGCCAAACCTCAGTCAAATGTGTTCTCAGTTCATATGCTGTTAACTTTCTGAAGAGGATCAAACATCTGATTCGTGTACATAACCTGGATTAACCACAGGTACCAGGAAGGTGTAAAACGATCATCGTGGGTTAGGAGGAACACAATGTGGGGAGAGTAGGATGTGGTTGCTCTGTAGAGGGAAATGGAAGAAAAACAGCAGTAAAGGGAATAGTGAAGGAGGAGGTTCAACAACAAGAGGAAGCAAGGGGGGGAGGCTGAAATAGAAATAATGATGCTTGAGAAATCATAGGGAATTTTACATTTTATGATTACCTAAAATGTCATTATATGTTCATGTGTGTGTGTGTATTTAATTGAAGTTATGCCGTTTGGGGTAACAATGGTCCCTCCAAAATTCATAGACTATTTAACAAAAAAAACCTAGTACCAAGCATGGAGAACTTTCTTTCGAGTTGTGTAGAAGGAGAGAGCCGCTTCTTGGTTTCCAGCCACTTAGCCCTGAAATAATCACATAGAAACTGTATTAATTAAATCACTGTCTGGCCCATTTGCTCTAACTTCTTATTGGTTAACTAGTGCATACTAACTTAACCCATTTCTATTTATCTGTGTATTGCCATGTGGCGTGATTTACTGGCTAAAATTACAGTGTTTGTCTCCAGTGGGACTACATGGTGTCTCTCTGACTTTGCCTCCTTTCTCCCAGCATTCTGTTTAGTCTTCTCTGCCTAGCTCTCTGTTCCTCTATTACTCTGCTATAGTCCAAAGCAGTTCCTTTATTAACCAATGATATTCACAGCATACAGAGGGGATTTCCCACATCATTGTTGATCAAGTGACAAAAGACCCCTGAAACAATATAGTCTCATACCATTGCCCTTGGTACCCTCCAGAAGAATAGGATAGAACCCTATTGTTGAAGATACACCCCACTTTTGAAACAGCATTTGGAGACTCAGTACATAGCTGACCTAGAAGCCTCCTTTCTGAGGACTAGCTCTCATAGTTTCAGAAAAACCACATAAACTACCAAGGGAGAAAATAGTTCTATCTATTTGTAATGCCAATGAGCCATAACAATGATCAGCGTGACGAGATATTCTGAAGGTGCAACAGTGGCACTTATATCCTGGGAGAAAGCAATAGTCACCTGATTGCTTGATAGGAGGGAATTCATGTCTGGCACTGCAAATTTAGCCAACTACCCATGACTGGTGAGACCATAGGCTCTAGAGGAAAACCTACTCTTGCCAGTTTCCTAAACCAGTATAACTTCTAACTTTATTCTCATTATATTCGCAGATACTGTAGCTCATGTCCTGCATCACAGAACCAGTGTGTGTGTGTGTGTGTGTGTGTGTGTGTGTGTGTGTGTGTGAGTGTGTAGCCAGAAATCACTTAGGAAGAGCACGACTGGTCAAAATTTAGAGATTAACTGATGATGGAGAGTGCCCACACACAGTTAATTCATTTAAAGCACAACCCCTATACTTTAGGCTCAGGGACTATAAAGGGAGAGAGGGATGGAATATCATAAGAAACAAAGAACTTAGATAACAGTATCTTTAGGAAAAGAAAACATGAGATGGGAGAATGTAGACCTGGGAACAGTTAAGGGGAGAAGTAAGGGAAAGTATGATTAAAATATATTACACGAATCAACATTATACAGACTAAGCATGTTTACTGGGTAAAGTTCCAGCGTCTGTCTCCAGTGGGGCTACATGGCTTCTCTTTTACTCTGCCTTCTTTCTCCGAGCATTCAGTTTAGTTTTCCCCGCCTACCTAATTTCTGCCTTATGCAGGCCTAACACAGTTTCTTTATTAACCAATGATATTCACAGAATAGAGAGGGGAATCCCACATACTCACACTGGCAGGTCTTCAGATTGACAATGTCCCCCTTTCTTTCAGAATTTAATTTAAACCTTACATTTTCAAAAGTTTATATTGGTCCCTTAATGTTAAATCAATGACATAAGTCAGTACCTCTCCCATGGTTCTCTCTGCTCTTCCTTTTTTTTCCCTTCCTTCCTTCCTTCCTTCCTTCCTTCCTTCCTTCCTTCCTTCCTTCCTTCCTTTCTCTCTCTTTCTCTCCTTCCCTCCCTCCCTCGCTCTCTCCCTTCCTTCCTTTCTTAAAATTATACTTTATCAATATATCCATTGGCATTTTCAAATTTTTCTCTTTCTCTTAATGTATACTAACATTCCATTGCATTTTCCTGTCTACTATCTCTATACTCCTTAAAAGTATAGTGCAAAGTCTTCATTCCCAGATCCACAGCTCTTAAAAGGTATATAGCATAAAGTAGGTGCGACACAATTATTAATTGTTAATGTTTTCTGTTGAGTATCACAACAAACAATGCTATATCAGTTACAGGACCTTAGGGCTCTTGTAGACAACCAGAGTTCAAGTTTAAGCACTTATATCACGTAGCTAACTTGTAATTCTGGCTCTGGGGGATTTGAACCCCTCTTCTGACCTCAATAGGTACCTGCACATAGACATAAATGAGATAATTCAAATGCCATACCTTAATTCATAACTTAAGCCTGATTTTTCCTTCCTATGTGAACCCCTTAACTATTGTCCTCATTTGAAAATGCAGACTTGTAAGGCTGTGAAATTGGAGTACTTTCATCCTGTACCTTCAGAGTCGAGCCTTTATATCTACTTTCTAATACTGTTTGGTTCTTGGTCATTGTTTGTCAATTTGTGAAGTAGAAGCGAGGCTCTATGCTAATTATAATGAGAGAGTAGAGTTTAGCTGAGGTCTTAGAATGAACAGCATTCTCCTTTCTAGAAGCACACTTCAGAGATGGAGGTGGTGATGTTTTCAAAATGTATGCCTAGCTTTGCAGCAGTACAGACACATATCTAAGGACCAAGTGCTCAAAGTCAGGGCACAACACTTTCCTCTTGTGTATCTCCCCATCATTTGCTTGCTCTTAAATAAGAGGTATGTTTTCATTTGCTTGTCTCTTAAATAAGAGGTATGTTTTCATCTCGAAATGTTTCTTGCCATGGCACCCATATGGCTGCACATGCACACACTCAGAAAACATCAAACATAAACAGTAGGCACTAAGTGTCATAGGACCTGTTTGGCATAGATAATTTCAGGCTGGAATGCTGTTTGTTTTCTTCAGTTCTTCTATTGGTTATTGATGTGGTGGTGAAGAATGCAGATCTCAATTAAATGTGTGCATAAAGTCAAATGGAAGAAAGTAATGAAAATTTATAACAAAAATCTCTATTTTGAATAATCAATCTTTCCTTACAATTTAAAAACCATTTTCAATGCAAAGCTAAAGTTGCCTTTAGTTCTACACTTCATTTTCTACTGTTATGAGGTCACTTCCTGACATGTTCCTGAAATACAGCTTCTAATTTTATGATACTACTCTGTTACCAAACATGACTTGTTATATATAAAAATACCAAAATAAGCATTCATCCACCAATAACATGCAGGATGCTGTTGTGCACTACATATTGAGGTAAATAAGGTAGGACATAGCTCAATTTTATAAGAAGTGAATGCAAACTGACTTTGTCCAAAAATAGTATTCGACAATGAAGGAAAATTCACATACAATCTCTAACACATGGAGGGCTAAGCTGACCACCTTAACATGACACAACATGTTGTTGCCAGTTGCCTTTTGAGACATTTCATGCCTTCCAACCAGACGTTAAATTCTGTGTTATTTTCAGACCCTTCTCAGTGTAATATTTCTACATGTCTCATTTATCTCAGCGCATGCTTCTATTATACTTTAGTATCTATACTTATATTAATACTTTTTGTTTTATTCTGATAAATGGGAAAATATGGCACTTTCGTGGATGTCTCTACCATTAAAGTATGGAAGTTGTTAGCCTTTTCTCTCCCACCATGTATATCATAGCACAATTTCTTTGCTCTGTCTTTCTCATTAATATGCTCTAAACATAAGATGTCACTTAGATTGTTTAAATCAATGTTATTGTATCAAAAAAGCAACAATCAACATTATATGTAGGCTTAACAAGGAGAAAAGAGTTTATTAAGCTTAAAAATTTAAAACAGAAAGAAAAATAAATCCAGAGCCAGTTGTATGTAAAAATAATGAAAATGGTTCAAGTTCAAAGGTCAGGAAAACAGCATTGCATTTCTCTCTCCTTTAAGAACGACAATCATCTTTCCTCAGCATCTTTCTGCTAGACTTTGTATTCCAAGTCTCACCCAGCCTCCTGAAATAAAGCCACTGAGATTTATTTCAGTGGATTTAGATTTGATAAGGTTATACAAAAATGAAATTTTAAAGAAAGTTGATTTTTAGTCAGCATATTCCTTCCTGAGTTATCTTTAGTGTTATTAAATAAACATCTTGCTCAAAATTTATTTTAGAAAAAAATTGCAATTTGTTTTTTATTGCATTTTAATTAGAAGTATATCCCAATTCCCTAAAAGGATCAAGCAAAAACAGCATTTTCTTTAACTGACCCTGAAGTCTTTAAAACCATGAACACGAAACGTTTAAACATCTTAATTAAAATTGTGTAATGTTTGACTTATTATATGCCTTTCTAAAATAACCTCTGAATGTAGTATGTAGAGCAAAATATAAAATAAATATCCTTAAGCTGAATCATGGAGGCAAATTTACAGCTGAATGGCTGTTCTGCAATCAGTAAATAAGACATTTAGGAAGTCTGTTTGCAAAACAGTGCTCTGCTGGCTTTTAAAAAGTGAATTGAATGTTCGTTAAGGCAGAGCCTGATAGTATTAAAGTGCCCAGACGTGGGTGCATTGCAGCAGCACACACCGATCGGATAGGTCTTTCTGCATCAGGCAGTGCTTCTCTGTAACTTTGCTGCTCTGAGCCGCCCACCCATATACCCAGCGATACGTTCCCACAGATAAGACAGAGTGAAAAACAGCAAGCGAGCAAACAAACAGATATCCCACTCTGAAATGTTGTTTATTTCTCAAGCCTTTAACCAACCAGCATGAGGCTTGAGAGCAAAGACAATACGCAACCGACCTCCCCAAACTTCTTATTCAGTTTTTATCATTAACTTCATTATTTGTGTTGAGGAGAACAAGTAACAGTTTTAATTGTTACTACATGTTCCCAGGAGCAGGTCACCTTGAACTCTTAAGGTAAGACCAAGTAACAAAACTGATAATCTCTTCCCTTTAAGGCATTCAGAAGTTGGCTCTCAAACCGCTAAAAAACAAAGCCATAAAGAGCACAGTCCAGATGTTATATTATCCTTGGAGAGGTGGAACCGTTCACTACTGCACTGAACCTCTCTTCTGTTTTGTACCTGGTAATTATGACTGGACTCCTACCTCCCACTGAATACAAAGACTTCCTGCTGTCTGCTGCTGGTTTGTCCCTGCTGTGTGAAATGGACTGACCTATGGCTTATTAAAATGCTTGTTCTTCGGTGGCCTTGTGAAACACAAGAAATAGCTTCCTTCCCATAGCTATGCCTACAGTCAGAGGACCCACCTTTTCCCTTATGAAGGAAGGTGGAGGATAACCTATATTTCCCTCCAAGTCAGAACCATGGTCACTGGGGAAAAAAATCATCAGAAAGGCAAAATGTTTTTACTCAATTGTAAGAACTTCAAGAGTGCTGACTTTTCTGTCAATGAAATTATATAAGCAGCAACTAGATGGTGTCTTTTGGGGGTCACTGTAGACAAAGGACATGGTCATCAGCCAAATGCTGGACTCCTGATGTCACACTAAACAGCAACTACAGTCTCTCATCTCCATCCCCACTTCAGTTTTAGGTAGTGGAATGGTTAATCTTTATTTTCAACCTAAATAGATTACAGATCAGCATAGAAACACAGCCTGGGAGTGCCTAAGAGGGAGTTTCCACATGGTAGGAGTCAAGGATTAAATGACCGGGAGAAGCATGTAGAGCATTAGTACCTACTGTTCTTTGCTTCTCATAGACAGTGTGGCCAGTTCCTCATGTTCCTACTGCCTACCCACCCCTAGTGCCTCATACTTCCTCATGCCACCCACACTGTGATGAACTGTTCCCTTCATACTGTGAGCCAAATACCTGAGCTTTCAGATATTTCATCAGAACAACTAGATAAGTAATTAATACAGCCACTTATCTTTAGGCAACTTTTATAAGCCTGGGTTACAGTAGCTGACAACTTTCCTGTATAGCAGCCACACTGTTGTGAAACTTAAAAAATATCTGCAGGCTGTGTTCATGTTATAAATTAGTATTATGTATCTTATTTGAATAACAGTAACAATAAAAAACAATAAGAATATCTAACACAAACCCTATGGGAGGAGCAGTTCTAAGTGACAGATGACAGAAAGTCTTAAAATTACTCTCTTGTGAAAATGACAGTGTTCACTTATAAAGTTTCATGATAAAATGCCAACACAGTAATGAGCTCTTTAAACCAGGTATAGCAAATCGATAAGCCCCCAGAGCAAATGGTACACATATTGATTTAAGTGGGGCTGGGAGACAACTCAGAAAGACTTGACAAGTTAATGAAGTTGAAATGAAATCAAGGGACAAAGAAGCAAGAAGTTAGATTGAAAAGCACTTTTCTGTGTGCACAGACAAGCTAAATTCCAAGGAATCCTGCTAATGTTTCAGGGTATCAAACTGAATGACAGCACCTGTGCCAAATGCACTTCAACACAAGAAGAGGCAATGAAAAGGTAGCCCACACTCAGAAAGGTACATCCAGTTCCACCCGGCCCAGTGGATGCCACAGGCTGGGTATCAAGTATGTTTTGCAATCACAGACGCTCATGGTTTTTACCTGACCTGAGGATGGATCACAACCCTTGGAGAAGTCTCTCTGATTTTCTTGCTTCATTTTTCACAATACTTCTAATTTACTTACTTTTGTTGCAAATGATCTTCACACTTCTTTTAGAATACAAATGCTACTAATAAATTCTAGGAGACCCTTAAAAGCATTGTGGCTATCTGGTTAAAGTAGGAGTTTATAGGAGTCAGGTGATTAATAGAGTTTTGTCTGAAAAGGCCTAAGGAATCTAAGGTAAGATATGAAATTGCTCCTGGGCATTGAGAATAACATTATTTTTTAAGACTTAGAGTTAGGTTATACAGAATTATGATATTATAATTCAATGAAGTGAAAGATAATTCAAGCTCATTCTCTATTTTAATCCTCATATTATTCACTTCTTGAATAAATATGTATTGAGGACTCTCTATGTGCCTCACAACCTTCTAGATATGACATGACCAAGATCCTTTAAAAATAAGTTATGACATGGGTCTGAGAGTTAATATACCCTTGAGGTAAACTGTAATGGTATACTGCTGGCTTCATGTATGCTGGTGATCCTCATGGACAGGCACTGAGAGAAAGGCATTCGCTAGATCAATAACTGCATGCTGTGTACCAGGAGATGTGTTAATCTGACCAAATAAGGATACCACATCTTGTACAGCAGCTAAAATTGGAGTCATTACTTGATTGAGTTTGGGATAGTTAAATGTCATTCTCTATGATCCATTTCTTGCCTTCAAGGTCGAACAGGGGCGCTAAAGGCATATAATGGCACCACCAGCCTTGCATCTTTCAAGTCCTTGATGGTGACACTAATTTCTGCAGTTCCTGTGAGAATGAGATACTGATTTTGTTTCACTATTGTACTAGTAGAGTCAACCCCAATGGATGTTGCTTTTCCTTTCTAACCATAACATCCCTCACTCCAGCTCAGAAAACCAATGTGGAAATTCTTTATATATACATGCCTATATAGAAATTATATCTTTATATACAATATATTTTAATATATTTATACACACATACATATATATATAATATATGCATATATATATATATATTATCTCCTAATGCTACATTCTGGAACTGGGAATAAGGGAATAACCACAGTGTGATTTTGGAGACCTATTGAACCCATCTTCAATTGTGTTTCAGACAAAACTCCATTATCCCCTAACTCCCAAAAGCCCCAAATGGGCGCCTCCTAGTATTTATTAGAGAGTTTGTAACCTAAAGGAAAGATAAAGATGATTAGCAATATAATAAATGAAATAGTGAGAAAAAGTCTAAAAAACAATGCAAGAAAACCAGATAGGCATCTTGGTCTGCTCCCTCTTATAATCTTACTGCCCTACTTCCTGCAATATTCCCTAAGTCTTAGTAAGTGATGCACTGTAGATGCATCAGGTGGCATTGGGCATCTCAAGTCACTCATTCACTGCACTGTGACCACTTGTGAATTTCTGTAACTGTCTCCATCTTCTGTAAAACAAAGTTTCTTTTGATGAGGGGTGAGAGTTGCACTCACCTGTAGGTATAAGCATGGATAATGCAGTTATACATTATATTGGCTTAGCGTAACGGCAATAATAGTTTCTCCTCTAGAGTTTATGACTCCCTCAGTTAGTTATGGCTAGCCATCAAGATTTCCAATAATAGTCATGAATTCCCTCCTGCTGAGAAGGTTTTAGATCTAATTGTACAGCTGTTGGTTACCCCCAAATTGCCAATCCTGTACCTTTGGAAATTTCTTGCCAGACTGGTCAGTGTTGTGGTTCATAGGTTTCAGAGCTGCGTAGGACTATCAGTTGCTTATTTACCTTGGCCGCTTGCATAGCACCTTCCAATACTTCGACAGCAATTTCTAAACAGGTCCGTTCAAGCACAAGTCTTCCAATTCATATACTTGAAGTTTGATGTCTTCCACAATAGAGTCTTACCTTCAAATTGTGAAGGGCAATCAAGGGCAGTGATGCTAGCCTCTATTGTTTCGGGAGTTTCTTAGACCTCCATACCCCCTGACAAAACAACTTGAAGGCAGGTTTCCTGTACCTATAACAGGTATAGGACTTTACACATAACACTATGAGAGTTAGTGTGTCTATGTGTATACAGATGTGTAGGTTATTATATAATACATACATACATACATACATATGTATATATATACATATCAATTACATATGTGTTTTCAGGGAAGATTGTAAAATAGTATGTTTCCTTATAGCTTTTACCAACATCCTTAGGGTTATTTATTTGTCATCCCTCCATTCCCTTTGTTTTAGTCTCCTTCCCACTCTTTAATTAATGTCCCGCACCTCCATCTCGCCCTTTTCCCCAGTGAATTACTCTCTCTCTCTCTCTCTCTCTCTCTCTCTCTCTCTCTCTCTCTCCCTCTCCCTCTCTCTCTCTCTCCCTCCCTTCCTCTTTCTCCCTCCCTCTTTCTCCCTCCCTCTTTCTCTCTCTTTCTCTCTCTCTCTCTCTCTCTCTCTCTCTCTCTCGATCCTCTCCCCATCCTCTCCTCCTCTGTGGTCCCTTCTTCTTTTCTGACTTCTGCTGTTACTTCAGGTTACCGCTAGATAGTGTGTTATGAACATGGCGAGGATGTGGCATGTAGACATGACAATGTATGGGAGAGTTTTCATGAGACGCCGTCCCTAGATGAAGAGTTGGATTTGTATGTCCTTACATACATATATATTCACAAATGTACACAAAAGGAAGAGATCACTGAAAATATATCAAGGGCCTCGGTATGAAGGAAGAAAGACCATGTAACATATGTAGGTATATAGCCAGCTCTATGATTCATGACGAAAATATACGAAACAGAATTAAGACAGGCTTCCAAGCAGAGTAAAATAGCCATCATGTTATATTTAGCACAATTTGGCATTGTTCCTCAAATATATGGCTCCTCCAGTCAGATTCCCCCCAAGATAAAAGTTAAAGTTAATATAATGATTCTTATTTAAATTCCAGGTAAGGATGGCCCGTGGCTTATGGAACCTCATGCATGTGAATGATCTCTGGAATAAAAGTTCTCATTAAGTTATCAAAGATAATAGTCACTTCCATTGAAGAATAAGCACTATTTGCAGAGAATGCATTTACATCCTCATCTGTGATATTTCAAGAAAGACGAACTCAGTAGTGACAGCTAATGAAAGTGACTGAAGAATGTGAAGATTAAAAGATCAGTATGAATCAGGAATCAATCTGTGAAATTCATGAGTCATAAATGTGCCTGCTGTTTCCTGCAGGCCTCTCCAGGCTGTGGGTACAAATGGTACCATATTAAGTGCTGGCACCCTGTTCTGACGATGCTTGCTCCCCATCTGCAAGTGCAGGATGCCAACTATTTCCTTCATAAGTTCTTACATGTTTATAGGTATCTAGCTCCCTTGGTCATGATCTGCCAATTTGTATGGTGGTTTTTTTCTGAGAATTGCGGAATAATTTAAATGTCTGTGCACATATACTCCTGCCAGATGGTGCTGCCTCTGCATGGCAATCCGTATGCATCCACTTTGTCTGGGACTTTTCTTGGTACCTGTCTGATATCATTGTCACTTTAATCAGACTACAGAGTGAATTGGGGTTCTACCAGTTGTTACACGAAACCCTCATCCATATATGGAGTGTGTGTAATGAAGTTTTGGGGGACTTAGTTCTAAAGCATCATACCCTATGTCTTACTCCATTTCAAGGATGGCTTTGAAATTTGCATGTTAATGGTACCATTGCTTATGAAACTTTCTGTCAAGCCCTGGGCTGCAATAGACATTCCCCCAAGATAAGGTTTTCTGTCTGACTTTTTCATTTTATTTGTGTTTGTCTATTTCTCCTTGAAGCTGAGTACTAACTGCCTGAACTCTCCAACCCAGTGTATACCCTCCATATGTACATATAAAAGGACATATGGTTTACACTAAAGCTTATAACCGTCTACACTTGTAAAAAGTATTTTATTTAAAACCTTAAGCAAGTAAAATATTAAATCTCAACGCTTACCTAAATTATTTTTATATGTTTACTTTCTCTGGAAAAGCATGGTTTTAATGGTTTTCTGTTGTTATGGCTGTTGCCTGACACTTTGCTTTCCAACCACTGCTAAAAGCTGTAGATTGGTTGAGTTAGTTGAGAGGGGGAAGGAAGTCCTTTGAGGTTTATTTTTAGTTTTTCCACATGCTCTTTGTAAGCCTCAGTCCAAATCCATTACCTCTAGGAAGAGTCAGAACACTAGCAGCTGGTGGGAGACAGAGGAAATCACTTTTCAGGAGTTTCCAGTGATGACAGATGAAATGGCAACTTTAGAGAACTATCCTTATCATTGGGATATACCTATGTTTTTAAAAAGCTAAATGAAGGTTGCATTTATCACCATTAGAATATTTTGGAACATTAATGGTGCTTCAGATTTATTTAACCTTGAGTGTTTTGTCATTATTATAAATGTATGTTTGTAACTTAGCATGTGGTTTATCAACTCTTGTTTCAAACAACAGTTCTGAAAAGGTAAGAGTTACTTTGCTTTCAGATTTCCCACTTATTTTCTGTATTATAAAATAATTTTTTAGTCTTGGATTATTTTACCCTTTCAAATTAATGGTGATTTGGGATTATGATATGTGGTCAAAGGATTTCTTCTTTCTTTTACTATGAGAAAGCAATGGTGGTGATATAAATAATCATTGCCTATAGTTCTATAACTTATAGCAATCTGTGTAATGAAGGAATCAAAGAATACAGTTAAAGAACAAGCTAGTTTGTCTGAGGAGCAAGGGGTGAATGGTGCTTATTTCAGGGCATTCTGTTCAGTGATTAGTTAGCAGATTAGTATGTGACTTGAAAAATATTAGGGTAGTGGGAAAGAAATGAATATAGCATTAGCTAATTTATGATGGAGATACGGGAAAATGAGTCATACTGACAGGAAGTATTCTTAAGAAATAGGAAAATTACCTAGGTGTGATAGCACACACCTTAATCCCAGCACTCTGGAAGCAGAGGCAGGAGGATCTCTGTAAGTTTGAGATCAACCCGGTTTATATAATGAGTTCCAGGGCAGTCGCTGTAGACAGACATACTGCATCGGGAGTTCTATAAAGAGACCCTGTCTCAGAAAAAAAAAACAACAGTAACAAAAAGAAATAGAAAAATTTATACAATCTCTTTCAGAAGCAGCTATAAATGTACATCTCAAACAATATAATTAATGTATTTTCTTAACATTTGGAATAAGAAAAAATTGCTTCTCTCCAATAGAAGCCAAACGCATCTCTTTGAGGATTAGTTATTTATTTTTATGTGTATACGTTATGCACAGCATACACACATGTGCCTATGGAGGCCACAGTGTATAGGATTCTCTGGAACTAGAGTTACAGGTAGTTGTGAGCTGCCTGCCAAACTGAGGATCTATGCAGGAGCATTAAGTGCTTTAAACTACTGAGACCTTTTTTCAGCCCACAAACATGTCTTTTAAGTAAAATAAAACATTTTCTTGAACCTTCTGTATGAGTAGTAACAACTAGACTTGAAAAGAAATTCCTGTAAAACCTAACAGTGTAAGAAGCTGTGTGCATTGTGCAATGACCTCAGCTACCCTGAGTCATTGGTATATTAATGCCCAAAAGATAATTCTGTAAACTCCTCTACAATGTTACTTCAAATTAATTGTTTCATTTCTTCTTCATTTAATAAAAAAATGCTTATGAAATCTCCCAAAAAGTACCAGACCACTTAGAATAGGTAGGATGAATCACTCAAGTTAATGGATAGTTACTGTGGAAAAAACGGATAAGAATAAGGGAGTTCATGATGTTATAAGAAAAGACACTAACCTAGTCTGTAATCAGAGGAAATATTGTCAAGGAAAATTATTTGAGAAGAGATAAGCAAGATGAGTGCGATTTGAGTAATGTATCTAAGGACCCCAAAGTGGAAGGGTGACAGCTATGGTTCTCAGGGATGGAAGACAGAGGACAGAAAGCAATAGGGGAGGCTGTGGAAGGGGGAGGAATTAGTCAGAGCCAGGGGGTAGCCATGCAAGAACTTGAAGCACCTATGAGAATTCAGTCTTTGTCCTGAACTAAATTCTGGGAAATGTGTGCACTATGTGGAGGGAGAAGGGCAATTTAAAACCCTCATAATTGCAAATGTGAGACAAGGTGAGAGCATATGAACATCTTCACTTGAAGATCAGATGGGTTGGGTATCGGGTCAGGGCATTGTGGATACCAGTATAGTTCTTGCTTTCTAGAACAAGATATAGCCACAGAAACAAATCGACAGGGCATGTTGTCTTCCTCCATCGTAGTTTTTTCTTTCAGAACCTGGCACAGATCCTAACAATCTACAAGGATTTTAATATAGGCTATTTTAAATATGATTTGTTTTTCATATCCCTTATGTATTTAAATGTATCTATTGATTATGATGTACACCACACTCTTTCATTTTTTTTAAATCTATGCTCATAAGTTAAAGTCAATATATTGCCTGGGTATTTGCAAACAATAAAAACTTAAGTAAGATAAAAATTAAATCTTGAAAAAATGAAAATCTTGGATAGATAATAAAGACAGTGAAAAATAAATAATATTTGTATGAAGAGTTTACACCAGGTGTAACTTCAGGTGCTTCTCGGCCTCTAGTGACTTCTTGAGAAGGAGAAGTCATCACTGGGAGGTGCCTGTGGTGAATGCTTAGCAATATCCCTACCCTGCGCTCACTGGATTTTAGTGGCAAGTGGCCTTTTCCTTAGATGTGGTCCATAGACATCCCCAAATACTCCCAAGTGCTCTCTTAGAAGCAGAGTTTCCTGTGGCATCGTATGAGTGGGTAACAGTAATATAACAACGTTGAGCCAGGACTGGATTCCAAGTTATGGGGGACATACTTGTCCAATTCATAGAATATATATTTGAGGTTGGTGGCCCATGAGAAGAGAGTAGGAATGTGATTAGTAGGAAAGTCTCTCCGAAGACATGTCTGTGTGTTTTGGGTACAGGAAATGCTAAAGATGTATGCTTTGTTTTCTGCTGTGTGTACACTCCTGTGCGTCTGTTTGTTTTTTGAAATCCATACTTTTAGCTTGGTAGGTTCCCTTATGTTTAACAATTTGTGAAGTAAGACTGGGTTTATTTCCATACTACCTTGAGAGCTATAGGGAAATTTAGCATAAGGTGGAGTGTTTGTCCTTATTTATTGAGAAAAGATGACAAGGATAAAATAGTCTGATATGCTGTGTCTGGCACTTCAGTGATTTGCTCAGTGTTGGTCCTACCTGTGGATGTCTCATTTGATTGAAATCCACAGAACCTCCTCACTTTCCTGTTTGGTCACTGATTCCAGAGAAAGACAGTTCCTGGTCTGAACATATTAGATGTATAAATAGAAACATTCAGTGGCTTTGAACAGCAATTTTTGAGTAATTTGGTAATATGAAATAGACTTTTGGAGTCTAAGTCTATTGTGGGAAGGACTAGTTACAATTGATTATATTAGACATTTTATATTTTATGAAATTAATAGTATGTCACTCAAAGCCCCTCTCTAACAAGATACAAAAGTAAACAACTTACTTTCAATTTCTCACCCTTTGAGCAGGTCATGTATGGCATTAATAACTTCCCAATCATAATAGTAATTGTCTCATATTCAGCTAAAAAATGTCTGATGACATTAAGAGTTCCATGACGAGAGGAATCTATTGAAGGAAGAACAGTCATAAATGTAATAAAACTGAGATGGCATTAATCAAAAGTAATTTTCCAAGATAATGAACCAGCAAGTATCCTTCTACTCTAAATCTTTTGTTTCCAAATAGTGTGACAATAACTGAGATATTTTCATTTGTTTTTATTTATAACCGAGAAACCTAGAATTTATTTTTTAGACTTAGCTATTAGAAGAGTAATTTTATGATGCCCTGTTTTCTATTTAATTCTGCTGTGTTGCTGTATTTTAATAGTATAAAATTAACCATAGCATAAATGTCATCTATCAAACAAAAATGATATCTGATTTATTGAGTTTTTGATTATACATGATATTTGAAACATCAAATACTATATTTTTGTTTATTCTTCATTTGTTAAATAGAGTTTGCTTTAGAGCAACATTTTAAGTCCTCTAAGGTATTTGCAAAGCTAGATAAGATTTTACAGACAGACAGACAGACAGACAGACACACACACACACACACACACACACACACACTAGGCAGATGTATATAAGACAGACAGCAGCTTTCATATAGGAGCTACAAAAGTTATGATGTACAAAGATTAGAGACTCCTGCACTAATTTCTAAGTGAGAAAAGAGTCTCAAAAGGGCACATAGTCCACTTCAAACAGGTACGTTGAGGTGGAGCTGGATCAGAAAACCACTCCTTTGGTATGTTAAGTCTTTTCTCATATATCTCTGTACCATTGCAGAAGAGTAACGAGAAACAAAGGGAGGAAGACAGAGTTTTACTCGATAGTGTCATCTAAGAATGTGGTCCATTGGCCTACCCAACTCTGTGTCTCAGAAGTTCAAAAGGGGCTTCATATCAGAGATTCTGAAATGGGGAAAACATTTAAATTTATTAAGTCAATTCCTCTATTTTTTTCTCACGTCCACTATAGGCAAAGCGTCAGTAGCAAAGTAAATCAAAATTCTTTTGTTCTTCAAAAGGGAAGATCAGAGTAATCAAATAACCTACCTGTACTCTAGAAATGACAATGGAGTTTGCACAGATACATCAAAAAGGCCTGGGAGTTTGCAGGAGGTTGCAAGAGGGAAAGCAGACGGAGTAATCATTTTTCACATAGAGCAAGGTAATCAATGTAGGTTCAGCTAAAATTTCAAGAGGCCAGTAACGCAGTCTGATCTTTCTGAAAATATCTCTTAGTGTTTTCAAGCAAAGATGGGTCCTGCAATTATGGCAGGAGTTAGGAGAGGCTGTAGTTAGTGGGCCCTTGAGAAAACAAGCAGGCAGATAAATGCATGCCAGTGGCATGGTCTTGGATGGGGAATGGTGGTTGGTACCTGATAGGTTCTGCAGCATCTGTAAAATACGGAGTGCAAGAAGAAAGTTCTCTTGGTTTGAACTGACGCAACTATAAAGAAAGAAACAAATCTTTCTTTGAGACGCTAAGCACGGACCCATGTTGTTTTCCTCCTTCCGCGTTTCCACACTCTTTGTCTTGCTCTCCTCTTCCTTCTTCAAGCTTGGCTACTTCCTCCTGGGTTTTTGTGTTGGTTGACTCCTGTCCCTCAGCATAGTATCTCTTGTGATATCGCAAGCTCCTTCTCATTTATCAAATATTTATTTCAGCATCACTTTCATAGAAAGGACTTCTCCACGTCCCCAATAATGTTCTCTGCTCTCACCCCAATGGCCCTGCCTCAGTGCCCTGTGTTCAGTGCTGCATTTATTTCTTGTCTGTCTTCCTCCCATGAGGACTGGGTTATTTGTGTCCTCTTCTTAGTTCTGCTTCCAGGACCCAGAACTCTGGACCTTCCTAGGGTCCAACAAATGTTGGACTAATGTTTCATGCTTTCCTAAAGGATTTCTATTTTGTTTGTTTGTTTTATCCTAAAGCACTTTTTAGAAGAGGCATCACCTACTAGTCCATGTTTTTTTTCAATATTACTTCAAGAATAATAAATAGAAACATTGTGCCACTTAAAATTTCCCTGTAAAATATCCTGACATGAAGAATAACCATTATAACCATTATATATATATATATATATATAAACACACACACACACACACACACACACATATATATATATAATGATCATTGCAAGCACTCTAAACCAGAAAGACTTAAGTCTTTCCAAAGTGTCAGAATTTGTTGAGTAAAGATAAAATTACAAGTTATGTCACTTTCATTGACTGTAACTTGCCAAGTAGTCTCAATTTCCTTTGGTAGCTAGCCACTGCTAATAACAGTTCTTTTCCTAAAATTTTAATTATTAAAACCATTCTCAGATCACACATTACACTCCACACAGCAATGCATAGCTTATAGGATAGCTAGAAAAGGTTTAAAGAGGCCTTAGAATTCATAGGTCTTACTAGAGACGGGCAATGAACATGGCTGGGGAGCTGCTGGAGGTATGCCGAACTGAGACAGAGTGTCAAGAGCAGCCACGGAGGCAACAGACCATAGGTGAGATACTGGACCAGGCCTGGATGGGCATGTGGCCAGACAAACAGATGGACAGATGGCAATTCGACAAAGTGGCGTCAATCCATGGGGAGCTTGCGGAGCTGAAGCCTTGGGGAGCTTTCTTGATAAATGCTTACACCTGGCTGCTTGACGGCAGGTGGTAGGGTTATCAACATCTCAAGCTGGGTACCCTTTTTTTTACCCCTGAGGTCTAGGTGAGGGTGTTGCCCTCTTCATTGGCTTGGTATGTGCAGTATGTCATCAGGCCTGTTTTGTTTGTTGGTTTTATTTTTCTGATATAGTTTTGCTATACTCTTATGCTTACAATCACATTGATAAAATTCGGTAAGTACTACCATTTTATTTGCATGGATATTATTAGTCTGTACGTCGTTGTTGGTGTTACCTACATGCACAACTAAGTTAAGACACCCTGCCACTCCCTGTGTACTCACAATAGAGTCAAAGGCTGGTTTGTAAGGGTAGTCTCTCAGCATTAAGTCATAATCTATGTGCTAACATATGTGCTTAGCAACATAGAATACAGTCTGATCTCCACAATAGCTAATGATGGAATTAAAGTTCACAAGAGTTCAGGATGCTCTTAGGCTGCAAAACAAAGGGGTCATTGTATTATAATCATGATCCATCGTAGCAGAAAGTGTGTAAGTTTCCTTCTACGCATTTTCCCTTTTGATACTCCTATTGTTCTACAGCTGGGTTATATTATTGCCATTTTTCTCTTGAAAAAATTCACTGAAAACATGATGCTATTTTATGACCATGGTGGGATTTGAACTCTTATCTAAGTTCCTTCCACCATGGTACTCTGTTTCAATTAAAAAGTTTCATAGGGTTAGGGGATGATGTAAGATTATTATTCACATGTTTCAAAAGGGATAATCTAGGGTTTGATGATAGAATACAAATATTAATTTTAATAAACTTTATTAAGTCATATGCCTGGCTGAGCTTAATCTAAACTTCAAGCAAATGTTGGCATGCCCCACAGGCCGGTGGTCCTGCCAGCTTGGTATATTTCCCTTGTGTTATTTGCTTGTATGGAAATGTTCCTTTTTATTTCCAATGAGGGAAGTTTCTGGAGATGAGAGATGAGACAGGTCCTTGTGGGCTTATCTGTGTGATGAGAAGGTAAATGGGAAAAAGAACTGCATTTGAGTCTCTGCTGCTATCCTCCTGAATTAAGCATACACCCTCAGAGAATGAACGGGATTTGACTTTGAAGTGACTTTTCAAATGCAGGAGATGTTTTATGAGACATGAATCCAAACATCAGCACAGGCATTTTGTAAAAACAAATCTTTGGAAAAAATACGAAAATACTATTTCCCCTCTTGGGTATTTGACAAACCATGCCCTCTGCACTTGGAGACAGAGAACGTTTGTGTAGAGCACTAACATAGAGGGCCAAACATGGTGGTACTCATAATTTGGGAGGCTTAGGATAATCAGAGTGCTCAGCTGTATGGAAGCTTCAAATGATTTACTGACGTGGAACTGACCACCAGCCAACAAGAGGATCATTTGGGAAGAAGAAGAGCCATACTTCCGAAGGCTCATGAGACAGGCTAGTGCATTCCAGCCATGTTGAAACACATCTAAGATGCCAAGCCGGCTGAAAGGCTTAGAATCTGAAAGAGGAGCATGTCTGTGTACACAAGAGACATAGATTTAAGAGTTTCTGTTAAAGGGTTAAGCTTGGCTAACCTGACCATTGCCGATAATACAGTGGATGCTCTCTTCTTTATTGGTCAAGTTCTGAGTCCAGATTAGCTGCAGAGGTCACAGTTTTTCATTGTGGATTAATATGTAGTAATATTCTCCATAGCCTTATGTAAGTAGACATGAATTGTGTAAAGTGAGTTCTGTGATATTTTGTACATGGGTGTCAGGTGCTTTGTTCACACAAACTCCCATTTTCCTCACTGGTCACTCCATTTCCCCCTTCTGGGCTCCATTCTTTCCCTAAATGCGTCCTTCTACTTCCTTGTCTTTAAAATTTCATTTCAAATCTAGCTTCTGAATCAGAGAAAAAATGCAATATTTAGCTGAATATAATGATCTTTAGTTTTATCCATTTTCCTTCAAATGACGTTTCATTTTTTTAGGTGAATAAAATTCCATTACATATAATATGCATGTATATATATATATATATATATATATATATATATATATATAAAATTCTTCACCTGCTTCTTCTGCTACATTGACTTGCAGACTGGTTCTATATATGCTCTTCTGAACAGCGCAATAAACATGAAGGTGAAAATATCTCTGTGCTATGCCACCAGATTTCTATGCTCACTAGCAGTATGTGAGTCTCTACCCCACTCTAGAGCAGTACCCACTCCATCTTTGCCATTATTAATTGATCATTTTCTTAATAATAGCCTTTCTGGAAGGGTGTGATCGAATCTCAGTGTAATTGTTATTTATACTTCCTTGAAGACTAAAATGAGATCACGCTCATAATAACCTTAACAAAACAAAGCAAACAAACAAAAACTAAGGCCATACCTAACTAAGGAGGCAAAAGACCGTAACAATTAGACTGCAAAATGCTGGTAATGAGGAAAATTGAACAGGCTACAGTAAACATAAGGAGATTCTTATGTTCATCGATCATCAGGATTAGTGTTATGAACATGACTACATTACTGAAATTAATCTACAGATTCAGTGTAATTCCCATCAGAATTCCAATGGCATGCCTTCATCATTTTTAATAAAAAGTTCCTCGTGTTAAAGCATGCATTAGAGCTTTTATATTTTCTATTTTAAAATGGTGCCCTGCCTTCAATATCCAAAGAACATGTGGTTAAATAAAGAACCTTTAGGCAAAAAGATTCCATTCAAGCACTAATAACACAATAGGTTTGTCCTTAAGATATGAGTTAACCTTTGGAAGAGCAGTCAGTGCTCTTAACCTCTGAGCCGTCTCTCCAGCCCAAAAGACATTGAGCCTATAGTTCATGATCCTAGAGAAGCTAAGTAAAAAGGTAAACCCAAAGAAAAACATATAAAGACCTACCTGGGAATCGGAAACAGACAAGATCACCTGACAGAACTGGGAGCATGGAGTGAGGGATAGAAGACAGGGGAGAAGGGGAGGGTTGAACAGAACTTGAGGGAAAGGGAGAGTCAAGATGGAAAAAGGACAGAGATGAGAGCAACGATAGAAGTATCTTGATTGAGGGAGCCAGTATGGGGTTAGCAAGAAACCTGGCTCTAGAAAAGGTCTCAGGAATCCACAAGAATGACCCCAGCTAAGATCCTAAGCAATAGAGAAGAGGGTGCCTGAACTGGTCTTGCCCTGTAGTCAAACTAATGATTATCTTAAATATCACCATAGAAACTTTGTCCAACAACAGATGGAAACAGAGGCAGAAAACCACATCAGAGCACTGGATTGAGTTCCCAAGGTCCAGTTGAAGAGTGGAAGGAGTTTGTCTGAGCTAATGAGTTTGTCTGAGCTAATGAGAACTCACCAACTGCAACTGGACTGGGAGTGAATGAACATGAGATTGAACTAGTCCTTCTGAATGTGGTTGACAGTTGGGGCAGACTGAGGAGCCACTGACAGTGTCACTGGGATTTGTCTCTACTGCATGTACTGGCTTTTTGGGATCTTATTCTCTTTGAATGTACACCTTGCTCAAGCTAGATATAGTAGGGAGGGCCTTGGACTTGTCACAGGGCAGGGTGCCTTGTCCTCTCTTAGGATTGGGGGGGGAGGGGTAGGAGGGTATGTGGAGGGAGTGGAAGGAGGGAAGGGAGTGGGATTTGGATTGGTATTTTTTAAAGTAATAAAACAACAACAACAACAACAATAATAAATGAGTTTAACTAGGGACCCTACAAAACTTGGGAAGTAATGACCATCTAAGACTCCCATCTGCTCTGAATGTATAGAGTTTAGTTAATGATAAGATCCCTTTCTGTTGACTGAGTTTTCTGTTCTACCTGGCCATCGTTCAGTCTCCAAGAAATCACACAGAGGTCTACATTAGTTATAAACTGATTGGCCCATTAGCTCAGGCTTCTTATTAACTAATTCTTTTTTTAAAAAAATTATTTGTTTATTAAAAATTTCCACCTTTTTCCCTCTACGTATTTCCCTTCTCCATCCCCCTCTCTCTTCAGTCCTAAGAGAAGTCAGGGAAGACTTCCTGTGGGAAGTCCAAGACCCTCCCCCCTCTATCCGGGTCTAAGTAGGTGTGTATCCAAACAGACTAGGTTTCCAAAAAGCCAGTACATGCAGTAGAATCAAACCCCAGTGCCATTATCATTGGCTTCTCAGTCAGCCCTCATTGTCAGCCACATTCAGAGATTCCGATCTGATTACATGCTCGTTCAGTCCCAGTCCAGCTGGCCTTGGTGAGATCCCATTAGATCAGTCACACTGTCTCAGTGGGTGAATGCACCCCTCGCAGTCCTGACTTCCTTGCTCATGTTCTCCCTCCTTCTGCTCTTCATCTGGACCTTGGGAGCTCAGTCCAGTGCTCCAATGTGGGTCTCTGTCTCAATCACAAAAGAAATATCACTAAAGCTTAAATCATGCATCAAGCCCCACATATACATAGTGGGACACTTCAGTACCACATTCTCACCCCTGGATAGGTCTACCAGACAAAAACTTAACAGAGAAATAAGAGAACTAACAGATGTAATGAACCAAATGGACTTGACAGACTTTTATAGAACATTCCACCCAAACAGAAAAGAATATACCTTCTTCTCAGCATCTCATGGAACCTTTCCAAAAATTGATCACATAATCAGTAACAAAGCAAACATCTACAGATACAAAAGGAAAAATTGCAGTAACCACCTGTGTACTATCAGATCACCATGGAATAAAGTTAGAATTTAACTAATTCTTATAACTTACATTAGCCCATAATTCTTGTCCGAGTTAGCCACATGGCTTGGTACCATTTTTGGTGAGGCAGTCACATCTTGCTTCCTCTGAGGTTGGGTCACGACTACAGACTACCCTTTCCTCTTCCCAGCATTCTCGTTGCCCCACCTATACTTCCTGCCTGGCTACTGGCCAATCAGCATTTTATTAAAATACAGTTGACAGGGTACAGGCCATTGTCCCACAGAACCTTTCCTCTCACATAGTGTTAAAAAACAGAGATGTTTAAAACAAAGGAGATAAATTTCTTCTGCAAGTGGTCAATATCAAAAGGTTGCATTCTCAGGACAAATTGCTGCAATCACCCGTTCCTCCTTGTCCTGCTACAATGTAGCTTTTCTGCATTTGTCATTAACAGGTAGAGTTTATTTCTTCAATTTCTCATCCTAGGAATAACTTTTGGATCTGCCTCCAAATAGGCAAATATGACTCTGATGAGGCCATCGTGACACAGCGAGGCTTAGCAGCTTCTGTCTTCTTCCACTTGGGACTTTGCATCATCACACTTCAGAGGTTAGAGACCATCTGGGGTGACAGGGCATGGTCCCATGACCTAAAAATGATGAATAGCTCTGCCCAGATGAGGCCCATTAGGCTGCAGTCATCTGAGCAATTCCTGATGATACCAAAGAAAGAACTGCTGGATTATAGACAGAAAAATCACCAAAATAAGTGTGTACCTTATTGTTATAAGACCTCCCCAAGTTTAAGAGTGTTGTGTTATGGAATAATAATATCTAACATAACTCGATATGAGCTTTTGTTTGCAAAATGTCTGGAGTAGTGAAGTTAACATTTCACTAATTCAATACAGTCTTTCAGTCCCTGTGTCAAATGCCAATACAGATAGTACTTTTATTGTCAGGCAACCCATGACTTGACTTTAAAAATTAAATGTTGTGCCAATGCAAAGTGAATTTAGTTAACTTACAAGTCTTATCTTTTGAAAGAAACAAAAATTTTGTGTAGCTTATAAAAGAGGCCAAAGTCATAGAACCTAAAGGAGATTAACATATGCTCTTCAAATCTTTTCATTAAATGCTCAGTGCTCCAATGATATGCATTGAATTGGCACACTGTCACTCTGGATATACCTTTGTGTGTAAATTCAACAGGGAGTTGAAATATTAGAGCTAGGTGGAACTGGGAAGATTATGAAGAACAAGCTGCCTCACTCTGACTTAGAGATGAAGACATTGTGAATGTGAGTTAGTCCTGGACGAAGCCAAGTGAGATGTTAGAGAAAGTCTTAGGGAAAAAATAAATAGAAACTACAGTTGCCCCTATGCCAGAAACCCAATGGCTCCCAAGAATTGAAAAGAAAGATGCTTTTTGCTTTTCAAAAGAGATTGTTTAGAAAGTTTATTTCTTTCTTTGTTTGTTTTTAAATTTAATTTTTTTGTTTATAAAGACAGGGTATGGCTGGCCTGGAACTCAATATGTTTTGTAGACCAGGCTGGCCTCACAGAGATCCATCTATTTCCATTTCCCAAGTGCAGCGATTAAAGACATGTACCACTATGAGAGACCTAGACAGGAGTTTTTCTGGTGTAAGTTGTACGTGCACAGGAGAGTGCAAAGGTGGTTAGTGGGAAGGTCCCTAGATTTTTCTTGTTTAAAAGATCTTCTCCCCACTCAGCTAGGGAAGATGATGTCCTTCTGCTCAACTCTAATAATTTAGGGCCTGGAGCAGAGATGAGCCCAGGGCATGAGGAACTCAGAATCACCAGGTTAGGTACAGAAACGCAAAGGGAATCTCACCCACCACTATAAAGCCGGTATTTTCTCAGCACCTTGTAGATCCTCTAAAAACTAGATTCCAGAGATTCTAGAGTTCATTTTTCAGAGGTCTCAGACTTCTAGACATACTGATGTTTCAAGTGGGAGAGGCAGGTGGGTATTGAATGCTGAAGGTAGTTCTGTCCCTTGAGTCAAATCATCCACTGAAAACACAGATATATGCAAGTCTAGTTCGAGGGAACTTATGAGGATAGACAATAATTAGTCCTAACCAATTCATAGTGATAAGTTATAATGATTACGATTTGATGGCTTCAAAGACAATAAATAACATCTTCTATGTTTGCTTTTCAAAGCCCAAACCACATATTGGCAGAAGCATTTGCACAGAAGGTTGAAAGAGAAATGGAATGACATTTCATCTCAACACATTCTGTTTATTTAAGCTGTTATTGATGTTTGTCCTTGAGATGTTCAATTTAATTTATCCTCTGTGAAAAAAATAACACAGCTCTTCTGCATCTCTATTGACGACTTACTCTGAGAATTCTTTGTCATTAAAAAGTGATCAGTTTTCATGTCAAGCAAGCAAGCTGTACTCTTTTCTTTAGTTTTTCCTCCAAAGATATTTTTACTCCTATATACTGTAGAGCCAAGGTCAGGATTTATGAGATAAACCAATTACCCAGGATCCTAGAGCTGCTTGTGAAGACCTTTTCAGGATACATTTAGATTTCTGATTTTAAAATAATATCCAGTGAATTGAGGCCAAGGTAAAATACAGAACAATTTGGAGTGGACATGATAGGTATAGAGGAGATAATTATTTACATATTCAAGCTTCTCAGAGTAGAAAATACAAATCCAAAGGAGAAGTAAGATAGACACCAGTAGGTGCTAATGAGAACAAGGAGATGAGCAGTCTTAGGAAAGGAATGGATAAAAGGCAACGTGGTAACACTGAATTGATAATCATTGGTATACCTGACCAAAACCCAGGGATCGTGTCTCAGATAGGATGATTCCACTTTAATTACTGATCAGTCCTGCTTGATTGGTATTCTAACTCAGGTCTTAAATGTGAACATTTAAGTTCTGTGCACTGTTATTACAGCCAATGGAAAAACTAAATATCCTGTGTAACTGTTGGTTTTATGTTAGTATTTTGTAAGACTGTAAACATATTTTTGTGTTTATAATTCTTTCATACAACAGACCTTAAGAAAATCTGTAAGTAAGAGTGAATGAAGGGGACTCAGGGAGTATTTGCCTACCTTATACTAATGTGTGACATGTGTACCTACATATGTGCAATGAGTCTTCACAAAGCAGAGGCCTGAAAGGTGCAGTGAGAAGCATAGGTCAGTGTTGTCCACCAACTTAAAGGATGTGTTTTGCAGAATGGAGGACATTAGCAAGGCCGAATTTCAAGTCATCAGGAAATCATTGACAATCCATCAATGGCAAGACAAATTACTTCCAAAGTCCATCTAGTGTGATATTTATTCTGATGCGCTTGCAGAAAGTTGGAAGTAGGCTAATCCATCCTTTTTTCCTTTCTTCTGTGAAAGCAAGCTATCAATCAAGACATTTGTGTAGCACTTTACCAGAGGGGGTCAGCTATTTAAAATGAATATGTGATGGTGTCACACACAATTACATATAATCTTATATTTTAGACAATATTAACATGAATGTGCTGATTTTTATATACACCTGACGGTTTTTTTGAATTGGTTATATCAATGGAAGTTCAGAATGACCTTATTTATTATGATAGAAAAATGTATTGAGCAAGACATCTCTTCTGCAAATGGAAATCTGGATATTCTTTGATTTTTTTTACTAATTGGAGTGATGTCTGTTCTGCATATACAGAGAGAATGGAGAACACAATATGTCAGAAAACAAAGTCTCCAGGATGTTATTCCAATACCTGTAGTTGAAATCAAAAAACCTAAGGCTCATAAATATTAGTAATATGGCAAGTTACTAAAATTCCCAGCCTATCATATTTCTATGATGCAGCCAATTTTCACCCAAATGGTAGGCATGTCTGACAGATGGCAGGAAAGAGAATTTTAAGTAATTAAAAAAAAAGCAGAAAATGACACAGTATGAAAGTTATTCTCTTGTTAAATACCATTCAATACTTCTGATTTACAGCTCACAGAAAACCTGAGTGTGAAGCTGGTGCCATTTCTTAATGTCTTTGTAGCATCTATTCATCTCTAGTTCTAATTGAAAAATAAAAAGGCAGATCAGATGGGTAGCAAACAGCAGGCTTTAGCTAGAAAAGACATCTTTTCATTGAATTTATCTAAAATTTAAGATATCTTTTCATTGCATTTGTTTTTAAACCCTTCTATGTTTCAAAAAGACTTTTTTTTTGCATTTTTCAGCGACATAGGGTTTCTTTTAAAGAAAGTAAATTTGAACACTAAGTTGAAGGTGATAGAAACATTGCATAAATACTAGTCTAGCTGACCCCTAACTGTTGCAAAAGCCATGAAGTGGAATCAGATGGCTAAGGGTGAGGGTGGAAATAGCTGCATCATCTGCATCACTAATTACAGGTGTAAAGACTCATTGGTGTGATTTCACATATTGCCTAATGTTGCTCACAGTTATTTAATAATAATATAAAATATGTCAGTGAAGAGCTACCACCTCTGTCTTTTACAGTGGAAGGAACTAAAGTTTAAGGAAATAAATTGATATGTGTGTGATTATAGAATAATTGATAGACCCTCAAGAAAAGTTGGGGTCGTTTTCTCCAGAATTTATTCTCCCTTGGTTTACAGCTTATGACTTCAACCATAAGGTCTGCTGACGCGTCAATTAATGAAAATAGAAATCTTGGTACACCAAATGGGTCCCTCGTTATTTATTCAGCCAGTATGGAAACTAGAGCCCTTGATTTGAGTGCGAGGACTGTAGTCTCCTGAACACCGAATGCCTCGGTATGTGTATGAACATGCCTCCTTGCTCTTTCCACCCAAGCGAGTTAAGGATGAAAAAACCTGAGCTTGGAGCTAGGCCTGATCCATAACATTCTTTAGGTCTTAGTTTGGGACAGCATTTCTGCAATATCAAAGCTTTCATTATATCAACTTAAGCTGTGGTTATTTTTCATTCACAGTCTTTCATTCCTCAGGATCACTATTCATTGTAAAACATAATCTTACAGGATTAGTGTTAAACCCCCTTCTTTTGATCCCAGCTTCTGGATACTATTCACACTACAAAGATCTACTCATCTGATGCACAAGACTTACACACTGTGCTTTTCATGATTTAGAGTGTATCTAGAGCAATTTAGTCTCAAAGGACAAAGATCAAGGTAGATGTCTCCTGTCTTTACCCACAGAACCATAAAGTGGAGCACAAATGGAGAGCTCTACCGGCTTTTCTCTCAGCCAAGACATTTTCTCCAGGAGCTGGCAAAGTGCTCACAAGATCTGCAGAGTTCTTGTTCTGACTTAGGGATTTTTCTCAGAAGAGCTTATTGAAAAAGAAGAGGAGTTGTCTAGGCTAGATCACACACCGGTTCATGTTAACGTGTTAATTTATCATAATTACTGCAGTTGTACTCAATAATTCATATACACTCTTTGTTTTCATCATCCTAACCTGTACATTTCAAAACCAGTAGAATGGCATTACTAGTTTCATTCCACACATGACAGGTAGGAACAGAGCTAATTAGCAACATTCAGGACAGGCCTCTCGGTCCTAAGTGACTAAGATCTTTCTATTTTCTGTGTTTAGTGGAGGACCCTGAAGAAACAGGACCTTGTATACTTAGGGCAGAAAAGATAACATGGAGGGGAATGGAAGTTCAGGAAGTTTCTCTTTGACCAGAAGCAAGAGGCCATTGAGATCACCGCTCTAAGAAAAACTGGATAGAGCTGCCAGGAAAGAGAACCCAGAGTTGAAATTGCAGACTATAGGCTGTTAAAGCTAAGAGGTGTCCTCGACCACATGAGTTTCTATGCCTTTATGTGCTGATGATAAAATAAAGGCCAAGAAGCAGATTAAATAATACACCGAAAGAGGAGGGTGGAGCTAAGATAAAGATCAGGTTTCTCAATTTCTCACACTGCTTTTTCTTCCACGCAATTTACAACATTGCTTAAAGAGAGGGTCTCAGGATTTAAATTAAGCTAAAGTTGTTTCAATATAAATGATAAAGTCATGGTGGCAATTTTGATAAAAAAGGAAATGAATCAGGTTAAAGGGAAAAGTACAAAATAAGGAAAGAAGTAAAAAACCGTCTACACCTATACTTAGTCATGCATCTTCTCTAGTAACAAGTTATACAGCAATATTTCTGATAATTTATGAAAGCATGTGCTAATGAGACTTACAAAAATCTATTTTGCATGTCCTCGATAAGTTAATTTTAGCTAAGAGAAAAAAATGGAGCAAAGTATCTCATATGTTTCCCCTAAAACTTTATTTAGAAGGGTGTGATATTCTGTAGGCAAACTCTTCCTTCAGTGATTGTGGTTTTCTTAGGATGATTGAGAGAATGTGCAGTATTTTTAGGGAGTGTTTTGACAGGATATACTTAGCAATTTGTAAATAATAGAAAACTTGCTGATTGTACATTCTACTCAAGATATATTTGCCACAAAGACTTTTTAAAATTATATTAGTTCTTTGACAATTTCATAAATGTATATAGTGCGTTCTGATTCTCACCCCCCTCAATCTTTCTTCAAATTGCCGTCTGAGCCTTACCAATACTCAATCCCTTTTCCTTGCCATAACTTTCTTAGGTTTTTGATTTTTGATTTTTTTGTGACCTATCTATTTCAACCAGAACTATCCGCGTGAACGTTGGTTGGGACTGTTCATCGGACCCTGTTAGGGTCAGTAGTGGGTACACACCTGAAGGCAATGATTCCCGCTTCCCCTGAATTTACCAGTAGGAAATAGTTTATCCATGAGTGGTAAGGTTCTGGGGCCCTCCTGAATCCAAGCCTGGTTTTTGATGTGCTTGCTTTTGTATAAACCCAGTGTAGTCATCCACAGTTGCTGAAAGTTGGTGATCACAGTGGCCATATATTGAACAGAAGATGGTATTCTGCATTCCTGTCTCCATCCTTTGGCTCTTGAATTTTTCTGCCTTTTTTTTTTTCTGTAATGTCCATTCAGCTTTAAGGGGATGGTATAAATGTGTTTAGGGCTGAGCACTAACTATCAGTTATTCTCAGCATCTGGTACATAGATAAGCCTTTGTATTCACCATGGGTCACTGCCATGAGTGGCTTCTCTGATTAAGAATAGATGTGGGTGATTGTCTTTAAGTACACACACACACACACACACACACACACACACACACAATGTTTGATGCCCTGAAATTTATTTAAACAATAGAATTAAGTTGTCTCCCCAGCCCAGGGCTTATGATATTTCTCCCACCACAAGAGACTGAGATGGCTAACTGTGTCAGGCAAGAAATCCCTTCTGTGGAGTGGACCTCAAATCCACATGGATATCAGTTGGGTAGCCCCATAACGGAAATGCCTCTTTTTGCACAGTGGCTAGATGAAAGAAATCAAAAGGCAACGGGCAGACAAAGACATTTTAAAGAACCTAATGCAGATGACAGATAATTAAAAGCAGAGGAGCCTCTTCTTCAGCTGTTCTGTGCTCCCAGCCTAGTTATATTATTTTTATGCATGTCGGGTAGAAGCCATGAAAGTCATCTTGGCCACGTGGAGGTCAAAAATATATATATATTCTGCAAAGCTCTTAGAATATTTTATGTCATAAAATTCTCAATGGTTCACCATATTCAAATAGAAATCTAGCTTCCAGAGCCTATGGAATCAAGGGTGACCAGCACTCTTTTACAGAAACTCAGCGTTTCAAGTTACTCTCCATGGATGTCCATGAACATACATACTATCTTTTGGGATTCAAAGATCATTAAATTTTGGATACATTTTCGCTCCCCTTCAGATTTAATGAAATAAATTGTGTAGAATAAGAACCTATTTTCAATAAAAAACAAAACAAAATAATAAAAAAACAAACAACAAAAAAAAGTATTTGCTGAAGTTAGGCTCAAATAATAACAAATAAATTATGATTAAGGAAAATTATAAAAATTAAGGGTAGGGAGGAAGCAGGAATAAGTATAAACTTGATTGACTTAGCAGATAGAAATGTTATAGTGAGATTTATGACCTAATACACTATAAAAAAGGTGGTAAATCTTAGTTTGGTCTCAGGCTTAAAATCCCATCAAGGGGTCAATGAGAAAGGAAAGTTGTCCTCTGTGGGGTTTTGTTTGTATTTGTTTCATTTAGAAATAGAGTCTACCAGCCCCAAAATTGTAAGCATGGGAGATCTGTCCTCATTACTCATCTGTCATGTGGTAGCATGGGTGGGGAGAGATTCCCACCCTCATCAATGCCTGAGGCAGGTGGGAGAGCTGGCACTGAGGTCATAAGAGCAGAAGAGCTAGCCCTGACCCTTGTCTGCTACAACACTTGGGAGAGTGGCTCCTATACCAGGCCTGGGCAACTCAGTAAGTAGATCTGACCCTGACGACTGGTAAGCAGGAGAACTGGCCCCGCCCCTTGCTCATCCCTGCAAATAATGAACACAATTCCCTGGTCCTGAGGACAAGGGAAAACTGCCAGGCTGACCAACTCTGCAACTACCCATGCCCAGAACCAGAGTTAAAGGTTGGCCCACCCCAGTATCCACCCAGCCTGTGATCTGCTGGAGCAGGTCAAAGGACCTGGACTGAAGACCTAGAGCTGCAGGATCTCCACAACACGGGGCAGCAGCAGCATAACCAAGAAGAGTCCCAGTGAGGGCCCAGCATCGATAGTGCAGCAGAAACCAGAGGCCTTGAGATCAGACGAATGACTTTGTGAAAGGATATATTTCACAATGCTTCTGACTTGCTGCCATGACCACTACATTCCCAGAGATCTCCCTGATCTTTTATTTCATCTGAATTAACCCTGAATGCCTGTGGCTCCCCAGTGAAACAGAAAGAATTTACATAGCCTGATATTGACAATGAAAATCCTCGTGGGAGCCATTTTTAATTTTAGAAGTAATGTGCTCTAAAAATAGCTCCTCCTCACAGTGCCTTGGCATGAGAGGAAGGAACCCCCCCCCCATTTTAGCAACATGGAGGTTTTAAGTGATTTGCCCTTAGATAGTGAGATGATCCTGAGATTTTCTTACTACCACATGTGTTACATGGTTAGCTTTGGTGCTATACAGAGTAAAGATGAGTGATCTCAAATTTCCCTAACAGTTGCAAACTTCTTGTAGTTCTGACCCCTTCAGTTTGCATTTTATGTTCTTCATGGCATATTTACAACACAGAATATTTACACACTGAGCAATGCTCGAATGTGACTTCTTCTCAGGATGTTCCTGTATTGGTCATTCCTGCATCTGTACTCTTTAGCATAATGTACAGAGCCTTCTTATATTAGCACCACCGTTACAACCATATTGTGTAGCATCTTATACACTGATAATGAGTACTCTATACTATTGATTTGTCACAAGAATATTGTATAAATAGAATATTAGTGTATTCATTCTGCAGGTTGAGAAAACACTGCCTTTCAGTATTTCTGCTTCGGCACTCAATCACCTGCATCATTATTTAGTGCATGTTAAAAAATAATGTCTACTGTTTAAGTTGAGGAAGTGAAGCATGAGTCTTGACTCCACCAAGGGATCTATTTGCCAAGAGCTATAAAATACGTTAAACTTGTGAAGTATAGCATGCCACTTTCAGACACAAGCTAAAATTATTTGCTTGAGGGTATTTCATGTATTCTTCAATTTGGATACCTTTTATACAAGTTCTATTTTCAGTTTAGTGCCTGTATTGGTTATTACTTTTATCATCATGATGACAGATACCAGAATGGAGAAAAACTTTATTTGGGTTCATAATTAAGGTTGCAGTCAATTGTGATGGAGATATCATGACAACAGAAGAAAAACAAAAACAAGAACTACTCGCAACCAATCAAAATGCCTATATGAGCAGTGCAGCCCATAAGGAGACATCTAGAAGATAACCCTCACCTAGGCTTAGGGGACATTTTGGAAGAGAGGGCAGAAAGACTGCAAGAGCTAAAGGATCTGAAAGTTTGCTGTGAGATTGTGTCTTCTAGCGATGTCAGAAGTAACATCCATAATGTCTTGTTGTGAGAGAGGGTACTTGTTCATTTCCCAGCCGTCCAGACTCCCGAAATAACCACACAGAAATTTATCTATTTAAATCCCTGCTTGGCGTATTAGCTCTAGCTTCTTATTGGCCAACTCTTACATCTTAGTTTAATCCATCTCTATTAATCTGTATATTGCCATGTGACTATGGTTTACTGGCAAGGTGCTGACTCATCTGTTTCCAGCAGCAGCTCCATGGCTTCTCTATGACTCAGCCTTCTTTCTCTCAGCATTCAGTTTAGTTTTTCCTGCCTACTTCTATTCTGCCCTGCACAGGCCTAAGACAGTTTCTTTATTAACTAATGTTATTCAGAGCATACAGAGGGGAATCCCTCATCAATGTCTCACTAACATGACTGCCCAATCATAAACTGGTTGAACAAAAATGACAGCAGTGGACATGTCAGAGTGGATGAAGAAAAACCCAAGAAAAAACCCCTACACCAATAACTATAGGGACAAAGGAAAACTTCAAGTGGGGGAGGTGGTCCTCACCAGGTATAAGTATATAAATTGGTTGTCCAGCCTGAATGGTTAGTCCTGAAAACCATACACACACACACACACACACACACACACACACACACACACGCACACATGTCTATACAAACAGGTTATATTTAGGACTATAGATGTATATTCATATTCATAAAGTATATAATAACAATGAAAAAGGGTCATGCATTAGAAGTATAGTGGGGAGGGGAATAGGAGAAAGTATGGATGGATGAAAGCAAAGGGAGAAATATTATAACTATATTATAATCTCAAAAAATACCACTAAATGATCTTCGCAAAGTATAGTTCTTTCTAAAACATAAAATCTAAGGAAAGTTATGTTTCTCTTACACATATTCTGTGTTGTTTAGAATTAGTTCGATAATAGTTTTAAATTAATGATAATCTCAAAGAAAACAATGGTAGTCCAATCTGCCTATAATCTGTGCCTGATTAATTGATCCACATTAAGTCCTTATCTGACAATATTCTATGATGTGTTTATACTTTGACTACTTGCTGGCTTAGTTTTAAGCACGGAAAAAGCCTTCCTATATCCATGGCAAAAGGTAGAAGACATTATCAAAATCTTTCTAAATGTAAAACTCATGTTTATAGTTACCTGTGGTTTAAAATATGGAGGATGTAGCTCATAACAAAGACCAAGATCACTTTAGTAAACACAGAGGCTCTCCAAGGTATGAACGAGCAGTGAGTGTTTCCCACAGGTTCCATAGGTTTTCAGAAATCCTGTAGTCCTGTTTGATTTTCTCTTACCAAGCACATGAACACTATGCTACACTCACTTTCCATCCATCTATGAGAATATTAATCCTATTTAGACCCCTGGAGTGTCTGGCATAAGTCAAAGACTTAACATAACAATAGGTTTATTGCTACAAAGTCCCATTCGAGATAGTTGACTGAAAGTAGTTTCTCAATTGTCTGGAGGAAATAATTACTTTAAGTCAAGGAAAATAAGATTTTATTTTACTAGGGTTATTACTACACTATGTCCATCCTTTATAGAGAGCTCTAAACAGTATGAGGAGAAAATTGGATGATAACAGAAGGACATGCCATTTGCTTTCTTTCCCACTGATTCATTGATAAGCTTATTTTTCATATTTCAGGATAATTTTCAAGGTAGGTAGCTAGAAGGAGGAGAAAAGGCCTACAGAATTAAAACATCTGAAAAAAAAAGAATTAAAACATCTGTTGCCATTGGGAATGCATATTTCATCCAATTTTTCAGACACATTGTGTGACCAACGATAAACATCTATTTTTCTATTTGCTTGTTTTGATGTGGTCTTTGTAGTGCTTAGAATGGAACATAGGTGAACACTATAATACTTAGCTACACCTTCAGCTAATCATCTGTTTGAATAGTGATGGTGATAAATGATCATCTATAAATCTATAATAATAATTGACTTTTTAAGGGACAAACTCTATAACTGTGCTGAACAATAGGAATATCTAGTAAATCTTCAATAATAATGACTGGTTGGTTTTATGAATCATATTAATAATATCAGATAAATGGTAACATTAACTTAAGACATCAGATTGGCTGAATAATTTCTAAATGAAAATTGGTATGAACACATAAATAACATTGAATTTAGTGATGCTATCACAAGAGAAGACTGCAATCAGCTTACTAAATCTATCTGTATTTTTATGTGATATAATATATAACCACATGTTATAAGAATATCATTCTTAGGAACCAAAACTATGTGTTTGGTATAATTAAAAATTATACCATTGTTTGATCATTATATGAAAACTTATATTTTCCAAATATGTATTAGAGAGATATTATCAAAAATGATAACACACAATGCAAGTGGTATCTTGCTTAATATTATAGGAACAGTAATAAAATACTTCAAAAATTCTGCTTATGTTGTAGCGGCTTTGCTGAGGGTCATGGTAACAAATAGCTTCTTTTGTCTCTTGTAGTAGCTTGAGAAGTTGCCACTAAAAACATGTTTAGCTTGAATACATAGCCTGCTGTGAGTTATAAAATATTAAATCTAACTCTTTCTTAGGCTGCAATTCTTCAATGATGTATGCTCCAGAATCATAATCCACATATAATCTCTCTGGTAAATGTCATCAGTTGTTGAAAATGGTAAAGCCACAGGAAGCCACTCCTCCTAAGCAGAGCATTGTGGTAATAATCTTCTTGATTGAATAAATATGTCTGAGAGTCAGAGTTTGCTTGCAAGGTTAGGACTTTAAAAGTAAATTTGAAGCTTTTTTTTTTAAAGCAGGAAAATAGGTTCTGTTTTTATTCAGTCAAGATGACTTTTGTATTGTATCATTTCTGTTTTTTTTCTTTCTCTTTTTTTCACTGATGACTAAGAGATTACAATGACTTCATTTCCTTTGATAATCATAGACTTGTTTAAGGTAATTTACAATCACATAATAGCTCTCAAAATATTCCAACCTCAGCTTTATCACGCCTGTGGCCCTTACACCCAATTAAAATAGAACAGGATTTCAATGCTTTGCTGTAAAATAGGTTGTGAGTGTTGCATTTCCATTAGCTAGCTTGAGAGCGAATACTTAATGGAAAAAGGTTCACTCAACATGTTTTTACTGAGTGTTCTCCGCGCATGTGAAACTGTTCTAGGCGCTCAGAATATGCTAGAGAACCAAGTAGACAAAAGTTGTTTTGGGGACAGCATTTTTCTATTTATTTATTTATTTATTTATTTATTTATTTATTTCCTTCCTTCCTTCCTTCCTTCCTTACTTCCTTATTAACATACCAACCACAGTTCCCCTCTCTTTCCCCTCCGGTTCCCTTCTACCCATCTCTTTCCCATCCATTCCTCTGTCTCTGTTCAGAAGTGGTAAGGCCTCCCATGGGATATAATGTTGAGACAGGTCCATATTTCTCCCTCTTGCCTCAAAGCTGAGCAAGACATCTCACTATAGGGAATGGGTTTCAAAGAGTCAGCTAATGCATCAGGGACAGGTTCTGGTTCCACTGCTTGGGTACCCCACAAAAGACCAAGCTGCACAACTTTCACCCATATGCAGAGGTCTTAGGTCTGTCACAGGCAGACTACCTAGCTGTCGGTCCAGTGTCCGTGAGCTCCCATAAGCTCAGGTCAGCGGAGACTGCATTTTTCTATTGAGAGGAGATGGCGTAAGGAGACAAATAAGACAGAAAATATATAATATTTCAGGGGTTGGCAAGTTGTACCCAGAAAGTGAAAATAAGATAATGAGAACAGGAAGTATGGGGTAAGGGAGACTGAGTTGTGTGCCAATTTATAGAGGACATTAAAAAAATGTCCTCTATAAATCATATAAGTACAGAGACATGAAGAAGAGAGGAAATCATTCATGTGTGTTGATAAATTCATTTTAAGCAGAGAAAAGTCTGTAAAAAAAATAAAGGAAACATCAGAAAGGCAAGAAAAAGGCAGGCCTGCCATTGACTACATAAATGTATGAAGAGAGTGGGGAAAGAAGAAGTCAGAAAAGTAGCTGTATTTTAAAATGGGTGAAGGTAAGGTTTGAAAAGCCAAGTGTTAAGGGAAGTCATTGAAATTTGGGATAAAAGGAAGAAAAATATCCAACTTGGAGCTGAAGTTACCTTTTCTGTTGTATAGATCATGGAGATACATCAATGAAGCAAAGAAATCAGATCAAAAGCATTTGAAAAAGAATCTGACCCAAAAGGAGTAGTGAGTAAGATAAGTGATCAGATTTAGATTTCATTGGTGGACATGGGAGGAGTTATCAAAGACAGAATGATACAGAAGGTGACTTCATTAAATAGGCATTTTGAGCAACTCTAAGAAAGACTGTTTCTTGAAGAGAGAAAATAAAAAAAAAAAAGGAGAGGTCTATGTTGCAGTTGGAGCTGGAAATAAAGATTTGATTTATAGACATTTTGAATTTGAGATGCGTATTAGACATCTCAATGAAAATATATAAGAAATCGAGGAAAAGTCTGGAATTCATTGCCTGAGATGTCCAAAATGAAAGCTCCTGCAGAGAAGTTGGGTTTTAAAACTATTAGAGTCAGTGATGCAGGTCAGGAAGTGGGTGGATACAAATAATAGGGACTGTCTTCTAATCATAAAGAATATGTGTTATTCTGGTAGACAGATTGATAAATATTCCCAGAAGGGAAAGGCCAACATCCTCTCTGAGTAAGAAGACTAAGAACCGGCCACTAGGTAGAGCAGCTTGGAGGATTGTGCTTGCCTGGTATGTGTTGCTTTGGGTGTAACAAGGGAAATTGTAGCTAATTTGAATAGATTCGGAAGGAATTATGCTCTGAGAAATTGGAGATAGTTGTATGGTCAGCACATTAAAGGACTTTTTGTTGCTGCAAATAGAAAGAAAAGGAATTACAATCAAGACAAAATTGCCAAAACGAATAGCAAAAGAAAGAAAAGTGCGCTCTCTCTCTCTCTCTCTCTCTCTCTCTCTCTCTCTCTCTCTCTCTCTCTCAATGTGTGTGTGTGTGTTTCTTTTGTGGAGAAAGTAGAAGGCCTGAATGAACTAATAAACGTTTCCTTTTTTTAAAACTTTTTAATGCAATCTCTTCTCATTTTACATAGCTATACCCATTCCTATTCCCTCTCCTTCTTCAGTCCCACCCTTTCCCTGCCCCATCCCTGACCCACACCTTAGAAAAGTTAAGGCTTCCTATGGGGAGTCAACAAAATCTGACTCATCACTTTGAGGCAGAACCAAGTACACTCTCCCACCCTGCCCACCAATATCTAGGGTGAGCAAGGTATCTCTCCAAAAAGAATGTGCTTCAAGATGCCAGTTCAAGCACTAGGGATAAATTCTGGTCCTACTGCCCAAGCCTCACAACTGTCCTCCACATTCAGTGGGCCTAGTTTGGTCCTATGCAGGTTCCCCTGCTATCAGTCTAGAATCAGTGAGCTCTCACTAGCTCTGGTCAACTGTTTCTGTGGGTATCACCATCGTGGTCTTGACACCATTGCTCAAATTATCACTTCTCACTCTCTTGGGCTGGTCTCTGGGAGCTCGGCCCAGTACTTAGCTCTGGATCTCTGGATCTGCTTTCTCAGCTGCTGGATGAAAGGTCTATGATGACAAGGTGACTATCTTTTTAAAATGTTTTATTTAAAAGTTTTTCTGTTTCATTTTGCATACCAACCACAATGAACTAAAAATTTAAAGATCTTTAAAGAAGAGACATGGAAAAAAGAACATTCCAATCTGAGAAGTAAAAGAATAGAAATAAAGAAACAGATCTAATGGATATAACATGAATGTGCTCCCTGAGGGAAGAAGAAATTAAAACCAGAGAAATAGTTAAGGGTCCAGCTGTGGAAAGTGTAGAATACTGACTGAGGAGTATATGCTCTTTGTCAATATAATGGAAAAAAATTGAGATTTTTTTAAGCAAATAAACATTTTAATGACTAATGACAAAAACAAATGTTCGAGACTGCTTTCAAGGTTGGACAGTATTGATGAAAGTGATTATTAGAAAATTATTTTTGCAGAGGAGAAATGGAGTCTCAGTCAGAGAACAAAATTGTGAAGTTTGAGGGGAAACATAGATGCTATTCATATTAGTTCAGGGAAGAAAAGAATTTGAAGACAACTTGGCTACTTTTGAGGATTTAGACAGACTGATGCTCTTAGCACAGGTAGCAGCAGAGGGAACAGCACATGCCTGGACATTTACTCTTCTATTGCATGCCAGGCTTCCAATGTTGGTCTAGATTAATCCCGTGTAAGAAGATTCTCAGCGAACTACAAAAATGAAGACGGGAGGAAATAATATAAAGATTAGAGAAAGATTAGGAAATAATACAAAGATTAGATTGGAGCATGCTCCCAGGGAGATAAGAAGGCAAATTTGGAGCAGTCACCACTCTGCAGAAAGTTAAGCTTGGCGTCTTTCCCAATTGTTAACTGGTTCACATAGTCTGCTCACCTACGCAACTCATGAGACCTTGACATTCTGATCCATATATCTTAGAATACATTCATTGCTTAGTTTAATTGAAAGAAGACACTTTCATGAGGTGCATGTTTCGATCACCTAATATAACCCAACACACTGCATTGATACACAATTAAACACATAATTTGAAATGCATTTTGCTGCTTTAAAAGAGACATGATAATTCAATTGGGCAAAGTTCTGCTTTGTCAAAATCAGATTTAGTTAAGGTGAATCTAACTTTTCCTAATTTTTCTGATATTCCAAGAATATCAAGGTTCCATTGGATAATTGGTTTAGGATAGGGACCGTCCTTTCATCATTCATTCCATGGACAAGAAAGGACACAATCAGCTGCTCAGTTTGCTGAGGGTATTTACAGAGCTTAGCTAATTTGACGACTGTCAAACTTAGATTACAGCCAGCAATTTGGAGTTCTCATATCAAGGGGAATTTAAAACAGGGTAATTTTAAGACATTGCCATTCACCGCTCACTGAGACTGTATTCTGAAGGATCAAAAGGGGTTTTGTTTCTTGTCTTAAGGTTCTTTTCACAATGGGTTCTTTAACTCCCTTCATGTTTTTATGATGCCGTTTTGTGAATGGAGCCATCACTCTGAGTGATGAGCTGCCTAACTGTCCAGGGGGAACTGAGAAATTGCACAGTTTCAACAAGGAGGCAGTTTTCCAACTTCCATTAAGGGGGGAAAGAATCAGATGTCTGGACCAAATCAACAATGCACATTTAGTTTCGAGAGAGGAAACTTTTGTGTTATGTGAGAGATTAAACATTGTTTTTATTAAGTAGAGTTGTTATTGGCTTGAGGCAGCATGGTGCCATTGGTGTGTGGTGTGCCATTTGTCTTTCCAACATCCACTGCCATTTAAAATGTCACCAGCTTTTTCCCAGTGGTGAGGTAAAACCATGGGAACGGCATTCAAGTCACTACACAAAGTACAGGCCAATTTTAACAAATTCATAATTAAAACCCAGCCAAATCTCTCCTTGCACTGCCAAAGTCCTTCCTCTGTATTTTCCAATTAAATGCCCCTTCTGTGAGAAAGCAGGCTTTTAGAGATGCCAAAACTGAACCACTAATGTCTTTATAACAATGAGACCTTCCTGTTCTCAGACCATTTTAAAATACTTTAATCTCATTGGCTTTCACGAACATTTGTAGATGTAATTCACCCATCCACTCTTTCAATATGTATTTATCGAAAGCCCACTACCTATCCAAACTGTTCTAGCCTCAGAATGTGTCAGTGGACAGAATACTTTTTATGGTATTTGTATTAACATTTCAACAGGGGAAGGAAAGAATGTATAAATAAATACTCGGGTCATACAATACTAAGTTTCTAAATGCTATGAAGAAAAATGGAGTAAGGAAATAATGATGATCGGGTGGTCTACTTCCTTTTAAAAATGTAAGTTAGTTCTCACTGAAAAGACACATCAAGATCCCACTGAGACTCCAGGATAGACTTAGCCTTCCTTTCATATTGTCGCTTTTTTTTTTTTTGGTTGATGTTGTCAATTTTGCACAATTAGGAATTTTAGAAAACAGTTAGAAACTGTTTTCTGCTTCTTGTCATTTCTTTTCATATCTCCCCCATGCTTTCCTCCATCCTTTCAGGTTGTGCTAGAGTGATCAGTGACCTACTTAGAACAATTGGATGATCATTTAGTTCAGGATTTGTGGCTTATATTATGTGATTTGTTTAAGCCACAGCTGGCTTCCCAGCACAGAAATCCAAGTGTATTCCTCTTACTCAGGATGCTGAATCATAGCCCAATCTTACCTTACCAATGGGATATCGTAACGTTGCTCAGTATATTTTACGTAGCAGATGGGCTTTATTCTGCTCTCTTATCCTTATTCTAAGTAAATAGCCAATTTTTAAATCTAATTTTTGTGCTCTTTTATCTCAAATGAGGTCCCCAAATGATATAAGTTTGAATCTTATAGCTCCCTGTGTGAATCATAGCAGGGAACACACTTGGTATATCCAGGATCCGCATGTGTATGAATGACTAAAACTCATCAGAGGGAGTATAAGCAGGAAGACGAGGTAGGAGATGATCTTGCCATGGAGAGATAGATACTTAGAACATTGAAAGCTGTTATCAAATCTTTGGGTTTTACCCTCAACAGAAGAGGAATCCATTGCATGGTTTGGGCTAAAGAATTTATACCATCCAAATGGTATTTTGGAAGTATCCTTCTAGTTTCTGAATTGAAGGTAACAAAATTGGATGTTGAGACCAGTCAGAAGACTTCTTCAACTATTGAGGAAAGAAATGATACAACCTGGAACTGAGAATTATATAAAAAAAAAAAGATTTGTTCATGGCTGAATGTAAACTGAGAAAATTCCCAATTAGCTCCATGATCTGTGATTTAGAAAATGGAGGCAATGTTAGCACTGTGATTTGAGATGGAAAATGCTAGTGGGAGAAGAGGGTTGGATTAGACTCAGTGTTTTATGTGTATAAAATATCAAACCGATTGTGGTGGCACAAACTCTTAATCCCAGCATTTGAGAGGCAGAGACAGGCCAGTCACTGAAATTTTGAGGCCATCTTGGTCTACATAGTAAATTTCAAGAAATGTTTCCCACCTATCTGATTGTAGATATCAGTTGTGTAAATTGTAGTCATCATTTAGTGGAGTGGGATAAGTTAAGGTCTCCAGTATGGCTGAAACTGAAAGCAGAGTTAAAGGCACACGTTCAAGGATCTGTTGGTCTTTGTCAGCATTAAGTTTCCTCCCTTCAAGAGCAGGTCCTTTGTCACAGCAACATCTGTGAGATTTGGAATGCTAATAAAGAAGTCTCCTGAATGCTATAGAAGAGAGTTGAATTATGACCTTGTTCGAAGAAGAACAGTCAAATACGGTTGAACCTCATGATTCAAATAAATCGCATCTAAGAACTAACAAATGAAAATGTACCATCTGATGCAGCTTTCTGAATTTACAAACTGGCCTTTGACAAATATAAATGTATTTAAAAACATCAGATAATATGCTAGTAGGTCAAACCATCCAGAGAGAAGTATAGTGTTCTCAAAGTGGAAATGTGTTTCCATTGTACCAACAAAAGATCTGAGCAATGAATTAATTGTTGACTTGATAACAAAGACATTGCTATAAGCTTGACCTGAAGGAGCCACTGTAAATCTGATGAAATAGCTCAGGCCTGGAAAATCCTTTTGAGAAAACTACCCTGTCTTGTAACAGCTTTATTCTTAGTGGAATTTGGTATAAATGGCTTACAAGTGCCCTTAACATGATACGGTTCAAAAGCCATCGGCTCTGCCACATCAGATTGGAAAGGGGCTCGCTAGGACATTAGGACCCAAAGATGTTCAAAGCAGTAAAAGCTAAAAAGGCCTCATAATGATAAATAATACAATAAGGTCTCCGAGGGGAAGATAAATATGAATCTGATATATCCTGGCAGCACCATATCTGTCATTATTACTGAATGCAGAATTCAATGTGGGGATGAAAAATAAAAATGGATATTACCATTTGAGAGTTGAGAGGCACTAAACTGAAACAAGTCTCATGTAATAAATTCACCTGAGGAAAAATAGAACACAACGAAAGATGAATCAAAAGCGAGCCTTTACAAGGCAGTCACAGCCTGACGAGCCTTTCAGGGGGAAGCCATGGGATGATAGATTAAATTCTGGGGCTATTACCCAGAGGAATTGCTTTGAAGATGAGACATCGCCTGTGCTCGCTTACGTGAATCTCTGTGGTTTGTTTTTGCATGCAGCCAAGGCTTCAGGACTTTGCTTTACTCATTGTATGACTCAATTCTTTAGTTCTGTCAGTTTATTCCTCAAACCAGTGTTTTGGTAACTACAGAAAATCCATCCAGTAGCAGAGCAAGAGAGTACTTTCTTAATAGGACTTACTAAGAAACCCAACTCTCTCATAATCTTGGCCTCTTCTTTTATCCAAACAAATTCTCAGAGCTTTGCCCAAGTTGATTTCACAGAAGAGAACAATAATCTAACAATAATGAATATGATTTACCTTTCTTAACTTCCTGTAAAAGAATGGAATAAAGAAAAAACATAGTTGTTTTTTTTAAATCATAGTTTTACTGACAAAACCTTTTGGCTCATTTACATGTGTGCATGTTTTCAAGAGAAAAGGAAATTCGAATCACATGTCAATGCCTTTTGGAAAGTAGGAATGTATGTGAAGCATTACTGTGCTCCCAGCAAAATCATTCTACATAAATGGATTGAATAACAATTTTTGTAACCTTGCATTTCATAATGGTGAAATGGAAGATTAAATACGCTTATGTAAAATCACCAAGAGATGTTACTACTTTAATTTGAAATTTTAAAACTTACGCAGTCAGACACTTATTTAAGAGCAAAGTATTGAAGATGCATAAGAGTTGGATTTCTCCCATCAATGGTGTGGGAGAATTGTCTGTATTCTGTCAATCATGTATTTTAATAAAACGCTGATTGGCCAGGCAGGAAGTATAGGTGGGTCAACCAGACAGGAAATGGAGGCAGGGCAATGAGAATAGGACAAGGCTAGGGAGGAGGAAACTTCCTCAGCCAGTTCTGCCCAGACCACCGGAGAGGAAACATGTAACTTGCCCAGCTGAGAAAGGTACGGAGCCATGTGGCTAATGTAGATAAGGATAATGGGGTAACATAAGTTATAAGAGCTAATAAGTAGCCTGACCGAATGGGCCAATCGGTTTATAATCTTACGGAGTCTTGTGTGTGATTTTCCTTGGGGTATGCCGGTTGTGGGGTGTCGGGCGGGACAGAAACCCCAACAAGCTGCCCCCCCAACTATGAATAACACCATGAAAAATAGTGATGAAATGATAAGGATCAACATTTTACTTATATCTATCTTGAGCTATCACCTTTCTTATTCAGTTTCTGTGAGTCGTTTTAATTATTTTTCCATACTAAAAACTGGCAAAGCTTTTGAATTTACTTTTCTACTTGTAGGCACAGATATTAAAGGAGAAGTCTGTAGGAAGACCAAAGTGACTTTGGAACTGCATGCATGGTCTTAAGAGTGAATTTCCTGCTATGTTTTCTAAAAAACTGCAAAATGTCCATTGAATTATTTGTTTGTTTACTTTAATTGCCCATAATAAATAATACTTAACTGAGAAAATTCCATTGAGAAAAATATCAGTTCATGGGCACAAATTCTTAATGATGATTCTTCTAATATGAGGATATCCTCTAGAAAATAGATACCTCGTCTGCGGATTTTGTGCTCCTTCTTAGTAATTGAATACAAGTTACTTCAATGGTAGTCATCAGCGTTAAGAATTTCCTCACATTCCGAGTCTGAGAGAACAGTTCATTCTAGTTCTTTTAGTTCCCCTGTGCTGTTGTACAACGCGCCATTCATGGGCTGCCACACTGTAAAATATACATTAGAAAATTCCCTAATGGAGATCACAGGTAGTTCTTGAAGTAGGCCATTGAATCCATGAAGCATATAAAGAGATTATTACCCATTTACTCAGGGACTATTCCTAAAAATCTGTCATTTAACTGTTTTTGATTGAAAACAGAGCAAATGATTGAAGAGATTGGTGAAATAACTTCATATTTTGGTTCTTTTATAATGTTTAGTAATGCTAGATTTAAAAATGATCATCTTTATTGTTGACAATCCCTAATAAACACTTCAGCACGGAACCATATGTTTGGAAAATTGGTCAGATCCACAGATGAGTATTTGGAAATTATCTGGACATAAGCTGTATATCACATAAATAATGTACAACACACATTTCAAGGTGAGGCATGGCTTTTCATAACTCATTTTGACACTGGACTCTATATGCTGCACATCTTATTTATCATAGAATTTAAAATATTTTTAGAGGTTTTCATGTGCCCTCAAAAATATCTTTGTAACTACACAAAAATATCTGGTATTAAAAAGACTTGAGTAATAAGATTCTCATTATTCTTTAGATCGAGAAGAGATGTATCAGAAGAATTCGCAAGGCTAAATATGGACTTCTTTTTCTTGGTAGAAGATATCAGATGTCACAAAGTAAATATAAAGGTGACTGATATGGGAGCTGGCTAGATGGCTCAGTGGTTAGGAGCACTGACTGCTCTTCCAGAGGACCGGGGTTCAATTCCCAGCACCCACATGGCAGCATGCATCTGTCTGTAACTCCAGTTCCAGAGAATCTGACATCATTATACCAATGCACATGAAATAAGGTTAAATAAAGTTTTTTTTAAAAGGTGACTAATATGTTCTTATACTCAGGTCACCATCGGTGAGGAAAACTAGGTTGTTGAAGGATAAGGAAGCTATTATTATGGGCAATATCCTTAAACCTTCCACATATAGAATGTAGCCTTAAGACTAATAGCCTACAGAAATGTTGCCTCTGTTTTACTTTACATATATAATAAATGGTCAATTGTGTTGACTCAATTGATACTTTCCTTCAGGATAAATTAGACTCAGGTCAAAAATTGTTATGGTCTTACTAGATAAAGATAATCGACTAGTCAATAAGATAAACCTCATTTTTAATTCATCCTTAGTAGATACCACATTTTTTATTTGTATCTCAACAACAAAAAAAGGGTCCCATTTGTCCTGTCTTGCTTTAAAACCAATTTTCTTCTCAAAAACCTATCACACTCTCTCTGTGATAGAAGGCTTATGACTATTGGAATTGACAAAGTAATGATAATTACAGATTCTACATCAAAATAAAAAAGTTTCAAAGACAATGCCATATGGTTAGTCTTTGATTATTTTAATTAAACTCTGTTGGGAACTTCAACACATGAAACAAATAATGAAACTCAATCTACAGTCACTTTCTCTGCCTTGTGTATTACCCAAGTGCCTCTGTGGAAATCTGAGGGAGCTCATCATCACATTAAAGATTTTATGTTTCTTTCATTCTTCTTTTTAATAAACAAAAGTTCAACCTGACCTGTAAATTCTTTATCTCAATACACAGGATGCATGGAAAGCCAACGTTATGACAGACCCTCCAGTGACACACCTCGAAAGGTCATACCTTGTCAAAAGCTTTCTATGTGCCTAATCAGATTACTTCCACTGGTAATTCCTTGTATACAAGGCAGGTTTCTTTTTTTTTCTCTTAAAAGATCTGTGCATGCCTGAGAGAAATCAGGTTGTTTAGCCAAGCATGATTTCCACTAATAAAAACCACATAGACTTTCCCCCAACAGATTCTCCTTATTGATTTGTTCAATGAACCTGTTTCTAAGTATAGGTCAGTGATTAATAGGTTTTTGAAAGAGAATGGGCCCATCTGTACAGAAATAAAAGCTTTCTTCCCTAAATAGAATTTCTAGGCACTATTAGAATCTCACAAATTTTTTGTCTTCCTCAACTTCACAGGCTTTATATAGAACTTTACTCCAAATGAGTCTCTCATGGCCTGGTCATGCTCTTCAGAGGGTGGCTGTTACTACTGTGTATTGTGGTTAAACCACGGGCTGTGAATTGTGTGACCTCCAGTCTCTACTTTCCGGCTCAGACTTCACCTTTTAGCCCTCTTCTATCTTCTTGGCATGATAGCTATTATCATTTCCTACCAGGAGTCTATGTAACCATACATCTATCCTTGAGGTTCTGAAAAAGGTCACTGTTGGGTATAATACTGTAAAATGGCAACAATCCAAAACTATCTGCATGCTGTGATCAAGGACCATAATGTTTTGGACATTGAACTTTGCTAATTTGGACCATTATCGGATCATAACTCTACTTTTGCAGGGAGAACATGCTTCCTCCTGAGTTTGGACTTAGACTCACTTCAAACTCATCTGAACATATGAGCGGCAAAATGGAGTTGATTCTGGTAGGATCATTATGAAATAGAGAGTAGAGATTGTGGTGGGTTACAAGAAATGTTGATTGTGCACTGCGTGTGTATTGAGATACTTTCTCAGAAGAAGTTACCAGTTACTACTGTACAAAACAACTCATGTTTAGCCTAAGCATTAAATACAGTAGATATTGAATAGGGTTTTTTTTTTCTGAAGGCTTGACATTTTGTGTGAGATTTCCACTTTTAATACTTTATTTTTAACTAACTTCAGCATTGTGGAAGATACTTTAAATGATAAAAATAATATTAACTATAATAAAGGGATCATATTCTATAAAAAATCTCAAATACTAGCAATTTAATAGAAAGTTTTGTGTGCCAGAATCATAACAAGAACCACAGCCTTTCTTACAGAATCTCAGGCTCTATATCAGAAATTCAATAAGAAAAATCTCAATTCCTCGGATCATTTTGCTTCTCTCACTAATTGTGTTTCGTGATACAAATAAGAAATGAAGAACTTCACTCTGGGATCATATCTCATGACCTCACAAACTATTTTCCAACTATTCCATCCTCTTTTCTTCATTCTCCTTCCCTGTTCATTTCAGCCAGTGTGGAATTGGTGAAGATTTTTTTGGGGGACGGGGGTTTGGAGACAGGGTTTCTCTTTGTTGCTTTGGAGCCTGTCCTGGGAATAGCTCTTGTAGGCCAGGGTGGCCTCTAACTCACAGAGATCTGCCTGCCTCTGCCTACTGAGTGCTAGATTTAAAGGCATAAGCCACTATTACCTGGCTGTTGATGAAGATCTTACTGTTAATGCTCAAATTGTCCTCTCTGTTCTATTGTCCTATGATATAATCTAAATAGCAATATTCTTTCCCAACAATTCACTCTTACTCTTCAGTCTTCAGCACTCTGATTCCCAACTAATCTGTTCATTTGTGTGTGTGCTCCTCTGACTTTCCTTCTTGTCTATATTTTATATGAATGATAAATGTATCATGACAAAGACTGGGTATTTCTGTCTGTCATCCAAGACAACCCGACAAACTAACTTCCTTTGCAGGCACTTGAGACACTGGGACTTGAGGCAACAAAGTACAAACCCACATGTGAAATGCTGGAAATTACAATGCTTGATGCTCTAGAAAACTCAAATGAGGCAGAAACACTGACTTTGTGGGCATAGTTTTAAGCTAGTTTGAAAATAGTGTCTTACAAAACAGATCAATGAAAAATGGTTGAAGTTTTTCTTCTTTAGAAGAAAAAGAATCTGGCTCCAGAGACCACTAAGATAATGGTTGTTAGTATTTTTCCCCTGTGGTTTTGTCCATGTGAAATTTAAACTCTTGTTTTCAATGGTGGTAAGACTTAGTGGAGCTAGAAGGCTGTGACTCTTATTTGTCCCTTGGAAAAGTATTGGATCAGAAATAGAACTTAGATAAATCAGTAGGATATACTGAATGCCATTGATGTAAACAGTATGGAACATGATGTTCCTGCGTTTTTTGGCATAGATTATAAATTTTGATCTGTAAGAAATTTCATATCTATGCACACATGTACACATATAAACACATGCACACACATGCATATTCACACACCACATACACACAGGTATAATATATATTATATATATTATAGTGCTTAACATTTAGAATGCTTTTTCAAAATGCCTTTAAAAGACTGATAATGTAAATCTTGCCAGTAACGATACATGCATACATGTAATCATTAATATCTAAGCTAAGACGGTCTTATTTTTCCTTTAACAAAAGAATAGGTATAAGACTTGAAAACATTAGACATCCAAGGCAGACTGAGAAAGACAAAGGCTGAGAGGCTGCTTTGTAAAAGGATCCCTGATTTATGAGTAGTGCAGGTTTTCAGACAACTATTGATTGTGTCTTGTAGGGTCTAGTAACATGGTCCAATTCTGTGATCATATTTTTCATTGTTTTTTTTTTTGAGTTACATATTTTTCTCCTCTCCCCTCCCTTACTCTCCCCTCCTTTCTGCCTTCTTCCATGGTGACCATACTTTTCTTTTCTTTCCAGATCTATGATTTAGCAATGCTGAGTCCTTTTAAACTTTAGGCTAGCAGGAAGTAATCATTCCATTTGGGGAAGGTAATTAACTTTCTGAACATGATTTATACAAAATGCTTCCTTGTGTAGAAGGTGTCTGCTCAGTTCCCACTTGAGTGCCTTCCATACCATAACAGGTCATTAAAAAGTCTACTACTGAGCAGCTTCAATCTCTGCTCCACAGATAGCTGCATTAATGGAGAACATTTAATTCCAACCCATAATTAAGTTTGCCAGTCTGAAATTACTCTCTCTTTTTGTAAGTTAACTCTTATTTCTGAAAAATTTGAAGTTCTCATAAACCCCTGTTTCAAATTATACGCCATACACATATATGTACAACACTTTCTACCATAAACAATTTTTTAAATTGTAGAGCTTTAAAAATGAATCCTCTTAAATCTTGGTTAATTAAAAATTGTTGGTTGGGAAGAGGAATATTTATGGAGCTTGGAACCCAAATGCACATTAGGGAACATCCCATCCCACCCTTCAGCTGAAAAAAAAAATGATGGCTCTAATTTTCCATATCATAGTTTTTGTTTTATCACTGTATATGAAAAAAGCCTGAGACACCTTTATATTGCTATATCAGGTATAAATTGGGATGTTAAAACTTTCAGACACATTGTCCAGCTAATAATTCTAAGAAGGAAACCACTTTCGGTCTGCTTTTCATACATCAAGAATCACAGACAGAATTCACTCATTAGTACTCATCACAGTCTTCAGATATCACCCTTACTGCTCTTCTGAAAGGAGAAGCAAATAATAGCACAGCAAACTAGAGGATGAAAATGAATGTGTCAGAGTGGACTCTCATGATTCATCCATGACAGCACAGTGAGCCAGCAGACCACACGAACACAAATTGTTCTGCAATGGCCGAGAAATTGTCCAGTAAAGTGCCCTGACTCATTTTCATTTAAACTCCTCTACTCTTCTTGTCCTCTCTGTCACGGCTTTCAGGCTCCTCCCTTTGTTCAATGTCATCTTCTCTAGCACACTCAAGACCAAGACAAATACATTTGGTAACTGGAAGATAATTAATATTTCAAATAAATGACAAGACAAGAATTTTCATTGTTTATCATACATGTGAGCTTTTCTTCCCCCTTGAGACAGGAACTCATTTGTCTCAAGATGACCTCAGTCTTATTATGTCACAGAGAATGACCTTGAACTTTTGATTCTTTTGCAGCTACTTCCTGAGTGCCGGAATTACAGGTGTACTCTTTCACATGAGATTCATACAATCTTGTGTAAGTAGAATCCAGAGCTTCGGTCATGTGAAGCAAGTACTTTGTGAACTGAACTATACTCCAAGTCCATGTGTGGGAATTGTAAATATCAAATTAAAGTATAACTATTGATCAACCTGAAGAAATTCCTTCAATATAAGAAAAATTAATAAAATGTGATTGTAGTGCTCGAGTAGTTTAGAGTTTAGTATGGAGAAAAACGGACTCACCAAAAGCCATCAATAAACAGTAAGAGTCCAACTTCTAGAACTCCGTGGGAGAGTTTCTAGAGTCCAGGTTTATCGTCTGTGTTGCTGACTCTAGAGTTCTGAGAAAGAACCTGTGAGGCTAGACCCTCATTTCTCCTTTCAGGACACAAAGCCCCACATTTTTAGCTGCCTGTAGTGGTAGCTACTGTCTGCTTGTGACTCAATCTTTAGGTATCCTCTAGTTGAAAAGATGTTCATCACACGTAGCCATGCTTCCTCCTTAAACACAGTCTATATCACAAGAATGACCCCTATTTGGTTGTAGAAATAAATGCCAAAGAGTACTGAATGTCTGTTTTTCAGATCATTCCGAAGGGTCATAGAGACCCACAAATATCTGTGGAGATGGTTACAAATTTGCAGCAATACTATCTCAATTCAGCTGTTCCAATGCCTCATGTCTTCCTTTTTTGGTGATGTTGTCCTTACTTTATTCCAAAAAGTTTCTTCCAATGTCATTGTTCAATAAACATATTATTAATCCCACTAATACCCAGTATGAAACACTGTCCCATCCTATCCCTCTCCTCACATTTCAGGATCCATGATTTCTTCTTGACCTCTCCCTTCTTTCTCCCAGCATTCAGTTCCTTCTCCCCGTCTACCTAAGTTGTGCCCTATCAACAGGCAAAGGCAGTTTCTTTAGTCCTTAACCAAGAAAAGCAGCACACAGACAGAAGGACCTCCCACACCAGTTTCCACCAGAATTAACTGCAGATACTAAGTTCACTGTAGCCTTATGCCCCCTTAACTCCCAGTTTTACCTTCTGTTACAAAAGCCAAGAACGAGATCTGTGCTTGTGATGACTATAACACATCGCTTCTGACCTCTTTTCTTGACCACCTCTGGTAGGTGTATCTTAAGACACAGGGCAGCATCAGTAGGACTTATGCCTCATCTCTGTGCAAGCCTACTTCCAATTAGTGTTCTCTGCCAATACTGTGAGTGTACTAAGCTCTTTCTCACTGCATGTGTATGTGAGTAGCAGTAGTAGTTATTGTTGTTGCTGTAGAAAAAAAGTAGACAGACAGACAATATTGCATATCTTGCTTAGGTTTTATCAACGTGACAGAAGCTATAGTCATGTGGGAAAGGCAACCTCAATTGCGGACTTGCCTTCATTGGATTACCTTTTGACGATATCAGTGACATATTTTCTCAATTGATGGTGAAAGGGTTAACCTACTGTGGGTGGTGCCATCCTTAGGGTGGTGGGACTGGTCTACATAAGAAAGGTTTCTGAACAATTCAGAGAGAGCAAGTCAGTAAGTCACATTCCTCCAAGGTCTCTGCTTAAGCTCTTGCCGCTAGGTTTCCAACTGGATTTCCAGTCCTGGCTTTCCTTTATTATGGTCTATAACCTAGAGCCTGATATATCATTCACCAAATAGTTTATGGCCAATTTTTTATCACAGAAACAAAAGAAAGCTAGCTCATTGCATATCTGCATAAAATAATATGTCTATTTACCTATGAGTTGGCAGTCTAAGCAGTTGGTTTTGTGGGAAAAAAGAATTATGCCTTACAGCCGTAATCATGCCAATCAATGACAGCATATCAGGTTTTTATTTTATATATATATATATATATTGTTTATTTAAAACAATTTAAAATAATATGTATATATTGTTTATTTAAAAACAAAGAGATGCAAGCTTATTCAGTATTTACCGAGAACTAGATTTTCCCTTCTTATATGGTGGTTTAGTTGTTTGTTATGTGTAACTAGATGCTTGTTCCGCTTCTTGATAATTAAGTTCATGAGCCCTACCCCTTCACCACATCTTGTTAAGCGTTGAGTGCTTTCCCTGGGACTGAGGGAAATGTCCAGGGAGTTGCTTCTGATTCTTATTTCCTCCTGTTTTTGAGTTCTACTGTTCTCATTTTGACTGCATGGCTATTCTCGTCCCATGTTCCATGCTGACCCACACGTGGAACTCCAAGCCACTCCCACAAAGCCTCTGTGCTAATAACAGACGTCTTCCTTGAGGAAGTGGAGAAGTAATGGTCTCAGTCATAAACAGTTACGTCAAATAATAAGAGCATGCTCGTGTGGTAGCTACTCTAAAGCTGAAAAATATTTGCTGAGAATTTTACCCTCCTTCCTAGTTATTGAGCTGTGAGATCTGCCTGCCTTTTCCCTCGGTTTCTCCATTTCTATTTCACCCTCCATTTCTCTTACATTATTATGCACAGAATAGCAGCCATTTACTCATTTTAGCATTATGTCATTTTATATTCCCAAGGACTCATCGGCATCTTTTCTAAACAAAAGGGATGCTATTTTTTTTTTTGGTACAATTCAATTGAAAGTCATAGAAATTTCAGTCTTCCTTGGTTTCTTCCCTGTTAGTCTCAGGAGAGAAAGGAGCAGCCACAAAGAGTAATATAGTAATTTAAGTTTATCTTCTTCCAGAGGAAAAAAAGGAAAGATTCAAGTGAATTTAAATGTCAGTTTTTCCACTTTCCTCACACAATGAAACAAGAAAATTATCAGAGACAATACACACAAAGCCAGATCCAGAACCCATGGCGAACAAGGGACAACCCATTTGTTTTCCATCATACTGCTTTGCTAGAGTGGAGGGTAACCTTTGGAATCCAATCACTACCATGTTGACGAACTATGTGGACAAAGATGGTGCGATGCAAAAAAATGAAGCCAAGGCAGGAACGTTTCACGGAGTCTGACTTAATGCAGTAGTTGTAGTTGGTTTCTCATCAAAGTTAGAGAGAAATAACATGTTAATTCAGAAGACAGAGTGATCGAGTTGGCATTTGTTTTCAGTTAGTTACAGAATGCAATGGAGAAAAAATGAGAAAAGAAGTTCTTTCTCACAGTGTCAGAGTCTACATATACTAGTCTATCAATAAAGCAGGTATTGAACAAAGACAGTACTCAGTTATTTATAAGTTCAAGGCATCAACATTATTTTTGTTTTCTTTAATGATTTACACTGGTATTTATTTCCTCTATTTATCTGAAATTTCCACAAAACTTAGAGCTTCTAACTGGTATTGTGTGTGTTTGAGAAAGAGACAGAGAAATGACACACACAGAGATGACAGATAAATGGAGACAGCCAGTTCTCCACTGGGTGGCTGATACGGCCTTTCTATCCTACTAAGTCTCCAATAAGATCAGAAGCAAAACGAGTTCAGAAGTTGCAAAATAATATACTGGTCTGATGATTTCAATTATGAATACCATTCTGAAATTACAAATTGTCATACCTCAGTGAAACCCACAATGCATTATGCCAAAAATTATAACTTTCCCCGGAGCTCACTTTGAATTATAGCCCCTCCATCCCTAAGACCTTAACATATCCTTGAACCAAAGGCAGTAGAATTCTGCATTCCAAAGGTAGGTGGGACAGAACTTGTGTAGAAATGATCCTCACAGTGAGTATGTATACACAGCTCAGTGTGTCCTTGCTACAGAGCCAGCTGCCACCTAAGAGCACGTGGCAGTCTTCAGCTGTGAGGAAGGAACACAGTGGTATCTATCAGAGAACATTATGTCTTTTTTAGCACCAAAAAGAATCAATGTAAAAGCTTGCATTAGCTTTAGCAGAGTTAACTGATCTCCGTAGCTCAATTCTCTATCTTTAAAAATAAATAACAGTGTATTTCAAGACAGTATTCTCTTCTTCTGAATTATGGTCTAGGACTGACTTCTGCTTTGTAAATACGTTGTTCATCTCCAGTAATCTTTCTGCCTTTTGTTTCTGTTGAGTCAAGCTAGATGATGTCTGCATTTCTACTGCCATTATTTTGAGGCAAAATAAGATTTTTTAAAAATATATACTCATCTATGAATCAGGGAAGTAAAAAAAATCTATTATAAGCTCCATAAAAACAATAACCTGCTATTTTAACAACAGGAATCTGTCTATATTCTGTAAGGAAAGTGAAGGATTGATTGGGCCTTTACATATCCTTGTTTGGTTTTTGTCAAACTGTGGACTAGGAGAATACACAGAAAAGCTAAATATTCCTGATTTTTACTCTTCTTTGCCTAAAAACGGCTGTTCTGATTGGTCTCTACTCTGTTCTCCTACTATGACTGATAAGTGGTACTTAGAGAAGTTCCAGTGCAGCACATTGAAGGAATTCTTGAATTAAAAACAAACAACTGATTTCAAATAGTGTATATCTTTCTTTTAGACATTAAACAAATCATTCATGAAAGCAAATCAGCTAGTGAAATGTTCCAGTATAGATATCATGGATCATAACCATCAATACAAAAGGAAAAACACAAACCTGGGTTACAGCACACACTCCCTTTTCTGGGAGGATCTTATTTTGTTTTGTTTTTGTTTTTGTTTTAAATGCATTAAATCAGGAAGAGACTAAGAAAGAAGCAAACCTGAGCAAACCTGGAGCAAGAACAGCAGAAGCTCCTTCCTTGCTCTGGCTTAATTTTTATTCCGAGCTTGATTCTTTGAGGTGGAAATAATTCTTTGAGGTGGCCGTTCTCTTTAGACAAATAAGTAACTCCTTTCTTTTTAAAAAGTATAGTTCAGACATGTGTAGACTTTGAAACAGAAAAGGAATTGGAAGTCTGACTCAAAAGTCAGGCTTGTAGGGCTTCTGACTGGGCTCCTTCACAAACATGCTTTCCAGACTATGCTTGATCCATGAAACGAGAATTTAAATATAATTTTTGCAGGTGGCTCTCATAAATAGAAATAAAAGACTTATCCTTATGCTTCCTGTGGAGACATTCATTATAGTTCAGCAGCCATTTCTACTCTTAACATTACAGGTTGTCTTTTGCTTGTCCTAAAAACAGAAGTGCATCCAAGGTTGAAGTGACTGTGTCAGATTTGAATTTGGGACAATCTGCTTCAGCCCAATCTGTGTGTGAGACACTTACCAGGCACAGACCCAAGGTCTTCTCTCTCTCAGGTCCCCATGCCACTTAAGAGTTTAGCAATTTCTCTGTGTCCTTTAACCTTGCCTTTGCCTGAGATGTGTTGAGTGGTACACACTGTAAGGTTAAAAAGTTGTTTGTTCGAGCAAGAGACTGGACTAATGACTGCTCAACTCAGAGCCTAGTCTACACCTATGAATAGGTGTAAGAAAATAATCCTCCATTATCTTCCTACTGTAGCTGATGACAATGGGGTATTTTTAAAGATCTTCCTTTTCATTTGTAGCTATCAAACGGAAGACTCAGAGCTTGCTAGTTCTCTATTGGAAGCAATGTTAAAGAAATTTTCTTTCTGTTCTTGCCTTTGCCTTTGTACAGTACATCCTTGTAAAGCCAAGTAGGACAGATATAATTATCTTTTCTTCTCCTGAAGCTTTCTAAGGATGAGCACTTCCTGGGTACTCTTAGTAGCTCCTTCCAGCATCGTCTCATTCCAGTCAAGATGGTCTTCCTTGTGCCCAATCTAATTTTCCTTTCTTCCTTCAAGTAAAGCTTCTTTCACAAAGGGCATCACATCCATTTTCTTTTTATGCATATAACTAGCTACTGACACCTTGTATCTTGCAACAATATAGGTCCACTGTCATTTAAATATGCAAAGGATAAAGTGTTTTCACAAATTTTAAAACATTGGCCAAGCTAGTCATTTTTGGATATGACTTTAATTATTAACAAAATAAAAATAGTTACTAACTCATTTTCTCCTAGAAACGTTTTTTCCCTAGATGCTCACCATGTTTACTGATCTTTGAGACTTCTTTTATTGATAGCTTACCTACTCACTTGAATAGTGATATTAAAAACAGAAAATGGACTACATGCATTGCCATATCACCTCAACAGTGTCTGGCATGCAGTAAGCTTTTGGTAAGCTGGAGGATGATAATAATGCTGGTGAGAGATGATTTTGTATCACTCGAATGTCATAAAGTAAAGCCTAATCCTAAATGCAATGGATTTTGAAGGCAAGTCCTTTGGGTTATGAAGAGCCATAACTAAAGAGCCCTCCGAATGATTCCAAGAGAAACCAGAGGTCATTACTCTTCCCATGTGACAGAACATATCAAGATGGCCAGAAATTAGCCCTCATCTATGAGATGCTAAGTCTGCAGGCACTGTGATCTTAGGTTTCATGTATTTTCATCCTAGACATTTTGTTGTATCATCCTCCATGCACTGATGGTGCAGGAGTGATGTTGAACATTATGCTTTGAATAACCCCCTCCATTTTCTCAAATGCCTGCAAAGTCCTAAGAGATTCATGTACCTGGTTTCATTTAGATTCAATCATCAATGAAGAAAATATATATCCTTATTTTCAAGAGAATTCCAGGCTTTAAGTTATACTTGGCAATTTAATTCTTTAGTTCTTTAGGACAGTGCTTGCTCACACATATTGACTGCAAATAATTCTTAATTGTGTCCACATTGTTCTCAGTACTATGTATTTGCCTAATAAATCATACGACCAACCATTCTAGAGCAAATGCCCTTGAAACAGGTCCTGTTGTGAAAGATATTCAATTAAAAATTGGTCATCAAGTTCCAGGGACTCAGCACAAAGACTAATCCAATGGAAACGCATAGACCATTTCCTCTGCATATTAAGGGATAACATACACTACGAATTGAAGACAAATATAGAAGATCGTGCACAGATTTAAACTATGCTTAAGTCTGAGGCCCATGTTTTCCCAGAGCAAGAATACAGAGAAAATCATCAGGGGATAAGATAGAGGAAATTCTATCCATTCCCCTACAAGTTCTCGCTGAGAAGTTTCACAATTAGAAGTTCTGTGAATTCCAATCAAATGATGAAATGACATCATAAAACAAAAATACAGTTCATTATGCCTAAGGTGAATTGGTGTTATCCTTGTCCCTAAATTTAAAAGGAAGGCATTTATTGCAAGTTTTGGAGATAATGATAGAGTGTTAGAACTTGATATATATATAGTATTTTACAATTTATACATCACATATACCTAGCATATATTTGTACACAGTGTGGCTTTCTTGACATTCACAGCTTCCATAAACAGAACAATTACTCTTTTATAGAACTGTTCTTTTATAAAACTAAGAATCAAAGGGATTATAAAGACAGGAAATTTAATAGTTAAGGGTTTAAATTGTGATAGAACATAGTTCTGAAATGTTAAAGTGATTAAAGCTATTAAAAAATAGAGTGTGTGCTTACGAGGCACAAGGTACGGGGTTCAACACTTGATATGAGAAGAGTGTTTCAAATATAATTTTACATAAGCACATTGGGTAAAAGATAGTTAAGGAAAATATCAAATTAGATTGAGAGTTCCTGGACTTTAATAATTAATCTAGTGCACTTCCCACTGGTCAACTTATTTAGCCATGAGATCAGTAATAGTTAAAACTGCAAAATACCATGTCTCCTCACTCAGTCAGCATGGATGCCATAACACAAGTGAGCACAATATGATCTGGAGAATTTACATCATTGAATGCAAAGTTCTGGTAGCAAGCAATCAGCACATCTCCCTGACAGCTGGACAATCCTTTCAGGTCCAAACTCAGGAAACTGGTGACTCTAGGGAGTTTCAGCTATGTTGGGCTTCCCCTCTCTCTTCAGATACTTTTGAAATTTGTGGTTATGAGCAAATCTTTCCCCTCATCCAATCACCTGTACATACTTTGGTATAATACAGGGACTGAAAAAGTGAAGACCACTTTTGCCTCTCCCATAGCTATTGTATTTCATCAGAAATGACATCTAAAGACATCCAGGTCGAAGGATCATGTTTGAAGTTGGTGATTTCCCAATCTTCACGAAATCACATTCTGTATTTGCCCCACCTATGTGGTCAATAGTTTGCACTCTGCTCCTAAAGTAAGTTCCATAAGGTACAAATGAGCAGGGAATCTGGCAAAAGAACTCAGGCAACTTCTCTGCTTGGGTTTCTATGGAAAATCAGGATAATGATTATGCAGAAACCTAACTTCTTAGGCTACATTCATGGCATATGGCAATGTTTTTAATACAATAGGATAGTTGCCATCCTGTACTATACTGAGAGTAATTTTCAGCTACAGTTTCAGAGAACCACATTTTAGATGCTCGTTCAAACTTGGTAACAGCTCAGTCTGTGGGGGAGTCCCCCAAGTCATGTACTTGTAGGTGTGGGAGAGAGAGACAGAGCATTAGCCCAGCAAAGACTGAATCTGATTTTCCTATATCCCTTTCACGGGGTGGGGGGAGGCTGTCACATCTATTAAATGCATTTTCTTTTGAATTAGATATTTTCTTATTTTATATTCTCATGCTTGACAAAATCCTTGATTGTCTTTTAAAATCAAAGTTTTCCTCAATTAAAAACCTCTCCGGAGGAAACCCTTTCCGTGTATTACCTTTTGTGTTTGATTTTCCTCTTTTTTCTAAATGCCACTCATGTTGTTGTTAAAAACCAAATTATTCTATAAAAATTTCTTGACTGTGTATCAAGAAATATTGATATCCCAGGTATCAGGAAGATGACTATTGAAAAATGTAAAGCAGTGATTACTTTAAATCTCATTAAAGTTTTATAAAGAGATTAATGTAATCTCATACACACATATGTATATATATATATATATATATATATATATATATATATATATATTTGTCATTAAAACACTCTGTACCTGTAATTACGGTAGTGTCATATGATGAAGTTGTTTCTATAGAAAAATCTCATGATTCACGGTTAAAATAAAGGAAAATTACAGATGAAGATGTAAGATATGCCAGGCAGAGAAAATAATTAATTTCTGAATTAAAAACTATAAATGCTATCAAGCTAATGATTTTAAGACTAAAATTGTTTCATAATATTAATGTTATAATAGACCAGGAAATTGAGAATGTTCTGAAATTTCCTGGAGGTTGTATAGTGAGGGAGGAAGATAAGGCTAAAAAATGTCTCATATAAATGATCCCTAAAGTATATTGAATTTATAAAGACTTTGAGAAGTATTGATTTTTCTCATATGCCTAAGACTGCCCTTCTCCAGATGACATCTCTATAATGGCTACAGAATACGCTCTATAGATGAAATGTAATTCCAGTGAATTTGAAAGTAGATCTAGATACATTTGCGTAGGAGAGAGGTTACAGGTAGTAGGAGGGAGAAACAATAGCCACTGACATGAGAGAATGTTCCAGGCACAGGAAGGATTTCAAATGGACTGTCTCTATGGAAACAGCACAACCAGCTTTCTTAACTAAAAAACTGTGTATCATTCCATGCAAAATAAAAAAGTTAAAAAGGAAAAAATTCTATCCTAAGTTATGATGGATTATCACACAAGTCCTGTGTAACCTCCTGTAGATGGGACTACCTGCTTGAAACTTCCCTGATTAGTCTTCGGCAGCAAAAGCAAAGCCTCCGACCTCTAATGTTTTTCACTTTGTATTAAGCCTCGTCACTCACCATTCATTGTAGTTTTCCATACAGGTCGAGATGGAACAGCTAACTGCTACCTAAAACCTTTTATCTTGATCTATTCATCTAGCCATTTCTCTTCATTTTCCCCCCTCTCAGGTAGACCGTGCAATCTATGAATAAGGCTTTGCCTTCTCATATTAACTTTATGAGACCCTCTTTAGACGGTAGGACTGCTGGATTCCGGCTCACGATCATACCTGAATGCCCATCCCTCTGCAAGGCTCCCAGGAGTCACTGCGAATTTCCTGGCAGGTAAGCATCATTTCTCAGGGCACGCTGCCACTGTCACTTGCTCTGCCTTTATCCTCAGTCTCGTCTCATCTCCAGATGCACCGTCTACAACAACTCACACTGCTCTCCTGCAATTTCCCATCCAAGCACAATGTTCCAGAAAGACTCTGAATCACTTGCAGAATGCAGCGGAGAAGAGAGCAGACTCTGTGTATGTGGCTTTCCCCACAACTCCATTCTCTACTGTTTTATAAAGGCAACCGAAGCAGAATATAAAGATCTCCTCTTGGGGAGAAGTCGAAAAAAATATTCGAAATTCTGTCAGGGTTGTGTCTGCCTAAATAAAGAAGCATAATGCTAAAAATAATTAAAACTAACTGCATCCCTCTCTCTGTCTTCGTTCAGTACTTTTTCTCAGCAATTCTGACCAACTCATTTAGTCACTGTATTTTACAGCCCAGGATCTTTCAATATAGAATATACTTAATTGTGAACACTATAGGAAGATTCATCAAATAATTAGTTCATTTCAGAATAATTGCGATCTCCAATGTTTTAACTGGATGCACATCTCACTACTTTGAAACAATACAATATAGGTTCCTTTATTTTAAATATATGCCATTCCAGAGAGAAGGAGATAATGTGCAGGGTTTCTTTACTGGGAAGAGGGTGGTCCTTAAATCATCACTTATTAAAGAGCTCCAGAGGACATCTTGGACTCTTTCCTAGCCTCCATTACCTAACCAGTCAGCAAATCCCTCAAATTCTCTTCTATCTGAATATCGTTGCCCTTATTTTCCATCTCTAACACCATTGTATTATTTAAGGAATTTATCTTCCACCCTACACCTTGAAGTAGCCTGTTAGTGTCTTATCCAGAAATGCTGCCCGAAACTTTGACTTTCTCTATTTTCCAACAAGAACCATCTGTGAAATGCAAAACCTATTGCTGGTGAAACCCTTTGGAGGTTTTCAGATCCATGTCTTTAGCACACTTATCCCAGATTGTTGTGTTAGTGTCAACTCTTTCATTATTTTTTTTTTGAAAACTGAAAGTGTTCTCTAGGTGCATAGATTTTTAACCTGAAATTTCAGAACATATAAGAGCAGTAATTCTCTCTAAAGCATGCCTCTAATTCTCGCTAGATTTGGAGGGGATAATAATCGTCACTGTGTCCCCTGTCTGAAAGAGATGATGCATAGACAGATAAACACGTCTCCACAGCAGCTTCTCTTTTGGCACATTTGAGATACACCTCGCACTTACAACTCAGCCTAACCTCTTGCCAATACTCCCTGTGCCCTTTCAGTTCTTACAATAGTGACTCACTCTAGTTCCCAGAACACTGGATGATGCTTTCAGGCATGGCTGCCTAGTAACACAGCTGTCCTCTTGCTTGGAAAGTCTTTCTTCACATTTGTCGCCTATTCACAATTGCTAACCACTATTTCTCTTCAAGATTCATTTTAGGCATAGACCCCTGACGATGCCTTAGAAATTATTTCTGCGTGCTCCTAGGAGATCCCGTGCATACGTGTAACTATCAGACTTCATTCTGTTGTTAAAACATAACTGTGTGTTATATACTTTCCTCCATACTGCAAAATCATTAAAAGTCTATAATTTGTCATTCCCATTCTGACCCTCGATTCAGAACCTGATAAAAGATGAAATGTTTGGTAGGTTTGTGTGGAGTAGAAATATCCAAGATCATGATCACTATCAATGTTTTAAAAGTCTTCCATAAGGAAATTTTCCATACATTAAAATTAGAACTAAAAAAAATCATATAAGCTCTGTAATGGACATAAAGACCATTTGTTTTGTTCACTAGAGTAATTAAATGAATTATTTTAGAAAAATTCCCTGTCATGTTAAATTCACAATAAAATAAATATTGGGTTTCACTGGGGATATAACTGGTGGGGGATGACGTTTTGGTCCCCTCATTAGGGAGTATGATGATCCTGATGAAGACTAACTGACTCACTAAAGACAAAACGGACATCTTTTTTTTTTTTCATGTGACCAGCTTCCCCCCGCCCCCAGTCATTACTATTTGTACAGATCAATTGTTAATACTGAATTAAGCATATTGGCAGATGCTCACTAAAGTCTTCTTCAAACTTCCTATTCAATAGAGAGAAGTCAAGGAGCTGCAAGAAATTCACAACCGGCTGAAAATAGAAGTGTTCTAAGATTGATCCCAGTGCTAGGAAAAATCAAATCCAGTGCTCTCCAGGACCACAGAGGAAGCACAAAACAACACCAAGTCAGCTATGGATCAATTATCTCCTGGTTATCCTAAAGGACACTTATGACAGTTGATCCCATTCCTGAAACCTAAACCAATAGAAACATTTAAATTACTTTACTTTGGAAGAATTTTAAATGTCTGATAAAGCCCTATTTCACTTGTGCGTGAGAGATGAGGATGCTATCAAATTCTTAGGGGAACAATAAGGCCAAAAAAGTGAGAAAATTCCAAACGTGACACTGAGATTTAGCTCAAGCAAATGCTCAGGTTTTATTGCTCACTCTTTAGTCATCTCAAAGAAAGATTTTAGAAAAATTCTATAACTACTTCCATATATCTAGGTCTTTGAAAAAAACAGTGTACTTATGTTCCATATCAAGTATTTAAAAATGTATGAATTTGATAGCAGGAGAACGATGTCTCTAGCTTGAGTCCAATGGATGACTTCAGATTAGAAATAGCTACAACTTAGTTTTTACCTGAGTGTTCAAAGCAATACAAACTAAGCTTCAACCAAGTCTCGTTTACAGACCATTGATCCAAAATTTCTTGTTGCTCTTTGCAAATGAATTAAGGAAGAGAAGGTTGGATGGTAATCTCGTGACTGATGATAATGATGCTTCATGACAGAGCCCTGTATTGTAGTCTGTCATTACTGTGGTATTCCCAGGAGGCTACTCCGATTTGCACTCCGTAGCAACTCAATTAAAGCTTGTTGGTTGATTTGCTGTTGGGGACAATGGGATGGAACAAGACAGAATCTGACAGTTGAATCAAATGAAATAATTCTTGATTCCAACTGAAGTCTAAAGGCCAGACATTTCTTCATTAAGAACAGACATTTTTAGGAGATTTGAAGTTAAAAGACTTTGCTTCATTTTACAGAAGAAAATGGTAAATCCCGGAGAAGACAAAGTTCATATTCAAGTTCCCAAATTCCATACTAGGAACACTTTAAAAATTTAAGTTTTACTAGCCCAACAGTTTAGACATAGGGACACATAGCCTGTTTTTAGTCTTTAAAAATGGGTCTTATGTATCTCAGCCTGGCCTGTGCTTGCTTTGTGGGCAAACATCTGATCCGCCTGCTTCAGCTATCGTAATGCTGGTGTTACAGGCACGTGCCATCACTCCCAGGTTTTCTGGGACCCGGGAACCGAACTTGGCTTCTTGTATGCTATGCAATCACATCCCCAAGGCCTGGTTTCAAACTTTGAAGCCTTTTCACTTATTAACTCTGTAGCTATGGAGTTACCTTTTAAATTTCTCTCAGTGCATGCTTCACCCTGTCTTAGCTTTTCAGTGATTCAGTCTGTAGTGACAGCCAAGAATTGTATACCCTTCATTCACAGTTAAATGAGCAAGTAATTCAAAATTTGTATGGGATGCATTCTTCACATGGGAAATACTCAATAAATGTTATTTATTTTCACAACATTGCATACATTCATGCCCAACATGGTCCTGCAATCCTACAATCACTGACTTTCATATGTGAATTCCAATTTTAAGATCTATATATTATTGTTTTAATGAAATTAAAGGCATAAAAATACCTGTTATCTCCAAACATAAAGACAAGGCAGTTTCTTTCTCAGTAGTATATTCTGTTGTTGAACCTGAAAGGGGGCCTGGTGAGTTTTCTTGTAAGAGAAATGGATGCTTATCTATTTATTTATCTGCTGATGTGTGCTCCAGGTTTTAATTGGTACTGACCTATTTGCTCCCTTTCCAAAGGAAATTCTACTGAAACCCAGGAGAATTAATTGACAGCAGCAAGAATATATTTGGGCTATTTTTTTCACAGCTATTGCTAGTTATTTGGGGAAAAGAGCCTCAGACTCTTTTCTACAGAGTTCTACACTGTGAAGTATAAAAGAAAAGGGTACTCTGTAAGGGGAAAGGATGATGCTGTAATGTATTTGACACATAATATAAAGTATATTCTATAAGGAGAAAGGTTGGTATAATGATGTTCTTAGCTCAAGATATAATGATCTTGATACATACTTGTATACTTGACAATTTTGTCCCCACTTAGCAATGCTGACTAACAAGTACTGATAGAGGAAGACTTCGGTTTCCACTGAACCACATCGTCTTGGCTCTTCTTGTCTTTGTATCTTATTTTTCCTTAATTATAGAATTAATCTTCCCTCAGAGTACAGCTACCTATTAGACTAACCAGAAAGTAACTTCAAACTTAATGTGAAATTTTTGACATATTGCTGCTCATAGAAAAAAATCAAAATGAAAAGGAGCTCACTTTTAAAGATAACATTAGAATAATGTTCTTCAATTTTGATATTTCTATACACCAGAAATTGGCACTTTTCAGGAGAAATAAAAATTATCAGACCTCCATCCCAAAGGTCAGATTCAAAATTTGCTCGTGTGAGTCTCAAGGTAATTGAGGTATGCCTTTAAGGTTACAAAGTTAGGCCATAGAGGAAGAAGGGTTATTGCAGAGAGAAATTCTGACAGGTAATTTTTGTCTTGAATCACTATGGTGATGGCAATTAAACATAGCTGGATGATGCATCAAGAACCAATGGAATCTAATGCTAAAATAGCAACAAAATGGAATATAAATGGATGTCTGTTCAGTTTAATTTGTTCTGTGCATTATTTATACAATTGTGTCTTTTTCATTCATATCATTGTTGAAGCTATTTGTGAATCCTATAAGAGCATTCACCTCTGCACTTGCAGAACAGTGAAGACAGAAGCGAGGCTACCTCTTACTAGAAATGGCTTGAACTATGTCTTAGTCTGATTCAGAGCTCTACATGTATAGTCTTCTGCATGTGGACACTTAGACCATCACGATTTAGTTTGAGGACAGAAAACTGTATTTGGAATTGCTCCTTGATTACTGTATCTGACTCGTGCCTGAGAAGGGACAGCTTGTTGTGGACGTCTGAACAGGAAAGCTCAGTTCTTTTGTTGTTACAGTCTGCATCATGTTTTTTCCCAGATACTACTCAAAGAGGGAACTTCTGTCTGTTACTACCTCTTCTACTGAGCAGATGGTGAGGGTTATTTTACGACTAATTGGTAGGAGCCATTACCTCCTTTCATTCTACCTGTCTCCTGCTCAGTCACGAGCCTGTTAGTGTGTGTGCGTGTGTGTGTAGAGCTTCACAGAAACTGTAAAATTAAAAAAATTGAAGTGTTTAATGTACAATAAATAGAAACTGTGGTAGATAATTTTCTATATAACTATAACTTCTCAGAACGAATGAATTGTTTTTCTTACATTTTTGTTTGAGTTAATTTGTAGCTGATGCATAGAAGTATACCAATTGTGCACAGTAATATATTGGCAAATCTTAGAGTTTCTGGTAGATATTCTTTACCATAATGATTTCCTTTTCTTAATTTTGGAACCATATTTTTATATCCTGAAGGACATTAGTCAGAAAATAGTCCTGATACAATATTAGCCTTAAAATTGGGCAATATTAAAAACCAACTTAGAAACATATTTTACTTAGATTAGCACAAAAGGACAAAATTTAATAGCACCCTCATTCTCTAACTCATTAATTTAATGTGCAATTATCATGCCATGTTTCCAGCCATAGAATAAGTAATAACAATAATGACTAAAAATGTAAAAAGTAGCAATGTTGCTGTAAGGTATGCACATTTTTGTTAAATACTAGCTGTGTTATTTTATTGTTAATCCTTATTTTGTCTTTAATTTGTCGAAATTTCCCTATCATATAATCACATGTAAGTTAGTGTCCATCACATTGCAGAAGACTACTTAATAGCTATAGGACTTACTTCCAGAAGATCTTTTTTCCCTACTTATGGTATTCAAACCATGTTGCAAAGCATTCTCTTCTTGGTGAAGGTTATGGGTAAGACTAACAACCCCTGTTCTTACATAACGCCCTCTCAACCCTTCAAAAGAATTCCCCTTCCCCGTATTTTTATTGTGTTTGTTGTTTCCATTGCAATTAATTCATTTCAACACTTTGCCATAGATGAGACACTAATATAAATCTGAGTCTTGTCAGTGTCAGTAACTCTCATTAAAAGCAAAGAATACCCAAAGCAAGGTTTCTTATTTTCCAGCTTCCGTGGCCACTATTCTTCTGTGTCTCTGATGTCACGGTGAAAGGGAATGAGTTTTGGCAGAGAGCATTGTCTATTGAGTGACTATTTGAAAACACACCAAGCGCACGTATGAGTAAGCAGACTGTATTATTCAGTAATTAGGAGGAGGTGTTCCCTGTATTTTACATGTGCTGCTTCTCAGTTTGTGTATGAATCCATTTCAACAACTGACTGGACAGAACTTTTCCTTGCAGTGGTTATTATGGTCACGCAACTTATATATTCAATTAAGTTTCAAAATATTGTAAAAAAAACTATGTATATAGATTTGTGTGTATGTGCATGCATGTGTGTCTGTGTTTGGTATTGAGAGTCCTTGTAGTTCTAGAAACCTATGTGCCCTATTACAGTAACATAGAACACTGCCAGAGGTACAATTTGCCTTCTGAGATTTCGAAATGATCTATGTATAAATGATCTGTGGAAGTGTTTGCAGGATGCCAGGTAAATGATTGGACAGGAAAATGTTATCCTAATGTATATAGGCTGACACTAATTGTTAGGCTAATACATCTGGCTATATTTACAGTCCTAAGCCACTGTTCTGACATATGCACATCTGATCACTCTCCTCTGGATGTTTGTAAACAGCTGAGTTGGGCATTATCACACATGGAAATAGAACATTAGTCTGTTAAAAGTCTTCGCCAAGTTAAAACAAAAAACACTTGTTTATCAAATTTGGAAAAAAAATAGATTTCTTTTTCAGTGTAGTAGGAAAATTCCCTTGATAAATATTTGAAACAACCTGAGGCATTATGAAATAGTATTTTAAATAAGCCATTGAAGACAATGAGAGTTACAACTGTGTACCCGAAGCTATACATTTTATACTTATACTATCCATTGAATGATCTATAAATATATTTATTTTGCTTCCTGACATAATCTACAAGGTGAAAAGGAAAACCCTGAGACCTCAGTGTTTTACAAAAAAAAAAAAAGACCTTTATGAGGGAAATGAGCAACAATTCAATCACTGTTACAGACAGAGAAAATTCTAAAGGATCTTGGTCTAAGTTACTCAGTATATTTAAATTTCTGTTGCTGCAATTATTTTTAGGGCGGAATAAAACCGACACTTTGTTCCTGTAGATCTGTTTCTTCCCGGGAGGGGGGGGCTCTAGAAAAGCAACAGGCATATCTTTCCCCCTGAACTCTAACAACTAGAAAACGGCTTCCCAAGGTAGATGGAAATAACCAATAGCAAAAGTGGCAGCTAGGATTTCAGTAGTTTTTGCAATAGTCCTAGAGAAAAGATAGTACATGAAGATGAGTGGGGGGGGGGGGAGGAGGAGAAAGAGGAAAGGGATGGAGGGATGGTAAAATATAAATCCCTTAAATTTGTGACTCTTCTAATTCACCTCTCCCCTGCCTCAGTCCTTCTAATCATCAGATCTTTCCTTTTGCCTAGGTTACTAGAATAAATCAAAGCCAAATGATTCGACGGGTTCTGCAAGCTGCAGAAAGACAAACGCATGAAGCCTAGCATGGGTATAAGATGCCCAGAAGCAAGCTTGGGCATTTCTGCTGTTAGCCATTCTGGACTGTTCATCTCAGCCTGTTGCTCCTGCCAAACACTGTGCTGGATTCTGTAGCAGGGAGGGGATACTTGTGAGCTTTGCCAGTTAGCTTGGTGTCTGAGCTGGGTGGCTTGGGGCTAGCAGGCTGTGGGATCTGTGAAGATTGTGGGGGCTGTGTGTGGTCTGCCTGTGGCTGCGAACCCGAACCCCTGGTCCGGGGGACCCCATGCAGGCTATCGGACTGCCGGCAGATGGTGCCCTGTACACCCCCCCCCACACACACACACACACACGCTGGGAGACCCGGTTAAAGTAAGGCTCAGACTCCGCCCCAGTCAATCCTCCGGCGCAACAGTCCCTCTTCCTTCCCAAAATAGTGCAGAGTACGTCTCCTTCGGAACACCGCAGTAGCCCGTGTGTGTCGAAAATACAAATTGTGGGGTGATCGACAGTGTGTGTAGTGGAGTGGGGCGTACGCGCGAAGTGGGACCCTGGGGACCAGGGCCGAGGTGATCACCAATGAAAAGCAGAGGACAGAGAACAGGTCCATTTCGCATCTGCGTAAGCTCGGCGGCCCGCCGAGCAGTGGGGAGGCCACTCACCATATTCACTTCCGAGACCATGTCTATGCTGGCGACATCGATCCGCATCCCGACGTCCACCGGGGGCCCTGCCGGGGAGGGGGACCACAGTAAAGACAGTCTTTGAGTGGCAGGGGACTGAGGGGGCATAGGGGGCTTACCAGATCTTATTGCGGACTAAACAGGCTCACTCCCTATCCCCCCATCCTTGTTGTAGGGGACAGCCTGGGAAAACAGGTGTGGGCACACGCGTGACGCGGTGACAGTGCAGAGGGTGTGTCGGGTTAAGGAGAGGGACAGCGCAGCCTGAGGAGGATTTGTCCACCTGAGACTGGGGATCCTGTGTGTGTGTGTGTGTGTGTGTGTGTGTGTGTGTCCAGGGCGTAGTACTGCACGTTTACAGAAATGGTAAAATGAGGAAGAGGGTATTATCTCTGACGGGAAAGGTGAACTAGGGATGGGTTACAGGTTGAAAGAAAAACCATGAAGCATTACCTCCAAAGTCCGGCCGCAAGCGAATGTCATATCCTTTGAGCAGTCGGTCCACTGTCTCTTTCACGTATGACATGTTGCTGGGTTCATTGGAGCTGAAGGGAAGGAGTAGGGACTGAATTCAGAACGGGCACAAACAGACATAAAAAGATCCAGGCACACCTACCCCCCATATAACAAAATACATGAACCAGCAGGCACGGGGGAAAAAAAGAAAAAAGAAAAAGAAAAAAGAAAAACACCAAGAAAAAGAGAGAGAGAGAGAGAGATTGGAGAAGGCAGCTCACCTGTGTGCACAACAAACCATGGCAACCATTACAGGGAAAGAAAGAAGCCCCAAACTCTCTCGATTTTGTACTGTCCACATTCCTAACTCTGATGAAAGAATTGTCTTTTCTGCGAAGATTCAAGGAATGCAACTTAGTCGGCGGCTGGGCAGTAATTCCCGAATGGACCTGCGCATGCGCAGAGGGTACTCACTACCAAAAGACACCTTGTGCCTTGCAAACAATATTCCTAGTGGAACAGGCAACAGATTTCAATCCTTTTAAAGTTCCTGTCTCGGGAGCTCCGCGTTCTCCGGGTAGTCGGTTACAACCTGCTGTTTCCATGCAGGGGAACCTACGTGCCTGTGTGCGTCCAGTTATCCTGCGCTGTGGTTTGCTACATTCCCTTCCCTTGGTCCTAAACCTGATTTTGCTTTGCTTTCTTTCTTTTCTTTTCTTCCTTTCTTTTTCGTTTTTTAACCTTGGTTTTCAATGATCTGGCTAAGGATGTCTGATCGATATCTTTTGCTGATAATCACGGAGGTCCTAGAACAAGAAGTCAGGAGGCAGTGCTCTGGTTGCCTGTAGAAGAGGTGCGGGTTGTGCTGGGGATGGGGAGTGGGCAGCGACAAACGGAAAATGAGCAGGAGGGGAAATAAAAAGGAAAGTCAGCACAGTTTTGGGAAACTGTGAATCTTGTTCCTTTCGAAGGTTGTTTAAAGGCTTGGTGTAGTGTTTCCCTGGGTTTGGAGAACTGGCCGACTTTTGAATGCACTCTTTACCTTTCCCGCCTCCTCTCCATGGGTAGATTTGGAATGGGAAGTGCAAACAAGGACGGGGCAACTGTGGCAGAAAATCTATTCTAGGGTCTTTGCTGACAAGTCTTGTAGTTTTTAGTAGGCAAAGCCTCTTGCTTATAATTGCCAGCATGCTAGCTCCTGTTAGTAGTAATCCCTAAACAGAATCCTGAGCACTCCAGGTCTGAAGTGCGGGAGCAGGAGGAAGACGGTTTGGAGCAGCTAGTCTCCTTAGAAATAAAGGGGAGTTGATTAATGCAATTCAATAAATATCAGAAAACATGCCAGGCGGTTGGAGACTCTGGGTTAGGTTCATGTTCCTTTGTTAAATGGCATCTATCGTTTCCTCAGGAATTCTGAGATTTGGAGCTGGCTTAAGAGGGTTTCAGGCCTAGAGAAATCCACAAAATACAAAATACTTATAAACATAAGCAAAAAATCCAACGCATCTTTGTATAGTCTCTGTAGACTGAAGAATTATTATTATACCAAGAGGCATTAGAAATGAGGGGAAAACCAGAGGGAAGATAACTCTTTTTGCCAGAGCAGGAAGGGGGCTCCTTCTTCAGGGAAAACCATATGCACCAACTCTTAAGAGACTAGAAACCTTACTTGTGTAACTGAATGCAGAAGAGACCCATTATAAAGGGAGGGCGGATGGTGGGTGCTGGGGATGAGAAAGTTAAGGAGATAATTTAAACTTCTGGAAAGCCCTAAACATTTAAACAAGGATGGGCAGTGTTGAATTTAGGTTTTAGACAAAACATTCTGGTAGAATAGCTATGATAAGTAAGATTGGCATTTACTACTTGCTATACCATTGCTCTCGTGCACACAACACAGCTTATCTCGTTCAAACCATACAACAACTCATCAATAGAGAGAATGCAGAGAATGTTTTCGACTACGGAAACCAGTAGTTAATGTCAAACTGCTAATAAGTAGTGGAATCTGCATTTCAAGCTAGAATCCTTGAAGTATTATTGCTCTTCACATTATAAAGCACAGACCATAAATGCAAGAATTATAGAAGGAAAACAAAAAGAAAAGTAGATTATTGCAGAAGGAAATACAGTAAGAGGCTCTTTAGTTTGGTGAGAAGCAGACAGCCATAAGCTTTCTGAAGTTTAATAGAGACAGCAAGAGATCACAAGAGTCATGACCTAGGTGCATATCAATACTCCTTAAAGAATTGTATAAATGTTCCAACATGTACTGAATTTAACATTCTCAAAAAAGAGAAAAAAACCCAATAACACTAATTTTGTATTGCATCTGAGCATCACAAAATCCTCTAGCCTCAATGCTAAGTATTCCTTTGTTTGCTTGAGGGGATAACAACTTGTTTTTGCAATACATGCAGGTCTGTTTCTAATGGGTAAAAAAGAAGGTCTTCAGGTTTCAGAATCTCTTTGTGATGCACACTTATGCAAAAACCACCCTGTGCAAAACAAGCCACTTGCAGGTTTAACTCATCCATTTTCTCATGAATGTATTCCTCAAATGTTTATTGAGTGTTTAGTAAGTGCCAGACATCAGGCAAGGAGCTGGTGCTGCAGCAGTGAACAAGACAGCATTCAAGGTCCCTTCTCACCTGTGGCAGTTGCTACATATTCAAGTCAGAAAAGAAATGTTTCCTTGGGTCTTTCCTGTGGTTCTTCATTTGACCTGTACAACATTCACTAAAATATACATTTTCTAATTAGTTATAAAATTCCAAGGTCTCCCCCCCCTTTGTTTTTGAAAGAAAACATCACCACATTAGCAAGGTCCGCTTAAGAGCCAAGACTTTACTCAAAGTGTGCGTTTGAATACTTTAATTCAAAACTTTAATGTTAAGCATGCTTCTGACAGATCAGCCCCACTGAATTTTGCTTTGAAATTGTGCTTTCTGATTAGATGACAGCACACTATAAGAAATCATGTGATAGCAATTTTTTCATTTTTATTAGCATGCGTTAATTATATAAAACTGTTTTATTATAATTCATATGATAGTCACTATTTATTATTGAGATGCTACTGAAGATGCACCCTACTTTATCTCAGTATATTATGTATGAGGAGGGCCTGTGGGAAGATAGTTTTCCAGATCTTAGCACTCTGGAAATTGCCTGATTTTCTGAGTAACTTGCATCTTGATAACAATAGAAATCTTAAAACCCATTCGTTCCCCCTCCTCATTTTGGTCACTGGGCATGTTAGAATTACATATGCAGCTTAGCTTTAATCATTATGCAAGATGTTAATGACCTGCATTTTGATACATTGCATTTCTCCTTGATGTCTTAGGAGTCTAAATTTAATCTCCCCTCTTCACACTTTACTAATTTAAAAACAGATACGTTGCACTGAATATATAGTTTGTAAGTTGTCGTAGAGCTGTGAAATAAATAAATCTTAAAAACTAAAAAGAAATAAGTTATTAATTGATCCAGATGCTTTGGGGATTTTCTTTCTCCCTCACATCATGAAAAACCAACACTTTTTTTTCTCTTGTGAAGTTGCTTGTCTCTTCCCAACACCTTTCTCCCTTCAGAACTCAACCCAATTTAAAAAAAAAAAAAAGCTGCTTCTGAAGCCCCATAGGACATTGACATTCTTCTATCTCCCTCTGCTGAGCCTCTTAGAAGAAAATAGAAGGCCCTTAAAGATTAGCATCCAAGTGAAAATAAAGGTAATTAAAAAGAACATTCACATGCATTTTTGGTATTTCTTTAAACAGGCAACAACAAGGAAACATAAAAAAATGAGTGTATTACAATAACTTCCAAAGTCCCAAAATGACCTGTAAAATCTGAAGAAAATAGAAAGGTATGATAACTCAAAACTGTGACATATTATCTAGGTTTAAGAAGTGCAAAGAATTTGAATAAAAATCCTTTTAATCAAAGAGAAATTTAGATTTAGAATCCAGTTCAATTCAAGTGCAAGAGGAGAAGGGTAGGAGGTAGGAACGAGCCAATGGGGGGAAAAAACTAGAAGAGATTTGGAGATCTGGGGGAATTGCCTTTGAGATATCAAGACACATTTAACCTATAAAAATTGTATTGTTTTCTTGTTTTGTTTGACATTTGCGTAAAGATAAGAAAAGCTAGCACAAGTAAATAAAAACCAAAGGAAAGATTCAGAGCCTTAGGTAAAGGAGAAGAAGATGAAATGTAATAAAAGTCTGTAAGGCAATTTGTTATCCATGAGACTATTTTAACTTACTACATACACAAAAATTTAAAATGGGTAGAGATAAAAAAAAGATAAAATGCAAAACTTTAGAATTTTGTTAAAGCTGAGTAGAATCTACTTTTCTTCTTGTTTCATAGAAAAAAGTTTAGTGTGCATTATTAGTTAAGTAATAAAATATTACAAACAGCTTAGTGGATATCTGGTGAATATTTTTGTGTTTAATATAAAGGCTTCATGCTAAATAATTTACCCATTCATTTACTATGTGTGTGTGTGTGTATGTGTGTGTGTAATAAAATTATACAATAATAAATAATAAAAGTGTGAAATAATCAAAGCAAACAGTACTAGAAGGACTTAGAGAAAGTAAGATGAGAAGCAACACACTTGCCCATGTGTGTTCAAACATGAACACAGAGCTAGAGTAATAGAGACTGCTGAGAGCCTGTATGCAAACGAGGCTTGTTGGTCTTCCTTCCTCTGCCTCATCTTAAGTGGATATTCTGATTTCTTCCCACTTCGATGTGGTTGCCATTTGAATTTTTCCAATTTTTTGGAATAAAGATTTGAAAATATACCCATTTGTACTGATCCCTGAAATGATATAGCAAAAATGTTACTACTTGAAGAATTGCCTAACTATATCATTCTTCCTTTGGAAGATAAAGAAAAATCACCAAACATTTGAAAATAGCGGTATATTTTCTTCAGTCATGTGTAATTCTTATAATAAGGTTGAGTGAATAGTAGATATAAGATTTGGAGTTTGCAATTCTTGAAATTACAAATGTATTAAGCATTGGCATAGAAAGGTTGAAAATTGGCCTCCAAAAGGAAAACACTGTTTAATATGAATTCTCAAATGAAAATGTAAATATGTATATATGTGTGTGTGTATATATGTACACTCACCAAGTGTAAATATGTGTATATATATGTATATATATACACACTCACCAAGACAAAGGAAAATAACCACAAATAAGAGGAAATAAATGTCATGAATATAAAACTAAGCCATAACATAATTTAAGACTACTTTAAAGTGAAGATAACTGAGTTAGAGAATACATAATAAAAAGAACCATAATGAAAAGAATTCCAACACTTGGGAGACAGAAGCAAGTAGATCTCTGAGCTAGAGGCCTGGTCTGCAGAGGAAACTTTGTCTCAAAAAATAAAAAAGAAGAAGAAAAGAAAAGAAAGAAGGAAAATAAAAGAGAACACAATGCTGTGTGAAGACATGTACAAAACAAACCAGAGTCTATGACATTGAAATGCAATGACAAGAAAAATTCCTCACATGAAACAAATGACACAACTTATTAGTAAGTTAGATAATAAATGGCATAAATTATTCTTTAGGTGTCATTGGGAAAATAAAAGGAGGAAGAGGAGGATGAGAAAGAAAGAGAAGAGGAAGAAGAAGAGGAAGAGGAAGAAGAAGAAGAAGAAGAAGAAGAAGAAGGAGAAGGAGAAGGAGAAGGAGAAGGAGAAGAAGAAGAAGAAGAAGAAAAGAAGAAGAAGAAACATTAAACATGGAGATAAAAGAATATCCAGAAGTTCTAGTAAGAATTATATAAGAAAGCCTGATAAAAGGTGAGGAGGGAATAATTTAAAAATTAGAAACATCCCAGAAACAACAAAGGTTATTAGTTTTATAATTGAACAGACACATTGAATGTTAATCAGCATCAATTAGTCATATTCTAGTGAAATTTCGGAACATCTTAGATATAGAAAAATTCAAGATACTTTTGAGAAAAATAAGTCATCTTCATGAAAAGAGAATAATTTATTCTTCTTATCAACAAAGTTAGCCCCAGAAGCCAGTTAAGTAAGGTCTTAAAAATCACAGCAAGTATACAAGTATGAACTCTGTGCTCTAACCAACCATCATTCCACTACGTTAACACTATAAACTCACTTCTAAACATAGAACTGAGAAAGTGTTGGCCCAACAGATCCTTCCAGCAGAAAAGAAGATTCCAGCTAAAAAAAAAATAAATATGAACTAAAATTTTTTGATACAAAATAAAATGATAGACAAGTAGACCCTTAAAGTAAATTATCACCCAATTATATGTGAAATGGTAGGAAATTTAAAGCATGAATTAAGAATTTATTCTGACTATGTAGGCCAGAGGTATATACCAAAATATTATCACTTAGAGAAAATGTCATAAAACTGACAGGCTGAGAAGGAAGGAAGGAACAGAAACTTTGAGTACCACATCTTTCTTAAATGTGTGTTGAGTTTGGTGAACATTTATCATGAGCCAAGAACTGTTTTAAGTTTTCTTCATATATTATGCCATTTATACCTCACATCTCTAAACTGTATTGATTTTTATTTTGAAGTCTGAAAAGAAGATCAAATGAGAAGAGCCACTTTCGATGAGAAACAAGTTCAGTCGTAAAGGGCCCCACAAGCTCTAACTGTTCAATCTCCAACTTCTAAGGAAAGCAGGAGGTTATGGGGAGGGCACTACCCAAATGCTTGGGTACAGGAGACAGAGAATTCCTCCACTATATAAAATAGGACTGTGAAAGTAATTCAATGTTACCGTAGTTAGAAGAAATGAGAGAGCATCACACATAAAGGTCTGGGCATGTGTAGATGGGAGAAAACTACAGACATATTTGTATAGCACCTTAAGTACGCTCCACTTTCAAATTATTCTCATTCACACTAACAAGATTTTTAAACTACAAATATTGGAAGAAGAGATCTTGAAAGTATTAAATATTTTCAGGGAAAATATATTTCCCTTTTTAAGATTTAGCAAGACATATGCATTTTATGAATCAGTAAGAAAGAAACAAGAGGGAAAGAAAAGATACACCAGAATTTTAAATCTACATTGTTAGTACATTATTTTTATGATGGTACATATCTATTAAGAATTAGAAACATTACAAATTCAAAAATTAGTTAGACGTTAGATGGTTGCTTGCTAGAAAGAAATAAGCAACTGATTTTTAAATAGAAAAAGCAAAAACATGGATAAACAATAAAAATAAAGATCTCTATTATTGAAAAGTAAAATGTTCAATTTAAATATCTGTATTTTAAAAACATTAGTCATTTGAAATCTACAGGACAATAATCAACCAGTCCAAGCACATTTTAAGCCTCATTTTAAAAAAACAATTTGTGGATTAACCCCTCCAGAGATTCAAAGCATTGCACAAAATTTTAGCCAGCCAATTGGCTCATTGTTCCTTATGAAATAGTCACAATGAGAATATGAAGTCATCAGGAATCTAATGCCAGAAGGGATCTTTAAAGCCCAGGACAGGAAAGGCTGAGGCAGAGGGCTACAAATATTTGGCCTTCTTGAGCTTTTGAATGGGTTTATGGCCAGTCTGGGAAATTTAGTAAGACCTTGTTTCAAGAATTGTAAAAGTTAAAAGTGTATTGGGGATATCTCAGTTTTAGAACATTTGCCTAGCATATGCTGGGCCCTAGTTCAATTTCTAATATTGGGGAAAAGAAGTTAAGTTTCTGGACAATATTCCAAAGACAACAATTACGTGAGAAAAGGATGTGTGTGTGTGTGTGTGTGTGTGTGTGGTGTTAGACTATTAGAAAATTAGAATTTGAATATTAGAAAAGAATAATTAGATATTTCAGCTGTTTTTCTCTTGATGATAGCTTTTCTTTCCTGTTTATATATTACTTTTAGTGCCTAGTGTGTTTTTCATTTCAATTTTGAGCTTAGTTTTAGCTTAACACAATCTCTTACTGCAAACCTTTTGGAAGTCTATAGCACATTTTTTTTTTCTATATTGCCCTGTGATGTCACACAGCATGCAATACTCAGTTCAGGCAATATTCGTTTCTAGTCCCCCCTCATTGGGGGTTGAACAGGTATGTGACTACTGTGGCCCTTGGCTCACATTGTTGGAAAGGAGTGTAATTCCACATGGCTGCCAGAATTATACTGCTTTTCCTGACATTTACGTCCTATCAAATGCACGCAGCCAAGCAACCCTTTAGACTTGCTAAATGTTAACACAAGCAGCGGGTTTTACAATCTGACAACACCACAACCCTCTCATTTAACTTGAGAAACAGCAAGAAGTGTGGAAGCTCCACAACATGCAGAAGGCACAAAAAACTGGCGCTCAGCCCCCAATGTCATCCTCTCCAGAATCCTCATCAGTTTCTCCTAGAGTTTACACAGGGCATTCGCTCTCCTGTTCTCAATGTTTTCCTTAAAAACAGTTCATATTATTTATTAAAAGTTAGTGTTTCTAACAGGGCAGAAACAATAACATATCTTTTTAAAAGGCCTGCTCTCGTTGAAGCCAGGGAACATTATTTTTGCATATTAAATTGTCTCCTGAATATTTTCAGCATGGGAGGGGAGGAACATTTTGGGATCTTCTTTTTTTCCTTCAGAAATGTATTAGGGATGCCATAACTCTCTGCAGTGTTATTCTATCACTTTAGTATTTAGTGTAATGATTATGAGTCTCTGAACATTTTTATTATAACAATATTAAAAGAAATGAGTGGGATTGAGCATGGTGAGACAGACTTGCAATCTTCCTAAGTGGAAGAGGAAGGATCCTGACTTTGTGGCCAGCCTGGTCTACATATTGAGGCAGTTTCTTGTAAGACTTTTTTCAATTATAAAAAAGACAAAGATAGAAATAGATTATTTTGTCTCTCAGTCGTCAACAGCATGACTTTTGTGGGGCAACGAATAAAAAAAGCAGTATCCTTTCTCTTTTTGTCAACTTTTGAGCAGAACTATGCCGATCTGTGTCCTTCAGACTTGGGATTGGAGCCCTGGAAGAATGGGATCAACTAGAGTCTAACGCTGTAGACAACCCTACTTCACTTTCAGTGTACTATTATACAGGAATGGGATGAAGAAACAAAGAGCCATAGAAGTTTGTTAGAGTTTAGAGAAACATGATCTGAAAACATGTAAATAATTGTTGGCAAGCACATACTAAATATTAACAGGGCAGTCCTTTCCCAGGCCTTTCTCAGGACAGACCAATCTGAATGAAATTGTCTTGCACATACTATAGATTATATCTGGGAAAACACAAAGGGAAGGCAGAAGGCCACATCCATATTCAGGTACACTGAGGATAGCACAAAGCATATCACTAATCAGATTGGGTTCTTTAGCTATGATCTGATATCCAATAAGATTAAACTTGTCTTGTAATTGAATGTAAATGCTTGTCACAGGAGGCACAGAATCACATCACGTACAAGTTCAAGAACAATCCAGGGAACAAAATGCACCTGACATACTAGGCCCTGCTTTTTTCCTAAGCCTCTCTCACAGTTCTGCAAGACATCATTCACCGTACATCATTCTTTTGATCATGTTCTGACACCTCTTCTTTGAAGGGGGAAGGGATATAGCTTAGGGTTAGAGAACTACTCTAGCGTATGGAGCACTAGAGTTTGATCCCTAGTTCCACAAACATCCCCCAGTCCCCCAGTATGTTTCATTTTGCAGTCTGGTTCAATTTGGTTTAAGACACCATGATATGCCTCTAGCTATATATACACATATATTGCTTACATCTAGATAGAATTCAGGGACTGGACAAATTGAGATTCTCTCAAGATTTTCTTTTCAAAGTGGAGAGTCACTGAAAACAAAAGATTTGTTTGGACTGATTCATTTGGTACTTTTATAGAGTTGAGGTGACATTGTGGAGTGTGTATGTTCACATGTTTGTGTGGTGATTTCTATACACAAAGTGTTATGGTAAAAGTAAAATGCTGCAGGTACCCAAAGTGATGGCAGGCAGCAGGCAACAGGTCCTGAGAGCAGTCAGTTCCAGGCAGGGATGGTGCAGTTCCCCAAGTGGCCGCAGCGGGCCATGAGTCCCAACGGGGAGCCGCATGGTGGGTGAGAGATCTCGATGAGGCAGCCAGTCCCAGGAGGAGAGACAGACAGATGGGCATGCCATAAGACCAGGTCTTCAAAGAGAGCTGATTCAGGGCAGGATACCACACAGCAGGCAAGAGGCAGAGACATGGATAGGCACGCCATGCAGAGTGAGGCTGGATATTTATTTAGTGGGTTATGGAAGGGAAGGAGAGAAGGGGGAAGAGCAGAGAGAGAGGCAGAGAGAGAGAGAGAGAGAGAGAGAGAGAGAGAGAGAGAGAGAGAGAGAGAGAGAGAAGAGAGAGAAGAGAGAAGAGAGAAAGGAAGGGACCCAGGCTGGAAGCTGGGGAAGGAGTGGGTGTGGCTTGTCTCTTAAAGGGACAGAGCAGACCATTACAGAAAGCTCAGCAAAGGAACTTCTAAAGCACTCAGTATCTCTAAAGGGATTTATACTTTATATGCTACTGACATCATTTATGACCAGTGCTCCCAGATAGCTTCAGGAAAGTGACTGGTTTCCAGGGGGAATCAATCTTTAATTAGAGGGCTGGAAAGTTCAGTTTGACTTCTCACATTCTCCCATTAGGAAAGAAGGCCAAATGTTGAGGCTATTGATTAAGTCTGCCATAGATACATGATGATGTTTTCAGAAATTCTCCAAAGGACAATTGCAGAGCTTCTAGGTTGATGATCACAAGGAGGTGTTGGTGTGGTCGGTACCTGAACAGACTCTAGAAATCTTTCCCATCCTCTGGACCTTTCTCCAGGCACCTCTTCCATCTTCCTTTTCCAGCTTTATAATTTATGAATAATGGATAATAATAGCAAAATCACTCTCTGAGTTCTATGGGCTGTTCTAGCCAATGATAAATTGGGGGAGGGATAATTATGGAAAGTTAGAATTTATATCCAGGAGATTGAAAGAAGAGGAAAGAATCTGGATTTTCCAATTGGTATCTGTCTTAGTTAGGGTTCCTATTGCTGTGAGAGACACCTTGACCAGGCAACTCTTATAAAGGAAAACATTTATTTGGGGCTAGCTTACAGTTTCAGAAGTTTAGTTCATTATCATCATTGTAGCACATGGTGGCATGCAGGCAGACATGGTGCTGGAGAAAGAGCTGAGAGTTGATACATGTTGATCTGCAGACAACAGGAAATAAACTAAATCACTGGACATGGTTTGAGTATATATGAGACCTCAAAACCTACCCCCACAGTGGCACATGTTCTCTAAAAAGGCTGTACCTACTCCAACAAAGTCACATACCCCCTAATAGTGCCACTCCCTGAGAGCTTATCGGGACCAGTTACATTCAAACTACCATAGTATCTGAAGCGGCACTGACTGTTTTGTACATGTATAACCTGTAGCAGACAATTCTAAGTAAATAGTTGTAGAATTAAGTTGTAGTAACACAGCTGTTATCCATTGAAAAAATAGTTTGATTTTTCTTTGTGGGATAAGAAATACCTCCAAGTGTTGTAAAAGAATAGAGATGAATATTTTTGCTAAACATAAGAACTTAAAAAGAGAAAGGCACAAAATTATATTACTGATAGAAAGCCAATATAAGATGAATATTCACTAAGTCTAAATAACAATGCAATTCCTTTAAAACACATTAGTATGTTAAAAATTAATCATGACAAGTTTGCAACAAAGAACAGTTAAAGGAATCTGTAGAATAATAAAATGGATGATTCTTTCAATGTAGCTCTTAAGATTGATCACAAAACCATGGAATCTTAAATATTCAGAATAAAAGTTAGAATTTAATCTAATAATATATGGCACCATTATAGATTGTAGAGAGAAGTATAAGAGATGGTAAGATTTTCAGTGCTTTTAGGATTGATTAATAAATAAGTGAAAAAGAATCCTGGATACATAAAACACACACACACACACACACACACACACACACACGAGAGAGAGAGAGAGAGAGAGAGAGAGAGAGAACACTAGGATGAGAAGATTCGTATACTAAACTGCTCCCCAGGTTGTTTTCCACATAACATTAAACAATAAAATTCTACCTGATAGCCTGGCATATACTTGTATCTGAGCATTTAAGAAATTGAGTTACAGCCAGGTGGTGGTGGTATACATCATTAATCCAGCACTCAGGAGGCAGAGGGAAGCAGAACTCTGTGAATTCAAGGCCAGCCTGGTCTACAAGAGCTAGTTCCAGGAGAGGGTTCAAAGCTACAGAGAAACCCTGTCTTGAGACTCCTCCCCAAAGAAAAAGAAAGAAAGAAATTGTGTTTAGAAAATCAAAATTGAAGCTTTCTTAGGATGCACAGTTAGTTGGAGACTAGCTGAGCTATAAGGCAAGAATTATTTCAACTATAAAACAAATAATTAAAAGTATAAGTGAATATATTTTTCAAAACATAGAAAATTAACAGCAAAAAATTAAAAATTAATATCAAATTAAAATAAAATCAAATTAATATGTTGTGAGTCACCTTTAAGGATGACTTCTGCCATGATCCAGTTGCAGTGGGTTAGTATAATCTAGGGTAGGGATGTGTGGATTATAAATGTTAGGTAGGAAGAACAATAACCATAGCTTCAAAAAGAATCAGAGATGCAGGATAGTAACAGGAGGGCCGCTCAGTGGATACTAAAAGTTGAATTCACCCTTGTTTATTTTCATACATTTTTATACCCCAATACAAAAGGCTGGGAAGAAGGCAAAACACTGCTTTACCATGACACAAAGGACAACCAGAACAGTTACTTGTTTCAGGACTTGAGACATCAAGCCATTATTTCCTGAGGGATGTATTTCATGTTCGGGCAGGGATGTGCAGAGAACATACCCTAGACCAAGAATTCTGTAGACAGCCACTCCCTCTGTCAAACCTCTTTTTTTAAAGAAGAAGCGGAAGTATGCTTGAATTCTCTGACATTTGGTCAGGGTGGAGTGAATTCACCTCCACAGGGCCACCTCAACATCCAAAACACCAAGGACAGGGCCTGTAGCCACATCTGTTGTCAAAGACTTTGAAAGAGCAAAGATAAGCTCAAACCCTCTGACCTCTAGTCAAGGAGGAAAAGGCTCAAGTCTCCTTGTGTCCTGTCACAGACCCTGAATAGCTAAAAAGAAAGTGGATAAATCAATAAAAGAATTCACAATGTATCAGAATTTCTGAACACAATGAACAGAAAGAAGTATGCCATCTATACACAAGAAAAGATCATAACACAACACAGGTAATCAACCATTAATTCTTCAGTTTAACCTTAATTCTAAAAACCTTTTAAACCTTGATAATCCAAGTATTCATAAGTATTTGAATGAATGAGGACACTGAAATTGATTATCTAGATAGAAAAGTAAGCTTCTTCAGTACTGAGGCTAGGCATAGATTTTCACAGTCACCCACCCACCCTTATGGACAAGAAATGTCATTCTTCAGTTTACTTTGTTGATCTGAAAAAGGTACATGCTCAAGAATGTTTTTTTGTGTGTGCATATGTGAGAAATTTTAGCAAGCTTTAAATCCGTTAAAAGGAGGATTAACAAATAAATTAATAAATCATAGTACATTCCTACAATGTTTTGCAATGACTGACTGAATGTGTCATAAAACTGTAATTTTGAGGTGGACACTTAATATTTCCCAAGTTTCTCTAGTTAAAGTGATCATGTCACAAGTTTTGAGCAACAGAATGGGAAAGAAAGTTATGGGTGACTTTGTAGCCAAAAATGACTAAATAACTAGTGTAATCCCCCCTTCTTTAAGTTTTTCTTCTTCTTCTATGAGGCACAAAGAAAGGGCAGAGGAACCAGAGGATGGGAGAAGCTCAGATTTACTAGTCACTACCAGCGTAAAAGGTATTCAGAATTTTGTTTGGGTAAATAACCTTACACAAGAAAGAATAAATTTCATTTACTTGTATTGTTAGCTATAAAAACTAGGATTACCATAAAAACTAGCAAACAAATGGTCTCAAAAATATAATATCAATAAAAAAGCAAATTTCCAATAATAACATACTATCAATATGAAAATTTGAAACAACTTTACATATTATTTATATTTGTTTGCATATGCAATAGTGACATAAATGTCCATGGGGTGATCAACATGATTATTATTTTCAAAAAGGAAATCACAGATGTGGTACAGTTCTTTAAAACTTATTTTTGCACTTGCAACATTTTATTTTTTTTAATTCAGAGTAAATTTTGACATTTTGAATTTACAGTATATCTAGACGGCTGTTACTTCATTCTATGTTGTGAGACTAGCTTTTCATTGAAACATATTTTAGGGTTTCAGAGAAAATTCATTTGCTTAGGACTGTTCTGCAACCATGAGAAAGTTTGGATTGCAGCATCCATATTACAAGATAAATCTGAGCATGCAATAACCATAGCTTCAAAGAAGTCAGAGACAAGACCACTGGTGCTTACTTGCTTCTAGCCTTGCAGAGAACAAGTGAGCCTCAGGTTAAGCAGTTATGCTGACTCAAAGGAATAGGTTAAAAGTGACAGAGGGCATCCAACACCTTCTTCTGGCTTCCAAATTATGTCTACAGTCATACACATACAAGTGCATAGACACAGATGTAAAAACAAGGACTCTTTCAAGAAGTCATATGGAAATCTATTAATGTAAGTTTCCAAATACACTTGCATGTGCACGTGTGTGCACACACACACTTGTTCATGGACTAGTGTTTGTGTGTGTAAAATGGAGATACTTTACAACAGGATGACAAATTTATCACACACCATAGGGTAATACATAAAAAAGAACAAAGCGGTGTCAAGAATGGGTTACCTCTCTCTACTGGAGTTGTTGACCATTGAGGTTCCATAGACCCCCAAACATTGTAGGCTATTGTCAATGATTTTGGTTACGTCCTAGAATGTGGTAGTAAGACGTCACTGTTGAAGACACCATATGTTTGAATTATAGAACATAAAGAAACCAATCCAATACCCACTTGGAAGCTTCATCCCTTCTGGATAGCTTTCACAGTCTTGGAAATATAATCATCAACTTTGCACGGGTGTGAGCTCTGAGAGCTAAATGATGACTGCCATGGCAAATATGGCTGCCAGCTTAACAGTGGAATTTCATGTGAGTAGCCAATCACTTTCTAAATAGATATAAGGCCTGTTCTACCTGATGAAACATACACCTAGCTTCATTTCTCAGACTAAGAACCTGTGGTTAAACAGTTCATAGTCCCTAGAGCAGAATCTAGTATTCCGCTAAGATGACCATGTTAAATTTTCTCCTAATGACTTCTCATCATGTTCATGGATTAGTGTATCTTTCAACTCTTGTCTAGAAATTTCTTTCTTCAACAGATGGTGATTAAAACAGAAGTCCACAATTGATCAAGGTGCAGGAAATAAGAGACTGGTGAATGTTCAGCTCTAACTGAGGCATTTATATAGCATTCCTTCCTCTTAAGACTCAGGGATTATTGCAGAAGAGGCAGAAGAATGATTTGTAAGTGTCGGAGGCAGTGAGTGACTACAAATATGCAATGTTTTCTAGATACAACAGGATATTGGTACATATAAACTTATAGAACAGTGGTTCTCGACCATCTTTATTCTGAGACCCTTTAGTATAGTTTTTCATGTTGTGGTGACTCCCACCATAAAATTATTTTCATTGCTACTTCATAACTGCAATTTTGCCATTGTTATGAGTTGTAATGTAAATATCTGTGCTTTCCAACAGTCTTAGGCAACCCATGTGAAAGAGTAGATCAACGTTCAACCCCCAAGGGGTCATGACTCACAAGTTGAGTACCACTGTTTAAACATTGTAACAGCATGCACCAGAGCTGTACAAACTCAGGCTACACAAATTCCCTAGAAGTTTGGAGAGGTGGGCAGGACATCCCACTGCAGGGCTCTGGGCCTACCCTTGCTCCTGGGGTGCATCTTGAGTACAGTTTCTGGTCAGTCAGTTAAACATCCTGTTTGTTCCTGTGCTCCCTCTGCCTCGCCTTGTGATTAGCTGTAGGGCATTGTTTCATCTTTGGTATGGTAAGTTCCCACCTGCCTGGACGGAAATCCTTGTGCAGCAGCTAGGTACATAAGGATTTCCCCAAAGTTGAATAAACGGCATTTGGCTGATCTCCTTTTGAATGGCCGAGGTCGCTTGTGTGTTCTTTCAATCTCCAGGCCCTTGCCCAACTCGCGGACGGTACAGTGGCGCACAAACTGTACCGAGGGGGTAACACAGAATCGGGTGTTACATCCCACCCCTATTTGAGACACTCTTGGTAATTGATAGTGGCTGGGAGAGGAAGACTGCTTTCTTTAAAGATGTGGTTTTTGGTAAGGCAATCATACTCCAGTGGAAGTCCACACATGCAAAGATATTTGGGAAACACAAATTGGGTTTTATAGGCTTTGTTTTTGCTGTTATTGTTTTAAATTTTTTTAAAAAAAATGATAAAAAAAAAGTTGGGTGGGTAAAAAGAGACTATGAATGTGGAAAAAGTCAGGGGAGGGAGGGAACGTGTTCAAAATACTTTGTGCAAACGTCAAAGAAGAGTTTTTGAATTGCAAAAGTTAAAACAATTAAACCTAAAGCATGTTTAAGGATCAGCATTAAATGACTAGCAGTTTTTATTGATGTCTACACATTGTGAATACTTGGTGGAAGATTTAAACACTATTCATTTAGCAAGTATGTAAAATTTGACTTAGGGATCAATCTTAAAACTTAGAAAAGGCCACCTTTCCCCTCTTCACAAAGAAAATGTATCCTACTTACAGAGTATGAATATATGAGCTGCTGTGATATTGGAATCTCCTGAAAAATGCAATTAAGTACAAAGTTCAGACAGGTCATTCACAGGTCTCCCACCCCCTGGAAGGAGTTTTGAGACATACCCTCCACAGAAAGCAGGTGTGTAAACTCAAAAACCATTTACCTGGGAACATTATGTTTCTGATGTCTGCTGGTTCTTAGTTTCCTAGTCAAGCATGGCCATTTTGCCTCACCTTGAATCTTAACTTCACGACTTCCTGTCTAGTTTTTAGCTCCAGCCAAGCAGTATATGAGTACAAGTTCTTGGATCAGGCCCATGAACTTCTTGCTGCCAGTTTTTCCACAGTAACTGTTGTCCAGACAGTTCATAGTTGGGCTGTTTGCCCACTGGAGGCCTGCTTCTTGAAGCAGGATCACAGATCGAGGGCCAGCTATACCACTGGGCTCCTTTCTGCAGCAGCAATGATAATTAGAGGCCTCAGGCAAAATCAGAGTCTTTGAAGTTTGTCTCTGGCCTTCTAACTCCCTTGTGGTTAATTTTCCTCATTCAGGTACATGTATGCTCATCTTTTAGGTACCAGGACTTCTCAACTATGCCATAGAAATTACATGCTTTTATGTTCTCATTTTCACTTTAACCAAAACTTATTCACACCCTGTACTAATGTCCTCGTGTTTTAACATACTTAAGCATTTTACCTCTAACTGATGAAGGACATTCTCTTCAACAGTGGCAATGAGTTAAAAAAAAATGTGTCAGGTTTAACAGAATAACAATCAAATGTGTTAGATATTAATACGGCTAATACTTTGTTAGTGTTTGATATATTCTGGACACTTGTAAAACTGTCCTAACATGAGTTAGAGCATCTCATACTTGTTAACAATCCCCAAAAATAGGTGCTTATCATTGTCCTTATTTTGCAAATGATGACACTGAGTCCCACAGTGACAAAGCTTAACCCTCCTAGGGTTCTAAAGATCATAAGTAGGATAGAATATGTGAAAGGCATCAATAGCCCTGCTTTAGGAGAGATTTTGTGGGAAAATTGGCTGCATAAATGCAATATACAGTGATGACCTGATTCCCCAACAATAAGTGGTAGCAAGGAAATGTGATGAGATTTCAATTGAACCTATTTATTCGCACTAATGGAATAAGGAAATCTCTGCTTCTCTTACCAAATTTCCTTCATTAGCATGTAACAGAATAATCATTGTGTAGCTATCCCTCAAACAACCTTGGAGCAGAAGTTAGGAGTTCTCTCTACTGCTGTTCACTGACTGTAGGTATGATTTTCTACTTTTCTATTTAACTACTTAGAGATTTGTTTTGTTTTCCTTGTGTGTAAGTGAAGGCAGAAAATTCATGTTTTGAAGGTTCATAGTTCTTTGTGATAAGTTTACTATATCAGAAACAAACATAACCATGTTTACCTCTTTTCACAATGTCAGAATTTATTAAATGACAATTTCACAAAGCACAGTAGGTTTCAACTTTCCAGATAGTCTTGCTTTCCTTGATAAATCTAGCAATGCAAATAAAGACTTTTTTTTATTACAATCTTAACTGTTAATACAAACCTCAGCTTATACATTGCACATTATGGATTAAATCTATTTTTGTTTGTCTCTATCATCTATCTATCTATGTATCTGTCTGTCTGTCTATCATCTACCTAGTGTGTGTGTGTGTGTGTGTGTGTGTGTGCGCGTGCACGCGCGTGTGTTTGTGTGTGTGTTGCAGAACGGAATTAAGGAAATTTAAGAAGTGATGAGTTTCAGAGAGGCTTGAATAGCCAAAGCTCCTAAAATAGTGAAAATACAAGGTGCTCAGCACTGAGGAGAAACAGCCTGAATGGAAAGTCCCACCATATCTGATGTGGCTTACAGGTAGGCTCCTACTGTTGCTGCTGCAGCATAGATTGGAGCACAGCTGCTGGGTGGAGTCCAACTGCAAGTGAGAAAGGGCAGGATCGACTGAGTCAAGAAAAACAAACAAAGGGTAAATGACAGGTTCAGATGGATGTGTAGAAAATTGGCAGATAGCAGCTCATGTAGACCACATTCACAGTGAAGATTGTGTTCAAGATCATGGGAAACACAGGGATTCTCTTCCTCTTGGTCCTTGATGCAGACCTAGGGTGGTCAGATGACAGGTCTGTAGGAGGTGTCATTATTATAACATGAGATGTCTTTCTTGATTAATGATTGAAGTGGGACATCCAAGTCCCCTGGGGGTGGTGCCATTCCTGAGCAGGTAGTACTAGTTTGTGCAATAAAGCAAACTGAACAAACTATGGAGAGCAATTCAATAAAAAGAATTCCGCCAGGGCTCTTATTTGAGTTGCTGTCCTGACTTTTCTCACTTATAGACTCTGTGATTGAGATGTTTAAGCAACAAAAAGCAAGCTAGGGCAAAGTTGTACTCTTTCCTTCTTTTGGTATGTTTAATAAGATTTTGTGCCTGGTTTCTTTGACAGAATATTTTTGTACCCTTACAGTCCCAATTTACTTCAACAAATTTTCCTATTGGCATTCTTTCTGCTCCCAGGATTTATCAGACTGCTCAGGATGAGTGGTGCCATAGAGATGGTGCAATTCACATGTGCCATCCAGGTACAGCTTTTCTCTATCCTTGTAATAGTCAAATGCTTCTTGTAAAATGGAGTCTCTAAGAGCAAGAGGAAATCTGAAAGACCATTGTTCTTTGCCATATGGAGTAACATCTGGGCAGGGCAGGGGAGATCTGAATACCTTTCTCTTTCCTAACTTCACCCCTTCCATCCCTTTTCCTCTCCCTCTTCCTCTCATTCTACTTCTCCACCCCCATATCGTTCATCCTTTCTTTTGAGATAGGGTTTTACTCTGCAGTCCAAGTTGGCCTTGAACTCATGACAATCTTCCTGTTTCAGCCTATCACGTGATGGAATTAAAATCTTGAATCACAATTTACATCATTAAAGATTCTTTCTGCTGTAATATTTAGGGAATGATCTTATTTTGGTTTTTGTTGTTGAGTTTGGGGGATGTATGCTTTATTATAATTATTAGTTGTTAAGAGTACTTACTGTTCTTTTAGAGAATCTGGGTTCAGTGTCCAGGACCCAGGTAATTAACAACCATCTCTAACTCCATTTCCTCAAGGTCAGACACCATATTCTTATCTTTAAGAATCCCTGATCATGCATGGTATGAATAAACTTAAGCAGACACATACATTTGTACATTAAATGCATATATAATGAGATGGATGGATGGATGGATCGATCGATCGATAGATAGGTAGATAGTCTTCCATGGTCTGCTGCTCACATAGCATTACTTTTATAAGACTGGGAGAAGACTAACCCTAGTGTCTATGTCTACTGGTCCTTTTCAAGTCTTTATACCAACTTTTGAGTCTTGATTCATGTTGACTAGTCATTCATTCCATTGCTTGTGGATTCAGTTCTGGAAATAGTAGTATGCTATTAAGATGAATGGAAGCTGAGCTCCCACAGAAAGGGTCAAATATTTCCATATAAGGAGCAGTAAAGTAGATGGTGCTAGAAAGGAGAAGAGGGCTTTGAGGTATACATGAAAGACAAAAACTTTCAGGTATTGAGAGGAATACATCGACAATGACAAGTAAAGGGATATGACAAATTGGCCTCCACGAAGACGCATTCCAAGTGTACAATTCTCCATCAAAGGTCAGAACACCCTGAAAGAGGTCCAGGGCAAGTCCTAGTGAGGCTGAGGAGCAACTGTACCCTGATGTGGGAATCCCCTCTGTATGCTGTGAATATCACTGGTTAATAAAGAAGCTGCTTTGGGCCTATTGCAGGGCAGAATAGTACAAGATGGGAATTCCCAGTAGTTAGATGAGAAGAAAGGAGGCAGAGTCAGAAAGAAGCCATGGAGTCACCAGAGAAGACAGATGCAGGAGACAGATATTACTGTACGGAACTAATGCGCGAAACAGTCCCACACCAGTTAGGTTTTAAAGGAGTATTTATTTTGGGGGGTAAAACTCACATAACACAAACCGTCAGGAAAGGAGCCTAGTCACTGGAGCAGGAGCCAGAACCAAGTTCCGGAACCAAGAGAGCGAGCTGAGGCTTGCCGCTCTTTTTTAAAGAGAAATATACTACGCCCCAGTGGGCTGGTATTTCAGCAGCTATTGGTTGAAGGAGTGGAAGGTGCTCCTGCAGCACAGAACCTTACTGGTAGGCCCCAATCAAATGGCAATACACAGACTAATAGATATGGATTATTTTGGGTCTGAGTGACCAGGAACAAACGAGCAGCCTCCTCCAACAGATTGACACCCAATATTTGGCAATGTACATCCACGTAAAGCCTAAAAAAGTTTAAAAAAGGAAAAAGAGGGTTTTTAGACACATATAAACGGGAGCAAGTGCAGCTCCTTGGTAGCCACATCACCCCCCCCCAACCCCATCCCCCATGAGCTGTTTGCTGGCAGTGAGGCGCCAGGGCTCCTTTAATCAGGTCTTCCTGATTCAGCAGTAGCAGCAAAACAAAGCAAAACCCATGCAATTTCTGTAAGGGAAGGCTTCCTGGTTCATGCTAGTTGCGTGAACAACTTTGGCTCCTTCCAGAGGCTGAGCACTTGAATGGGGTTTGTGGGGTTTATGGTCCTGAGTGCTTATATGCCTGCTTGGGGTTAGAAGGAAAGTAACTGAGACCATACCCCTGGCTCAGTGCCCCGACTCAATTGATTCAATCAGGCGATGGGATCTGGTCGGCTAGGAGTGCACAGGAAGAGAATTCCCACCACCATACACAGAGGTATTTCCAGGCCCTGCAGTGTGCTGCATGGCAGAGTTAGCTTTTACGCTTATGAAAAGGGTTTATATGCTGCACGGAGCTTCCCAGAGTGGAGGTGGTGAGAACAGCTACTACCCAGCAGCCTCAGAGTCAGCAGTGATCTACTTCCGCCCTACTGAAAGCCTGAGAAAGGCAGAGCTGCATCCAGGGCCACTGCAATCAAGCTTCTTACCATTTTAAAAGCATTCCTGGTCAGGAAATTATAACAGACATGCAATAAAGGCAAAGTCAGATGGAAAAGACCTCTAATGAGTCATGGTGTTGGATAAATGTATGTAGGCTCGAGAGAGAGAAGAAAAAGAATACAGACAGTTGTAAAAAGAAGTAAATGGTTTTAAAAAATAGACGGTTGCCTGATTAACAGTGATCCTTAATTGGCCACACAGAAGAATTTCTTTGGGGGACTTTATGCGATGCTAGGGATTAAACCTAGCATTTTGTACATGCGGCAACAGAAACGTTAAGTTCTATTCGCAGAACTCTTCTTACTTTTTCCAGATGAGGGATCCCCTAAGTTTCTCCCTAAGTTGCCTAGTCTGGACTAGAACTCGTGATCGTCCTGCCTCGACCTCCTCTTACTGGCTCAGATCACAAGCCTGTGTCACCAGACCCACCTAGACTTAAAAAAAAAAAATCTTGGTAAATTAAATGTACCTGGTGTGGCTTACGTCACAACCAGCTGAAGGAGTGACGGGCTGGTTGCTAGGGAGACTTTTGTAGCGTGGTCATCCACTCCGCAGTGACCACCAGCTAGACAGGCAGCAGTTCAACCACAAGAAGGCTGCCGGCGGAGAGGGAAGGACCCCACTACCATCAGCTTCGGGTCTGGTGGGCTTTGAGGTCCATGAGAACAGAGCGCCACCCTTCATTTGCTGGGTTTCCACTACTCCAAAGAACAGTCAACTGCGGGACAGAAACGGACTGAAGTTGGACCGCATAGGGCCACCCCTCTACCGATAGGCAGCAGAGAGAGGCAACTTGACCTGAAGCACCACTTGGATGGTCAGAGGAAATCAAGATACAGGCTGCCACCACCACCTCCGCAGCTGTGAGTTGACAGCCGCCATCCTCTGCCCGTCACCACCATGGCAGAGGATGAGTCTGCCTCCACGCCTTACAACGAAGATGATTTCTACTGTCCGATCTGTCAAGAAGTTTTCAAGACGCCGGTTAGGGTTGCCGCCTGTCAGCACGTTTTCTGCCGAAAATGCTTCCTAACTGCAATGAAGGAGAGCCGGATCCATTGCCCCCTGTGCCGTGGAAATGTGACTAGACGAGAAAGAGCACGTCCAGAGAGGGCCCTAGACCTGGAGACAATCATGAAAAGTTTTCCTGGTAGTTGCCGATCCTGTTCCCAACCAATCGAACTCTGTCGCATGAGACAACATTACAAAACTTGCAAAAAGTATCAAGATGAGTTTGGAGTTTCTTCAGCTCTTTCAAGTTTCCAACTGTCTCCAGACTCTGTGGGCAACAGCAACAGCAACAGCGAGGCTTCCACCTCTGAAAATGCCGAGGCTTATCTAGAAGAAAATGCAGTCCCATCTGATCAGCCTTCTTTTGATTGTCCTTTGTGCGAAGAAGCAAACATGACCAGACAGCGTTTGCTAGATCATTGTAACAGCAACCACGGAGCTCATATTGTTCCATCCATTTGCCCGATTTGTCTATCTCTTCCATGGGGCGACCCTACTCAACTTACCAGAAATTTCGTTAGTCATCTAAACGAGAGACACCAATTTGATTATGGAGATTTCATGAATCTTCAACTGGATGAGGAAACTCAGTACCAGATTACAGTTGAGGAATCTCTACGTGTCAACATCTAAAGACTCTTCTCAGCTCTACAATCACTCCTAAAGGACAATTTACATGAAACCATCGTTTCAATAACTTGATGTGCTTTAAATAAAAGTAATCAGTCTGAAAAAAATGAAAAAAAAATAAGACAACATCTTTAAAGAGACATAGATTAAAGGGGTAAAGAAAAACAAGCCATGTAAAGATGAAATGTACACAGAAAGTCTGGATTATGTTTATTATTGTGTTTTAATTTTTTTTTTTTTTTTACTGCGGAGAGCTATATGATTCTGGGGACTGTTAAGCTAAACCAACATATATATTTTAAAGATATCTTGATTTCAAAATTTGGGTCTAAGAAAATGTTGCTTTGGAAAAGAGGTTCTGCTTTTGTTTCTACAGAAGATGAGAACCTATAGATTCCTTATAGGCTAATGTGATGTGAAGGAACAAGACCCCCCAAGAGGTCTTTCTGAACCCTAGAAATGCTTTGCCCAATAACAGCAGGAAGTATTTTGGAGATAACTATGCTCAAATTCCCAAAAATTGTTTAAAAGTGTTTGTTTACATTTAAAGGGGGATATGCTTATAGAGATGAATACTTTGCATTGGTATGGATTTTGGTTTAGTGATACAAATTTAAGATCAATTTTGTTAAAATTGATTAAGGTATTGTGTTTATGCAGCTCATTTAAAAATGTAATCTATAACTAAAAATTTTAGGTTAATAGTCATCTATGATAGCCAAGCTTGTAGTCATTCCTAGCTAGATTTTCTAGATGTGCAGAGATATATTTCAGATGAAGGGATATACTTCAACTTATTCAAAGACGTACAGAATATAGCATTTAAATGTTTTAAGAACTTAGGACTTCTTAGGACAATGATACCTGTCTGCTTCTGAAATCACCAATCTACTTCAAAAGGATGATGGGTGTTGAAGAAAGGTCCTTATGGAGTTTGATGGTCATTTGGGCAAGAAACTGCTCTTGCCTGGACTGTTTGATGTTACGCTGTATGAACTAGGCATAAAGAACCCACAGAAAATTGACTCCTGAACTTGACTAAGGGTGAGAGCATCTTTCGGGGTTCCTGCTTCCTGAAAGAGTCTGCCAGACATTCTGCAGGACACAGAAAAAAGCAACTGATGGACTTTGCCATTACAAGGCAGAACAGATCTTCAGATTTTCTGATTCATGGAAAAGTCTACTAGATACTATGGGCCTGTAGGCTAAAGATAGACACCCCAGTGGTGCAGAAGAACTTTGGCTGACTGTCCAGGCAGCGAGATGTCTCTGTTATTTCTAGAGTTTTGGACATTGTTTACAATGCACTTCCTGTTTACTTAGGTAATATTATATCTTTCTGGAGTCTTTGATGGAGTTAAAGAATAGATAGTTATACTTTTCCTTAGTCATAATAAAAGATAAAGTATATATAAATATTGTATCTATAATTTTTGATTGATAATGGTTTTGTTGCATGCAATCTTGTTATATTAAAGTTAAAACCTTCCTTATTATTTTGATAGAAAGGCAAAGGTTATGTGGAATTCCTCTGTGTATGCTGTGTAACATGAGGGCCGGCTTGTTGGGGTATCTGTTCCACCCAGTACCCCACAGCTGGCAAGTCTCAAAGAAAATCTCACAGAGTCTACATTAGGTTATAAACTGATTGGCCCATTAGGTCAGGAGACTTATTAGTTCTTATAACTTTTGTTACCCCATTATCCTTATCTATGTTAGCCTTATGGCTTGGTACCTTTTTCAGCTGTCAGCTCACATGTTGCTTCCTCAGTGATCTGGGCAGGAGTGGCAGAGGGAGCTTCCTGCTTCCCAGAATATTCCTGTTCTCATCGCCCCGCCTCTACTTCCTGTCTGGTTGACCCACCTATACTTCCTGCCTGGCCAATCAGTGTTTTATTAAAATACATGATTGACAGAATACAGATAATTCTCCCACACCACTTCCCCTTCTTTTTTTTTTTTAAAAAAGGAAAACACCCATAGTCCATTTTTTGGAAATGTGGGTGTAGTATTCCAGGCTACTTCCAGCTGGTTGGGGGCACTGATAATCTTATGGGGACCTAAAGAAAATTTAGAGTTATAATCAAGTCCTGACTGGAGTATCCTGTGAGTCTTGATCATCTCAGGCAGCAGTCTTGAATCTGTTCTGGATGTAGAATTCAAACATCCAGGCCATCTGTTCCTACCAGAGATTTCTCAGGTGGTCTTCCTTGATCAAAACTGATTTTTCTTAGCTCAGAATGAATCCACAGCCTCTCATTTTCTGTGGAAAAAAAGGCAAAATCTCTTCTCCAAAGTAACATACCTTTTGACTTCAATTTTGAAGTTAAGGTATTTTCAAAATATCTATCTTGGATTAATTCAGCAGCATTTATAAGCAAATATCTTTTAGCAGCTGTTGCTCCTTCCTCAGCATTCAAACAATTCAAAGAGAGCATAATAACACACAGTATCAAGATTCTCTGTGTATTTTCCATCTTTATGCGGCTTTATTTTAACCTTTTAACCTCTATTTCTTTTATTTTTTTCTTTTAACTTTTGGCTTTTTGAGACAGGTTCTCTGCATATCTTTGTCCTGGAATAACTCTGTAGACCATGCTGTCCTTGAACTCACAGAGATCCCTCTGTCTCTGCCTTCCCAGTGCTGAGATTAAAGGCATGTGCTGCCACACCTTGAAGTCACAGAGGTCAATCTACCTCTGCCCCTTGAAGTCACAGAGGTCAATCTACCTCTGCCTCCCAGGCATTGGGATTAAAGGTGTGTGCCACCACACCCAACTACTTTCTTTCTTCCTTTTTTTACTTTAAGAACTTTAACTTTTAGCCTGCATATATTTTTAACACACTGTAAAATATTTAGAGGGTTTCTTTGTCTCTGAATCTCTCTTTACTATATATCTCTCTTTTTCTGACCACATGAGTCTTTAATGGGTAGGACTAAAGCCGTGGCTTTGACAGTTAGATCCAGCCCGTTTCTTAGCTTTCCAGCCTCATGGCAGAAATACTGCTGGAGCCATTTTTATTGCTACAACTCAGTGGCATTTCAAGATCCCTGCCAGAAAGCAAGCTTCATCATTCTGCTCACAGACCACATTCAAATCCTCCATAGTCAGACTGCCTACCTGAAAGAGACAGAGTTTGCCCTGGCAGGATGACCCAGAAAGCCAGCATTTTAAAATAGCACAGCATTTTTCCTGCTATGGCTGAAAGCCAAAAAGCATGCATTCAGCTTTTCACCAACACCGTTTAGGTGTTTCGTGGCAGTACCTCTTAATGAGCTGCAGGGTTTTGCAGCTAAAGCTGAGTCAGGAAGCCTCTCTTAGATGAGAGCGCTTGCTTGCCTCTAGCAAGCAGAGCAGATCTGAGAAATTCCTGCTACCAAGAAACCACTCGCAATGCTGTCATTTTGTTCTAGAATTACTTCCCAAGCTGTCTCAGGCTTTATGTGGATGCAGTTATCCTGTTTTTTTTAATATATGTAATTTTACTATGTTAAAGTGAAAGCCTTACTTTTTTGTTTAAGTAGAAAAAGGGGAAATGATGTAGGTGGGCCTTCTGTTATGTGTTATTTTCATTTGTTAATAAAGAGACTGCCTTGGCCCTCTAATAGGATAGAACATTAGGTAGGCAGAGTAAACAGAACAGAATGCTGGGAAGAGGGCAATGAGGCAGATGCCATGGAACCAGCCACCAGGTCAGACATGCTGAATCTTTTCTGGTAAGCCACCACTTCGTGGTGCTACACAGATTATTAGAAATGGGTTAATCAAGATGTGAGAGTTAGTAACTAACTCTCTAGAGATAATGGGTCAGGCAGTGTTTAAATGAATACAACTTATGTGTTATTATTTCTGGGGCTAAGATAGCTGTGCAGGATCCGGGCGGAATGAAAAGCAGGCCAGCCCGCAGCTCCTCACTACAATGCTGTGAATACCATGGTTAATAAAGAAGCTGTTTTGGGCCTATTGTAGCACAGACTAGGGCAAGGAGGGAATTCCAAGCAGATAGAAGTGGAGAGAGTAGGCAGAGTCATAGAGAAGCTGTGGAGCCACTGGAGGAGACAGATGCAGGAGACAAATGCCACCAGATGAAACCTTACCAGTAGGTCACAACCACTTGGTGATACACAGATTAATATAAACGGGTTAACTTAAGATATAAGAGCTAGCTATCAATACGCTTAAGCTGTTGGCCAAACAGTATTGCAACTAATACAGTTTCTGTGCGATTATTTCAGGTTTGGGCAACTGGGAACAAACAAGCAGACTCCACCAACAGTACTTAGAAAGTAAGAAGACATATGAGGATTTCTGTGGGAAACTGCAACCTAGGATGTATGTTTTTGGGGATGCCACTATCTGGGCTACAACTAGGGAAAGATTCAGCTTCAAATCTTGGTTAAAAATGAGATTCTGAAGCTCAATGTATCAAGTGGAACTGAAAATCAATGTCTTCCTGAGTGTTCTATTAGAGCAGGGTAAATGATTCTTACTTTGTTGACCTCATCAACATTTGCAGACATGAGCTCTTCATTCTGGTTAATCATTGGAGAGCACAGAAGAATTTGATTTGTGAAGGATACGGGTGCTCGTTTCATGATTGTGAGGTTTCTGGGGGTGGGGATGGTATCACAGTTCCTGCTGCACGCTGTCCTTCCTTATTAAAGGGAGGGCATGACAGTGTGGGCCACTAATTATAAGTATGTCCTTGAATATCCACCAAAGTGAAGCCTGGATTAGTGTTTGTAGTATACCAGTCAAATTCACTTAGAGGCCAGCAGGAACCTGATGGAAATGCCAGCTGTTGTAGATGAAGAATTAGCTTACCTGCAGGAATGTGCACAGCCCATCCAGATGTCTTGTGTGAAATGTTTGGCAATACTATTGGAGCTTCCAAGGCATAAACATGCATTTTTTTTCAAAATCTACTAAATTTAATGAAACTTAAAATTGCTTATCAAATAGTAACCGCTCAACTTTTCTTTCTCCTTTCTCTTTCCTGTCTAGTCCATTCCCAGTTCTGCTCACTGTGCTCTGTAGATCTGTCTGGACAAAACACATGTTCTTTGTTTCCTGTCTTTCTCACTGAATGAGATCTGAAAGCCTCCAACTGAAATTACAACTTCTCTGCTTCTAGAGTTAAGTTCTAAACATGCAAGTTTATGGGTTGACTTCTTGTCATACTCTGAACTCTGAGGGCGCTTGATCAGATTCCTTAACCATGCTGCCCGTAATTGGACTCGTCAGAATCATGTTCTTTTCTGCCTGTTTTTGAGACAGGGTCATACAATGTTGCTCGGGCTTGTCTTCAACTGATGGCAATTCTCTTGCCTCAGCCTCCCATGTGCTGGGATGATGGGCACACCTGACTGTAGTAGGAAGCTGCTTGCTCATTCTCGGCTGCCCAGACTTGAAATAACCACTCAGAAGCTGTATTAATTAAATCACTGCTTGGCCTGTTAGCTCTAGATTCTTATTGGCTAGCTCTTACATCTTAATTTAACCCATTTTCATTATTGTATATTTTACCATGAAGCTTGTAGACTACCAGCAAGGTTCCAGCTCACTGCTTGCATCTTTCTCCTCTGGCAGCTCCATGGCATCTCTCCACTCTGCCTTTTCTTTCCCAGCACTTAGTTTAGTTTTCCCCATGTACCTCTATTCTGCTCTGTGCAGGCCCAAGACAGTTTCTTTATTAACCAATGATATTCACAGCATATAGAAGGGAATTCTATATCACCTGACATTTCTTCTCCAAAAAAAAAAAATTTAAATTAATGCTGCTTTTAGCATGGATATGTTAGAGGCTATTTGTGATACATATTTAAGGCATTAGTACTGTGTTCATTTAAATTGTATGGATTAAACTTTAGCATAAGCATGTCATAATGGTGGTACTTTTAAAAATACAGGTAATATTACACAGACTGAGCAGGTTATATGTAGGAAAATAAAGGTTTATATATACATATATGTGTGTGCAACAATTAGTGGGGAAAAAAAGGCCAAACATTTGAAAGATAAGAAGCAAAGCTATATGGGAAGATTTGAAGGGAAGAAAGGGAAGGGGCAAATTATGTAGTTTTATTATAATCTCAAAAGGATAAGAAAAAGCGCCTCTTCTAAAAATTCCTCTGTATCTAGTGGGACAGTCACCATGTCACCAAAACTACTATGAACAACACTTTAATCAATAAAACCCTTAGACAATTGGCCAAAACAAGTCCAGTTACAAAGGAATAAGGGAAAAATTACTTTCCTCAAATGATAAGGCTTATAACTTGACATTAAGTTTATTCAACCTCCCTCTCTTCTCTCTCACTCTCCCTCCTTCCCACCTCTCGTGTGTGTGTGTGTGTGTGTGTGTGTGTGTGTGTGTGTGTGTGCACATGCATGTACTATGGGGACTGGACTAGGATCCTACATATGCCAGATAAGTGCTGAATCACAGAGCTACATTCTCAGTCATTTTTTAACTTTTTTTTGTTCTTGCTTTGTTTTTTGAGATAGAGCTTCATGTATCACAGGCTGACTGCAAATTGACTATGTATCCCAGAGGAGTATATATCCCTGTGTTCACTTCCCAAGTTCTGAAATTATAAATGAGAACCAATGCCCCTCCCTGCTGCCAGCATTTAACTAAAGTAAAATATATATAAAAAAAACCACGTAGTCATTTTGTTGTCACTAAATCCTAGTCTTTCCTGTCATGTTGCATAAATATTCTTCTAAGTATTTGACTGACATCTGCCTCTATTGTCACCTTTGTAGTGTAGTCAGCCATTACTCTCAACAAGGACTAATGGGTGTCCTGGTCGTCATGGCTCCTCACCTAAAGAAACATTTTTGACCAAGTTTCCCCATTCTTGCTTTCGTCATCACAGCTGCAACAGCTTAAAATTGTACATTTGATTTACATTATATATAAGAAGTACACACTTATATAGATATTATATGTAGTCATATAGGATATATATATATATATATATATATATATGAATGATATCTAATTTTGTTAAAGTATGAATGTCTTAAGTCTTAAGCCTCTAGAGACATGGATCACAACTATCTTACTGGTCTCTTGCTCAAAATTTTCTCCATTCCCAAGAAGTTTTGTTCTGATTTGCTTACTATTGACTTCAAGCTTCATTTCCCAGTGGTAAAAGAACAGGCTTAGTATTATCTAAACTCTTGATGTTGCTTTGGTTTATTTTGTTTCCTCGATTGTCATAAACTTGGTAATGTTTCCTATCATTTGATAACGTTATATGTCACATAGTTATTAGAATCAGCATTCCTCTGTATCTGTAACCTCCAGCTTGTTACCAGAGCTGCAGATTATTTTCTCTATGTTCACAACAGTTTTTATCTATTTGTTAATTAGATGTTGGGATCTCCCACTGTGATTAAGGGCCTTAGTTTTGTCAGCTCTATGACATGATTCTGGCTGTCACACCCAGAGGTTCATATGCTAGGAAGTCTGTCCTCCATTTGGCATTGTAGAAATTGTGCAGATAACTTAAAGGAGAAACCTTATGGGAGGTTCTTAGTACGCTTAGGAGCTGGTGGGCATGGAAGAAGTGGGAGGGAGAAGAGAAACAGGAGTAATGATGCAATTATATTTTAATAAAGTAAAAAATCTTATACTGTCAGTTCCTTCTGCGATTATTCTTCTTGATTGTCAACTGGATATATTAAGTACACATCCCAATATGTATGTGAGTGTGCTCTCAGGGATAACAGGGTGGGAAGAGAGCTGTGTAGCAGTTTCTTCCAAATTGTAGCATTACCTATTGAAGGGAGGAGGGCAGCTCATTAGGCTCAAGCCATAAGTGGGATCCACAAGTTTCTGTAAACTTGAAAATTGAAAGAATCACAAGAGCTATCCTCAAGGCTTCTCAATGAGCAATCAGCTGCTGAGCAGCAGAGGATCTTCCACCAGACAACTTTCTGAGAGTCTTGCATGTAACTCTAGAGGGACCACCCAGACCAGCTGGACTTTATGGTGCTGCAGCTGTTTCCATCTCACACAGTTTTATAGATGACTGTCAACCGCACCAGTGTAAGTAATCCTAGCAAACCAATTGGTTCTCCAAACTGCAGTATGGCGGGATTATTACTTTGGTTGTTCCAGGTCATCTATCTGGAGGGAGTAGACATTTTTCTACATATCTACTCAGGAAATGCCATTCAAAAATAACCATATTGAATATGGGAGGTGTCATCTCACACACTGGTGCCCAATACATTATAAGGGAAAAGGAGAACATCTGCTAGAATAGACATTCTCTCCTTTGTTCCTGACATCATGAGCTAACAGCCTCTGCCATTCACTTCCTGCCATTTCACTTCCTGAAATCCCTGAGACCATGAACTAAAGTGTATCTTTCTCCAATCTTGGCTGTTCTGCCAGGGAGTTTGACCAAGAATAAGTCTAACAAATGTATCTCTACATTAAACAAATAAACAAAAAATCCATAAAACCCTAAGTACAATTTTTTAAAAATTAAAAATAATTCTTCTGATAAGTGTATGTCTTACAGATGAAGTACTCCCTAATACTAATATAGGAGTAATATGGTAGGTGCTTTACTTTAAAGTGCTCTGTCTTTACATTTAAAGTGAGTCCCTTTTTAACCACATATACTTGAGCTTTGTTTTGTTACTCAATGCAACCACATTTTGTTTTTAATTGCATTATTTATGCTTATATTTAATGGAAGTGTTGAAATATTTGTGTTAAATCATCATTTTGTTAAAATTCTTAGCTACTCCACTTATTCTATGTTCTTATTTGGGTTTGTCCAATGCAGAATTTTGATATTTTTCAAGAAGAACCAAAAAGTGCAAACAGCATGCTTTTGTAGAACTTTTTGCCAAGCTATATTTAATGCTCTGTGAAAGATTGTCACTATAATTCTAAATTTAAAGAAAAGACTATTGGACAATGCCTTTCATAGCTCAAATCAATGCATTAAAAATGAGTGAAGCAATCTGATTTTGCAGTGCTTTTATGTTCATGGCCCAAGACATATTATTGCGCTCACAAAAAAAGTTCTAGCTTTATCATTTTAGATGGAAAATATAACACATTTTCAATATTTATTACTGTGGTTTTGTAGGGTTATTCAGTCTAGCAAAATTAAATGGCAATATAATATGTCAAGCACCTTCCCCAAGAGCCAGAACAACAGCCTTCCAAAACCTCTCCAGAATGATCTCAACTGAAAATCAACATCTATGGTACTAATTTGGTATGCCATAAAAAAGGAAAAACACTCTTCATTTTAAGCATCTTGTAAATAATCCAACTAAAGGCATTCTATTCTTAAAAGATGTTGAAATAAGTTGTGAAAATGACATTTCTTCTTTCTAATCTAAGCAAACTAAGATGTTATTCTTTCATTGGTAAATTTGAAAACACACGATAACATTTCAAATCAGAAATGTGCAGTTTTCAAATACATTACTTAAAATGAAGGAATAAGCTGTAAGCACAACCTGGCAGGAGGAAGTTCCCGTGTTTCAATAGCCTGCCTGAGGACAGGTAGGCCCTGTGTCAGCTCAGCGACATTCCTGGCCAGCAAGGGGCACTGATCCTCTAGCAGACATCCATCGGAGGGATGAGTTTGCTCCTGGCCCACAGAAGAAGCCCAGCAAGGAGGAGTTCAGACTTTCCCCGACCCCCTTGACTCCCTAGTCGCCCTGCAGGGGTGGCTCCACCCTGCTAAGCTCTCCTGCCTCCTATCCCAGCTTTCACCCAGGTACCCCTTCCTCTATTCCTCCCTTCCCCCTGGGGCCATAAAATTTCCTCAGCTCAGCTGCCTTGCACTGGGCCTGGGCTATAAGCGCAACCCGGCAGGAGGCAGTTCCTGTGTTTCAATAGCCTGCCTGAGGAAAGGTAGGCCTTCTGTCAGTGAAGTCCCTGCGCAACAAGCAAACCTGACCTGGTATCAGAAAATCCAATAGAGAGCATTTGAAGGAGAGTTAGGCAGACGCCAAGGCAAGAACTCCTACAACAATCTGAAGAACAACATGAAAAAACCAGATCCCAGCGAAGATCCTACAGTAGAAGGACTTGAACACCTTAATCCAGAAGAAGTGGAAAAAAGTGCCATTATGAAAGCAATAGATTTCCTTAAACAGGATATGAATAACTCCCTAAAAGAATTGGATGAGAAGTATAACAAAAAGTTTGAAGAAATGAGTAAATCCGTAAATGATACCCTGGGAAACCAAGAAAAAACAATCAAACAGGTAATGGAAACAGTTCAAGAATTGAAAACTGAAATGGAGGCAATGAAGAAAACACAAACTGAGGGCCGGCTGGATATGGAAAATCTAGGTAAACGAACAGAGACTACAGAATCAAGCATAACCAATAGAATACAAGAGATAGAAGAACGAATCTCAGATTCTGAAGATACCATAGAGAAAATAAACGCTCTGATCATAGAAAACGGCAAATCCAACAAATTCTCATCACAAAATATTCAAGAAATCTGGGACACAATAAAAAAACCAAATCTAAGAATAATAGGGATTGAAGAAGGAGAAGAATTGCAGATCAAAGGCCCAGAAAATATATTTAGCAAAATTATAGAAGAAAACTTTCCCAACCTAAAGAACGATATTCCTATGAAGGTTCAAGAAGCATATAGAACACCGAATAGACTTGATAAAAAAATCACCTTGCCATATAATAATCAAAACACAAAACATACAGATTAAAGAAAAAATATTAAGAGCTGCAAAGGAAAAAGTTCAAGTAACTTATAAAGGTAAACCTATCAGACTTACACCGGACTTCTCTAAGGAAACCATGAAAGCCAGAAGGTCCCGCATAGAGATACTGCAGAAACTAAGAGACCATGGATGCAAACCCAGATTACTATACCCAGCCAAGCTATTATTCACTATCAATGGAGAGAACAAAATATTCCAGGATAAAAACAAATTTAAACAATTCACAGCCACAAACCCAGCCTTACAAAAAGTAATAGAAGGAAAATTGCAACCCAAGGAATCCAACATTGCCAACACTGCCTACAATAACTCAGACATCTAGCGACCCTTCACAACCACAACTCAAAGAAGGGAAATACACAAACTCTACTACACACACACACACACAAATAACTGGAGTCAACAACCACTGGTCATTAATATCACTTAATATTAATGGACTCAACTCACCTATAAAAAGGCACAGACTAAGAGATTGGATACGAAAACAGGATCCAACATTCTGCTGTTTACAAGAGACACACCTCAACCACAAAGACAGACATCTACTCAGAGTAAAGGGTTGGGAAAAGGTTTTTCAAGCAAACGGACCTAAGAAACAAGCGGGTGTGGCCATTCTAATATCTAACTAAATTGACTTCAAACTAAAATCAATCAGAAGAGATGGAGATGGACATTTCATACTCATAACAAGAAAAATTCATCAGGAAGAAGTCTCAATCCTGAATATCTATGCCCCTAATATAAAAGCACCCATTTATGTAAAAGAAAAACTTTTAGAACTCAAGGCAGTCATCAAACCACACACACTAATAGTAGGAGACTTCAACACACCTCTCTCACCAATGGACAGGTCAATCAGACAGAAACCTAACAGAGAAATAAGAGAATTAATAGAGGTAATGAATCAAATGAACTTAACAGATATCTATAGAACATTCCACCCAAATAGGAAAGAATATACCTTCTTCTCTGCAGCTCCTGGAACCTTCTCGAAAATTGACCACATACTCGGTAACAAAGCAAACTTCCACAGATACAAAAAAATATTAGTAACCACCTGTGCCTTGTCGGATCACCATGGAATAAAGTTAGAATTCAATAACAATTCTAACACCAGAAAGCCTACAAACTCATGGAAGCTGAACAGTCAACTACTGAATCACCCCTGGGTCAAGGAAGAAATAAAGAAAGAAATTAAAGTCTTCCTTGAATTTAATGAAAATAAAGACACAACATACTCAAACCTATGGGACACAGTGAAAACAGTGCTAAGAGGAAAGTTCATAGCACTAAGTGCCCAATTAAAGAAAATGGAGAAAGCACACATTGGAGACTTAACAGCACACCTGAAAACTCTGGAAAAAAAAGAAGCAGACTCACCCAGGAGGAGTAGAAGACTGGAAATAATCAAACGGAGGGCTGAAATCAACAAAATAGAAACACAGAAAACAATCCAAAGAATCAATGAAACAAAAAGTTGGTTCTTGGAGAAAATCAACAAGATCGACAAACCCCTAGCCAAACTAATCAAACGGCAGAGAGAGAACACTCAAATTAATAAGATCAGAAATGAAAACGGGACATAACAGCAGACACAGAGGAAATTCAGAGAATCATTAGATCTTACTACGAAAGCTTGTATGCCACAAAGTTGGAAAATGTACAAAAAATGGACTGGTTTTTAGATAAGTACCATTTACCAAAGTTAAATCAAGACCAGGTGAACAATCTAAATAGACCTGTTAGTCACGAAGAATTAGAAGCTGTTATCAAAAACCTCCCGACCAAAAAAAGCCCAGGACCAGATGGTTTCAATGCAGAATTCTACCAGAACTTCCAAGAAGTGCTAATACCTATACACCTCAATTTATTTCACAATATAGAAACAGAAGAGTCATTGCCAAACTCTTTTTATGAAGCTACAGTTACCCTGATACCAAAACCACATAAAGACACAACCAAGAAAGTGAATTACAGGTCAATCTCACTCATGAACATCGACGCAAAAATTCTCAACAAAATCCCGACAAACCAAATTCAAGAACACATTAGAAAAATTATCCATTATGATCAAGTTGGCTTCATCCCAGAGATGCAGGGCTGGTTCAACATTCACAAATCTATTAATGTAATCCATCATATAAATAAACTGAAAGAAAAAAAACCATATGATCATTTCATTAGATCCTGAAAAAGCATTTGACAAAATTCAACACCCCTTTATGATAAAGGTGTTGAAGAGATTGGGAATACAAGGATCATACCTAAATATAAAAAAAGCTATTTACAGCAAGCCAACAGCTAACATCAAACTGAATGGAAAGAAACTCAAAGCCATTCCATTGAAATCAGGAACACGACAAGGCTGTCCACTCTCCCCATACCTCTTCAATATAGTGCTTGAAGTTCTAGCAATAGCAATACGACATAGCAATACATAAGGGGATCAAGGGGATTTGAATTAGAAAGGAAGAAGTTAAACTCTTGTTATTTGCAGATGATATGATAGTGTACATAAGCGACCCCAAAAACTCTACCAAAGAACTCCTACAGCTGATAAACACCTTTAGTAATGTGGCAGGATACAAGATAAACTCCAAAAATTAGTTTCCCTCCTATATACAAAGAACAAAGAAGCATAGAGGGAAATCAGAGAAACATCACCTTTCACGATAGCCACAAATAACATAAAATATCTTGGGGTAACTCTAACGAAGGAAGTGAAAGACCTATTTGACAAGAACTTTAAGTCTTTGAAGAAAGAAATTGAGGAGGACACCAGAAAATGGAAAGATCTACCCTGCTCTTGGATTGGGAGGATCAACATAGTTAAAATGGCAATTCTACCAAAAGCAATCTATAGATTCAATGCAATCCCCATCAAAATCCCATCAAACTTCTTCACAGACCTTGAGAGAATAATAATCAAGTTTATATGGTAAAACAAAAAACCCAGGATAGCCAAAATAATCTTATATAATAAAGGAATGTCTGGAGGTATAACCATCCCTGACTTCAAACTCTATTACATAGCTACAGTATTGAAAACAGCTTGGTATTGGCATAAGAACAGAGAAGTCGACCTATGGAATCGAATAGAAGACCCAGATATTAACCCACAAACCTATGAACACTTGATTTTTGACAAGGGAGCTAAAGGTATACAATGGAAGAAGGAAAGCATCTTTAACAAATGGTGCTGGCATAACTGGATGTCAACCTGTAGAAGAATGAAAGTAGATCCATATCTATCACCATGCACAAAAATCAAGTCCAAATGGATTAAAGACCTCAACATTAAACTGATCACTTTGAACCAGATAGAAGAGAAAGTGGGAAGTAGTCTACAAGACATAGGCACAGGAGACCACTTCCTAGGTAGAACCTCAGTAGCACAGACATTAAGAGAATCAATGAATAAATGGGACCTTCTGAAACTGAGAAGCTTCTGTAAAGCAAAGGACACTGTCAGTAAGACAAAAAGGCTACTTTACGACTGGGAGAAGATCTTCACCAACTCCACATCAGACAAGGGTCTGATCTCCAAAATATACAAAGAACTCAAGAAACTAGACACTAAAATTTTTATTAACCCAATTAAAAAATGGGATACCGATCTTAACAGAGAATTCTCAACAGAACAACTTCAAATGGCCAAAAGACACTTAAGGTCATGCTCAACATCCTTAGCGATCAGGGAAATGCAAATCAAAACAACTATGAGATACCATTTTACACCGTTCAGATTAGCTAAACTCAAAACACCAATGATAGCCTATGCTGGAGAGGATGTGGAGTGAGGGGAACACTCATCCATTTGTTGGTGGGAATGCAAACTTGTGCAGCCACTGTGGAAATCAGTGTGGCGGTTTCTCAGGAAACTGAGAGTCAACCTCCCTCAGGACCCAGCAATTCCACTCTTGGGAATATACCCAAGAGATGCCCTATCATATCACAAAAGCATTTGTTCAACTATGTTCATAGCAGCACTATTTGTAATAGCCAGAACCTGGAAACAACCTAGGTGCCCCTCAATAGAAGAATGGTTAAAGAAGGTGTGGAACATATATACATTAGAGTTTAACTCAGCGGTAAAAAACAATGACATCTTGAATTTTGCATGCAAATGGATGGAAATAGAAAACACTTTACTGAACTGAAATTCTTAATATCTATATAGTTAAAGACTAAGGCTTCCTATTAAAAATTAAAATCTTTAAACAAATGCACAGCATATGAGGACAATGACTTCATAATGTAAACAATATAAATATAAGTATCTTGAACAGAGGTAGAAATGTATAGTGCAATATGATAAATATACTCTAAAATTGCATCCATATACAAAGTATCTTAAGCAGAAGTAGAAATATGCATGCATAAAATATGGCAAAGTAACTTTGCATGGGTATATCAATATTGTAAACAGAAGTAGGAACATATTCTATGTAACAAAGATAGTTTGAATTTAATCAATATACAAGAATCTATACCAATGTAAATTGTCTATAAATAATAACTCATAAGTAGTAATCTACATATTATCCCATCCCCTTCATTCTCATACTCCCTTTTTTCTTTCTAAAGAGATCCCTGATCCTACTTCAGACAGAGTCAGGGAGATGCCATGTAACTGCCGAAGGAGAAGGATGCTGAAACTTACTGGTATGCCACAGCCTCATGGTGATATATACATTAATAGAAATGGGTTAATTAATTTTAGATGAAGAGTTAGTTAATAAGAAGACTGAGCTGATAGGCCAAACAGTGTTGGGTAAATGTATATGGACTTAAGAGAGAGAGAAGAAAGATTACAGTCACAGATTAAAGGAGTAAATATAATAAAATGAATATTAAAAGTAATAGAGTAATAAAAAAGCTACATAAAGATGGAAAATACACAGAGAGTCTGGATTATGTGTATTATTGTGTTTTATTTGAATTTCTTGACTGCAGAGAGATATTTGATTCTGGGGACTGCTAAGTTAAACCAACATATATATTTTAAAGGTATCTTTACTTCAAAATTTGAGTCTAAGGATATGTTGTTGCTTTGGAAAGGAGAAGATGAGAAACTTCCTCCAGGCTAATGTGGTTTGATTGAACAAGACTTCCCCAATGGTCTCTGTAAACCCTAAAAATAATTACCCAACAAACAACCAGAAGCAGCTTGGAGAAAACTATGCCCAAATTCCTAAATATTGTTTAAAAATGTTTGTTTACATTAAATGGGCGATAGGCTATAAAGATGAATACTTTGCATTGGTATGGACTTTGGTCTATTAATACAAATTTAAGGTCAATTTTGTTACACTGTGTATGTGTATTTCTGCTCTTGTTTTAAGATATTGTATTTGTGCAGTGCATTTCAAAATGTAATGGATAGTTAATAAATGCAGACTAATAGTCATCTGTAATAATCAAGGTTTTAATTATGTTAGTAAGGTTTTCTAGATATTCAGAGATATATTTCACTTAGATAGGCAATCTTCATCACCTGAAAGACCTACAGAATATAACATTTAATATATTTTAAGAACTTAGACTTGTCTTGACAGTGAGACATGTCTGCTTCTGGCAACACCAATCTACTTCAAGAGAAAGATGGGCATCAAAGAGGCTCCTTATAGAATTTGTTAGTCATTTGAGCAAGAAACTGATCTGGACATGGACTGGACATGAAGAACCTGTGGAAAAGTGACTGTTGAACTTTCCAAAAGACAGAATGATCCTTCAGGGTTCCTCCTTCATAGAAGAAAGCAACAGACATTCTGCAGGACTGACAAGCTGGCAATACAGGCGAAACAGCCTTTCAAATTTCCTGCTTCATAAAAATGTCTGCCAGATAATATGGGCCTGTAGGCTGAAAATGAATACCCCAATGTTCCCAATGTTACAGAAGAACTTTGAGTGACTGTCCAGGCAGCAAAATGTCTCTGTCAATTCTAGAGTTTTGGAGTTGCTTCAATGTACTTCCTGTTTACTTAGGTAATATTATATCTTTCTGGAGTCTTTGATAGAGTTGAAGACTATATAGTTATAGTTTTCCATAGTTATGAAAAAAAGATAGATTAGGTATAAAACTTTAGAATCACAAAGAAATATTTTTACTATAATTCTTGCTTGATAGCTATTTTGTGTGTGTAATTTTACTATGTTAAAATTAAAAGCTTTTTTGTTATTTAGATGGAAAATGAGAGATGATGTGGAATTCCCCTCTGTATGCTGTAAATATGCTTTATTATTATTGGTTTATAAAGAGACTTCTTTGGCCAGTGGCAGGGCAGAATATAGTCAGGTTGAAAGAGATATAGAGATATTGCAGGTGGAGTCAGGGAGACACCATGCAGCTTCTGAAGGAGAAGGAAGCTGGGACCTACTGGTAGGCCACAATCTCAATACATTGATTAGGAGAAATCAATTAATCAATTAATCTAATCATTAATCTTAAATTAATGGGTTAATTTAAGATATAAGAGTTAATTAATAAGACGCCTGAGCTAATAGGCCAAACAGTGTTGTAATTAATATAGTTTCTATGTGATTATTTGGGTCTGGGAGTCTGGGAATGAAAGAGCAGTCTCTGCCTACAGGCATCTGCATTCATAGGAAAGAAAGTAGTGGAAGTCGTATGTCCACAAATCAGAACAGATGGGAATTCAAGTGAAATGATGACATGGTTAGGCTTCATAACTTGCTACTCACCTACTCTAAAATTTAGTTACAGAGATTTGTGAGTGATTGTAGAAGCAATGGTTCTTAATTGAGACTTAGCAGAGGGAAACAAAGATCCAACCCTGGGCTCCTGACTGTGTGGTGGGCCATGACTCCCATTAAAAGGCTATTGATACCTCCTTGTTTCACTAGTGGGTACTTCTTTCCCCAAATCAACTTGTATAGTTGCTTTAGTGTCTGTGAAGTCAGTCACATTTTGTTTAAATTCTGTGGATCCATAACATCTCTTTCATAAAAAGATGTTACATATTTAGGACTCAAGTCCTGGGAGAATAAAGAAAGCACCATACCCACTGTTGGAAATCGCGGTCACGACAGGAAACTATTATGTAAATGGTTGACAGCTGTCCAACAGTTGTCCAACAGCTGTCCAACAGCTGTCCAACAGCTGTCAACAGACGCTGAACACAGAACCCTTACCTGGTGGTCAGACTCTCACGAGAAGTGATTTTTAAACTAAATTTTAAAGATATATAACATTTTAGGGGTACATAGAACAGAAGGATATCTCTGGAACAAATGACACATGAGGCTATATGGATAACTGAAAGATTTGGTAGATTCTGAACACTGTCACTAAGGAAAAAAAAGCTAGTCTCCTCCTTTTTTTTTCTGTTATAAAACAAATAAAACTGATATCCAGTTTCATGCTCTTCGTGCATCTTATTTATCAGACATTGAACTTTTACCCATTATGTATTGCTTCCAGTAAATAAGATTTTCCAGCACTGAATTTTTAGGGTAAGAAAAGTCTCCCAACTTTTCTTTTATGGCCTTACTTTTAATGTTGTCAGTTGAGCTGAAGTTCTTTCTGCTCCTAAGCACAACAGCCAATCTTTAACTCAGCTTTAAAATCATGGTAATGCCACTTCATGCTGTAGCCACCAGATGGTAATGAAGAGCAGCCTGGCTGCACACATTATCGTGGGGTTGTGTTCTGGCGTTATGGGTTTCTGTAGAAAATTAGTTCTGATAACTCTGTTCAATTGATGACAGGCTGAGGCATCCCTACAACGATACTTAGATTGTTTAGTGCATGTACCTCTGACTTTTGGGACAAGATCTGTATTCCCTGCCCCTGCCACCACCACAAAAAGTAAAAACAGAGAAAAGGCATAGAAGTACATATAACTATGCCTTTTCTCACTGTTGTTTAAACATTTGAAATGACAAAATGTTTGTGTATAGAACAATGAGTTAAAATACATACAAACTTCAGACTGATTTGCTGTCTCATTCTAATCCTGAATATTTCTGAAATATTGATCCCTTCATGCCACTCTTTAAGTTGATAGAATAAGCATACCCTATGCAAATGATTACAACACAGTTGCAGAAAATATAGAGCAAGTCTATGTTTTTGATTTTTGGATCCATTTAAATGCCAAATATACTCAGTCATTGTTGTTTTCCTAAAGTTTTCAAAGTAGGGTTTTAAAATTTTTATGTATGTCTACATGTTAGAACATGTATGTGTGAATTTGGGTGCCCACCAATATCATTTATTTGGAGATACAGGTGTGTAAGTACTGTGGACCAAACTCAGGTCTTCTGCAAGAATAGCAAGCACTCAATCACTGAGCCATATCTCCAGTCCCTAAGGTAGTATTTTCTTTTCTTTCTCCCCCCCCCATTTTTTTGCAAAGGGTTAGACCATTTTTTATACTTAAAATACATATTTTAAAATTTGAATTAGCTATTTATGTTAAAATTATTTGATTCTATTTGCTAGGAGTTTTTATTTGACAAGATTTTATAATACAGGTATGGTATTAGACAAAAATGTTAAGGGGACTAAATTAAAATATGGTGACTATCAACTTCAGTTTCTTCCCCCAAACACTTATTTTATATGAATATGTATGCCATAGTATGCAGAGCCCAGATGGGCCAGAAGAGAGTGTTGGAACCCTAGTTTTGAAGTTGCAAGGAGCTGTGAACCACCCAGTGTGGGTGCTGGCAACAGATCCCAGCTTCTCTGCAAAACCAATAAGAGCTCCTAACAAAGGAACCACCTATCCAGCCCCATGCCTCCACACTTTAAAGAACCGACTCATGTCAGATATGGTGCTATACATCTTTAATTTCAACACTCAGGAGACAGAAGCCTTTGGGTCTCTAAGAATCTAAGTTTAGCCTGGTTTATACATTGAGTTCCCGGTCAGCAAAGGCTACATAGGGATATCCTGCCTCAGCAACACCATAACTCACTCAAGAGCTGGACTAAGCCTGAGATACTGTCTACTGGCTGCTTGGGTATCACCATCACCACCAACAAAAAGGTAATAATGCAACTGAAGATCACAGTGTGATCCCCTGCTGCTAGTCACTGTCTACCAAGGTCTCCAACCCATTGGGTGAGGCACAACTTCAGCATAGAAGGCAATCTGCCTTATTTAGTGTCTAATGACTTTAGTTTTAATCTTATCAGATCAGAGTGGACTCTTTCAAGGTGGGATGGCTGTAGAGAAATTTTAATTTTACTCATAGTAAAACTTATGTAGAAACATTTAGAGTACTTAACCAAATATAAGTTTACTGTGATTTCCCCCAACCAACCCATAATTAACCATTACAGTACTCATTAAATGGTATTTAAGTTTTGTTTTTTATTTTCCTATGGAATGATGTGGGCATCAAAAACATGTGTAGAGTCATAGTTACTCTCTAAAGATGGCCTCCTAATACCTTTCAATAATTGTGTCTTTGTGAATCATCTTTTCACAAATCTATTATACCCTGCTTTGACCAATAAAAATATGCACTGTATTTTAAAGGTTTGTTTATTCCTTAGGACTGTTTCTTAGGACTTAGGACACAGTATCTTCAGAGTTTCACTACCTTTAGGTCATCACCTTTTAAGGAATGGACAGAGAGATGGTGGAGGAGACGCAACTAGTAACCACACATTCCCAACTGCTCTAGGTAGCCCAGCTAGGTGTCCACCGTCTAAATCTAAAGCAGTGTCTAACACCCTGAACAGGCACAGATAAGTGGGCCAGTGTTTTCCTATAGTAGTGTTGTGGACCTCCTTGGAGAATTGCCATGACCATAAGATAAATTCTGTGGGGAAACATTGTAAATTCTTGCTTCAACACAGCGAGTTTCATATTGTTTTGTTGCACACCAATACTTGCTCAAAACAGTATCTTATCAGAGGCAGCAACAATAATAAAATCAGAAAATACTGAACATTTGAGGACATACTATTGCATTTGGAAAGGGCTAGCATTTTCCATATTTCCTTCAGACTTTGTTTCACTGAAACAAGGCAATGATCATCACATTTACTATATTCATTCTTCTTTCTTTTCCTAGATATTTACTACCTAAAATTTTGGTTTTTTTCTTTCCATGAAAATTTGCTCAAGTGACTAGATTTGTGCCTATGACATTGCCATTTTCAGTTTTTTTTTTTTAAGTTTCTCTCTGCTTCCTACTTGAGGTTCAGTATGTGAGCTGTCAACTTCCAGCTCTACTTGCCAAGTCTCTTGTTTGCCATCACGGACTCTAAGCCCTTGGAATCATGGTGCAAATATACTCAATCTTTTGTAAGTTGCTGTGGTTTTAGAAAAGCAATCAGTACAACTTTTAAACTTGCTGCAAACCCATTTAATTACTCAAGATCTAATACAGTAATTGCTCTCTGTTATTAGTCAATTTACTAGGTAGCAGACAATTAGATGATTCTGCTACTGAGTTCCCTGGGCCTTTGAAATGCATTCTTTCTATTCCCCAGAAAACATCGGTTTTCAAATAAATAAAAAAATTTATATAGGAAATAGAGCATTTCCTATCAAATTAATGTGGAATTTTAGAGGTCATTAAGCACAAAAGCAATGTATCAGTGCCAAACCCAATTATAGATACATATACAATATATTTAATCATTTAAAAATTCCTAAAAATGTTGATTTTGTAAATTTCATGTACAGATGTTATTCAGATAGGATGCAAACATTGCCCAAATTTTATATTTTTCAAATATTTAGACGAAAAAAAATAAGTTTTTGTAAATATATGACACAAATAGTTGCTTAGGCAATAGTATCTTCTGAGAGGAAATTCTTATGGGTGGGTGAAGAGTCTGTTCATGTCCATGGATTAGGGGAAGATAATACACTGTATGCTGATACATAAGACTGTATGTTGATACAGCCATTTATAAATCACTAGGAACTTAACTACCACGTGATATAGCAATCACACAGCTGGTCAATAGTTACTATAGTAATAACACAGTATTCTGTGAGCATCGTATTTGTTATCTCCATTGTGTATATATGTATAATGCTTTCAGGGCATGCTTGCAGTATACAGGGAGTTTTTGATTATTTTTCTAAAAAAAAAAGAGGTTAAATTTCACCAGAATTGGTAAGACAGATATCTGACTAAGGAAGTCACTGATTTATTCGTCCAATCATATTTACTGATAAGCCGTGCATCCTGTGCTGTGGCAAGAGCTAAACACAGAAAAATGACAGAGAAACGACAAACACCCAGCAAGAGACTCAAGAAGATTAGAGTCCACAGGAGATGAAATGAAGGGAGTCTAATAAATTCCACAAGGCAGCAACTCAGAATGCAGACTCCCATGGGAGTTCATAGCTCTTCACTCTACACTAGCTGCCTTCCTTTGGAAGGTAAAAAATTATTAGGAGATTGAATTAATTAAGCAAAAAATAAAACAACACACCCAAAAGTCTTTTCTAATTTCTCCATATGCTAGCGGCCCATTAGTCATAAAAATGTGAATAAGTCATTAGTACTATAAACAGAACACAACAGTGTCTGGTTTCAGAAACCCAATATTATGGAAATTACTTATGCTATTGACACCCATCATATGGAACAGTTGTGTGCATAGTATTAATGCAAAAGACACCCCCTCAACGAATAATGTTTTTACATAGGCTTGTTTGAAGTATTTATCTTTATTGCACAAAACGTTAAAAGTATTCTGCTTAGGGTTTTCTCTCAAGTATGGAGGAAACAACTTTTCTCTCTCTGTCTGTCTGTCTGTCTGTCTGTCTGTCTGTCTGATTGCCTACCTGCCTCTGTCTCCCTCCCTCCCTCCCTCCCTCCCTCCCTTTCTCCCTCCTTCCACCCTATTTCCCTCCATCTTTCCACCTCCCTCCTTTCCTCTCTTTCTCTCCCTTTTTTCCTGCCTACCCAACCACCTTTGCCTCCTTAAAGCTATCAACTTCTGGAATCCAATCCAATCCATTCTGAAAGAGAAGGTTTCAAGAGGTCTCAGGTCTCTATCCTCATGGCTCCTGGGTGGAGTGGCAAGGGATGGCACCAGTGTGTGTAGAGTGCGGTGGGGCAAGGTAAGAAAATTTGTCATCTTTAAAGCAATATCTTGACAGATGCCTGGGCTGTGTTCTCCAGTAACTTCCCAACAGTTCGGCAGAAGTCCACCCAGGTTACTAGGAAGACCCCCTCCTTCCCATAGTCACCAGGCAGCCCAGCGTCCTGGCCTCTGAAGGCGAGGTCAAAAAGCTGTTATACCCCACATCTTCCTTGCTACCTCCCACCGCCACGCCCCGCAAACCCTGTCATCCCGCCCTTTCTCCACCCACATCCTCTTCAGAGGGCACAGAGAAGTCCTCATACAACCCGAGAGAAAGGCGCTTCTTTGTTTCATGCCAAAACCCTGGTGAACCGAGTGTGATCAGAGAGAGAAGTCCGCTCCGTCCTGTGGCAGGGGACTCACTTGGGGTTGTGTGACCGGGAGCAGGGACGAACGACCGTGGGTCGTGTCCCCTGAGTTACAGGTTGGATCAAACTTGCCTAGCTTCGCGTGGCAGGAGCTCCCAAGTTCACTGGAGAGCAGCGCGTGCAGGAGCGACAAGGTGCGGAGTTGAGCCCAGGCTCCGCTCGAACTGGGCGCGAGCGGCGAGGGAGGGGGCGGGCGCGCAGGTCCCGCCTCCCCTGGCCGCGTGCACACACGCGCCCACCGCGGCTGGGCTGGCGGAGCGCGGGCGAGTGTGAGCGCGGGCGAGTGTGAGCGCGAGTGTGCGCACGCCGCGGGAGCCACTCTGCCCTCTCCTCGCACCCTGCACAGGGCATCTCGAGAGCCTGGAAACGTGAACAGGCTTAAAGTATGGCATGTTGCGAAGATGGTTTCTGTCCAGAAGGTACCCGCGATCGCGCTGTGCTCCGGGGTCAGCCTTGCGCTTCTGCACTTCCTGTGCCTGGCGACTTGGTGAGTTCCGGGGGGTGGTGGGGTGGGAGGGTGTCATAGGGTAAGGGTGCATGGGAAAGGTGGACAAGTGTCCAGATCCACAGCACCCCCTTGGACCACTCATCCTTCCCCGAGTGAACCAGATCTTCCTGTCTTCAGTATCATATGGGCTAAAGCCAAGCTTTCCCTTGACTGAGAGCAGTGGGCAGTTGGGTGCAGGAAGCGCGGGTGCTGGGGTACATGCTGCCCGAGGATACTTGCAGTCTGGGAGTGCGTGCTGCCCAGGGATACGCTTTTCCTGACCATTTTGGTTCTTCATATCCCAACCCCCAACCCTTCTTTAGCTTAAGGCCAGCGACTCTTTCCCTAGAAGGCAACCCCTTTTCCACCTGTTCTCAGATTCATTCTTAAAATAGTCTTTTCCACCCCCGTTATTTTTGCACTTGCAGTTTAAACGAATCCCCAGGACAGAACTCAAAGGACGAGAAAATGTGCCCGGAAAATTTTACCCGTATCCTGGACAGTTTGCTGGATGGTTATGACAACAGGCTGCGTCCTGGATTTGGGGGTACGGATTGTTTCAAAACACGCAAGTGTGCTCTGTGTGTCCGTCTCTGGTCTGCTTGTCTATTTGTGGAAATATCATTAGGTGCGCCTCACGTGCAAAAATAAAAACCAGTCATTCTCTCGAGCGCCTCCCCCCTTTCTCTCTTCCTCTTCTCAGTGAGACCTATGACAAGAAGACCGCCTCCACCCGTACTTTCCCATCTCCCCGCCCCCTCAGGAGCTTGGCCTCCCCCACACTAATTACCTCCTGAGACCTGACTGCAGGGTGGGGGAGACTGGGAAGTCAAAAATGAACTCAGAGCCGCTGCACTGTGGCTGCCCGGCTTCTCTGAGCCATAGTATGGGGTTTGCTTCCATGAATCTGTCCACTTTGCACAGGTACATTGTTGCACTGGAGGTAGCTGGCTTCAGGTCTTCTCTCCTCCCACGTGTTCCTCCCTCTGCCAAAGGTTCACCCTGTGTTCCACCTAGGACAGGAATCTGGGACACGAAGCTGAAGCCGGCTGCTCTGCTGGGGAACCCAGTCCTTTCCTACTATCTTCTCACTTTCTTTGGGGTGCTGGTCGCTCACATTTTTCCTCTAATGCTTCAGAAGTGTATAGCTTTATTTCCTCCTCCAATCAGTATCTGTAAAGCGCTCAACAGAGACACATTCACAGCACGTTTTTCTCTTACCCTATTCCCTTTGTATATAAAATAGTTGACTACATGCAAAGTTTGGGTCTAGGCATTGAGTGCTCTGAAATCAGATAGAATTCACCTCAGACATTCCAGCAATGCAGTTCACCAGGGAAAAGTGACTTGCTAAGATATTGCTTGGTTTGGCTCAGTCGTCTGAATGCCAAGTCCCTGTCCTTTCTACTGTAAATGAGTTAAAGAAGGCCTCAGACCTAGAGTCGTCAAAATTCTTGTAATGATAGGAATGATAACCCTAACGACCATTGTTATTGCTTATTTAATTAATTTCAACTAGATCAGCATTTGGTGTACATTATTGTCAACTCTCACAGCAACTCCAAGAAAATGCTGTGGCTTTCCCCATTTGACAGATTTGAAAAGTTAGGCTGATTCAAGTCGAGTTTATGGATTTGTGCAGAGGTGGCATTTTGTATTTACAGGAGAACGCCAGTAGATTGGGTTGATGTTCCACACTGAGTGGTGGGATGAGGAAAAGGTGAACTTAAAGCTTGCCGGGGGGCGGTGCTCTATGCCTTCGATCGAGGCTGCAGAGGAGGGAGAGTGGGAGAGGAGATAAAATAGGATCCTGGAGTGGAGAACACATGGGTTCTGAGGAAGAAGGACTGTAGACCGAGTGAGAAGCGATGGTGGGACAAAGTAGACTTGGGGAGAATCGGGAGGTGGCTCTCTGGAAGGCAAGACAAACGAGGGCACTACAGACAAGGGAGAATTTGATGGGGGCACATAGCACATTAGTGATGGACTGCCATCTGGTCTCCGGCCCAACCCATTTTTTTTTTTTTCTGGATTTGATGGCAAACGTTTTGTGAAGGAGTGAGCAGATTCCTTGGGTGTCTGTATATTGTCAGTGTTAAAGGTGGATGGGACGGAAGGAAGTGTCTCCTGCTTGGTTCCTTAATTGTCTCTCCCAGTATAGGGTGCCCACATCCCATTTGCCTTCATGAAAATTTGAAAAGAGACTTCATTAGAGAAAGGAATCATTTGTCAACGTGCGGGCTCTCATAAGTGACGAGGAAATCATCAGCTGAGGTCAAAAATAGTTTTGTTGAGAATTCTCTAGATGATGTGATACAATTTGAAACTACATTATGGCAATAAAAGAGGCTTTATCTTCCCAGAAGGGTTTTAAACTTCACATTTCATGTATAAAAGTATGAAAAATATAACTCATGTAGTTTAAATATTCATAAATGAAAGTACAATTTATAGTTGGATCTATATGACTTTATTAGTAAGTGTTGAAAGTAAAAATATGTTCGCTTGGCTGTAAGACAACTGAAAAAAAAGAAGACAGGGATCTTCCGTACAGGAGCATTTTTACCATGTCCTCTTTCCTCTAGTACTGTGGGGACCACAACGTGAGTGCTGGATTCGGGTCTCAAGGCCGTTACCATTCATCCTTTTTGACCTTGCTGTGTGATCTGCATCTCTGCTCACCTGGTCATCTTTTTAAACCGTTGTAGGGCAGGGTTGCAGTTATCTTACATTGAGCGCTAGCAGGTGATTAATTGCTTATGAAATTACCACAAAGCACAAAATTAGGGATTTTTTTTCACTCTGCTCGTATTTGTGGTCAGATGACTGACTTTTCAGAAGCGGGACAGTCTCTGTAAACATGTCATATTCCAAACGTGACAGAAGGGTGCTAATTATCACCTGCAGTAAGTGAATTATCTGTTTATATGAAATTTTAATTGTGAGCTACTTAAAATAAAAGGAAACATTATTGTCATCATATAACTTTATAGGCCACAACCTTCGTCTCTTCTATGACATGACATTTTATACTTTGTGGAAAGTTTGGCATTTTAAAAATAAGATGAAAACCATTCAGACTTTGGCCAAGGTATACTGTAAATATGGATTGACTTCCTGCCTCCTTTAATCCCATTTCAGCTCTTTGTGGGACATTTACTTTTTATCTGTTTATACAACTTAGCTCTGTTCCATTTAAAATAAAGCTAAAAGCAAAGATGTGAATTGAAATCGGATGGTTTGTGACTACTCAGTAGGCCAGGCAGAGGTTGAAATAGATTTGGAAACCAAATTATGTATTTTTAACTCAGCAGCACAGCTTGCTGTGGGGAGATAAAGGGAACTGAAATGGTTCTCTCTCTTCATCCCCCCCAGGAACTCCTCTCTCTTGTCTCCACATTCCCCTGTTGGGGAAGAAAGGTGAGAAGAGCAGGGCAGTTGAGAGAAACTGGAATGGACTTCTGAAGGGCAGAAGTCTTTCAGCTTCTGATGAGTCAGTTCCTATCATGCTGACGTCGTTGTTCATGCTTAGAAGTGGCACCAAGCTGACTTTGTCACAAAGGAAGAAGAAAGTTATCCCTTCTGTCCCTTGTCCACTTTGAACACAGTATGGCTTTATAAGACTAAATAGCTGCCCACAGGAGGACAGTTTAGGGATCCTGTCTCTCCCTATTTTTCACTTATCTAAGGTACACATCATAGTCCTGGGGGGCACATAATCTCAAATAATCAATATAGATGGTTGTTTTAGATCCTCTTCCATAACCTTTCTGATATGGAAACAGAAGACTGTCATCAATTTTATGAGGCTCCTCACTAGTGCAGTAGGACTTCATATTACTGGAGTTTTTTGTGGTTTTAAAAATATTTTCATATATAATACTTAAGAAGATTATTACAGAAGCAGAGATGTTCAGGGCAGGCATTTTTCCCTCTGCTAGAAAAGAGGCAGTGAGAAGTTCGAATTAACTGTCCAACATAATGGAAACTAGTAATTGACAAAGTCCCAACTCATACCACATCTTTAAGTTTTTAGTCAGACAGCTGATGGGTTTGTCTATTTCTCAGGGTCCCTTGAAGAATACTGTGAGTTAAGAGTCAAGTTGTCCTGAATATGCCTTGTTACTTAGCTCAGGATAAATAAGCAATATCCTTAACCAATAGAGAAAAACATAAGAACTTTGTGTCACAACTTTTAATAATATTTAAAATGGAGAAGAAAACATGGAAGCTCATGTTCATTCAGGTGAGCCTGATAAGTTTCCCTGACAGTGATGCTTTTAGATGGTCTGTATCTTAATCTGAAATTTCCTTTGTCATATGCTAGCTCTATTAGTTGAATACCAAACTGTAATTAATAATTTTAGATCAAATGAACATTTCAAATAGAGGAACAGAAAGATAAAACATCATTCCAGAGTCTTTCATTGATTCATTTGTTATACCAGTGTGCAAATACAGTATTATGTAAAAGAAGTACTACATAGTTCTTAAGACAGGTTTTAAAACCAAAATTGGTCCTTATTGTCTTACCTTGAAGCAAAAAATATATTTAAAAGGAGGAAAGATAAAATAAATAAATGATAATGCTGCAGGATAATTAAGCAGCACCAAGATAGAAAATAAGATGGGAGAGGAATCTAGTCTGCATAGAAATAAGGGCCAAGAAAGTCAAGTTGGCAGCAAAATCTGCCAGGAGGGACAGGGTAAGAAAACAGTTATTGTTGAGCAAGCAAACCACCAACAAAACCAAGCCAACTTAACAAGGAGAACAAACAGAACAAATAAAAACTGAAAAAGTAGACAATAGATTGATATGATTTTGAGAATAAAAAGTTTCTGGTACACTTCTTGTTTGAAAGTAGGGCCAGGGATATTAGAGTATTGGGTTGGGAAAGTAAGCAAAAGCCAGCTTATAAAGGGTCTTTCTATAAAGCGGCCTGAATGAGTCTCTTAATAAACTTGGATGTCATTGAAGTTCTTTAGGTAAGGCATTGACTTAACACAATTTAGGCTGTGATAGAACTTGTCTGGTTGATATGTAAAGAAAGGTTTAGAAACAGAGGAAACACGAGACATAGTTGAAGCTTTTGTGTTTCAGAGTTTGGTTGTTGTTGTAATTGCTATTCGTTATGTAGATGGATGCAGGGGATGGTGCAGATGCAGGAAGGATGGACAGAAATGAGCAGAGAAGATATTTTGGGGATTTTAATTCAACAAAAGTGATGGAATATTTAATATGAATGATCAAGGAAAGCAAAAATAGCTCCATGATTTCTATTCTAAGAAACTGAACAAGTGTAGTGTTTAAAGCTATGGGGGACTGTCCAAGTTTTGCTCCCCGGCTCACTTGCTAGTAGAAGAGGCAGGAAATCAAGTCATAAGACAAGGGAACTATTCAGTGTGCTGTGAGTCTGGTGTCAGCAAACATAAATCATGGGAGACGGTTTTAACCACACAGTTGGAAGGGTTTGTTGATAAAATGATACCTTAGCATTGAACATAGATGGATAAAACCAGGAAGCTTGTTTGGGGAGGGGGTCTTCTAGTGAGCAGGAAATCTGGATGCAATTCTGTGGAGGCTGGAAGTCGGGACTGGTACAGTGTAGAAGAAAGTGCTGAGGAAGAAGGGGCAATAACAAAGAAGAGGTTGTATAAAGTTTTGTAAGCATGCTTGTAGATTTTGCTTTTATTCGGAGTCAGACCAGACAAGACTAGAGAGGATTATATCAGGGGCATATCCTGGATTGGCAAACTTTTAAAGGCTCACTAGGAATGTTGTGTTAAGAACGGAAAGAAGCAGAGATGGTTGGAGTTTTTCACACTCAATAAGGCAAGACATGATTAACACTTTGTACAAGCAGGTGACAGAGTAATCTCTCAACTTCTAAGTAATCTCTCAGTTGTCTTCTGTCTCTATTTTGCTAAGATGAAGGATGACAGTTGTAATGCAAAGTTTGTGAGAAAATACAAGAAATGAGGCCGAGTAAAGTTTATCTATCTATCTATCTATCTATCTATCTATCTATCTATCTATCTATCTATCATCTATCTATCTATCTATCTATCTATCTATCTATCTATCATCTATCTATCTATCTATCTATCTATCTATCTATTTATCTATATGTAACACAGTTGTTAGGATGATAATAGAAGCCCCGTAGAGACATGGAAGAATGATATGCATGTGTATATGATAAATTCATGTTTCTAGATATCAAGTAGAGAGAAGTTTGCATTTTAGAGGTAGTGGGTATGTCAACGCACATGGTATTTGAAGTCTTAAGACCAAAGAGATTACAAGAGATTAAAGATGGCAAAGAAGAGGCATAAATACTGATCTCTGATGCCTCCAATGTTATCAGGCATGGAAAAAGGAAGAGTAATTTTTCCCTGGAAAGTCTGAGCAAGAGCATTCTGTGATATGATAACAGAAGAATAAGAGGACTTGCATACTTTGGGAAAAATGATAATTTCCAACAAACAGATCAATATAGACATGGGCTTAAATTGACCACTATATTCAGTGGTATGCATGACTTAGATAATGTTGACAAAAACAGTTTTGTAGCATGAGAGGGAGAGAGAGAGAGAGAGAGAGAGAGAGAGAGAGAGAGAGAGAGAGAGAGAGAGAGAGAGGACTTTACCTAGAGGCATTTGTACGAATGGATAGAGAAACGGAGCTGGTAGAATCAAATGACCATTTTTTTTTAAATCATCCTTTTTATAGTTATTGTTGGCAAAAGACATACTCACTGGTTGTCACTTTGAGAATGCAGGATAAATATTGAACATAAGATATTACTGTGCTTCATGAAACAGAACTTTGTTTTAGAAATGGGAGAGAAAACATAGTTTTGAATGTTAGTGAAAACAATGGAATTGCTAGGGGGACACTCCTGGTGCAGACAAAAATTTCAGGGACTCAGAATGCAGCAGAGGATGGAGGGGACAGGAAGGAAGATTTGGAGCAGTGTGTACTGATTTTTTTTCCAGAAATTTATATATGGAAAGGATATTTTTAAGTAATGTAGAAATACTTATTTGGAATATATGGATATAAATATTTTTAAGATTAGAAATATCATAAATTGTTTGTCTGCTATTGGTAATGACTTAGTGCAATATAGATACATATTGGGAAGGAGAGAAGGGGTTCATGGAAGAAAGATCACATTATACAAGTTTATAAGAAACAAATATGCTAGTGCTGTCAGATATTTAAAGTTTCTGTGGAATAAGAACACACAGATGCACTTGGTATATCATGCTATAAACCATGTCAAATATAGGTAATAGGATATTAGTGAATTATTGTGGTTTCAGATAAAGTTTCAGAGGGCTTCAGATTTTATATGAAGACATTTGTCATTACATATTGTTACTTCATATTTTAGGCCTTTTTGAATATATTTTAAGGCTCCTTGTGTACACATGATGAAGTTTGTTTAATAATACATTCCCATTATGACTGACACATAACCTTCTTTTCATTTATCCATTTGTTTATTTACTACAATATAATAACCATAGCAGTTAACCAGTGTGCAGCCCCAAAAGCAGGCACTGCTGTCCATTTCTTCAGTCCTACTTTCCTATTTATTTTCTCCCCTCCTCATTATTCCATTATTTCATTCCACAGCTTTTCTCGAATGGGTGTTTTAGGTTATCCTTATTTTTAAGGTATATCTAAAGCATTTAATTGTCTTTAACTTGCTGTCTAACTTGCTTTAACTTTTGCTACGCATTGAACTTAAGGGTGCATCATTAAGTTCAATGCAATGCTAAGATTCATCCTTTCTGTTGCATCATGCTGTTGATCCTCCCTTTGCTTGTTATGTGGTGTTCGCATTGCATAAGAACCGTTTCACTTGTCTGCTCTGTTGGCAGTAGGTTTTTTGCTTGTTTCCCAGATTGTATTGCTGTGAATATTCTGGCCCAAATTTTCTGCTGTAAATGTGCAAGAGTTTCTTTTGCATATATATCAAGGAGTGGATTTCTCTGGATCTTAGTGTAAGTAGGAGTTCAGCTTGAAGAGATAATGCCAAACTGTTTTTCCGTGGTGAGTTTACAAAATTAAACTCCCTTTTACAATAAAAATAAATTCTGGATCCAGATATACTTTAGCAGCAGGAAAGTGTGTGTGTGTGTGTGAATAGAAGTGTTTTAAATGGTATTTTATTGAGGAAATTTTAATATTCATTATTTCCATCAAGTTCTAATATCACTGAAAATCTTTTAAAACCTTTATTGACTGCAGGGATTTTTATTTTATAAATTTCTTGTTTTCATGTTTTATTCTTACTATGTTGAGCTCTTTGCTCCTGTTACTGAAGAGTTTTGTTGTATATAAAGTCAGAGGACGTTGCTAAAAGAATCATAAAATGTAGAAGGCACTAGTTTTTAATGTCTTCTAAGGCAAGGAAGCTTCTAGAACTCTGAGCTATTTCCTGCTTTGTTGATGAAATCAGTGGGTATCTGTTTTTGTGTAATATCCAGTAAATGTAATAGTTCTACGTCTTGCTAATAGCAAGCAAAATTAGAAATATCTTTACATGTTCCCTGAAAATTACATGTTGTTGCTATTGTGTTATGCCTAAATTCTTTTATTTTTGGTATTTTATTTATTTAGAACAATCTCTTCTTCTTTTGCATATCAATCTCAGTTCTCTCATCCTTCCCTACTCTTGTCCTCCCACCTTCCACCCACTCTGTCCCCCACCAGCTTTTCAGACAGGGTAAGGCTTCCCATACGGAACCAACTAAGTTCTTAAAGTCTCTTTTGTTTTGGACAGCACTGGCACTTTGTAAGATGAAGGTATGTGTATAATGTGAAGGGCTGAAAATCAGGAATGTTTCCTAAGGAGAATAGCTGGGGAGACAATACAGAGAACTAAGATGAACTAGTCCTCAAATCAGTCAAACAGGATTTTATTTTATGATATGACAGTAAATTGTATATCATTATTGGAGACAGTATTGGGGATTGATGTTCTTTAGGTCTCTGACTGTTGAATAAACAGTGGAGGATTATCTGATACTTTCTTAATTGCTTCCAGCAAGTTAATTTGATAGGACCATTTATCTCCCTGAAGTTAATATTAACAGCCCTGTGTGACTGACTCTTGATGAAGATTACTTTCTTTGCCTAACAAACTCTCAGGGTCAAAAGTGTTTCCCCCACAAAAAGATTTTAAAAAATAATTACTAAACTTTCCCCACTACCAAAGAAGTAGGATTTTTGTGGGGAAAAAAAGTGTCTTTGATGTTCCCCAAATATATCTATAGTTATGGGGAAGAAATATTTCCATGCTCATATTGTCTAGTTTCTATGCAATTATGTACTTTGCAAGGTTGATTTGAACATCCTAAACAGTACCATTAGAGGAAGTTTCTCTAATTATTCTTAATTGCTTAGTTACCATTATTCATTGACAACTGATTTATCAGAGACCTATTGCGTTTTTCATGGCAGTTTGCCTGTATAAAAGAATACAAATAAAAATCAGACAGTTTCTGCTTTAATTGGGAAATATTTTTAGCTTAACTCATGTAGCACATAAGTCTCACGTTTGAAATTTGTGAGAAGCATTGAAAAAAATCATGATTAATGATATTAGAAACACAATGAAACAACTATTAACACCTCATATTTACAAAGCACTGTGCTAGTTTGGGACTTTGAAAGAGACTAAAATTTCATCTCAACGGCTAATGCTAAAAGCACAGATTCAAGGAGACTGAAAGAAGACAAAGGGCCACAAGAATATAATTTAGAACCTATTGTTGAACAAAAAGAATGTAGGGATAGCTGGATGCACAACTGAGATTGCGTAATAAACTTCCATGTTTGGCTAAATGACAACTGGTTAAATATTTTATGGAATAATATAGTGCAGTGGAACTAGAATGCATCTTGGCAGCCCCAAGGAAGAGTTAGAATTCTACCTTAGCCTCTCTGAACCCAGTTTCCAGATATATAAAATTCTCATGATAGTGATAATAGCACCTTCTAAGGGTGTGGTAAAGATGAAATGTCGTACGGAATGAACGTGGCATCTTCTCTGGCATAAAACTAAAGCTTAACTATATAATAATTATTTTTATTTCTCGTTATAGGCATTACATGCCACTTGATTTATCCACTTCTATTCCCAGTCCCTACTCCGGTCCCATCAGCTTAAGTAGGTTAATGACCTCTTACAAGACACTGTCTGCTTTTTGCCTCCTGTAACTTATTTACATACAAGAGTCTTTGTGATTTTTTTAAATGTATATTTCAATCATATCCTTCCTTGTTTCAAGCCTTTGGTGGTCTGTCAGTATTCATGGGGTACAAGTCAAACTCCTTAGGGCAGCCTACATTCATGTCAGAGCTAAACTTGATATCAAAGAAAAAAACCCAGGGGCGGAGTAGAAGGAAAATGTTCTCTTATGGGCTCATCTTTGCAGGGCTACTTTGACAAAGTATGCAGACTAGTAGCTTAAACAACAGAACTTACTTTTTTTTTCAAGTCTGGAGGTATCAAGACATCAGTAAGCTTGGTTTGTTGGCATGGAAAAGGTGTCTCCTCTTTGTCTTTATATAGTTCTCTCTCAGTGCATGTCTGTGTTCTAATCTCCTTTTTTCATAAAGCCATCAATCACTCATATTGGATTAAGTACCATTAAAAAAATCTCATTTTAATGCAATTACATTTTTAGAGCATTACCTCTAAAAATAGTCATTAGAAGTTACCAAGAATTAGAATTTCAACATGTGAATGTGGGAACTATAACTTAGTCCACAGAAATCTTCTTTTTCACCTCTGGGTCATTCCCTGTCACTCTGAAAGTTCTGTTGCTTGTAGCTTAAACAGTATTCACTGCAGCGTGTGATATAAATGCCTTACTTAAAAGATGCCACTTTTTTTTTTTTTTTTTAAAAAAAAAGGGCTCAGAGTAGGTGAATGCTCTGTCCATGGTACCCTGGTTTTGTTTCTCTTTGTGACTTTAGTTTCGTATCAGTACCCTTTGCTTTGTTCTAACTGGTCGCTTTTCTTTTCCTTGAAAATAGCAAGACCTATACGCACTGTCATCCTTCGTCAATTTCTGTTGTTTGTTCCGACTCTTCCAGGTCATGTTTATGCTCCAGACTAGTTTGAAAGTGAATGCTTTGGAAAAGTGATTCTGAACACAGAATTAGAAGCAATTCTAATTGCTTTCGCAGCCTCTTCTTTTCCTACCTGCCTGTATCCATCCTGAAGTAATAGCTGTCATTCATCATATTTCATCTGTTCTGTTCTTTTCTGCTTATTCCCTGATTTTCCCAGTAGCATGGTATCTTCTTGAGGCAGGGAACTCCTCTATAACCTGTCCATGTAGCTGGTGCTTATGCAAATATTTATTGAATGGATGCCCTAAAAAAATCCCTCTGCTAGTCAGGTACATTTAGAATCTCATTCAGTCTTAAAGTGCAGTATAATCTTATAAGCAAATGCCAGATAATGTCACACACAAAGACTAATTCTGAACATAAAACAGTATTTTGGAACTATTGGAAAAATAGTAGAATAAAATAGATAAGAATTTAGATATATCTTTTATTATTATGGGATGATTACATCCATAGAATTAACATAGGCTCAGATGGTTTACAATGCATTAATAAAGAAAAATATTGTTCCCGTTTTTCTCCTGCATTCTCCTGATACACTCACTCTCTTGGTACACTTATAGTATCAGTATTTCATAGGAAACTATTGTAAATACAGTATAGAAACAACTTGAGTGGATGTTTGTAAACAGCAGTAAACTGGACTGTCTCCTTTTGGAACTGTTTTAGAATTGCAAATCATCAGGTCCAACCTTGTCCTACTAAGGCAGCAGATCTGAAGGTGTATCCAACAACCTCCACTTATCCAGTCTGTTCAGGATAGTCTCCAGTATCATTTGAGTAACCCTACCTTAAATCTATCTTCAAAATAACTGTTGCTTTACCAAGAGTTGGGTAACTCATGTTTACGGACACTGTCAATGTCAGTTGTATGTGAACTTGACTTTTGGAGCCCTCACTTGTAACTACAGCATTTCTGCTTTCTGATACCTTTGTAATTGTTGCTAAGGAAATGACAGTGGTTTTGAGCCAATTTGAATAAAATTGCTATCTCCTTGGGTTCAAAAAGTTAGGAGTTACTTGCTTCCTGGATTACTTATTTCTGGACTAATTTTGCGGTAATGAGCTTATTATTACCATTTGGATGTTGATTCTAGTTTCTCATTCAACCCAAAACTTAATTAACTTCTACTGCTTGAAAGAGGTGCATTTTATGTGGTGTAAAAATAAAAGCATGTTCTATAATTTGCCTCTTATTATAATTCCAAAACCTAAGTTTCTTAGGATATATATTCCATAAATAATGTCTCATTCTTCCTCATTCTCTCTGTCTTCATTTGGCCTCGTCGTCAGCCTGTAGAGGGAGAAATATTTAGATTCATTTTCTGGAGACTGAATTCAGACTTAGAGCCTTAAGTGACACCAATTGCGCTTTCTCGATTTTGGCATAAAACCAATTTCCCAACCTGTATCCAAGTGATATTCTATTTTAATAGCAAACGCTATAGTATCCAGTTATAGAGTAAGTAGCCTCTGGCCATGCAGCTTTATAAACCATTATTTAAGGAAACAGTGTTCAGGAGGATAACAATTTTTATATTTTCATATGTGGTAAAATGCTGAGTTATTTATAATAACTACTGTTACAACTGAACACATTATGAACTTATTGTCTTTGGAAATTGATTTGCAGCTAATATATTTAATACTTAATAAAATCTTTGCGTTTGATGGTATATTACTGGACGAAAGCTGTACAACTAGGAAGGGTTATGAGTTAAATCTGAACTACAAAAATTCCCAGGCTTAAAGCTTATCACTAAACCTGGAGAGTGGGGGTATTTTTTTGTCCGCTTTTATGTCAACAGTATCAGCATCATGCCCTTACCATGTTTCTCTCTGGGCTAAACATGCACATACTTGCTCATGATAAAGATTTATTTAGCTAGTGGAGAATCTCAGTAGCAACTGAGGGAAACTAATATGGAATGAGCTTTTGGATGAGGAAGCTCTGTGCTCAGCATTCCGTTTGATTGCTATAAAAATTCTGTGAGACAGGTGTGGGTGCTGCAATCAGGCGGTTAAGTAACTTGATGAAGATCACACAGCCAACAGGTGGTGTAGCCTGAATGGCTATAACTGACCGAAGACCTTGTCTTGGATCCCAATCACCACGGATACTGTTCCTATTGTTAAAGGTGACAGAAATCATTTTGGAAGTTATTTATAAGTATCTGCAACTCCCCAAAGACTCACTCTTTACAGCTTTGGTCCTCTTCACTCCTGCACCCTGCTGTTTCTTCCTCTGAACAGCTCACTTCTTGCTAGAGGCCAATCAGATGATGAACTCTTAAAAAAAAATCACTAAGGCTAAAAGCTCATGTGTGTCTGCACTGCCTCTTATCCCAGTGCCCAGGAATGATGTGTCATTGTAGAAACAGGTTCTTGGTAAGTAGTTGGGGTGTCTATTTGCCTTTAGAGCAAGCACCATTTTTCTTTCTCTATTGTTACTTTTGGTTTGATTTGGATGCACTCTAAACTGAACTTTACACTCTTTTTTTTTGAGAGATTCTTTATCTCACTGAAAATTCAAGATGCATGTAAAAACATGACATTTCGTGTCAGTTTTCATTTATTAATTATCTAGTCCTCCAAGGCTGTAATGTTGGTAATTATTTTTTCACACATATTTACTTCATACTTACTAGGTCCTGTTACAGAGGTGAAAACTGACATATATGTCACCAGCTTTGGACCCGTTTCTGATGTTGAAATGGTAGGTATCTGAGAAACTTTGGAGGTTTGAAAAAAATAAGTCAGAAAAGAGTCAACTAATGTTTATTATATTGTGAATCACACAAAGCCAATGCTTAATTAAACTTAAAATTCTCTAGAAAGCAAGATATTTCATATGCATCCCAGAGTTATCATTTTTAGTATGTATTGACTTGGAACCTTTCTCAACAGAGAGGTCTTCCCTTGTACTACTTCCACACCAATCCCTTCTATGGAAGCTACCAAGGGGAAGAAAATGGGAGATCATCAGTAGTTTAGATATGGATTAATTGTGTGTACAACATTACATTTCTATTAGCCTTTTTGTTTCCCCACTGGCTCCGTTATTTGCCTCCCAGCCTTGATTTCTGTCCTTTCCTCTCATGCTTAAGGAGGTCAAGAGGGCCAGCATTTGTCAGGAAATCCACATCCCTTCAGCTATGTTCTCGTATATTAAATATACTTAATAAACAGAATGGCAAGCGAGTCTACTTTATATTTTTCTTGACCTGAGGCTCCTAATGGTTTGAAGCTCTGGGTTCTTTAAGCGTTTTTAATACACTTTTGAAAACAAAATTAATCTTTTTTTTCAAAAAGTTGACTTCATCTTAAAGAAATGCCTGTAATTTTATGATCAAATATGTAGTGATGCCTGCTACATATTAACTGATTTTTGCCCTCTTATATAAAGTAATGTACACCCCAAATTACCTGGTGTTGGCAGATTTTATTTAATTACTGTAATTAGTCCTCAGTGGCTAATGTGTATGGTGATTTACTTGTTATAAATGCAGAAACTGACGGGATCAAGACGGATATTGCATGCATATTTACTCTGAATCTTTTTGTTCTGTGATTTAAGATCATCTCTGCTTCTATTCATTCCCACTGATGTAGTCTCTAATGACTGGGAGAGGTTAGAATTTATTACTTTTTGCATTATATATGTACGTAGTCACCTGTGACTTGACTTTGTCACAAACCAACTTCTCTAGGAATATACAATGGATGTGTTCTTCAGACAGACGTGGATTGACAAAAGACTAAAATATGATGGTCCCATTGAAATTTTGAGGTTGAACAATATGATGGTCACCAAAGTTTGGACCCCTGATACTTTCTTCAGGAATGGAAAAAAATCTGTCTCACATAACATGACAGCTCCAAATAAGCTTTTTAGAATTATGAGAAATGGCACTATTTTATACACAATGAGGTAACCGATTTTTCTTTCTTGTTTTAACATTTCTTATCCACAACACCCCTCTCCCCAACACCCTCCTCCCTCCCCTCCTTCTTGCTTTCTATCTCTCAATTTTAGGAATCTTTAATATTAATTCTAAAGAAGGGTTGACTTGACTTACTTGCATTTTTCCATGATAGACTCACCATAAGTGCGGAGTGCCCCATGAGACTGGTGGATTTCCCTATGGATGGTCATGCCTGCCCTTTGAAATTTGGGAGTTGTAAGTGACATTAAAAGTATTGCTCAAATTTCTGGTTGTCTTCCTCAAGATCATAATCATGTATTTGTGCAATTTTAATTACCCAGCATTTAAATCCCTATTCATGAGAAGAATTGTGCAAGGTTTAGGAAATTATTTATTTTTTAAAATATAAAGTGATACTTTATAAACAAAGTCCAACTTTTTACAGATGGCTCTTGAGGACTGAGTCATAACTAATAAGCCTGTGGATGCTTGTGAAACTTAGGGATTTGGAAGCAGTTTGTATGTGTCCAAGGTGTAGCACAGAAAGGGCATTGTGAGGGGGTATGATTTAATAGCAGCAAATAAAATTCCTTAAAGGTGGCTTGGGGAAAAGTAAAAAAAAAAAGTTTTCTATTTTCCTGAAATAACCTGAGTTAAAATACCATAGGTAGCACTGTTAGTGACAGTAGCTGAACTGACACAAATGTGTAGCTGAGCTGTGAGAAAATTTAGTGGCTGATACACTGTTGACTACATTAAGGATTGTGATTCCATCTGAAAGCTAGGGAAGTTGTTGAAAGATTTAACCAAGAGACATGGCTGGACTCTTTTGACACCCTTTTTGGGAAATGGCCTGGAGAGAGGCTAGAATGGAAGCATGGGGGAGCTGGTGTCTGCTGTTTTCTTGCGATCAAAGATGGCAGTCAGTTAGACTAGCGTGGCACAAGAGGAGCAAAAGTGAAAGAGACGTGTGTGGAAAATTTAGTAGCGATGAAGGCAAGAGGAACACATGAGTGGGTAGTAAAGAGTATGAAGGCTCCTTTCCTCAAGCTTCTTTCTCTGAGATGGCAACAAAATGGGACTGCTCTTGTAAGGTCTGCTTCCAACACTCGATTCAATCAGACTCTCCCAAAAATAGATGTTGGCTTTTACTATTGCTTCAGACTCTTCGTTTCACTGATTGTGAAACCGGTGCCCGCTGTTCTCATTGCTCATTGCTTGACTTAATGAGAATCGGCAGTCACCATTCTTTTTATAACCCTAGTAATCACAATACTCAGTGGGCTAACTTGAGACTAGAGAAAGTCATTTGCTCCCTGACCAATGATTTAATAAGACAAGATAAAAGCAAAAAAAAAATACACAGATATTACTGGGCCAGAAATAAAATTACATTTTTACTGTAATAATTTGAATTTTATAAAAGATAGTTCTCATCTGAGAAAGTCTTCTCCTCACAAGACCTCTCTGGGTCTCATTTGAAGCACTCTTCAGTGACTAAAGCAAAGTTGATGCTATCTCAGGCTTTATATATGATTAAGGAAGCATATTTTGGAAAGTATTTTGGTTTACCTATACCATACCAGTAAGTCAGGTTTTTTGTTGTTGTTGTTTTGTTTTGGTTTTGCTGAGTAAATTAATTCTTAATAATTTTTGAAAGAGAAAACCACTATTTAATTATGCTTACAGTAAGAGAAATATGAAAGACAATGCAAGAAAAAGATTATACTATTAATTTAAGTTATCCAAGAGATGATTCCCGACGTAAAAAAGTCATATATAAGAATAAAGTATGCATGAGTTTAAGTATGTAACGCTGTGAATACACTTCCAGGGATAAATGCTGACATCAAGCTCTGTAATGTTGGATGATAATTCAAGCCTCACAGTGTATTTTCCAAGGTCATCAGTAAGGAAAACCTCCCTGAGTGTGGAGTCCTTTAGTAGGATTAAACAAGTTCACCAGGACCTCCTGCATTTCAGCCTTTTTAGGGATGTTTGTAGGGGAGGATGACACATAATTCATTCCGGTTCTTTTGAACTTATTTGTGCGTGAGCCAAGCTATCTGTTCTGGGTAGAGTGGTAAGCAAGCAGCTGGTCTCCATTTGCACTGAGCAAGGAATAACAGAAAATGTACTCAAATTGCCACTGGGGAGGAGTCTTTGAAGTTAGAAGGGAAAGTGTCCTAATTGCAAGCTTCTGAAGGTACTGGGACTGGCTGTGCAATTCCCTGCAGAGCTTTGCAGCCAGCATAGTCAGAACCCTGCAGAATGGTTTCCAAATGTCATGGACCTTGGCCAGAGGCAAAGTCTAGAGCAGGTGACCCCTGGAGAGCTCCCTCACAAGGAGAATTGGTTTTGGTTTTGTTTGTGTTACTGGGGGTGGCATCTGGGACATTTCTAGATGGCAGAGCTGTATGGAATTGTTCAAGTAAGGACAGATAAGAAGTGAAGAATTAGGAATCTAACTACTGTGTAGGAGGTTTGGACTGTCTGCTTTTCAACCTACCTGCCTTATTGGAATGGCAATATGACCACCTGCACTGACACAAATGTAGTTTTATGGTTGTTTCAGTTTTATTCTCTACCCCATTCCATCTTTTGACATTAAAAACAATGAAACCTATAATTTGCTTAACCTCTCTATTTTCCTAACTCATGAACATGTTTGAAAATGACAAAGTAAGTGTTTCCCCCCCCCCTTTTTTTTGTTGAGCATTTGCCACGTTAAGTGTTGATTTTTAAGATGCATGAAGGAGGACTCCTGACTGTAAGCTCACTCTCTGCTCTTGTTCAGATGCGTATCCCAAGAGTGAGATGATCTATACCTGGACCAAAGGCCCTGAGAAATCAGTGGAAGTGCCAAAGGAGTCTTCTAGCTTAGTTCAATATGACCTAATTGGGCAGACTGTATCAAGTGAAACTATCAAATCTATTACAGGTGAGATTGCATGCACATATTCTCTCTCTCTCTCTCTCTCTCTCTCTCTCTCTCTCTCTCTCTCTCTCTCTCTCTCTCTCTCTCTCCCTCCCTCCCCATCTCCAACTCTATCTCTGTGTTGTTTTTGTTCATACATGTGTGTGTTTGCATGTGTTTATGTAGGCACGTGTGGGGATATGGGTGTGTATATGTGACCAGTCCAAGGGGGTCAGTCCTCAGGGTCCATCTACCTTATCTTTTGATCTTTCACTGTCCTGGAGCTTGCTGAGAAAGCTAAACACTCAGTTCTGTGAGACCCAGGATCCTCCAATCCCTGCTTCCCCCGTTCTGAGATTACAAGTCTGGGCTACCTCACCATGCTTTTTTTAATGTGTCCTCAATTTGTAACTTTATGCTTTTATGGCAAGAATTTTGTCAACTAAGATATTTTCCCTGCTCCCTCCTAGTGAACTTTTTAATGGTGAAAGTCAGTGTGCTACTTGGAATCAGCAATGGGGTTTTGTTTGGTTTCTTTCACTGACATCTCACACAGTGTTTTCAGGGGATTTTTCTTCCCCAGAAGTCGAGCTGATATATTTATACTCTTAATTCAGTTTAAAATAAATTTTGAGTTTGTGAGACAGAAGAAATGAATAGATTTTTCTTACATAGACTCAAAAGCCAATAATTAAATATGTTAAAACCATTTTAACAAAATATGAGTGTGGCTCTGATTTTGTGGTGTTTTTCAATTTTTTAAAATATTACCCAATTGTATCGTGCCATTTCTGCCCTTTCTTCCAAAGTAAAACCAAAATCAAAAGCATGCTTGCAAAGTACATTTAGAGTACACATTAAAATTATCATATAAGTGGATAGGTGGCTATACTGGAGATTCTTGGATTTTGAAATAGGAATAGAAATAATCTTAAATTTTAGCTTCCATCATATCTAATAAGAAAATTGGCTACTTATAGCTTATTCCAAAATATATTTCTTCCATACACATTTTTACCAGGAATAATTTATTAATGCTAGTTATCTTAATTCACTTAAGCTGTATATTAAGATATCTTAACCAAAATGTGATGTGGGAATCCCCTCTATGTGCTATGATTACAATTAATGAATAAAGAAACTCTTTTGGACATATAGCAGGGCAGAACTTAGCTAGACAGTGGAAACTAAGTTGAATGCTGGGAGAAAGAAGGGTGAAGTCGGGGAGAAGCCTTGCAGGTGCCACCCAGAGTCAGATGTGCTGAAACTTTAGCTGGTAAGCCACGGCCACGTGGCAATACACAGATTGATAGAAATGGGGTAAATTAATATAAGAGTTAGCCAATAAGAAGCTAGAGCTAATAGGCCAAGCAGGGTAGAGTGTTTGATATAAATGCTAATGCTGACCTTGAGTACTCCACCCTCAAATGCAAATCCCCTATCAAAGACCAGTTCCTAGTATTATCACGTTGAAGGTTAGGTTTCAATATGTGATTCACCATTCCTCTGTTTGATACAGGATCTCACATAGCCCAGGATGCCTTGAAGCTTGCTGTTTAGCCCAAGATAGCCTTAAAATGGAGCTTCTTCAGCCCCAGCCTCTGTAGTCTGGAATTCAATGTGTACCATTGAGCCAGGCACAGTGTGACACTTTAAACCCAGTATTTAGACAATAGTGGTAGTTAAGATGTAGTAGGTAGTTACCATCTTACAGGGTCATTCCCAATTCCTTCTTTGCATTGAATTCTCATAAATAATCTGTGGAGATTGTACTGTTGCCATTTATATTTTTCTAATGAGGAGCATGTAAATATAATGTGCTTAAGTAATTTGAATGGTATTAAATGTCAAGTTCCCAAATTCATAGAAGCTCTGTGTTATGTAAGCTCTTTTAACAGGCCTTGGATGCCACTGTATTAGTAAAACAAATGCAACAAAAGCTGGGTAGTTATTGTTAGATCTTGTACAGTGGTGTGAAATGAGGAAGGGTGTCTTTTGTTGTTTTAAGATTTGTATTGATAAAGCACCGATCTGAAGGGGAAGGAGTCTAAAGAAGCAAGCTCATGGAAGCAGAGTAGGATGATGCTTTCTAGGGCTTTGGGAGGGGTGCCAGAGAAACAAATATTTCCAGGCACACAGCTCACCATTCCAGCCACATAAAACAACCAATCCTAGGGACCTACAGGCCACCTACTGTGTATTACTACCAATTGTAATAGAGGACGGATATTAGATGTTCCTATCACAAAAATACAGTAAGCAAGATGCTGAGAAGAAACTTCTGGAGATGATGAATCCTGGAAGACAGACTGTGGTCTGTCATTTTTACTGACGAATACGTACCTCCAAACTCATTAAGTAGCATATACTTTAAATATAGACAAGAATTTGAATATACATTATACCTTAAAACGCAGTTTAGGAATTTGAAGCAAGTGACAAGAAATGTTGAGAATTGAATTCTTAGCAGTTGAAATTAATTCATGAGGCTGCTCATTGTGAAATACCTTAGGTCACAGTCTCCTCACTTGAAACTGCTTTGTATGAAACACCCTGCTACAAAAGTGTTGGCATTGTTTCTCTCCCACAAACTCATGTGTACTTTTTTTAAGTTTTCAATTTTGAGATCATAATTGCAACATTTCTCCATGCCTTTCCTCCCTCCAAAACCTTCCCATATACCTGTCTGTATTCTCCTTCAAATTCAGGGCCTCTTTTTTTTTTCACTAATTGCTATTGCATGCATTTATGTATGCATAAACATGTTTATTCCTAAATATAACATTTTCAGCTCATATAATGTTTGTGTGTGTGTGTGTGTGTGTGTGTGTGTGTGTGTGTGTGTGTGTGTGTTATCTTCAAGGATTGACTATTTGGCACTGGACAATCGATTGGCGTGCTCTTCCTTGGGGAAGACTACCTTTACCCTGCTTAGCTTTCTTGAGTTGCCTGTAGTTCTTGTGTAGGGTTGAAGCCTTGTGGAGTTTTCTCCCTCCGCTTTGACACGGTACTGTCCTTGTTCAGTTCACATTTAAGCAGTCATAATGATGAGGCATTATGGGTGTAGCTTCGGTATTACACTAGCAGACACAAACCAGGAAACACACAATCTTGCAGCAAAGCTCCGGATCCTCTGGCTCTTACAATCTTTCTGCTGTCTCAGCCATGATGCTTGCAAATTCCAGTGTCTTGTGTATTTCCAGTACCTGTCACATGCATCATCATTTTTGGCATATCCTCCTTATGTTAAGTATGAAGCAATGCAATGGCCTCCTAACAGGGTACCTCTGTTTCTTATGACATTCTGAATTTGTTGATTTTCTTATCTGTGGGTTTGAAAATATGTCTGGGAGTAGAGATTTATAAATCTTTAGTTTAAACAGTGAACGTTCACTGGATCTTAAATAACAGTCTGTATGTATTTCTTCTAGTAAAACTGGTTGTCAGCTGCTTGTAAATTGTTTATTTACTTACTGAATTTTTAAAGTTGTATTTCTGTGATATCTTTGTATCTTTGCTTGTGTATGCTGCATGTAGAAATTTAATTAATACGGCTTCTCCCTACATGTGTGTACATGTACTGGTTTAAAATACGTTTGAGTAAAATATATTTGTATTTATGTAACTTTTATAGAAATTTATGTTTCATTTCTTTCCAAAATTAAGCTTTTCATTTTGTGTGTATATATGTTTGTGTGTTTACATTTTTCATTTGCTTTTCTATAAATACCAAGCCTAAGTTCTGCTTTTAAAAATGCTGAATATTGTGATTGGATAGATTGCTCAGTGGTTAATGTGCTCACTGTGGAAGCATAAAAACTCAAGTTCCGATCCCTAGGACTCATGTGAAAAGCTGGTTGTGATGGCTTGTGCCAGCAATCTTAGCACTGTGTAGGCAGAGACTGAAAGATCCTGTTTGTTGGTCAACCAGTTTTAAGAACTGTTTATCTTGAGGTTCACTGACAGACTGGGAGTCAAACAAACAAACAAACAAATAAGTCAATGCATAAATAAATAGGACAGCTACAAAATAAGTCACAAAATGTCCAGCATTGATCTCTGACTTCCACATGAAAGTGAGCATACAGTGTGTGCACACATGCACACACATGAATATGTACATTTTCATGTACCACACATACACACAAATACTGAAAATGAAAGCTAATTGCTTTAGCATATTAGACATTTAAAACAGAAAACACTGTCATCTTTTGAAGTCATAGCCCATTATTAAATTGCTTAATCTATAAGAAATATCATTTTTATGAATAATAATGATATTCAATATCATCTTCTCTTTTGCTCTCCTGCCCACAGTAGGGAACTATACACTTCTCATTGAAATATGCAGAGATAATTGACAATTGATTTGCTGGGAATGCTGATCGTTAGTCTAACATACGAGCATGAAGCGAATGAATAATTTCCTACAGGACCAATAATGTATTTTCTTCATTTTCCTGGCAGGTGAATACATTGTTATGACAGTTTACTTCCACCTCAGACGGAAGATGGGCTATTTTATGATTCAGACGTATATCCCATGTATTATGACAGTGATCCTTTCTCAAGTTTCTTTCTGGATAAATAAGGAGTCTGTTCCAGCTAGAACTGTGTTTGGTAATTTCAATTTATTTCTTGGATACTTTTGTTCACATTACATTTCTGGTGGTGACTCATGGTAAGAACCCTTTGATATTTCTTAGAAAATATTACAGACTCGTATACCAAACCACACTGAATAAGGAACTGTTGAAGTTTTCATTTCTAACTGGTCACTACAACACGCTGCTGCTCAGGGAGATAAGGGCAACCTGTCACTTCTGACGCCTTGTCAGATTTCCCTTTTTGAGACCCAGTCATGTGAAAACCAATTGGAAATGTGGATATAATTTCTCTGTCAGTGACATTCTTGGTCCGCTTGCCTAATGCTGTGTAATTGAATTAACATTAAGTCTAGGTGTTAAAATGTAACGCATAGACAGATTAAAATAAAACAAATAAAAGATATGGCTGACTGCACAGGAAAGCTTTAGAATAACCTGGTTTTTTAGAGGTAATGAACAAATGCAAATGGTTTAAAGGTATTGAATGGGAAGGTATTCTGAGCACAGTCTCTCAGCTCATTATTGTATAATGAGCATAACTTCTGGTTTTACTTTCTAAACTTGTATATTTTTCTTTTTGTTCTTAATATGTTTCCTCTGTAATATTCTAAATGATAAGCCTTTTAGAATGTATAGGTTTAACATTTTTACATTAAATAAATCTTTTATACATCAGGGATGCTTCTATATCATCATATTACTTATAGTTAAATTTATTTATTGTAATATAGTTCTTTATTCTATTATTCTTTTTCAACTTTATCAACATCATTAAGTGTTGGGAAAAGAAAGAAAGTGATGAAATTTCTTATAGAATGCAGGCATCAGTCTCCTGAAATATGACGGTTTCTCCTTTTTGCCTTTCAGTTTGGTTGGATTTAACTGTGGGTACAACATTTCTTGTCATACAACAGCTGCAGGAAGGCTGGTGAGGAATTCATGGGAGCCTTTCATCTTACTTTGCTATAACTGCAACCCCTAACGAAAGCAGCTCAGGGAGTCAAGGTTTATTATGGCTCATGACATCAGACAGATTCCAATGCAGACAGTAGCAGCACTGGCCCTGGAAGGAGAATCAAACACCTGCTGTCACGGTTGTGGGGAGGAAGTAGAGAGTATAAGCTGTTGCCAGGACTGGAGTAGCCTCCAGAGGCCATCTAATGAGACACATCTGTCAGGCAGGTCCTACCTCTGAATGGTTTCACAACCTTCACTATAGTGTCATGAGCTGCAGATAGAGAATTTAAACCATGACCCTCTGAGAACATTGCAGATTCAAACCACAGTACTCCCCATCTTCAGATAAGAGTGTCTTGGTGTCTTCAACAAATGGGAAATACTCCTACAAAGGTATTTCTTCACATATAACCAGTGTCTCTGTAATTCTAAAGGTATTTGAATCATAGTCAAAACTCATTCAGAGAGCTAGTATTAGAGGTAGGGTTTGATCTAAGGCAGAGAGTGAGCAGAAATGACGGTTCAAGCTGCTTCATAAAGTTAGGAAAGTTTAATTAAATAACTGCACATTGAAATGCTGGAACAAATGTTATCTGCTAAATATATATGTGAAAATGAAATATGGAAACTATATCTAAGGATTAGATACTAATATTGAAAGGTTAGGATTTAAAATTCAAATATGTCACTTATTTTCTCCATCCATTAATTGAGTTAATATACTTACCCTTCAAAACTGGTGAAGATTTTAAAAGCATTTTATTAGTTTTTAAAACAGAATAGTATCTTTTGATACTATTCACCATCCCCTAATCTTCCATCTAACTCCTCCCAGGTCCATCCTCCAACTTCTTTTCTCTCTCAAATTTATGTTCACTCTCTTTTATGACTAATATTCTACACAGTCCAACCTGTGCTCCTGTCTTACGCATGTGGGGTTTCCACTGGAGTGTGGTAGACCTAATACGGGCCATATCCTTAAAGAAAACTGACTCTCCTTTCTTAAGGACCCACCAACTCCCAATGAATCTCAGTTAGAAAGTGGGCTTTTTATCATTCCTATTCCCACTAAAATGTTATCTACCTTGATTTTGTACAGGTCCCACGCAATTAACCACAGTTTCTCTGAGTTCTTGAGTGTATCAGCCCTCATGTCCAGAGATACTATTTTAGACCGGTACTCAAGCATGTAACCTACTACTTTATATTTCCTTCCTATCAATAATCTATTCATGTATTCATCCATCCATCTATATGTCTATCTATCTATCTATCTATCTATCTATCTATCTATCTATCTATCTATCTATCTATCATCTTAATATAATTCCATTTAATAGTCATGAACCTACACAGAGGTTAATGCTCCTCCACTCCAAAAGGCAGAAGCCATTGGTTGTCAAATTAAAACTTCTTTTCCAGATGTGAGATGCCACTATTCCAGCTGTAGGTTAGGTATGTTTCAGAGACCCCATACCCCAAATAATACAGGCTACTAGTTGCCAACCAGAACCTGATAGTAAGATCCTATTGCTAAAGACAGAGCATACTTTAGTCATGAGACGTGGAAAAATCAAGTCGGTACTGACCAGGAGGTTGCCACCCTGCTGGCTAGCTTTCACAGTACTGCAGCGTGCATTGTAAAGCCATCAGCAGTCTTATCCAGCTGTAAGCCATGTGAACTACAAAACTGACCAGCATGGCGACATATTCCCACGGGTATAATACTGGCAGGAGTGTTGTGGGGACAACAAACCACTTTCTGATTGCGTTCGAGGCCTGCTCCACAGGAAAACATCCCAGAAGTGAATCTACTACCTCTATTATCACACAAAGTGATTAGAGTGTTAAACTGCCTCTAAATTTGTACATCCATAGATGAACGCAGCTCTCACACCTGATCAGAGTGGTTACTTGGTGCAGAAACTCACAATCGATCAGCATGCAGAAAATAAATATAGGTGAAGTTCTCATTCAAGGACCTGCACAGAAGTAGGGGCTGAACTATCCTAAACCTCGTGAGGGTTTAAAGAGAGATTAATACAGGAAACTGATTGCATAATCTCACTCCCTCCCATACAAAACTAGCAAAGTGATTAATTTTATTCTTGGTTTCCTTAGTTTCGGAGAAAATGTTTTTCTGGTGTGTGTCCCTATATAGTTTGAGGTTCTTGGCATTCCTTGTCTTATATAGCACTCATAATGATTTTGGAGTCTTATCACATTATGTTCAGAGGCAGCCTGACAAGATAAGAGGGATCTGCTGAGGCTGAGAGTGATGTGCAAGCCTTTTAGCTTGTTCTAGCATAATCAAGAATGAGGGGAAATGGTTGTGTTGGTGATCTGCTGGCTGTCTAAGCATGGGTCCCTGAGCTTGGATCCTTAGCAGCCATGTAAAAGCTTATGGACAGTGGAAAGTGTCTGTAACCCCTGTACTGACAAGGATGGTTGAACAGAAAACCAGATGCTTGGAGTTCACTGGAAAGATGGGGTACCCAAAATGGTGAGGTCCAAGCTCAGTGGCCGACCCTGCCACAGAAATTAAGGTGGTTGGGAAGAGGCCTGGCATTTTCCTTGGCATCCATGAGAAAGCACACGTGAGGACACACACATGGGCACATGAACAGACACACATCACACCATATTCACATACAAATCTTAAGATTTCTGGATCTAAGATCATTAAAATATTTTGAATCTTGTATTTTTATTAATATTTAGTAATAAATTCACTCGAATACATATCATATTTTTCTGTCCTTGATAAGTTTACTAGAAAATAATGGCCTAATACAGATATCTATGAAGAAGAGATGATATTACAAATAGAGATGTTGGTTTTGACCCAGCACACTTGCGCTCTCTCTCTCTCTCTCTCTCTCTCTCTCTCTCTCTCTCTCTCTCTTTCTCTCTCTCTTTCTCTCTCTCTCTCTCTCCCTCTCTCTCTCCCTGTCTACATATATACTTATATTATACACACACACACACACATACTTACCGTGTAGTGTTCTGTGAGATACTTGTCTGTTAACCCACATGTGAAAACAAGTTAAATTGCTTTATCTCTTAAGATAGTTAGGAGGACTGAATGCATTAATCTGAGTAAAACAGTTGAAAAAAATCCTTAGCACATAATATTATTATTGTTGATGAACTGACTTATCCATGGATAAGATAAATATTCAATAATGTGGGAAGGTGTAACATCCATCCCAGCTGATTTCAACTAACGGTTCTTGTACAAACAAGACAGTGCAAAGGAATTAAATAGTTTAGCAAAATGCTAGCATTACTAATCCCAGCAGTGTCTAATGAACACAGTGGAGTTCTATCGGTTAACATTCACAACAGTTCAGCAAGATAAGCATTCTCAATTTTTATAGATAAGGGAAACAGTACAAAGATATTAAAAACTTTTATCAAGCCATGTAATTATAAGTAGTACACCCAATACAGTATTTACAATGTTGAGAATTTAGTCCTGCTATCCTCACAGAAGCTATGGTATGTAGGAGCTGGGAAGGGGCTTGCAAAGGATTCTGGAACTTTGATTGAGAACACTTTGTCAGTAGGATTTTTTTTAATCTAGAATATGAGATCTGCCTGCATATGTATGCCTAGATCAATATTAGTTTAATCTTTGAGGAAAATCACAGCTATAATTAAATCTTCAAAAAACAAAGGCTATTTCACAATTGTAAATATTAGACTGATCATCAAGGGTCTACAATGTCATTTTCCTTAGGGAAGTAAATCCCTACATGGTTGGGGTCATTGGTTATTTACTCCATTTGAGATTTAGGTGAATTTGAACTCTAGGCTAATATTACTCTTCCTCAGCTCTCATCCCCCCTTCCACTTACGGAGGCACAGTATTCTGGGTCACAGATAACACACCAGGGTGAGCAAAACACTGAAGCAACTCAAGTCTGAGAAGCGGGATATGTGGAATTCTTTCCAAAGGCCTTCTATCTTGAAATTTGTCTGACTCTAAGGTTTTTTAAAAATTATTCCAGTATGGTTAAACATTAAACGCAAGAGGATGCCAGCTGGCATATTGAAATCATTGCTATTTCATTTTCTAGGAAGGGCCAGCCAAAAATTCACTCTTGTGTACAGTCTTAGCCTGCTCTTTCATTTCCTTTCTCCGCTCCTGGGCCAGCTAATATGGTGCATATTCAGCAGTCTAAATGCATAGACTGGCAACAATACTTGAACACACAAAAATAATTAGGCCTTTGAAATGTTTTCAGGGTAAGATTCTTATAGAAAGAGATGGCTTCTGTTTTCTGCTCCATCAGTGTTTATTCTGTCAAGTGATATACCTGAAATCAAAGGGAATAAGTCCATGCCTACGTTCCTATTGCTTCCTTCAGATTTGAACACAAGACAGAGAACTTTTAATGCCTAAACAGATGACAGATTTTAAACCAGTTTTGAGCCAACCATTCTTGTCAGCCAACATTCCCCATTTTGCCAACAGTTACAACAAAGCAACCATACTATCTAGAGGGCCAGTCCATAAACAAAACAATTAAAGGAAATGGAAGACAGCCATATGTACCATTCTTTTATGTTGGTATAAGCAGTGTGATTTAAGGTAAGCCATCAGCCTGATTCTGAACAATTGGATTTCATTACTCAATATATAACTCAGTAATGACTTTAGTATTTTGTTTATTCAATATCACCTAGGAATTACTTTTTCACATGACAATAGGCTAGATGAAGACAAGAAAAGTTTATTGGCAGGAAAAATCATTCAACCACCCAAAACAAGAACAAAGTTTATAGTAGTAAGGGGACTCATAAGCTCCTTTATTCGAATTTGAGTTTCTTTTCTTTTTCTTTTTTTTTTTTTTTTTTTGGTGGAGACTTTTCTGAGCACTGGTTAGGATTCTCATTTAGAACACACTCTTAACTTTTCACTGCTAGTGCTTCCAGAATCATTTCTGTGGCATTAGAAGAAGCCCACTGCTTAAGCATTGTAGAACTTGTGAAATATTTCGAATTCTTAATAATCTATTATAGATAAGTTATTTTGAGCAATAGGAAATGTAATTCATCTTCAAACTCTGTAGCTAAAGTTTCTGAATTTAGCTTAGTATTTGTTTGTTTGTTTCATATTCTTTGGGAGAATTGTGCCTTTTCACTGACATTTAAAATGAGGCCTAAATATTTGAAGGTCGCTTTCAGGAAAAAGTCTGATAAATTTACTATGGGCCAATGTGCCATTGGTGTAGACATGCAAATAATATACCTGTTTAATGGAATAAGGTTTGTAAAAATCCACTTTGGGGTCCTGAAGAGATGGCTTAGGGGTTAAGAGTACCTTCTGCTCTGCTAGTGGACCCATGTAGTTCCAGCATCCACATAAATAGGCTTATATTGGCTTTCCACTCAAGCTCCAGGGGATCCAATGAGCTTTCTGGCACTTTCAACACATCATAATTTTCACATATATATGCGTATACATACCCATACATGATGTGGGATAATGGTCTGTATTCTGTCAATTATATTTTAAATAAATGCTGATAAGCCAGTAGCCACGCAGGAAATATAGGCAAGGCAACCAGGCAGGAAGTAGAGGCAGGGCAGTGAGAACAGGGGAATTCTGGGAAGAGGATTCTGCTTTCTGCAGTCCTGACCCAGCCACAGAAGAAGTAAGATGTGACTGCCTCACTGAAAAAAGGTATCAAGCCGCATAGCTAGCATAGACAAGAATAATGGGCTAATATAAGTTATAAGAGTTAATAAGGAGCCTGAGCTAATGGGCCAATCCATTTATAAGTAATGTTGACCTCTGTGTGATTTCTCTGAGACTTAACGATTGTGGGGACCAGGCAGAACAGAAACACAAGTACACGCACACACATACACACACACACAAACACACACACATATAATAAAATCTCAAAACTTTACTTTAGACTAAGAAAATCCTAAAATTTTTAAACAACTTATGTAATACGTATTGATATATAGTTTTAAGATGTTCTCTAAAAGTTTATAGTTCATATGATACACAGATGCTCCAATTTTTTAACTTCTAGGAACTGATAGCTTAGGGAGGGACTGTAAGTGGAGAAAAAAGTTTGGACACAACCAAACAGTGGTGTTTTTTTTCTTTTTTTGGACATTTATGATGCATCTGGCACTACATGACTGGTGATCCCTGAAGCAATATTTAACATGGTGCATGGTGGCTCTTATCAAACTGGAAACAGGGTGTCTGATTTTTTTTCCAAAGGCTTTCTATCTTGAAATTTCTCTGATTCTAAGTTTGCTAATTATTCCAATATTCCTAAACTTTAAATATGAATAGACATCAGCTTGCATATTGAGATCATTGCTTTTCATCTTAGAAACAATCTTAGGCTACTCCTATATTCCTCTCTACAGGTACAGATACAATATTATTGTTTCTTCAAATAAAAGTATGATTATTCCATTAATGCTGAGAAAAATTTCCTATATTTTCTGTTGAGTGCGGATTAATTGCCTTTAAGCTAGGGATTGGCATTGATTGACATATACAGTTAAGATACCTTCATTATTGTCCTCATCACAAACATTTATGCTACCAACATTTATGCTACCATCACCATCATCCACAGGTGTATCAGTTTTAGGACCTATCCTAGGAGTTATGTTGAATGAGTACAAATGGATATAGTAAATTCCCCAGCAATTGCCAGGATAACCTAGATAATACTGATCAGATAAATATACATAAATGGAAATAGAGAAAATTGTACAAAGGTTAATACCTTCAAATATTGCATTGTTCTGTAGTTCTAGTGACAAGTAGCATTTTTCAAAGAATGGAGGCCAACTTTCTCTCTAGGTTAAAAAGGCACTTTTCCTAGCAGTGTTATTTCAGAAAAGAATTGATGGAAAAGGGGCCCTATTGTTGTACCAAGTATTCTGCTTCAAGTTGTACACTGATGTGTGCCAAATATCCACATTTCAAGGGCCAAATTGTTCCAGAAGTACCTTTAGAAGGCTGATGTGCCTGACTTCCCATTTCTGTCTGAGAATCACTGTTTTATTAAATCTTCCTTTTTGAAAGGTCTGTATATTGATTCCTCACGTTATTGTTTTAGCTTCCAGTACAGAATCAATATATTTTATATGCTTTACATATTTATATTTCTATAGTAATCTTAGAATGTACAGAAAAGTCCCAATGAGCTTTCCAGTCTTGAACCAAGTCACACTGAGCTGTTGATTACAGGAGCCAGGAACTGAGCATATCTTTTTCTTACTCCAAAACCTGTGCTGATTTCACTGAAGCAGAAGAATCAAATCCTCTATCAAAGGTGGTGGGTTTCACACAGTAGTAACTTTGTAAATTTCATTGCACTTTTTCCTTTTGGCTTAGTCGTCCTTTTATAGAAATAGCAGTAAAATGCTGTGTCTCTTTGCTTTTTTGCATTGAAGGAATAACCACAGTTCTCACGATGACCACCCTAAGCATCAGTGCCCGACATTCGTTGCCCAAAGTATCCTATGCCACCGCCATGGATTGGTTCATAGCTGTCTGCTTTGCTTTTGTGTTTTCGGCTCTTATTGAGTTTGCTGCTGTCAACTATTTCACCAACATTCAAATGCAGAAAGCGAAAAAGAAAACATCGAAGCCTCCTCCAGAAATTCCACCTGCCCCAGTGTTGAGAGAAAATCACCCAGAAGCGTCTCTCCAGGTATTTGACTTTGTCTTCTTCCTTCTAGGTTTTAGCTCCTTAGCCAAATTTTTGTTATAAGTGGAAAATAGAGAATTTGAAAGTATCAATGATAATTTGTAAAAATGGCAGAAGTATAGGAAAATATAAAATGATAAAATGTGCGTTGGTATTTTAGTTTTGTAATTTTTTAGTTATTTGACAGTATCATATAATGTGTTTTGATATTTTTCCCCATTCTAACTTTTCCCAGGTACAACTGACTTTCCCTACCCACCCAACTTGGAATCCTTTTTTTTTCTTTTTTAAATCATCCTGTAAAATTTGGGTTGCTTATGTATTCTTTGAAGTGTGGCTTTGAAACTTGGTGTACTTACCAGGGCATACACTTAAAAAACAAAACCAACTCTTCCTCTCCAGGAGACTTTCAGTTGCCAGTACCCTCTCCCATGCTGGGATTTGGTCCAATTTAAACTTGTACAGGCCTTGGGAGTTCATATGGAAAACTTGTACTGCTGCATCCAGGAGAGAGTGTTTCCTGGTAGTCATTCATCACCTTGGGCTTTTATACTCTTTCTACTTCCGTAGCCAGAATGGTCCCTGGGTCCTGGGAAGGAGGGGTGTTGATATAGATGGTCATTTAGGGCTGAACATTCCATCATTTCTTATCCTCTGTACCTTGGTTAGTTGTGTCTTGCAGTGTTAATAATCATCTACTGATGAAAGAAGTCTGTTTGATGAAGGTTGAAAGATGCACTGTGGCTTAACAAGTCATGAGGAGTCTGTTTAACACTGTAGACATTTAGCAGAATATAGGTTTTACGACCTATCTAATTACATGTTCTTGTCCTCCCAAAAATGCAAAATATGGGTGTTTTTCATCTATCTTGTGACTGGGTCTTAAACCTAATAAGAAAGTGGTTGGTTATTCCCATGATATTAAGTCACTATTGAGGGAATTGACATATTTTGCCACGCCAGTCATCAGTGTAACTCTAAGAGTTCATAGGTGGGAAATCTGATGATCATTTTTTTTCTTAGTTATCATAGTGTTTGAGAGTCTATGAGACCTCTTTTGCCAGGAACTCTGTAAGAGATAATCTTTCTGACAATAAACTTTTTCAATTGTTAACTTGTGGTGTCTTGTGGAGGCTTTGTCAACCCATTATAGAGTAACTCTATTTAAATTCTTTTTACATATGTATATGTATGTACTTTAGGAATCTTCTACAGTAGTAGGCTTCCATCTGACTTATTTTTGAAAAGACTTTAGTATCAGTTATCTTTCTTCATATTCCCATGCCTACCAGCCACTATCCTAAACTATAACCCTTGTTCCTAACATATTGATATTTTAAAGCATAGTATATTGACTTAAAAGCTAAATAATCGATACATGACCTTGATACATGATAAAAGGCTATTTTTTTGCTCAAAAGTTCCTTCCAGTATTGAGTATTTTTTTCACAGAAATGGTTATAATGGAACATATACCAACAAGAGGCAGCTGCTAATGGTGTTGAGAGAGCGGCAAAAGCCACTTTTATAGAGTTCATTGACCAAAATAAAATAATAGTTCCTAACATAGCCCTGTGTTTCCTATGGGACGGCTCCCTTGTAGTAAAGAAGAGAATAATCTTAGCAACAAAACAATCCGTAATTATAACTGATGTACATCCAAATGAATCATTCATTCTTTAAAGGACAATTGTAAAAGAATGTAAAAAACAATAAAACAAGTGTTTTTTATATGACTTACCAAAGATGCTTTTTAAAAAAAATTAAGCACCCTTTCCTCATGGATTCTTCTTGTGTAAAAGCAGTGAAATGTACAGGAAGTTGGATAATCAATCAGGCAGACATTTTCAACCCTTTTTTTCATCTTCCTCTTCCACTCTTCTGCTCTGTCCCTAACGCTCTCTTTCATTTTCTTTAGCTTGTCTTCTTCTTTGTCTACATAGTCAGATCCCTGTGGTTTTGTAACCTAACCAACTTTAATTTCCATGAATGACTCTGTAAAACTGCTTGGTCTGCATTTACCTAAACCAAATGTAATAAAAGTCATCAACTTGTTTTCCTTCCACTAGCTTGTATCTCATCCTTCCTTTATTCACTTTTTCATTCAATGAATATATATTTAATAACATCTAGGGGCCTGACATTGCACAGAATCTAAGAATCAATAATGTATATTTTTAAAAGTCAGCAAATATCCTACACTATGGAAACTGTATCTATTTCTATACAGCAAGGGAATGGAGGCAGACAGTTTTCTTTTAATGTAAGTAATGACACACCTGGCATGTTAAATGGGGCTGCCATGAAGGGTCAGGAAACCTTTAAACATTGGAAGTCTACCTTGAAAGGGTTTCCATGCCTTCAGTCTTGGTTCTGCTCCCACAGTCTCCATATGCTACAAGAGTAGCTAAGGAAGTGAATGCTTTTCATCAAGTAGTTTAAATAGTTAAAATTTTCTTCTAAGTGAATTCATCAAGATTTTCAAAATGCTTAGAATGCATTTTGTACACAGTTTTCATTTTTAAAAATTACTGCTCTAACTTTACTCTTTCCTACTTCCCAAGGGTAAACTCAGAGCTTCTGTCTTTTGTTGTTTTTTATTATTTTCTTTGCCACATTGAAACTCTATGATCTTACAACTTTTAAGTCATTGAATCTTGGGTCTATTTTACCTTTTATTATTTTATGGTGATTTATTTATGAGTTAAATTAATTATGACTTTCTGCAGTTTAAATTTTTTACATTTTTCAAGATACTTGAGTATACTTAATATTAATTTATTTCCATGCTTTTAAAAAAAATTTTTTTGCTTTTTTATTTATGAATAAAATTTCTCTTACTGAATTCAGATCTCTTCTGTGTAGAATTCTATGATTCATAATTTTGAGAAAATAGTATCAAAATTATTTGCTATGTATTCTGGAGTAAGATTTGAGATAAGAATATAGAGATAATATTAAAATTTCTAGAAATGATTTTTTAGTTTAACTCTGCTTTAAAAATTAGTTTAATTTTATTGCAAATTTTCAAAAATATTAATTTGAGTAATATTTTATTGTCACCTGATTTATGATTTATAATTAATCTATAACTAAATTATAATTTTATATTTAAAGTTATTATTTATAGCAACAAAGTTGTTTTTTGTTTGTTTGTTTTTGTTTTTGTGGTTTTTCTAGACAGGGTTTCTCAGTAACTATGGAGACAGTCCTGCAACTCACTCTGTAGCCCAGGCTGGCCTCAAACTCACAGAGATCTGTCTGCCAGCTACCTCCTGAGTTAAATCACTATTATTTAACTTTTTAAAAGACCCCTAAAGTCTTCACAATTTTTGAAATATGTACAAACTTGTTTCATAATATTGTCAGATGGCACTAATTTTTCTTTTAATTTGACATTTTTTGCACATTATAGTCAATGATGTCCATAGTTTAAGGGTTCATAACTGCTTTATTTCTGTATTAACCAATGAATTTAGTCATAAAACTACCCTGTATTTTTCTTCCACTTGAATGCTTTTGTCTTGAAATCCTTCTGCTTTTAATTCCAACTGTCCTCTCCCTTTCTTTCCTCTCTTTCACTTCATTCCTCCCTCCTTCTCCTATCTCCTTTCCTTCCTGCCTTTCACTGATCTGAGTATTGAATCTACGCCTTGTGCTTACTAGGTAATTACTATTACTGAACTAGACTCATAGGCCTCTTTTTGAAATTTCAAATTGTATTTTTTTTATCAATATCAACTTTCCTAAAACTTTCAGCTGGTAAAAATCATCATTGTCTTCGCTTTTTAAACTTTATTTTATTCAATTAGCATTTTTATTTATTTTACATACTGACCACAGTTCTTCCTCCTTCCTCTCCTTCTGTTCCATCCCCACTCTCATTTTTCCCCTCCCCCATCCACTTCACCTCTGTCTCCATTCAGGATGGGGTAGACATCCCATGAACTTGAACAAAACAAGGCACATCACTCTGGAAGCTATAAGTCATGTTTTAAAGGCTTCAAACAATTTATTTCAACGTATTTTAATAATGTTGAAATTATTAAACACAATAAATGTCTGTTATAAGCACAACTTCACCCTAACTCCAAAATGGCTTTATTCTAAAGGTTCTAGCTTTTGAAATGTATCTTATGCAGGCCAGGTTTAATGCTATATACCTATAATTAATATATCTTGTAAATTCACCCCAAATCACAAGTCTGAGGTGGACATAGCCTGCATCATAAGATCCTATCTCAAAAAATTCCACTTACAATTAATTGATTCTGTTCTTTTTTCTTTGCCCCAATGAGATTTCTTGCACGGATATAATGATGAAATATTATAAATATGTTAAAGTACCACATACTCAGAATAAAATTATCATGTCAAATTTCCAAGGGTGAGCAGATAACTGATAATCTACCATTTGCTCTCTGATGTTCTCTTGACCACAGAAGTTGTTATTGCCAGTAAATCTTGGCTGAACTCATCTTTTAGGCTAAACTGTGATTCAGAATCTTCTCTGCAGCACAGTACATGTGTGCTAGGGAGTGAGAAGAAGAAATGTATTTCAAAAATGACAAAGAACCCTACCCTTTCAACCTTGAGGATGATTTTAAAATAAAACTAGTCTAAGAATTCATCATGTGCTTTATGTCCTCTATAACAAATGCCTGGGCAACGACTTCGATCTTTCTGGCAATTTACTTCCAACTACCCTTGTTCTAAAGACAGTGACAAGTGACTTAGTGCAAGTTTGAGTTCAACTTCCTGTTTGGCCTCAGTGATAAGTATAACTTCATAGGTTGGGAATACATTAAAGCGGAAATAAATTGGGAGACAGATAACAGGGAGGAGAAAGTATAGAAATGGAGAGACTGGATTAACAACACAAATTTGTATCTTACTCCTGAAATGAAATATTCTAAATATCCATGGTTTGGAGTGTCAGTAGAGTTTTAATCAGACAGCCAAACCTTGTTTATTCAAATATGTGTCCTAAAATGTACCACCAATTACTATTTTGAATGATACTGACTTAGATTAAAATGTGTTTGAGCACTTCATTTGAAAAGTACCTTGGAGCTTAATGGAATTTAGTCAAAGGTCTTTTAGGAGTTCACTCGTGATTTGATTTATTTGACCTATAGACTGTTAGTGACTAGGTGGAGGCTTATGGTGACTATTTCTGTTCTCTGAGAATTGAAGAGATTATAGCTTAATGGAATATTCATGAAAAAGCCAATTGCTGGAATGTGAGAGTAGCTGTCAGTTGCTCAAGTATACCTTTGGATATTTTAAGAGGCACAAAACTTCTGTTCTGTTTCGGCTCATCATTACCTTAATTCTGTCCTTGACTCTATTATAATATGTGAGCAGAACACCGTCCTTATGATTTTGTTCTTATTGCTTATTTTTACCATATCCACATTCAAATTCTTATTGCTTCTTTTTACCACGTTCTCATGGATGCATACAATTTTGGTTAAAAGAATGATTTAAAAGATAAGTAAGTACAGAGTTAAAACCAGAAAAACTTTTAAACAATGTTATATACACATGTTAAAATCAGGGGATGGACACATGACCTAGAGGGTAAAAGCATGCACAACTCCTACAGAGCAACTCAGGTCAGATCCTAGCATCCACATCAAGCAGATTTTACTTTCCTGTAACTCCAGATCCAGTGTATCTATTCCCTCATCTGACCCCTTTGGGCATCTGGACTCACATGGACATACATATACACATAGATACATGTATGCTTGTTTTTCTTAAAAGTTATTTGACTATAGTCATTTTCATCCAGAAATGATATACTAATGTAGACATGCTATATCTTCTGAAAAACTAACCGGTGATGTAATAACACTAGCTAACGCTAACAAAGCTTGTAAGTCAAGCCTTATGTGATGTACCTGACATGTGCTACATCAGTGAGAGCTCACATGAGCTATTTTACAAAAGGAGAAAGATATTTTCAGCAACTAAGTTATATGGTCATGATAAGGCATAGCCAATATGATAAACCCAGTAGTGAAAGTGCTTCAAATGCGCTTTTGTGAGACCTTGATTTGTAAAAGTCTCTGTGTAGCATTTATTAAGTAAAATATAGGCATTACAATGTAGGTATGTGTATATATATTACAAATATTTTTTATTGATTTTTTTGAGCTCTACATTTTTCTCTATTCCCCTCCTTGCCTCTCCTTTCTTCTTCTTCAGCACTCTGCCAAGGTCCCCATGCTCCCAATTTACTCAGGAGATCTTGTCTTTTACTACTTCCCGTGTAGATCAGGTCTATATATGTCCCTCTTAGTGTTCTCATTGTTGTCTAAGTTCTCTGGGATTGTGATTTGTGGGCTGTAAGGAAAATGTGGTACATTTATACAATAGAGTGCTACACAGCAGAAAAAAATAATGACATCTTGAATTTTGCAGGCAAATGGATGGAGCTAGAAAACATCATTTTGAGTGAGGTAACCCAGACACAGGAAGACAATTATCACATGTACTAACTCATAAGTGATTTTTAAACAAATATTTTTATATAAAGAGAACATATACATATAGGAAAAGGCATAGATACTGATAAGCCCATGTTATGTAACTCTTTTGTTCATAATTTTAAAATGCTTATCATTCTTTGACACTTTTACAATGTACTTCATGTATTTTGATATTTTTTCTCCTTTGCCATCTCTCATCACCTTCCTACTCATACAGAAACTGTTCTTCCTTCCAACAATTTCCTCTCAATTTTATGACTATTAAAATTGTTTTGTTTTCATGTATTTGTGATCCACTGGAATCAATAAGAGTTGCTTGCAGGAGCATGGATGGGGCTTCATTTATTAGAGTATGGGTAACTTATCAACCCTGAAGAAATGAAAGCCCACTGTAACAGTGGAATGTTGATGATATCATCTTGTGCAGGCCTTATACAAGTAATCACTGCAGAAGTCACTTCACACCTGCAGTAGTCTTGTTTCGCTCATATTTTTATGAATACTTAATAATTGCATAGTAATGTGAATTGTTTCTTGTGGTAATAAAAGAAACTTTTATATATAACCTATTAGATTATAACTTCTAGTAATTTATAAAATACTTCTAATTTTATCCATGTTTCACCATAAAGGAAGTTATTTCCTAAGACTCAGGTATTCTACCGCAGTCTTCTGTCTAACAGGTAGAAAAGCTGAGGTCACGAGCCAAAGTGACTTATTGGATGTGTCGGACAAGGGACACTGAGGATGAGAGGAACAGTGTTAACATCACCTGATGGAGGAGGGTTATCTGTCTATTGTGTTATTTTCATTGGTCAATAAAGAGACTGCCTTGGCCCCTTGATAGGACAGAAAATTAGGTAGGCTGAGAAAACAGAACAGAATACTGGGAAGAGGGCTATGAGGCAGACGCCATGGAGTCAGCCACCAGGTCAGACATGCTGAATCTTTCCCGGTAAGCCACCACCTCGTGGTGCTATACAGATTATTAGAAATGGGTTAATCAAGATGTGAGAGTTAGCCAGTAACTAACTCTCTAGAGATAATGGGCCAGGCAGTGCTTAAATGAATACAATTTGTGTGTTGTTATTTCTGGGACTAAGCTAGCCATGCGGGAGCCGGGTGAGGTGAAAAGCAGGCCTGCCCACAGCCCCTTACTACAATCACCTACTAGGAAAATGAAGCACGTTTGATGAACAAACTGATTAGTTCAGGTTTCCACAGCAGCACATCATCCTTTACCACAATAGTAATGAGCTTTTGTTTCATCATTCCACACCTCTCCCCTACCAACGTATGCTTTCCATCCACCTAATTAATTTTTCTTTATTGTCATTTTACTTTTCTTGCATACTGTATGTGTTTTTCAGTTTTAAAGTATGCATAGATTCCAGCAAAGCTGGTTGGAAAATCAAAGAATTATTTTCTCTGCTTAGAGTCTTAAGTAAATAGGTGACATGAAAAAGAATATATAAATAATCCAAGATGTACCTTTCATGCCTTTATGAGAATCTCCAGTTAATACCAGTTCAAGCTCTAATCTTATTTCCCATGTGGAATCCACTCTAAGTCAACTGCTGAATCTCAAAGACATTGTCTCAATTATCTTGACCTATAAAATGAGGGCAATAAAAAAGGCCTACTAGAAAGGCAAATGCTGAGGATTACATTGCATCATGCAGGTAAAATATACAACGTGGTTCTCAGCCTAGCAGACCACACCCAAGATCAGTTCCTCCTTAAATTCCATAAGCACTTTCGATGTTTAAAGCCTGGAGGATCTCATTTATCACTTTATAGTAGTCTGTGAAACTTTTCTTCAATTGGTTCCTATATAATTGTTGTTTACATTGGTAGATGTAAACTCATTTATGATATAGAGTATGGTTTTATTCTGTTTTCCAACGTAGTTCATAGCATAAATTTTAAAAGTTGTAGTTGTTTATTGATTGGTTGTGAACCAACCATATGAATTGGTGTTTCTAAGAAAAGAAACCAATGTATTCATCACGGATTTTCAACCTGTGTCTTTTATATAAAATTTGTTTTACTAGGAATAAATATGACCATAAAGCAGAAGTGAGATTTCGCATTGCCACTGAAAGCTTCCAAGACAATAGAAACTTATTCTTCACCTTCTTTTTGTCCTTCTTAGTTTTTTAAACATTTACTTCTTTAAGATTTGCATTCCTATTATTTTTTAAATTGTGTGTATTTGTGTGTGAGAATATGCATGTGACTGAAGGTGACTGCAGAGATTGGAGACTCCTGATGCTGCTGGAGCTGTAATTATGGATGATTGTGAGCTGCCTGACTTTGGTGCTGGGATCTCAGCTTGTGTACTCTGCAAGAACAGTATGTGCTCTAAAGTTCTGAGCTATCTCTTTATCCCTGTCCTTGGGACTACCCATATGATCGTGTATATTTGTGTACCACACCGTGACATGCCGGTTCATGTTTATACTGTGTAATGATCAAGTCTGAGATACATTTGTCAGCCATTGGGGTCAGCCAATGGACAGCAATAGAGGACTAGAAAGGACACTTAGAAAAGAAGCTACATAAATCACATCTACACACAACCATTCCGGACAAGGAAAGGAAGAACCAAGTGACTTTTGATCATTTTACTCATTTCACTTTCACCGATATCAGAGTCTTATGATGTGCTAAACGCAGTGGTTTTCTGGTGGTCGGTAACAGGAAAGCTTCATTCCTTTCCTAAAGGGTGCAGAAATGGGTCAGTTTCAAATTTTAACTTCAATCATCTTCAAAGAAATGCTGTTCAAAAGCCCCTCTTAGAAATGCTGTTCTTTAAATAGTTAGACTTAATGCCACAAAATAGAGCACCCATCTTCCCTTTTTGTTCTTACTCCTTTCATATCTTAACTTCTTTTAAAATCTTTTACCTTGCAGCTTGGAAAGGACCTAGTTTAGTATTGTCATTTCATTTGACATTTCGGCATGTTTGTGACAAGAGCTTAATGACATTCTTCAGATCTTATTTAGCTAAGTACCGCCCCAAACTCATAGCATCTTTAGTGCAAAATGCTCTGTAATCGGTAATACTCTTTCGGTCATGAGTGATTGTTTAATTGCACATACATTAAACTTATATAGCAAGGAGTCAGAGTTATTTTTCATGTTATGCCTTATTTCCTGTGTTAATTTTGTTATTTTATTCTAATGCAGGCCTGACTTCCTAATGTCTGAATGTGAACCTCAGCTAATGAGTTGTCAGGCACCTATTACAGTCAGTCACTGAGGATTCAATGACTAAAATCTACAATGCTAGTTCAGGGAGAGTCAGGCTGTTTATCTTGAGAATGACTTATAATTAATATAAACTATGTTATGACATTTGCAATAAATCAAGCACAGTGATAGTGGTGTAAACTTACTCTCAGATTTTTTATTATTGCCTTAGAACTGCAGAAATACTGGAGAAATACTGCAGAAGTTCTATATTCAGTTACATAATGAGAACCTGCTATCATTATGTATATGTTTATAGAACAAATTTTCGGCATTGTTATGTTGGGAATGTGTTTCTTTTCCCTCCATAGGTATGAAGATAATGAAAAGGTTAGATATTGAACAGGGAATTTGAATTGAAAATTGACAAAATATTGTATAAAAGCAGAAAGGGTAATGAAGAATTATATAAGAGAATGTTAAACTGAGACGGCAACTTAATCCTTGAAAGGCAAAAAGTTGAATTAAGGGACAGCATTTAGGTGATGATGGGAAGAGAGCAGTCAGTCTTTGCAGCTTATTAAAGCAATAGTATGCATATTTTGGTAATTGTTGGTAGTGTCATGTGGAGAAAAACTACCAGCATTATCATCCTAACTGAAGAGAGGCTATTTCCTTCCTCAGAAATGAATATACCATAAATGTAGCAGTGCAGGAGGAAGCTGAATATTTTAGCTAATGTTTAAGGAAGAAGTAAGGGAATGTACCATTGTAACACAGTGAGCAATGTGTGTTATAGCTATAAATATATTATAAATGACTTAGATTAACATCAAATTTGTTTGTTCCATATACTCTTTTTACAGGTAACATAATAAATGAAGTAGTGAAATGTAGCTATACAATTTTAGAAAACAGCATTAGCACCACGATAGTGATAATTATCCATGTCATGTTTTTGAAAAAAAGATTGATTTTATGTGTATGAGTCTTTTGCCTACATTTATATATGTGTGCCACATGAGTGCCTGGTGCCTGAGGAGGTCAGATGAAGGCATTAGATCCCCTGCCTGGACTTACTTATAGGTTGTGCACCAATATGTGAGTGTTGGGACTGAACCTGGTTCCTCTGAAAAAGCAGCAAGTACTTTTAACCATGCAGCCATCTCTCTGGCCCCCATGGTCATTTCTTACTTTGCTTCCTGTATGTAACACCTTTTGTGAGTTTCCATACATATAAATAACGTGTCTCATCTTGACCACAAACAGTAAGATGTGTTATTATACACATACTTTTGTGGTTGATGAAGGTGTCCTTCATAAGCCACTTTGGTAGCTGTGTAGAATATATGTTTAGTAAACAGCTGGCTTGGATTCGAGCCCTGTCTTTCTGGCATCATAAAGCTATATGCATTCCGCTGCCTCTAACTAAGCATAACTAAAGAAGATGGCATTTTGTCTCTACTTCAAGCTCTCTAGTGTTAGTTTGAACACGCAACCCAGAATTTTGATTTCTGTTCATCATACTTCAACCTGTTAAAAAAAGATGTCTGTGTCACTGCATACTGATACAACGTCTGAATTAAGGCACTACCTGTTCTTTTCTTTAACATGGATGCAGTTTATTGCATACAACATATAAAGACCTGATTAGTCTGAGGGTAGTTTTCCTGGCATCACTGAGATAGGTAAAATTAAATATTCAGATTATTTTATATTCACCCATACACAAAGAATTCATACTGTTCTACCAGCAATAAAAACATCACTTGCATTGTATTTTCTGTGTACCATAGAGTATTTTAAGCATTATATATATATAATATATATATTCTCATATAATCTTCACAGCAATCCTTTTTATAGATGAGGAAATTGAAGCACCAACAGGTCTAAGTGATTTGCCCAAAGTCAAACAGCTGCTATGTAACTGAGCCAAGATTTAAAGCCAAATGCACTGCATCCAAATATATGTTCAGAAACTAGTAGAGATTTTTGCCCTCAGTTATAACCCCATGATGGCCTCCATCCTGTCTCCTCTCACATACACAGTCCACCTCATTTCTGATTTTTCTGAAAGTTATCTCAATGTTCACATAGCTAAACATTAAATCTTCCACTGAAATTCTATCTGACCTCTAAACAAGATGTTGCTTAACCTTGAGTTTTACAAAGCCACAGAAAAGTAATGCACCTTTCAAACCTCTTGCATGGTATGAAATACATTTGTCAAAGCACAAATCAATTAGATTGACAGTAGATTAAGTTACCCACAATTTGTTATTTTTGAAATTTTAAACATTGAAAAAAAAACTCAAGTAAGTATTCTTCCGAACTTTGACTTGAAATGAGCTGTTTTATCCACATTCATATATCTAATAAGCAATATTTATTTCTAACATATGATCAGGTGAATATTGTGCAAAAGTATTTAGAGAATTACTTTGCTCTTACAGAATTTATGCTATATTGAGTGAAAAATATAGGAATATAAAGATAATATAGAAAAACAATTATTATATAGAGAACAAAACACCCTATGAGAAGTGCAATGAATTTGAGATTATGGTGGAGAGGATTCAGATGATGAGTCTTGTGATACTCAGTAGATGAAAAAGAATAACACGGAAGCAAGCCAGCTTATTAGTGTATGTATCATTAGTTGGCTTATGATCTTCATAGAGTAGAGGGAGGATCGTTTTAGAGCAACAATACAGTTTTTTTATTTTTTAAAGCAATCTTTTTTTTAATTTAAATAAAATCCCAGTTCCCTCTCCCTCCTCTCCTCCTGCTCCTCCCACCTTCCACCCACCCCACTCCTATCCACTTCTCAGAGAGTGGTGAGTGAACAAAGTCTGTCAAATCACCTTGAGGCAGGACCATTGAAGCAGGACCAGTGAGGAAGGTCAGAGGCCCTCCCCTCTTTTCTAGGCTGAGCAAGGTATCCCTCCACAGGGGGTGGGCACTAAAACTGTAGTTCATGTAGGGTTAAATACTAGTCCCACTGCTAGTGGCCCCCACAGACTGCCCCAGCCACACAACTGTCACCCACATTCAGAGGTTCTAGTTCTGTCCTATTCAGGTCCCCCCAGTCCAGAGCCAGTGAGCTCCCCCTAGTTCATTTCGGCTCTTTCTGTGGGTTTCCCCATCATGGTCCAGTTGAAGAGAGGGAGAAATGATTCTATGAGCAATATAATTTATAAACTATTAATATGTTGCTAGGGTTTTATTTCTCAATTTACTCCACTACTTTTTGAGTGATTGTAGCTGCTTGAAATTTTATCAGGTGCTCAAGAAATACCTACGGATTGATTTCATTGTTTATGTAATGAAAGAAAGTATAGACCCTGTGGGTGGCAGTACATGGACAAACCATACATTCTCACTGGAAAATCTGTATTATTAACATAAATTAATTTTTATTTGATCTTTCCCCTTCTGTGTAACTATATGGCTGGACCAATAGGTCTTTACAGGATAGAGAAAGAAACAACCTCAAAGTACACAGTGCTCGAAACAAACTTCTCTCAATGTTTCAGTCTATTTTGCAGCAAGTTCTAGTCTGTAAGCTACTGAGTAAAATTATTCATTCCTTCTGGTTTATTTGACTAAGCTGCCAATTTTCTCCTTGCTATTTTGAGGAGATAATTTTCCCACAACATAATATACATCTCTAAATTTCCAGCGTTTTGCTCAGCCTCAGATGATTTAGCAGTTTCAAGATGCATCAGTTTGGATATGACTTATTTCATTTCACTTAAATGAATTAGGGCATATTATGTAAGGAAAAAAATGTCTATTGTAAAAGACAATTGTTATGTATTTGGTCAATTTCCCAAGAGTTTCAAGAAGGCGAAACTTCTTGGCGAACTTGTGTATGAGATGCTTACTTAGTATTTTCTTGTAGCTGATTCCATAAGGTATCTGCCCCATCCTGGTTTCTTGCTGGGCTAGTACATCATCGGCTTCCTCAAAGTGTCTTTTACTGTCCCTTTTGGTGACCTTGAATGTCCACTCTTCACATTTGGCCACCTTTGCATTTTCTAGGTTTCTGGATCCTTGGTGTTTGAGAATATACATTTACAAATTGTCAGAGGGTTGTGGGGATCTGTATGTGCAAGGAGCAAAAAGCCAACATTTTACATAAAAAATAGGTATGCTATTATCTCTAGTTTCATAACTGTGAGTCCATGTGAATAAATGGGCTTAGTCTATGGAATGCCTTTTTTTAAAAAAAATTTACTTATTTATTTATTTATAAGAATTTCCACTTCCTCCCCTCCTCCCAATACCCTTCCGCTCCCCCCACTCCCTCTCCTCTCCCTCTCCAGTCCCAAGAGAGTCAGGGTTTCCTGCCCTGTGGGAAGTTCAAGATCCTCCCCACTCCCTCCAGGTCCAGGAAGGTGAGCATCCAGACAGACCAGGATCCCAAAAAGCCAGTACATGCAGAAGAAACAAGACCCAGTGCCATTGTCAATGGCTTCTCAGTCAGCCCCCATGTCAGTCACATTCAGAGACTCCGGTTTGATCACATGCTCGTTCAGTCCCAGTCCAGCAGGCCTTGGTGAGCTCTCATTCGATCAGTCCCCTTGTATCAGTGGGTGAATGCACCCTTCACGGTCCTGACTTCCTTTTTTATGTTCTCCCTCCTTCTGCTCTTCATTTGGACCTTGGGGGCTCAGTCCAGTGCTCCAATGTGGGTCTCCGTCTCTATCTCCATCCATCGTTGGATGAACGTTCCCTCTGGTTCTGCCTTCCTTGCTCATGTTCTCCCTCCCTCTGCTTCTCAAGTCCAGTGTTCCAATATGTGTCTCTGTCTCTATCTCCATCCTTTGACATATGAAGGTTCTGTGGTGACATACAGAATTTTCATCAGTATGGTTATGGGCCAAGGCCAGTTCAGGCACCCTCTCCTCTGCTGCCCAGGGAACAATCTGGGGACCTCTCCTTGGGCCTGGGAACCCCTCCAGAATCAAGTCTCTTGCCTCCTGGATATTAGAAGTAGACAAGATTGCCAGGCAAACTTGGGTGCACGGGGGGGGGGGGGGGTGGAAGTAATGGGTGATGGTTAGGGAAGGGGAGAGGGGGAGGATTGGGGATGGCTTGGGGGAATGGGAGGGGGAGGGAGGAAGGATGGTTATGGGAGCAGGGAAGTATATATCTCAACTAAGGGAGCCATTTTAGGGTTTGCAAGAGACTTGATTCTGGAGTGCCTTTTTAAAAGACTACTACCATGAAGACTAATATGTAGCATAGAGCCTGACACTTTGATATTTATTGACTAAATCAATGGATGAAAAAGATGAATGAATCAACTGTATTCTCTTCAAAATACTAAGAGTAACAGAAGTCTTAGGGCAAAGCAGTATCACAGAGGATGCCAAGTAAGCCTATTCCAACTTTGTTTTGTTTGTCTGTTTTCTTGAGTACTATCTAAAGATTTGAAATAACTGAAGGAAATATAGATGACCTTTTTTTCAAACGTCCGTCCACCTGGTTTTTTTGAATGTTCTCATACGAAGCAAGTGCTATCCTTGCCCTCCTATTGCTGATTGCTTTGAGCTTTAATTTGAGGGTGTGGGTTATCTCTACTTTCCACTGCAGAGTAGTTCTGTCTAGAAGGACTGTGAGAGTCACTCTGAAATATTCTGGTAAAGGTTTCCCTAGAACACACAGACATGCTCTCTGGGTGCATATGAAGAAAGGACTTGGTCGTATGGGCATCCCACTTGGAAGGTAGCCAGTGGACGCCTTTTTGGACATTAAATGTTCTTTTCTCAAATTTCTGTAAGCAGGGACCTGGCAACCACTGAGTAACCTGAGAGATACTTTCTTTGATCAGGTCTTTAATAAAATGTGGGGAGGGCAGTGGGTGGTCAGTGCACAGCACCAACTGTGCAGCTGACTTTCAGTGGTTGGTTCTTCCATGTAAAATTAGCTTATGGGAATTTATTTCTGAGAAAAGTCTGAGTTTATAGTTGGAAGCTATATGGATATGTCATGATTTTCTGGTCAAATGATTAAAAAAAAGAAATAGATGGGCAATAACCTTTTGTAGTAAAGATGAGACAGATGACTGCTAATTACTTTTTCCAAATGCCTAATTGTTACAACAAACTATTATTTAATAAAAGGTTGTTTTGTGATTATTATTATTATTGACACGTAAGTTTGCTGCTTTGTTTTTGTTGCTTGCTTTTATAACTGAAAGTGTTATGAATTTGAACCTCCACTAAGTGTGCCCTGGGCTGAGGAAAGCAAATCTTTGTGGGAATCTTACTGTTCTCCACAGGACCATTTGTGAGTTGCTGTATTTTAGTTTGACTTGAAGCAGCAGAGGTCTGTATAAATTTTGAGCTTCAATAGGCACTCTCCCATGTGCTCAGTTCACGATTGCTGCTTCTGCAAGAAACCCACTTTGCTACACCCGATCCTGAAAAATGTTCACATGCTGTCTGCCTAATGTTTGCTAATGGGGCTGTTCTAAAAATGGCACCAAGGAGGTTACCTATTATCCACAGAACAAGAATATATTTTGGGACTGAAATAGATTATAGTCAATGGGGACCTGATCTGCTGACAGAGTTATTTTAATATCCTCCAGCAATTCATAAAAAATAGAATGAGACTTTTATATATGGCTTCTTATTTGTTTTCAGTTTATTAAAAACAAATTCTTTAGTAACTTTTTAGTATTTCAGTTTTATTATCTATATTTATTTTCTCACTATTTCTTTGTGAATTACATTTATCTTTCAAAATTCCATTAATTATTCACTGTTTTACATCTGTAATGAATAATATTCATTGAAGTACAGCTGAATTTTTAATCTAATACATTGCATAAATATGTGTAAAGAAGTTTATCAATTTATCACTGAGATCAAATATGAATAGGCATATTCTATCCTCATTTATATTGATCAAAATGGTTTTTCTACATGATTCTCAGAATTAGAGCAAAAAAAGGAAAAAAGTTTTTCCAAGAAAAACGTTTTTCAATTACCATTTGATGAATATGCCAACCTTTTTCATGTGTGTTCAGCAAGTGGTTAGATTTATAACTTTTGTCCTATGACTTTTGACTTACACTCAACCCAGTTTCACATTTGTTCTGGCAGAAGCGCACTGTCTTGACCACTTAAATTTGTAAAAATAGTTAACTCCAAATAGTAATTAAGATAAATGTAACTGTGATTGTTAAGCTATAATAGAATTAATGGCTAAAATTGCAATTAATAGAGGATTCCAAAAGCCCATGAGACAATTTAGGATAATTATGTTCCATGTTCCACAACTAATTTTCTGATGCCTATACAGTCATTTTGTAGTCATTAAGTTGGCATAGTGAGTCATAATCTTAGAACTTATAATAGTTTTTCAGTTCCAGAGAAGCAGAAAGAGAAAGAGGCATAGGCAAACAGACAGATACACATACATGCGGGGGCGGGGGGTGGCTCTCAACAGCTTTATTATGATTATATAAGGTACCGGCAAATTATTTTATAATGTAAGACAGGAAATATCATGGTTTTATTTTCAGAAATTTTGTTAGATCGTTTTCCTCATTTAAGACAAATTACAGAATGGATTGTTTTCCCTTTTTGAGGCAAGACAAGTACAGTGAAATAAAAATCTACAAACTTGAGGAGCGGAATCCTGAGCACAGGTCTGGTCTCTATCCTGCTGAGAGATGCCTTGTTTACTGTCTAAGTGCTTTCCTGTTTAGGAAAGTCTCCTGGAGCATGGAGAGATCCTAAAAGGTTTAATCCTATTGGTTGGTCTGTGTAAGAGCATACCCTGGGCTCACATTAGCAAAAAGCAGTGTGAGCCCAAGCGTTCCATTCTGGGATGAACACTCTTGTTTGGCTTGTGGTTGTACTTGATAGACCTGATTTAGTACTGCATTGTGTGGCCGGATTTATTGTGCAGCTCCAACGCAGAAATTGCTACTTGAAATAAAGCATATGGACGGTTATTCTGGGCCAGTCTGCCAGCACGGTAGAGTGATGACAATCACATACGACCAGCAACGCAAGCAATGAGATGTAATTCTTTGCCTTTTTTTCACTAGCTTACCATCAAGTTCCTCCCTGGCTTGCATGCACTTCGCAGTCTGATGAGTGTTTACTCCTCAGAGTCCTCTCTCCGTATCATTAAGATCCTAGCTTTCTAGCTGAGGGTCTCTGTGTTTGTGATAATCATTTGATAGTTTTCCAAAGGATAAAAGCTGTGGTTGTGTTAATGGTTAAAGTACTTACTGGATGTTCAGTGTGAGTCTCAGGGCTGGATGGATTCACGGCTCAGGCCTATCTAGATTCATAAGGAGAATATTTTAGAATTCTGAGAACCTTTTTAAAGGCAGAGTTCTCTGGAAATACTGAGAAAAGATAATGGAATAAGATGATAAGAATACAGCCTCAAATGGCTATGCAATCACTCGTTTTAAGAACCATCACTTGGTGGTGTTATTGTCAGTATACTATTGGACGGTTTAGCTGTTACACCAGGAGGAAGTTGTGAGGCATAGGACTGAAGATGTCTTTGGGGGTGGTTTTGACCCCAGCCACTTTTATTGCCACCACGTGAAATACCTCAACAGCATTATAGTCAAGTTCAATGATCCCAGGGAGTGGCTGCTGCTTGTGCCCACTGGTTTCAGGTGACTGGGTACTAGAGCACAAAGAAGTACCTCCTTTCAACCCACCTATACCCAGAGTGAAATACCAGCTCTGCCTTTGCTAATTTGCATGTCATCCTCTACCTTAAATTTTATGAATTCTTTTTTAGTTGCCTTATACATGTTCAGCCTGTACCACAGCAGCTGCCCCACAAGCATTCCTCTATTTCCCTTCCTCTCATTCTACATCTTCTTCCTTTCCTTCCTCTCCCTTTGTTTCCCTTCTTCCCCGCTGACGTCCAATTGTGCACAGCTGCTTTGGTGGTAAGCCACTTCGAACTCGCCGATGTTAGTGCCAGGTGTGGATTTAATTGGCCTTTACTTAGAACACAGGCAGACAGTATCCAGGATGCCCACCCCCCTCACACACACACACACACACACACACACACACACACACACACACACCCCGTGAAATCTGCTGAATCACGAGTTCCAAAATTGGCATAAAATGTGTTCAGACCTTCCAGAAGCTGCGTATGTAAAGCGATCAAGTGCCTTGGGGGAATGGGGGAAACAACATTTTTAAAGAGGAGTGTTCCCATCAGTTCACGTTGGACCCTATCTGCATTCAGCTCAGGCGAAAAAAAATATCTTAAAAAGCTAGATAAAGAAAATGAAGGCATGAGCAACATGTTATTTATAGGAATGACATACATTATCTCCTTGGCAACTGCAGGGTGGCATGCAATTTGGCAATCTGTGTTGTGTCATCTTGGATCCCTGGAAGTCACTGTTTCCTACGGAAACAAAGGAAAGAACAACATGAGAGAAAGAGTACTGATTTCAGTCGGCTAGGAAGGTATTTTTAAACCAAGGGACCGGCAGCTCAAAACTGGCATTGCATTTTCATTTATTGATTTCGCAATGCTTTGTAATGTGATTAAATTTGGTTTAATCTGATAAGGTTTTTAATCATGCTCTGTGATGAAGTGATGGGTTAGGACATTTGTGTGGACCTTTCAGTGCTTTCAAAAGCAGCAGAAGCTCTAGCTTGTGCACATGTATTTATCCATTCTTTCAAGATGTTTGTTAAATGTTTGTTAAATGCCTCATTTGTGTCAGGTGCCATGCAAGGTATCAGACTGCATGGACCTCTTGTTTATATATTACAGTCCTCCTGTCATACCCAAGGGATTTCGTGTCATTTCTTTATTTGAAGTGAATCAACCCTTCAGCAAGCATCCACTTAGTCTCAGCTCTGAGACCCTATTATATAAGAAGCTAAAATTTAGCAAAACTGAGCTGGAGGACTTCATCACACTCAGTGGAATACAAAACAGTTCTCATACTGCTTTTTCTTTGCTTAGTGATTTCTGAGATCTTCCAAAGGTGTAATCAGCTGGTTTTTGTCAATAGCTTCAAACTAAATAGCTCCAAAATACAAAATAATAGTGACTGGTATCCAATATAATTTCATTTGTCAGGTCATTTTTCTGGACTGAAATAGAATATTTTAAACAAGGGAAATGTGGGTTGCAATGCAGAAGGCCACATTCTAAAAGTTTTCACTTTGATGAGATGCAAAAACGTATCAACATTATACAGTGAAACAAAAGGACCTTGAAGTGGGATGGATTGATCACAGTGGGAAGATGATACCATTCCTTGCATGAGAATTAAAGCATCTCATAATTGTTACAAAAGTCATCAGTGGGTTGCTGGGATTTTTCCCTTGCCCTGAAATTGTATGGGAAATAAGGGGTTGAGGTTGACTAGTATAGCCACTAGGGCTCAATCTTCTTTCTTCCCAGTGATGACGCTCTGTCTCTCCATCAGCCTGGTGTCTAGAGAATTGCTTTTAGTGCTTAATCTTCATCCATTTTCAACATTATCATAGCAGAAAGTGAGGCATTTGTTCACATTTCTGAAGCCTATTAAGAAGTGACTCTGAGACAGTCTGCAAATGTCTACCAGAGTCTCATGAAATTGCCTCAAGGTTGACTTTCTTAATAGTAACTCCAGGTGTTCTCTTGCAGAAAAAAAGTCATCTGTCTGGTTTTCTGATTTCCGCCTTAAATTAACAACTAGATTTCATTTCTGAAATTTTTCTCCCACAGGGTCATATTTTACTATGTCCTTCCTAAGAGCAGGATTTCAGCTTAAATTTTTCTTGGTTTTGTGGAGATATTCATGGGAGCTTTAAATAGCGTTGCAGCTGTACAGAAAAGCTGTTCTAGGGTGTGCTTTGAAAGTCAGCTTTTCAATAAACGATAGCTTCAGATGATTGAGAGGAGGGTAGGGGAAGGGAGTCTTGTTAAACAAGCTATTGCAGCCACTGGCTACACATCTCAAAGCATCCTGGAAAAGAGGCTCATGCACCTCTCCATTTTGCTACTGGAGAGGCAGGTCAGTAGCGCCCAGGCCTTTCTGGAGTGACATCAGATAACAAGGGCGTGGGGAGGTCAATCCAGAAGGTGATTCTTTCATGCTCAACGGTAATTACTTAGTCATAGGCAGATGTATAAAACAAGAGAGCAAATGTATTTTGTTCTGGTTATCAGTTAATATCCAGGATTGACACATTAAATAGTTCATTAACTTCTATAGTATCCCAGGAAGTGTAATCTGTATAGAAGAACTGACTGTCACATGGGTTTCAAGTAAACGTGAGTGCGTTGCTTTTGGCTATGTGTGTTGCTAACTATGTATCTCCTGAAACTTGTGTGAAACTAATTTTGCAATTCTGTATGTACGGAGGTTGATTTTGTTGCTGAATTATTTTAGTACACTTTACTCATCATTTATTTAATATCCACTCAATATATTCTTATGGAGGAATTTATAGTGCATCGTACTGCTGGTTGATGAGGGAAGGAAAATAGTAAGGCACCATGTAGCCCTAAGAAACTCAGTAGGAAAGGATGTTTACACAAACATGCTAAGTACTCGTCTAACATAAACATTTGATGCTATGTAAAGGTATCACAGTTTTGGTTGAAATTTCTATGTCAAAAGATTCCAGTGAAGGTGATCACAATGCCACATTAAACTTGTCAGGGAAACAGATTCTATCTTGGGGGCAAAGCAAAGAGGATGGAAGCAAGAAGACAGAGGAGAGTGTGCAAAGATTCAGAATCAAGGAACTAGGGTCCATGCTGCTAGAACTTAATGAGGGCATAGTGCTTAGACTTCAGATGTGTTCATTTGAGTTACTCCATAAGGTAACTCTTGGAAAGTGATCCTTTACTAGCCTGCTTCTCTGTTGCTGTGATAAAACACTGACAGAAAACAACTCGGGGAAGAGGGGTTGTTTGGCCACAGGCTATAGTCTATCATCAAGGGATTCCAGAATGGAAGAAGAGACTATAGGCTCTTTGGCGCAGAGGAATGCTTCTTTCTGGCTTGCTTCCCCAGACTTGTTTGAGTACCTTTCTTCGGTAATTCAGCCCCAACAGCCTAGGGATGGTATCTTCTATGATGGGCTGGACCTTGCTGCATCAATTAGCAATTAAGAAAATGTATCGCCAACATGAACAAAGTCTGGTCTGATCAAGGTTATTCTTCAGTAGAGGTTTTCTGATTCCTGGTTTGTGTAAAGGTGTCACCTGAAGGTAACCATGACCATTCCAGGATTACAATGGCACAGGTCTGAAGGAGGAAAAAAGCAACCTGGTAGCATTAATAGGCTGAGTCACAAACACGTCTTACCATGCTGGGAAGAAACCTGAGAACCGCCCCCCTTGGTGGTAAAGAAGTTTGAATTCTTAACTCTTGTTGATAGGTTCACTCAGACAGCTTACTCAAACACTGCATATTTAAGAAGTATGACATAACATTATGATGTTCATAGTAAACTTTGTACTAGTGGGCTAATTATATCCATTTCTTCATAAAATATCCTAATTTTTTTCAAGACAGGGATTTTCTGTGTAACAGTCTGACTGTCCTGGAACTCACTTTGTAGACCACGTTGGCCTCAGACTCACAGAAATCTTCCTGTTGCTGCCTCCCCAATGCTGGAATTAAAGCATGCTCCACCACCATCCAGCTAAATTTCCTCTTCTTTATATGATGGAAATAATGAAAGTCTACTCTCTTAGGAAGGTTCAAATACACATTATAGAATTAGAAAGTGGCATTGTATAGATGTATATTTCTTTCTTTAGTTGTTTTTATTGAGCTGTATACATATATATTTCTGGGCTCCTCTCCCTTCCTCCCCACTTTCCTTTTACCCGCTCCCATGATCCTACTTCCCTTATGGATTAGGTCCATGTATGTCTCTCTTAGGGTCCTCTTTGCTGTCAGGTTCTCTAGGATTGTGAACTGTAGGCTGATTTTTCTTTGTTTATGTTTAAAAGTCACTTATGAGTGAGTACATATTATATTTACTCCTCCATTGCTGGTGGGAGTGCAAACTGGGATAGCTGCTTTGGATATCAGTATGGCGATTTCTCATAAAATTAGGAAATAACCTACTGTAAGATCCATCAATACCAGTTTTGGATATATACCAAAGGATGCTCAATTATACCACAATGACATGTGTTCAACTATGTTCATAACAGCATCATTTGTCATAGCCAGAACCTGAAAACAACCTAGTGCCCCTCAATCAATGAATGGATAAGGAAAATATGGTCCATTTATACAATGGAGTACTACGCAGTGGAAAAAAAATGACATCTTGAAATTTATGGTCAAACGGATGGATCTAGGAAACATCATAATGAGTGAGGTAACCCAGACCCAGAAAGATAAATGTGTATTTTCTTTGGAATTTATTTAACTTGCATAACTGAAGCTATTACTCCTGAGAAGTGCCTCCCTGCTTGTCTCCTCGTTCTTTCTGCCTTGGTAGCCTTGACTTAGCTCTCTCCCCCCATCAATTCAACTTTTTAAAGAATCCATAAGAAACTTGAGAGATGAGTCAGCAGTTAAGAGCACTTGCACCTCTTGTAGTAGATGATCTGGGTTTAGTTCCCATTGCTGACACTGGGTGGCTCACCACCACCTTCATCTCTGACACCATTTTTAGTCTCTGTGGTCACTTGCACAGATATGATGCTCTTACAGATAAGCACGCACAAAGACATTTTTAAAAAATGAATTCACATGTGTATGAGATCACACACTGGTTTTCTTTCTCACATTTCTGTCAAAGCATTTTTTCCTACCCCAGTCCCAGAGTACCCTTTAGCAAGAAAGACAGCAAGCCGTCAGTCTGCTGTGGTAACTTCCAGGGAAGGCCAAGTACAGGTATACAAGGCACTGACAGAATATTTTATGTCACAATTCCTGGAGCAGCCGAGAGATGGTTTGGTAGAAAAGGTAATGTGTCAGGTCTGGGGTCCAGATCACATTGACCATTGTGCCCTATAAGTTTTCCCCTTGAAAAAAAATGGTGCCACCAAAAAGAGGTTAGGCAGTGAAACAGCCATATTTTTATATATCTCAGTGGAGCATGAAGAGAAAGAAGACACATAGGGTGCTAGTTCTGGGAATGTTAATCGCCCATGTAACAGCCAGGTGAGAAATGATTAATACTTGTATAATGGCTGTAGATGGACAGTTTGAAAAGATACTGAGGAAGTTTGATGGAATTCAGAGAAGAATTGCAGATTTGTCACCTGGAAAAGTGGCAGATAATATATAGAATCTAGAACATAGCAGTGGGAATGCATTCACTTGAACAAATATTTTGTTCATTTGGTGTTAATAAGCCTATATATAGATAAGAGTTTAGAAATGCAGATTCCATGGGAGCAGGTATTAGCGGTGAAATATATTTCACCACTGCAAGACCCATAAATATGTACTACATAATTGAATTAAATGGCTATACAGGTGAATAAGCTAAAAGTTTACTGTGCATCTAAGATATATAGGTGGTCTATTTCTTTAACTCTAGGTTTGGAATCTGGAGGAAATTTGAGGTAGTACATATTAATTTTGTGTTATTATATATATTAACCAAAACCCACAGACAGACTCATTGACTGAATTTTGGGCAAACTCATACTCAAGAGTTGAAAGCAGAGAAACCCGATTTTAGAATTAGATGAAGAGAATCCTGTACTGGAAACCAAGAGATATAAGATGTAAGATGTATGCAGAATTTTCTTTTTGACTGGAATATGGAGTTACAGGAAAAATTAAAGAAACAAAGAGAGATCAAGAGTGTTAAATGTAACTGAGACAGTGTGTGATGCAGATTTCTTAAAAGTGTCTACTGTGATAAGCTGAAAATTTCCAATGATCACCAGAGAGGAGTCATATAATGATGGGGTTGAGAACAAAAAGAGATGGAGCAGTGGAGGCAGTAATTGCAGATAATGTCCTCCATCCTGGCAGTCACAAAGAGTAGTTGGTAGAAAGGGTCAAAAAGTTGAGAAGTCTTAGAAGCTGACATTTGCCTTGCTGATATGTGGTGAGGATGCAATTTTAGCATACTACATGTTGAAAAGAGTGCTTTAAAAATGCTAACCCTATTAAGTAGAATGAGGTCCCCAGAAGTCTTAATTTTATGCCTGTCTTGCAGCATCTATCAGTCCAATGGACACTTTTAAATAGAAAACCTTCATCATTTATTCTGTCAACTGTCAAACTGGGGCAAGTTTGGTGTTAACTAGTTCTTAGCGTTGTCCCAAGGAGTGAAAGTTGAATGTGCCCACATAGGAATGGTAACTAAGATGAATTCCGAACAGGGGACAGGCTATCAAAATTTCCAGAGGTGGGACATTAAAATATATTTACTGCTCTAATTGGCAACATGAATCAGGGTGAGCGGGACCACAAAATGAGTCAGACTAAAGTCTCATGCAATAGACCATTTTATCCAGAGAATCAAACAATTTCAATGCTGAGTGTTACGAAGAGCCACCTGGGTAAAGAATATAATTGAAACGACAATCGGCACGTGGCAAAAATGTGCATTTTCTTAGATTCATATGACTAGCAGCAGCTATCCACTTCATACACTCATTCATATGCATTTGGTGGGAGGAGCACAGAAAAACATTACAAGAACAATCCCTTGTTTTTGAAGAAGCTGATTCCGTTCTTGGACTGTATCTCCCCAGTTTTTTTGCTTGTTTGTTTGTTTCTTGTTTTTTTTTTTTTGAATATCAGGAAATCCAGAATGGTTTTGACTTGAGATGTAGATAAATCTAATTGTCATTTGATGCGTGAGTAATAAGCAAGCAAATTATAAAGTTAGAACAGTGAAAGCATTGTGTGTAAAGCTTTGTTCCCCAAAAGAGCGTTCCAAATTATATAAATCCTAATGAAAAATTAAATGTCGTGCCTCTCTTAGATGGATTAATGTGTATATTAAGGTCCCAGGATTCAGTTGTAAACACAGTGTTATCAGTGTATTAACTTCCCTCTTGGTTCATAGGGGCTTAACTTGGTCTCAGGTAGGCAGGCTTGACTTCTGGTGATGTGGTTGATAACTCTTTATCCATTCACTGAATGTTTGCTATCTTTCTGGTGACTTCCACTGTTCCCTTATCCTTGGTCAATGTTATTCATGGCTTGGGACTAGAAGAGCCAAAAAAGAATCCATAATGTTTTAGGAGATCCATCTGCAATGACAGAAGAATACTTCTTACCAAAATTCTTCTGTAGATGTAGAAATCGGGCAAGTTAATGCATCATCTTGCTTATTTCCTTCAGCAATGAGGCTTCCATGGATGCTTGAGTTTTCATGACTATGAGTCTATTGCTGGAAATAATAAGCAGAATCTGAACCAATATTTAAGGGTTTATGAATTATCCATAACAGATACATTAAAACAGCCAGTTCCACTTGTTGGACTGAAGAAAAAGAAGCATAAATAGATTTTTGAATATCTGGACCATGAATCCCCACATACCATTAAATAAACCATCAATAAGTTTCTATCCATGGAAAGGGAGAAGGTTAAACAATTTTTGTGATCACAAATTCAGTTTGTTTGAGAAAATTCCGTAACTTATTATCTGGATAATGATTTTCTATCCTTCCATAAGAAGCTGCAAATGAAACTTGGGAATCCATAGAATTCTAAAATGCTCTTAAAATTTGATTGTTAGTTAAGGATAAAGAAATGCAGACAGGATCAAATTCACATAATTGTTGGCATCAGTTCCTCCCTGATTTACTAATTGAACAAGAAGAGTAAGGTAAGCAGTTAATATTTCATGGCCCTTATGGTGTAAATAAATCCATTCTAAAGGATTATTCTCTTATTTCACAACACCTGTAGGAGACAATTTAGTGGGGAAAATAAGTTCAAAGGCAGTGAAGGAGCCACACAATACACAAATGTTTCTCTTAGTCTAGACTCAAATAGCTGTAGCTCTTTTCTCACCTCTTGAAATAATATGTGAGGAATGTCCAGTGCCATCTTTCCTTCTAGATTTTTAAACAGGTTGAGTAGTGCCTATAAACATTTTGCTTTTTCTTAAATTGCACTGAAAATACCATGCATACCTCATGATGCCAGGGGAGAAATTGCTAAACGAATTTTGTTTCCCTGTTGTGCCATAGCTTGCCTAGGTTGTAAAGTTAGTTTTTCATAGGCTCTCCTAATTCCTCATCAGTGAGTGAAGAAAATTCAAGATTAGATTGATTATCAAATTCCTTGCCCTATGCTTCGGGAACATTTCAGGTAAATGAAGGATCTGTATCTAAAAGAGGCTCCAATAAGGGAGCTGAGGAAACCATCACTGGCATAGGCGGTGCTGTTTTGACTTTTGGTTTTTGTCTGAACAGGGAAAGCCTCCTCCTTTGTCTCTTTTACCAATATTAAGGTTTGCTCATTCAGTCTGTACTCATTCAAATAATCAGTTCTCTCCTCTTCATGATTGATATCCTCCTAATCTGCCTTAAGGATTTGAAAACAGTTTGAATTAATGCCTGAGTGACCCAAAATTGAACAAGGATATTTTTCTCTTGGTATTATCGCCTCGTCCAAATTCTTTTGGACTCTGTCCCATACTTCATCTAAAGTTCCTTCCTCTGGAAACCGGAGATGATGATTATAAACAAATTACAGCAATCTCATAATTGTGGTTTTATTACCTGTGCTCCTCATTCCCACTTTCTTATCTCATAGCCCACTTCAGGTCTCTGTTTGGGTGCCGCATTTGCCACTCTAATTGGCAGCATGAACCTGGGAGGATGGTGCCTGAAAATGAGGCAGACTTAATTCTCATGCAATAGTCAAATTAGTTCAGAGAATCAGGAAAGTTACACTCAGTGAGTTAAGAAGAGTCACCTGAGCAGATTATACAGTCACCAGAACAATCTGCATGGGACAGAAACCTGTTTTTCTGTAGAGGCATGTGAATGATAACAGCGGCAGTAAGCTCACTCCTATTCACTGCACCTGGGAGGAGCATGAATGCACAGTCCAAGAACAATTCCCAGTTTTTGAAGAAGCTGAGGACACAACACGCATGTCCGATTTTCTTGGAGTTTTCTCACAAACACTCAGAGTTCTATCATGACTCCATTTTTGGATTGTGTTTCCACAGCAGCCTTCATTTAAATATCCAGTTCTGTTGAGAAAAATAGAAAGAATAAGCACAGAAAATAATGAAAACTTTATTACGAATATTTTATCTCATAGGAATGATCTCTGTTTGTTGATATGAAATGTTAACGATAGAAGAGTAATATTTAGACTTTGTCAATGGCTAAGGGCTTGAGCACCTCACTAACATTGTCCCACTAATAACTCTAAGAGTCATACATACTAGTTTCTTTAGTGTATGCAGGAGATGTGTTAATCATATATAGACTAAGTTCTCCTAAAGTACACAGCTAGTATCTAGTAGGTCAAAATGTGTCTACCTGGTTTTAAAACCCATGACTCTAATAGTAACTTTTATCAGCTAATATACTGCCAGGCAAAAATGACGACGACGCCTGAGAGCTTTGCCTTTTAGGGTGTGTTTTGTAGATGCTGATGGAGAGGGTATTTCCCGTGCTGCCTACCAAATGTTTGCACCTTCTGTTTTCCTGCTTGCCGGGCTGAAGTGGGTATCTTGTTGGTGGTATACATTAATGTGCTGATGAGCCATTTGCCAGAAATTGCGACTCAGCTACTGGTTCAATTCATTCTAAATTTACAATCTGCCTTTACTGAAGTGCAAAATTGGCTTTCTTGTCACAAAGTGGCAGAACATGCAAAATAGTCTAATACCTTATTTTCTAGCTCAAGTGAGATTAGCTTAGGATCATAGAAAGTTTTTTCTTAAAAAATTTTCTTTCAGATGAACAGCTGTTCCAGCATGAGAGGCTTGTTAAGTTCTGAATGATTTTGATAATGAACCAATGCAAATTACAGCTAATACCATGGGGCTTGCCCCATAGGACAAATAAAATTATTTCCTGGAAGAGACCCAAATGATTTAAGATGTTTGAAGGGTTATGTACTTGATATTGTAAGCGCTGAGAGGTGTCATGAGCCATGTGAATTTGTTCTGCCTACTTAATATGCTTCTTATCTGTATATATAGTAGATGTGGAGCACATTTTGGTAGTATGATAATTCAACCTATGGTTCCTGACCAACTTCCTGGGCTTCGGTTTATAAATGGGAATACATATTGTATTTTAAAAGTTTAGGAGATTGTGTGCACACTATATTGTGATACCTGCTTGTAACACCATCGCTGGGTAAGGCAAGTCAGGAGAATCTAAGTTCAAGGCTAGCCTCAGTTATATAGTGAGCTTGAGGCCAGTCTGGGTATATGGTAAGATGGTGTTTTGAAAAAAGAGATATTTCCACAAAAAAATGATTTAGTAATTCACCTTCTGCTGCATATGTCTGAGTGCGTGGACTTACCTTGTTTCTAATTTGTTATGTGTGTTACTGAATTCCATTAGCTTCATATCTAGAACTAACATGTTTTGAGACTCATTCTCAAGTCTGAAAGTGAAGATTACTGATTGAAACTTCCTATGGAATACAACCAGATTTGAATCTGCACTGTCTTCCACAGCAGCTTTATCACATTTTGAATAGTAAATTTCTAAACAGTTTTTTAAAGTGCTGTGTTCAAACTTAATCTGTGAAAGCAAATTTAGAAAAAGTTTCTCTTAGGAGTATCTTGCAAATGTTTTTATCTGATAGAGACAAGCGTATATTTTGAGTGGAGATATTGATTCATCTCTTGAACAAATAGAACATTTCTTCAATTAAACAAAATTTCCTAGCTATTGATGGTGACTCTTGCCTCCAATCCTGACACTCAGTAGACTAGGATTGTGAGTTTGATGTCAGCTGGAGCTATACTGCAAAATCTGTTTCAAGAATACAAAAAAAGAAACAGGAAAAAGTAAAGAAAAAAACTTAGCTAAGCTACATTTGTTGTTAAAATGAAACTTTGTGCAGAATAAGTTATCTGAATGTAGGCCTGTTTATAAATATTTAGTCAGGCGCACAAGGAGTATTGTTCTACAGAACCTATAAGCATTTCATGACAATATAGTAGCAAAAACAAAACAAAATAAGCAAAAACCAGAAAACAAAAACAAAAACAACAAGGCAAAAATCTCAGAGGATTTTGAGTGGGAATAGGACCAGGCAGCAAGTGTTAAAAAGTGCTTTGATACACATTGTAAAGATGTATTATCAACTTTAGGAGATACTTATCGGGGAAACAAAAACTTAGGATCAGTGTTTAATTCATAGTCAAAACTATATACAGTCGAATTCAGATCTGATAAAACATGCTGTTTACTAACATCACTGATTTAGCTGGGTTGTTGTAGATATACTTCTGAAAAATGCTCTTGTGCTTAAAAAAAGTCTCCTCAGCATATGTATTTACAGTTTCTAGCAGATTCCCAAAGTGGTTAAGAGTATCATTTGGAATTCAAATTATGACTCTGAAATATTTTCACTGAGCGACTTTGGAAGATACGCTCAACTTCTCTAGGCGCCATTGTCCTCATGTGGAGAATGAGAGCATTGATACAATTTCATGAGTTGTAGCAACAAGCTAATACTACTTGTGCAGTTCATTTAGTGCAGCTTGGCCCATAGTACATGATTAGTACATCATGGAGATAGACGTTGATAACAATTCAATATTTCTGTCTGGAAAGTGCTGTTAGATATTAGTATGAGTAGAATATACACTACTGCCTGATTCCAGGAGAAAGTCTTTAAACCTTGAAATTTCCCTTGAAATACTGATTAATTCAAGAGAAAATAAGACTAAAAAGAGAGAGGGGATGTTTTAGAAACTTCTCTATAGTGCTGAAGTTTAGTCTCAAGGGAAAGAATTCATTCCTCCCCATATTACCGAGAAAAGTCTTTAAAAATAGTTTCTATCCTGTCCAGGTGCCTTCTTTCCATTGTCTTTGAGCCCCCCTTTCAACTTTCATTTTTAATATCTTAGCATAAGTGTCACTTTGATCAAAATGCTTTTTTAGCTCAAAGGTGAAGCAATCAATGTACCTCCAGTCGGTACATTGTTATTGATTGATGGTACTTATTTGCTATCATAATGATTAATATTTCCTGGAAGAAATTTCAAGGACTGAAATAATTCTGCCCATTTTTTCTTTGATGCCCAGTTGTGGTTGGAATTTTCTTTGGACTGCCAACCAGCTTCCAAATAAATATTCAGAGACTTATTATTGATTATAAATTTTGTCCAACCAACTCTTTTAATTTAACCTTTTTTTAATTATCTATGTTTTGACTTGGGGCATATTACCTTGCTTTCATTCAATATTTCCTATTTTCCTGCTTCCTCTGTGTCTCTGACTGCCCCTGACTTCTCCCTGGAATTTCTTTTTCTTTCTTTCCCCAGTCTAATTTCTTTCTCCTACTTACTCTTTCTGCTTGGATGTTCCACCTATACCTCCTCACTTTCTATTGTCTGGTCAGCTTTTTATTAGACCAATCAGGCGCCTTAGGCAGGCAAGGTAAAATAGCAGTACATCTCTACATAATTGAACAAAGGCAGCACATCCTTACAGAGTTAAGAAAATACAACTCATCTTTACGTAGTTAAACAAATATCCCACAACACCCAGTGAAAAAAACTTGAAGAAAAATTATACTTTCAGTAAAAAAACTTGTTGGATTAATGAATAAATGGATTGAATAAATGTCTTCAATAAAGTATTTATACTATATATTTTTCCTTGATAGTAATCTCCACCGGTGGATTAAACGTGAAGTGTGTGTTTTTTCCACTAAAAATAAGCTAAAAAGCAAATATACCAGAATTCCAAAGAAATTTAATATGTAGCTTGACTAATCAAAGACATCTTTATGTTGTAAATGAACAATGGCATTTATTCGTTAATTATTTTTTCTATCTGTGTGTGCTGTGTATCCAGTCTTGAAGAATGGTTGTTTTGTATACAATGTTCTGGTGTCTGCAGACGTAGATAAAATTGTGATTTAGACTATTGCAATGACAGCTTCCTATAAAATTGGCATAATCCCTAAATATTTCTGGATAACACTTTATTATGACAAAATTTCATTATGATCATGCTATTTCAGTTATACAATAATAATAATAAAACTTGTGCAAATATTGCCCAGCTATGAATGTAATTTTGCAAATATCCCAAGGCTGTATAAAACATTTTCCTAAGGTGATGCTGAGTTGAAAGAGTGAGTTTATTTTACCTTCCAAGTTTGTGTTTGGAAACTAAAATTTCACTTTTTCAGATTAAATACTTAAATGGTATATAAAGTTACATATATTTATGAGTTGAAATGACTGGGTGTAAGAACACTTCGTGTTCAAACAAGAGGACCCAAGTTGAAATTCTTAGTACCTCCATAAAGTCTAGATATGGTCATACTTGCCTGTAACCCCAGATTATAGCATAAAAACAGACAGATACTGGAAGCTCACTGGTCAGTCTATCCTAAATGTCAGACTTCATGTTCAGTGAAAGACCCTGATTCCCTCCCCAACAAGGTTGAGAACTATAGAAGATGCCAAAACATTCTTCTCTGGCTTCCAAATGCACACATGGTGTGGGAGAATTGTCTGTATTCTGTCAATCATATTTTAATAAAACGCTGATTGGCCAGGCAGGCTGAATAGGTGGGAAAGCCAGACAGGAAGTAGAGGTGGAACAAAGAGACTGGGAGTATTCTGGAAAGCAGGAAGCTCCCTCAGCAGTTCTGCCCAGACCACCGAAGAGGAAAGATGTAAGCTGCCCCACTGGAAAGGGTACTGAGCCATGTGCTAACGTAGATAAGGATAATGGGGTAACATAAGTTATAAGAGCTAATAAGCAGCCTGACCTAATGGGCCAATCAGTTTATAACCTTATGGAGTCCTGTGTGTGATTTTCCTTGGGAGTTCCGGCTATGGGGTACCGGGCGGGACAGAAACCTCAACAAGCCAGCTGGGCCTCATGCTACACACACATATGTGCATATTCCACACCCCTCCACAAGCACACAGTTACATACATTTTAAGGATATTTGTTGTATACATTGTTTAATGCCCAAATCGTGGAAAGACATATCTGTATTTTCAAATATTAGTCACTTCTTTGTGGTCAAAAGATTCAGCATCAGTATTTTACATTATTGTTTTTAATATGCAGTCGGATGCCCTACTGTATCTACAGTAGTCATGTTTCTTTTGCAATATTTTTTTCAGCCATTATCTATTTTCTAGCTCCAGTTTAAGGATTAAAAATGTAAACTGAAAGAGGACAACTACAAATTATTTTGTCAAACATTATTTTTAATATTTAAATAAATACATGTTCTAAAACTCAGCAAGTGCTTAGTAATACAGAAATCATCATTGGAAGAGTGGTGGAAATAGTTAGGGAAAATTTGGGGTGATTAAAGAAAGAGCTGGAATTAACTCCAAAGTAGAAGGTTAAATAAACATGGCAGTTAACTGTATCCCTCTGATACAGATGAGAAGTAGCTAAAAACTACCAAGAGATACTTGAGGTCATTAAATATCTGGATAATATTAACCTCTTATAGAGAATATGCACACACTCCACAGTACATTTGAAAGTCTTCTTCCAGCACAAGCAACAGTGAGAGGAGAAAATTGGCACAGAATTCTTGACAGTTTCTCAGGGTTGCTTTTATGTTGACTTTACCTAGGATTTTTGAGTTTCCACAAAGCCTACCTAAAAGGGAATAGTTGAAAGAGGGAGAACTGCAAGGTTGTTTAGATGCTGCTTATTTTCCACAGGAAAAGATTGATTCAGCATTTTAAAAAATCTATGATATGGATTTAATTTTTGACATTAGATGATCCTCTTAGTCTGCTCCGGCGGGCACAACAAAATAGCAGAGACTGTATGGACTCAACAACAGATATTAATTCCTTCCAATTTTAGAGGCTAGAAAATTTAAGACCTTGGGCCGGTAGGTTTCAAATCTCATGATGTCTCTGTTTTCGTTGCCAGTGTGCCTTCACACTTAGGAGAGAGCTCTCCTGTGTCTTCTCATCTTCTATGAAGATATCCTTTCAATAGATACCCCTATCTAATAAATTGAGACTGAGAAATTTGAGAAGGACAGAATTTAAATCAAATGGTAGTTATTAAACTGTTAATGTTTGCATTTATGAATTTCTTTGATGCATGTTGCCTCTTACCACTGCTTATCTAGTGACCATATAACCTCATTTTTGGACCACTATAATTGAAATAAGAAATAAACAACAAAGGTAATCATAGACTACTTAAGGCACTACGTTCCCAGATTCAATTCTTTTTAATATTCAGTTGTATTTAGAGAGCAAGCTAGCTAGTCTGGAACAGTGAACTAATGCTGTCCCTTATTATTGCATCATGAGATGGAGAGTTTGTTACAGCTGTTTCCTAACCCCTGCCGTTTCCTGAGGACTAGAATTAAGATTTTACCAATAACTGATAAAACACTAAAGAGACAAAGATCTGATAGAATAAGGAAGCCATCGAAAGCTTTGGCATTCAACTATTTGTTGATATGCTTTTTCCTGTATGGAGCATGGCATTGCTGGTGGTGCCTGATTTATTCAAAGCCTGTGAGCATATGTCAGCTGTGAAATAACTATTCTACTGAAGTCAGTCTAGTAGTAGTAGCAGCAGCAGCAGCAGGAGCAGCAGTAGCCGTAGTAGCTTGCTTCTAGTTTCCCCCAATTGCATTTTGTACTTTTTTGTGCATGTGTTAATTCTCATCTTTACTCTACACACCATTTTGAATTTATTTGTGTTTATTTCTTATTCAATCAGCACCAACATATTTTCTTTGTCTGACTTCACCAGAGCTTATTCCTTGTTTTATGGACCAACTACTAAGCTACTCTTCTGATTTTTGGAAACTTGGTTCATAATATGTAGATACAATAAAATGTCTTCTAAGATTTAATTTTATATCAGAAACTTTGTTCATAATCTATAGTATAGATTCATTAAAATGTCTTCTAAGATTTGATTTCTTATAATGGTTCATTTCTGAGTTTTTTTCTATTTTGCACACAGATTCTTTTTTATTTGACCTCACCTAAGTTAAATTTTTGTACACTAATTAATTGATGCCTACTGTATGCTGGGTGTTCATTTATTCATTAGACCAAAGACATATTAGCCATCTAGTTGCATGAAGGGGTCTGAGATTTTTAGAGTAAATAAGTTGTTGTATACCCCATAACTACAAATAGCAGATTCAGTATTGGAATTTAGCAATGTCTGGTTTTGAAATCTGATATCCTAATCAATTACCCAGTGTTAGAAAAAAAAAACATAACTAATCCATGAACTTTTTACAAATTTAGCCTAAGAGTTTGAACATTTTACTCTCTTTAAGAGTATTCTTTTTTATTGATTTTTATTGAGCTCTACATTTTTCTCTGCTCCCCTCCCTGCCTCTCCTTTCTCTTTCAATCCTTGTTCTCAATTTATTCAGGAGATCTTGTCTTTTTTACTTCCCATGTGGATTAGATCTATGTATGTCTCTCTTAGGGTTCTCATTGTTGTCTGAGTTCTCTGGGATTGTGATTTGTGAGCTGGTTTTCTTTGCTTTATGTTTTAAAACCACTTATGAATGAGTGCATGTGATAATTGTCTTCCTGGGTCTGGGTTACCTCACTCAAAATGATGTTTTCTAGCTCCATCAATTTGCTTGCAAAATTCAAGGTGTCTTTATTTATTTATTTATTTATTTATTTATTTATTTATTTATTTTGCTGTGTAGTACTCCATTGTGTACATGGAAGGAAATGTACCACATTTTCCTTATCCATTCTTAAATTGAGGGGCATTTATGTTGTTTCCAGGTTCTGGCTAAGACAAACAATGCTTCTATGAATGTAGCTGAACACATATCCTTGTAGCGCAATTGAGCATCCTTTGGATATATACCCAAAAGTGGTATTACTGGGTCTTGAGGAAGGTTGTTTCCTAATTTTCTGGGGAATAGCCACACTGACATCCAAAGGGGCTGTATCAGCTTGCATTTCCACCAGCAATGCAGAAGTGTTCCCTTTTCCCCACAACCTCTCCAGCATAAGTTGTCATTAGTGTTTTTTATTTTGGCCATTCTTACAGGTGTAAGATAGAATCTGAGAGTTGCTTTGATTTGTTATTTTTCTGATACTAAGTATATTGAGCATTTCTTTAAATGTCGTTCAGTCATTTTAGATTCCTCTATTGGAAGTTCTCTGTTTAGTTCTGTACTCCTTTTTTTATTAGATTATTTGTTCTTTTGATGACCAATTTCTTGAGTTCTTTGTATGTTTTGGAGATCAGACCTTTGTTTGATGTGAGGTTAGTGAAGATCTTTTCTCATTCTGTAGGCTGTTGCTTTGTCTTGTTGATCATGTCCTTTGCTTTTCAGAAGCTTTTCAGTTTCAGGAAGTCCCATTTATTAATTGTTTCTCTCAGAGCCTGTGCTGCTGGGGTTATATTTAGAAAGTGGTCACCTGTGCCAATGCATTCAAGTGTACTTCCCACTTTGCCTTCTATATGGTTCAGTGTGGCTGGCTTTATGTTGAGGTCTTTGATCCATTTGGACTTGAGATTTGTGCATGGTGATAGATATGGGTCTATTTTCATTCTTCTACATGTTGATATCCAGTTATGCCAGCATCATTTGTTAAAGATTCTTTTTTCCTTTTAATAATTTTTGCTTCTTTTTCAAAAATTATGTGTTTAAAGCTGTGTGAATTAATATCTGGGTCTTTGATTCGGTTCCATTATCAATATTTTAGATGACTACAGTACCACGTTCCCTCATTGAATGGGAAAGGACCAGTTCACCTCAGTGTCTGGGTTTTGAGAAAGTGAACTTTCTATGCTTTTCCCTCTTTTTCTCTGAGATAAGTTGGTAGAACGGGTAGAAACAACTTCAGACAGCATTCTAGAGATGTCCATTTGACTTAGCTGAGAACTTCTGCTCTGATGGATTGTCAATAAAGAAGCCTCTACCACTGGGGACATACGTAATATATAAAAGTCTTAGGAATAAAAAGAAATACCAGGAATTGCTCTGAAACAAAATTGACCACAAAACTACTTATCTCAAAGAAATCCTAGTGTGTCAAACCTTCAAATATGAAACAGAAAAAATAAATTTTTAAAAATCTCTGCAAGGGTTTGGGTAATCCAAATAGAAGATAGACATTTGTTTCAGTCCCTAGCAGTGAAAATAATATTTCTATAGCTTATGGAAATGTGAATATTGGATTAAATGCTAACACTAGGAGGAAATGAAATATAATAAATTAGGAACTTGGTGTTTTCATTTCTGCATTCTGGAGCTCAATATATGATAGAATCGCTTGGATACTATTTATGAAATATTTAGCATGTTTTTTGGAGGTAATGTTTTTCATTTCTATATGAGAGAACTTTCTAAAATCACTATTGATAGATCTCAGTAAGTCATTACTTTTGGGCATATTTGTAGCTGCTCTACCACAATTTATTTCCTTATAAAATAGATATTTGACTGCCCTGAAACTTGCTCATGTAGCCTTGAATTAATGTCTTTACATTATTTGATTTTTATTTTGTGTGTCTCTAACTCATTGATATTCTGGAAGATAAACCTGTTCATTATTAGCCTTGTTAGTTTTTAATTTAGGAGTGTTAAATTACATTTTATTAAACTTCATTAACTTCTTGTGCAAAGAATATCAACATAGCTGCTTGCATTCTGCAAACCTAATCTTAGTTACTTTATCTATTCACAGCTAGAGTAATAAGTTGAGATGAATTTTAATTTTTTTTAGTTAGAATACTTCTTTAGATATTGTACCAGATCACAATCATGACTGATGAATTGCTTGGATCTAAATCTGTTTGCTGGTTGCTGCTTTAAGTTGTTGACAATGTCTGAATCTGTGACCTACCATCTCGATCCCACTGCAGTTTTTCCCCTTTAGGCTACTGTGACTCGTGACAAAATGTTTTAAAATTGATTTATCTTTAAAAAATCCAGTTGATACTTATGTCCTTTTGGAAATGACTACGTGTTTGTGGAATACTAATAGAAGATTCTGAAATCTAAATGAATCAACATCACACTGATTGACAATTCGTTTGCTCCAAGACTTGACTTCTACACCAGTATTTTTCCTAGTGATTCCTATTCGGCTAGGAATGGATTTCTCAGTTCTTTGGTGGCTTGTCAGCATGAGAAATGATGACTACTCTTTACACAGTCTACCTTCAGACATAAAAGGAAGATAATTTAAATAGCATTTGGTTGCTTAGCAAAGAGCAAAGATTTATGTCTAAAACTCGTCAAATTACTTTTTCCTTTGTGTAGGATTGATAAATACTATTGAGACTTTTTAGGCCTTCTCAGTTAGATTTAGAATAAAATCCAGATAATTTATTTATTTTTGCATTACCTACAATAGTCCAAAAGCTGGCTCCACAAAAGAAGAGTAAATTTGGCCCTGAATGTAATGTTTTTAAGTAAAAACACTTTGAAAGATCTTGACTTTCTATAATATTCTCATCTTGGTGCAAAGATCAGTTATGAAGTAGGCTCCGACCGAGTAATTTAAAGTACAGTGATTAATAAAACACTTGTTATGCTCTAGAAACTTATTATAACATTCAAACTAGGCATACACAGATTTGGGTTTTGTTTCCTTACAGCAATCCTAATGACATCCTTTATTCTGTTTTCTTCCTTCCCATTGCTTCTTGCTTCATTGATGCATACTTCTAAATACCTTGAACTATATATACAATGTATATCAGAATATAGTTTTCAAACAATTAAAAATTTACCTCTACAAATATCAGATGTACATATGTCAAGATTTTTTTCAATTCATTAGTCAATTACTTAGGTGGGAAACTAATTCAAAATCTTTTGGCGAAAGGGCAATCTATATGCCTGTGTGTTTGTGTGTGAAGGGAGAAGTACATGTCACATGAAATGCATGTAGGGGTCAGAGGAAAACTTCAGGTTTTGGTCTCTGCTTTCTACCTTGTCTTGAGACATACTCTCTACTGTGTACACTAGGCAGTCTGGCTCACAAACTTTGAAACATCACTCCTGCCTGTAGCTTATATTCTGCCTTCATAGCGCTGGGGTTATAGATGGGTCCCACTGCTCCTGAGGTTTATACTATCTCAGGAATTCAAAAGCAAGCCTTTATATCATTTGAATCATGATCTTGTTTACTTGCTGAACCTTTGCCCAGCCCCTCATGGAGAGGTTCTCAGTAGGGTTTCCATCCCTGAGCATGCCCTGAGCCCCCTAACACATTTTTTAAGGAATGAATTCTAGACTGTGATGACTAGTTGTGATATAGAACTGTTTCACATAAAACCATAAGTACTACTGATATTTTCTGCTAGGCACGAAGCTTCAATGGCCCATGGAAACTTTGCAGTGTCTGGTCACAAATCAAATAATAAATAGCAGAGTCACACTCAGGTAAATTATGCTAAAATGTTCACGTCCCTTGGGTGGCCTGCTGATCCATATGCCTTTGTGACATTGAAAGAATATGCCATACTTCTGATTTCCAAGTCTTGAATAAACTTCTGAACAGTAAGTTTTTGAATGCCTCTGTCACTTGTCTGAGTAGAAAAGCTATTCAGTGCAGCAAATCTTAGGAATACTTGCTGTGACTTCTTATTTTCCTCCTCAACACAGCAAGGTAACACTAAAATTTCTCCCAGTTTAAAAATATTGTAGTGGCTAGAAAAGGAAATTCTGAAGAAGGACAAGCCTTGGTCATTTAGCTATTGTGTGCCTTTAGGCAATAGCACCCCCTGAAGGTTCTCTATGAGCTCTGGGCAAAGCAGCCTTTGCATTAGCACACATGATTGAAGGAATTTCCCTCACAAGAGAGGTTTAGAAAGTCCTCCTTCCTGAATGCTTGATTTTTAGTGGTCTATAGACAATAAACTGTTGAAAGAACAACGCTATTACCTAAGAAGTCATGACAATACTTATGCACATACAATAAATATTTACTTTTGCTTTCAATTCTACAGATCAGTGTGAAATTTCTGCTTGTGTTGATTTAGCTTGCCTAAGCTATTTATATTCTCTTAGCTGGAACAAACCCATCAGTTTGTTGTTTGGTCTCACTGGGATAAATGATTATGTTCCAATGGTTTCCTACCCTGCAAATTCACTTGGGAGTGTTCTTTGTCATTTTGGTTACAACACCTTAAGCAAGATGAAATCAAATTAGACCTCTTGAGGTAGATTTGGAAATGACGTATTATCATTACCACAGTACATTATTAGCCAAAGAAATGAATAATTTAGATTATGGGCAGATAAAATCTATCTCATTTTGAATTTTACAATCATTGTTATTATTTTGATATATGAGTGCTCTCTCTGCCTGTGTGCCTGTATGTCAGAAGAGGGCATCAGATCCCATTATAGATGGTTGTGAGCCCCCCATGTTGTTGTTGGGAATTGAACTCAGGACCTCTGAAAGAGTAGCTGGTGATCTTAACCACTGAGCCATCTCTCCAGTACCGGACTCTATCTCTTGATCAGAGAGGAGTGTGCACATGACATGGGGCGTGACTGTAAAGATACATAATGGATTAGAATCAGCTTTGTAACCTGTCCACTATACAGAGTATGTTTCACAGGATTTCAGAAAATTCTAGAAGAATACTAATCCAGAGGGAATTCCAAAGAGACTCTTCAATATTTTTGCACTTTGTTCTAGAGAGCAGATACATTATTAGAGTCAGTTTCATCTTCTGATCTTGCTATTAAAATTCATGAATCAACAGTAGGACTATTAGATTTATTGTCACTGTTTAGAACTATTCATTCCAAACTTCTGAAGTAAAGACTTTCTGAATTTATATTGACACTTTCAAATCTGATGAATGGGACCACCCATTCATTATACTCATCTTTGGGAGGGCATCAAGTACCTTTCTGTCCCATGCTTTCTGGTGATGCTGTTTTTCAAATTTGCATGAGTACTTCTCACTCATAAACTGCTCTTGACAGGACATAACTCTGTCCAGACTTTTAGAGATCATTGGTCAACATTTTCCTCTTTAGTTCTTTGTCCTGCGAATACTAGTCTCCTTGTTCTACACACATTCTCAAATCATCTCTTCAGTTCGGGAGGCTGGGTAGCCTTTTTGTGGGTTCTTTTTTCTCTGCACCACACTATGGAAACTCTCGGGTTTGTTTCTTCTCTCTCAGTGATTCTCATCCTATGTTGTTTGATATCCAGTATCTTCAGAAAATAAGTTACTGTGCATATTATATATATATATATATATATATATATCTTTCTATTAATTTCAATCAGGGAAAAAAATTCAATCTCTGTCAATCTTTGTTATTCTACCATGGATGGAGTTAGAAGTTACCCATCATTAGGTTAAGAATTAGTGAACCTGTAATCAAACTGTAAGCAGAAATAAATTCTCTCTCTCTCTCTCTCTCTCTCTCTCTCTCTCTCTCTTTCTGTGTGTGTGTATGTATGTATGCAAGTAATAATTCTTCACTCCCTTCCCTTTTCCATGTATTTTGAGTTATTTTTACTTTATATGTGCTTATGTTGTGTGTATATATAGGTTTGCATGTGTGGGTGCACACACACAAGAATGTAAAAGTAGCAGTGTGAGTGTGGAGGTCAGAGAACAACTTGTTGGAGTCAGCTCTCTCCTTCCACTATAAGGGTCCTGGGGAAGGAACCCCAATTACCAATCTTGTCAGCAAATGCCTTTACTAATCGAGCCTTCTCTCTGCCCCTACTTACTAGTTTACTTTTAATATGTTTTACTTTCCTTATATTATTTTTATTTCATGATATGTAAGTATACATAATTTCTCTCCAGCAATAGTATAAACCCTTGAACACTTTTATATTCTTTACTATGTATGTAAGATTTTAGAATAAACTAAAATTGATTATTCTTTTATGTTAAATGGGGTTTAAGAATTACAAAGGAAAAATGCAGCATGCAATGGTGTCTTCAGCTTCTATGCTGATGTTGACTTTGATTTCAATTGTCTCCAACTGAAATTTGTCGCGATATGTTAGGCCACAATTCTCATTAGTTCAGCTGCAACAGCTTAGGCGAATACTCCAAGCTGACATAAGGAATGCATTCTAAGCCCCTTGAAGTCTGCTTTGACTCTATTTTGTGATACTGCTTTCTCCTTTTTTTCTGTTTTCAAACTCTACTCATTGACCTTGAAGCCATAATTCACAAGAGCATGAGCTATGGAGTGAACCTTTATAAAATGTCTGATTGTAGTGTCAAGATATATAGTCATAGAAAATGCCCATCTCTCCCAGCGGAACTCTCAATTATATATTTTCATTGATGGCCTCTGAGGCCTGTTTATTCCGGTCACCCATTTGTAAGCTTCCTCTTAATTCTCTTTACTACTCCATCTCTTTACTTACTATTAGTAAGGGTAGAAATAAGCAATTATATCTAGTTAAATAGTTGCAATGGGTTTTTGAATGGTTATTTTATAGACCGCCAGTAATCATACATTTTTGACTTTGAATTCTGTACAGATCTACATAAAATTCCGTAATAAATGTAATTTTTGATGTATCTTTTCAGAATATACATGGCAATTTGAACATGAGGAAAAGAACAAATGCCCTGGTCCACTCAGAAACTGATAGCAATAGCAGAACTGAGATGGGGAACCATTCCAGCAAGACGACCACAGTCCAAGAGTCTTCTGAAGCCACCCCTAAGGAGTACTTAGCTTCCAGTCCAAACCCATTCAGCAGGGCAAATGCGGCTGAGACAATTTCTGCAGCTAAAGGTCTTTCCTCTGCGCCCTCTCCCAGCCCTTGTGGCACATCAAGACCGGCTTCCTTGGGGTCAACTTCTACTCGCCCCGCATTTGGGTCCAGACTTGGGCGAATTAAGACCACAGTTAACACAACAGGGGCTGCTGGAACTGGGTCGGCCACACCTCCTCCCCCTGCTCCACCGCCTTCCGGATCTGGCACAAGTAAAATAGACAAATACGCTCGTATTCTCTTCCCAGTCACATTTGGGGCATTTAACATGGTCTACTGGGTTGTTTATTTATCCAAGGACACCATGGAGAAATCAGAAAGTCTAATGTAATTTTGTTGCTATAGTAATTTCATAAAAGATGATGGAAATCCAGACTGTCTTTTTAAATGTTTTTCAAGATAAGTATTCTTTACTAAAATAAAAATTTTATGTAATTTTTTGAGTTTAAAAGTATAAATCAGGTAGATATCAAGAGAGTTAATCAATCCCTCAGTGGCCAGAAAGTGAACCATGTTTCCTTACAGAAAGATGATTTTAAAAGAATCTATTCAGTGTTCAAATTGGATGGAATACAGACTATTATGGAAAGTTGGAAAAAGGGAAATAGGGCCAGAAGAGATATGTGATGCATATTTTTGCATTGAAATTTGAAAGAAAAAAAAAGACTGTGATATTTTTAAATACACCCCATGAAATCAACCAGTCACAGAAAATTTCCCATTGGCACTGCCCTTCACCAGAATTGTGTCCTGCAAGTCCTTTGCCAGAAAAGCATTTTCCTCCTAAACAGAACACTGGGAAGAGGAAAATAGAACCAAACAAACACTGATCAATACAGTGAAGCCTTGGTGTCATCAATAATAGACACCGACCAGGGCAAATGTGTTTTCTGGCACATATTGGTCCAAAAAAATTAATACTTAACAGTTGACTTGAAATGTTGTGCTCTGAGCCAAAGTTAAATTCATTGTATAAATTCTTTTTCATAGTATCTCATTCAGTTATGTACTGTATACATTTACTACATAGTTCCTCAGAGCCTGGAGCCTGTGTGTTCTAGGCAGTTTAGAGACAATTTTCTAGGGAGGTTCTTTCACCTTTACAGAGTTACTTCAGTAGTAGGACAGTCAGTGCATGTTAAAGAACCGTAATTTAACCTAGCACATTGTGTTCTTTAATGAAGGCAATTTAGTTAGACTCTGACAACATAGCCAATATATTTGTTTCTCCTGCACTGACAGAGGAAATCAAATACACTTGTTCCTATAGTCACTTTGAGATAAGTACATGTTCGTACAATCTGGATGATTGGGTATCAAACTATAATGAAATAATGATAGAGATTGTTCTATAGGTGAAGAAGCATCATATATATAAAACATAAAAATCATCTAGGCACTGGAAAACCTAACCTATTACCTGTGTCAAATTTGATTCAGGTTACATATTACAGTTTTCCCACCAGACCAGATCTAAAATCAAAAGTCTGCATAGGCCATTTTTATGCTTACTCAAATAGAGAGCAATATTTGCTGCCCAAATGCTAACGTTCTTGGAAGCCTTTGTGCTCATAATGTCTGTATGTCTGGCATGTTTTGTATTTGTTTTCTGGGAGTTTGATAAGATTTTATAACCAAGGAACTTTAAAAATTAAAGGAGCAGTTAGAGGGGGAAAAAAAAGAAATAAAAGTATACTAGCCTTGGATGGGGTGTGACTGTGAGATGTATCTGGTTTTTCAAGGACTGACTTTGCCTTTGCATTCTGTAGGCCCAACAGGCTAATTGAATCTCTTGCAGCTTCCTAAATAGCTCAGTCTTGGTTAGTCTTCTTAATGTTTCACTTCCTGATTTCTCCCCCGTATTTCTATTTGTTCATGGTATATGTAAATGAGTATGTTCTGGGTTGAGTGGGCAATATTTGATAGAAACGAGCATCTTATAGGCAGAACTTCTTATTTTCTTGGAAAATTATACTGATTAGTATGAACTTTTGAGTTACTACCTTGCTTTGTAATGGCTGCCCATGAAACTTAGAAAATTTGAAAGTGTAAAATTTTAATTGATCTCCATCTGAGAAGTCCTTCTTTTTTATTTCGAACTATTTTATAAAATTAAAACACTTTAAGGTTAAAAGATGTGGAAGAAATCCTCACTTTTAAATTGATTCCAGCAAAATAAGGCCCAGGAACATCTGTAAATATGTTTATACATTTAATAAAGAGTAATTGTACATAAAAGTTTATATTAAAATTATTTCATGAGTGTAAAATGCTTTTGACTCTTAGACCAATGCTTAGAACAATGATGGGAAAACATCATCACTTTTTATACCAATGCATAGATCTATTGCTTTGGAGATGAACACTCTTTCTATTTTTTCTTTTGTTTTTGTTTATTTGTTTGTTTTGTTTTTCCCTATTGTCCCTTTTTTAAAAATTATATTTGTTCCTTCTAAACTTTAAATGCCTTATTGGCCTTTTTAATAATATACTTTAAAAAAAATTTTATGGATTTTAAATGGATTAAAAATAACTTACTCTGTCTTGATAGTTCAAACCTGCATCCCCAGTTTTGGGAAGATTGATGCAGAGAAACTTCCTAAGTTTTGAGGCTACAGAGTGAGTTATAGGACATTCTGGGAAAGAGTGCAACACGGTCTTCAAAAAAAAAAACCCAGGTGAATAAACAATAATAATTTAAAAAAATAGGATCAAAGCCAATACCCCTGCTCTCGGGGCAGGGAATAAAGAAGAGTCTTCGTATGCTCCCAAGGGAAGCCTTCAAGTTGCTGTGTAGACCAGGCTGATCTCAAACCTGAGTTTCTTCTATCTGTTGCCCAGACAATTGAATTATATGTGTGTAGCCCCATCACTAGAAAGGACTAAACAATCCAAGGAGTCACCATTGCTCATTTTAAGCCTAAATTGACCAAAATATATTTTTTGCTAGTATACAGACTCTCTCGCAGTTACACACAACATTCTTAATAATAACAATACCCGCTTTGTTTCACTGAGACCCTTCCTTACCTTTTCTTTTGGTCACCCTTTATGTCTTCCTCATAACTCAGAGGCACATTGGATATTCTTGTGTGATCTAGTCACTTTTCACCATTATGCGTAAGAATCACCATGGGATCCCAGCGTCCTGGCCAGTGGTGTAACAAGCAACAAACAAGTACCACCTTCTGTTGGAGAATGGAGGCTTTTGTGTAACCGCTTTAACATTTAAACTCAGAATTCTTTTATATTTCACTGCTGAAATTGTTACTTTCACTTTTCCAATTCCAAGTTGGCTGGTTATAGCTATGTAATCACCTCTAATTTCCCCCAGCCATGACTAGTTATAAAATACATTTGCATGACTAATCCATGGTGAACAAAATGATTTGCCTTTGGGCATAGACCTAGTACTTTCTGTAATATACACTTCAAACTGAGCCTCACAAATTTTAAAAGACAGTACAACATCACTCTCCTTCATATTAGAGATGAGTCACAAATCAGTTAATGATGAAGATAAATGCAGTCGGCTGGAATGGACTTCTGAAAGGTCATTTTTCAATCACTCACCTTTCCAGGGACCTTATTTCAAGTCATCCATAAAAATGTGTGTATTTTATTTTATCTTAAGCCAGACAATTGCTTCAGGTCCAGGAGAGGGGAGAGAAAAGCTCTTCATTCACCTGTACCCTACGTCAACTGGTCTGATCCTCTAGACTTGATAATCTTCAGTAGGAAAGAGAAAAGAGGATCGTCTTGGTTTTATGTTTTGACCACATTGTTGTTTAAAATGAGTCCTGTAACTACCCCTGTGTTAAAAACATGGAGTTAAAAAATGTTATCTCTATGGTTTGCTTAAATTTCAATATTATATGAATATCATTATAAATATAAGCATATACTTACAATAGATACATGATATAGTTTAAGTCACAAATACATTATTATCATCATTGAGAAATTATGTATTATTACTTCAAGCTGTGGTTTATTTCCAAGTAAGATGTCCTTGTCATTAAAACAAGGCAAAACAAAACTCCCTTTCTCATGTATTAGGTATTTTTCCCCCTAAAGGATTATGCCATTTAAAGACGAAAGAATATTGATATTTTTCTAATCATCACTCAGTGAGCTCCTACTCACTGGCCTTTCCTGGACGGAGCTCATAGTCTATCACTGACAGCGCAGGTAGATCATGAAGGTAAGTATTAGAAGTAAGTGACTTAAAACTAAAAATCCGTGCAGAAATTGATGGTGAACTAAATACACAAAGTATAAATAAATGGACTCATTTTAGTAGTATTTCCTTTTTGTCCAGCTTCAGTTTCTCCAATCATGGTGCTAACGTAGATGGTAGGGAAAGGACTCTTGTAACTGTGACTTTGGCGATGAAAGTTTTGACAGATCAAACTTCACAGAGGTGACCATGAACTGAAATTCATAATCTGCAGTTCTTCTAGCCCAACCCACCCAACCAACTCTCACATTTGAAAGTATATTTGCATTTTATCATTGCCTGTAACATGAATGATTTGAAATCTAGGAAGAGTTGGATACAGGGAAGTATAAGTTGTGGGTAGTTACAGGAAGTGGTAGAGATAGATAAGGGAGAATTTTGTGGAAATTGCTGAAAAAATGAGCTTTACTCAGATTAGTGGTGATGGGTTTTAAATCTTACAGGATGGTAAGGAAAGACTAAGGTACTCTGCTCCTGCTTGACTGAAACTCACTGACTGCTGTTGGAACTGTGGGCTGGAGAAGAACCCAGAGCCAATGAAACAGCTGAGTCTTTATCTGTACTTTCCCAATTAATCTTCGGCTTCCATTCCTTTTGTAATTCTTTTGGTTTTACTCTCATTTGGTATGAAATCCTTCCAAGGCGGGATTTCCATTTCCTAGGCATGATAAGTGAGACATAAGGTTTGTAAAGAGGACTAGACTGATTAAAAGACAACATTTCACACATGGGGAGTCAAGTATGCAATTATCAAATAATAAAAAGTAAAACTGATTTTTTTCTCCTACTGCACTGGAGAAGGAACCTAAAGGTTCACCATATGATAGGTGAGCATACCATCATTTCATTATTCAGGAAGGCCTTGACATCTGTCTGAGGTGTTAGGCAAGCCTAAACTTCAGTTCTCCTGCCTCAGCTTCTTGTTTGTTGATTTCATTTTTCTTTTCTGTTTATGTGTGGAGGAATTTTTTCCTTTTGAGTTATAGTGTCTTTGTATAAGGAATTGCTTTGAAATTGCAATCTCCTGACTTAGCCTTTTAAGAACTTGGATTATATGTAGCTCCTGAAATTAATTTTCTTTTCAGTTTAAGAACAGGTAAAACAAGTGTTGATATTTAGATAGGTTTCTTTAAAGCAAGAAGTTTTATCAATGCTGTTCCTTTTATACAAGACTCTGATTTCACAAAACTCTTCCCTTTTGTATGTTTAAATAAACATTTTTAAAATATTACAACTAGCATGAAATTTCTTCCTGTAATAGTTTCTAAATTTATTTTGTATCTTTTCATGTATCAGATTTTTTCAACTATATGCAAATGTGTTTTCAGTTGTATTCATTTAGTTTTGTAACTTGTAATTTCCAACACAATAATGATTTTACTGCCTTCATTGTGTTTTCCCCACAATTTCCTTTTTAATCTTTGTGCTTTTTTCTTTATTGAAGCATAATGTGTCGCCTGAGATTTTCAATCTATTATATTAATAAGATATTTACAGTTTTTTATTTTTGTAAACTGCAGAGAGCTATTCATATTAGCTTTCTCTTTCTTGAAAAACACATTTTTAATCTGATTTTTCATTGTACTTTTTAATGCTTTTGCAACTTTTCAGTTCTTGTTTGTTCTATTAATCACTGAATTAAGCTAACTGTTTACTGAACTACAGTGTGGGAAGTAGTGGGCATGTTAGTCAGATCAGCCTACAGAAACTATTTAAGTCAAAGGCTAGCCCACCTCCCCAAATCTGTTTTAGCTTTTGGCCAGGAGACCATATTTCTCCATTTGTCACGTCTTACTAGTCTGTGTTGTTCATAACTCAAGCTTCTCAATTTACTTGCCCTGTTATTATTAGTGAATATATTTCCCTCTCTCTTCTACCCTCCTCCCTATATTCTAGTATTTTGAGTGCTACCCAGCAGACATTTTTAAAAGTCTCGGATGTAAATTATCAGCATTTCCCCCTGTGCCTGCATCTACTGCCAGTTTGGAATATGTAAATGGAAATTGTTTGAAAAGAGGTTCTATTTTACTTTTGTCTGGACATGTTCTATCATGGCAGCTTCAAACAAAGCAACTTTTAGGACATCTCAGAACCATGATACTCAGTGGAATCTGTACCATGTCCAAGATAGATGCCAGCCAGTTTCCTTTGTTTTGTTAGAACCAATTTCTCCCGACCAGGAAGACACTTCCCACGGTGTGCCATCAATTCTTTACTAATTTGATTAAAGATTTGACTTTGAGTTTTTCTTCTAATTTTCAGTATCTGTGCTTTTAAGAGTTTGTTCTGGGGGAGATGGATTCAAACACGTCTATTACATCATTTCTAATAGAATGACTTTCTGTGGTGTAGCTTTCCACTAGACTTGGGATTGAACTGAGTGTACTTCATTGCTATGGTAACCAGAGTCTGATGATTGCTGCTTTCCACGTATCAGGTACCACTGAAGCTGGGTGTTAAGCTTGAACTGCATCTGTGTTAAATCAATCATACAGCTCCCATGAATACTGGAAAGGACTAGGAGCTGACAGAGAGAACGAGGATCATGGAAACCTATGTGTTTCTGGGAAGTACTTCAGCAAGTATCTTTAGCTTCATGCAGAGAAACCGAGATGCTTTCTTCTGAGACCTCTTTTCAAATCTTTCTTTTCTAGGCTTCACTCTTCAGCATTAGATTTGTATTTTGTGCTGCATTTAGTTCATTGTTTATATTTTACTGTTCTCCAGTTCATCAAATGATTAGTGGAATGAAAATTCTTTTAATCAAGAGGACAAAATGTTTTTTAAAAAATAACCAATGTAAAGGAGATTTAGAAATATCTGTACTTTCGTTATAGGATGCTTTTCCTACTACCAGTTTCTTCCTTTGAAATAGAGAGGAGGGGCTGAGAAGAAGGCTCAGCAGGTAAAAGAATTTGCTATGTAATGATGATGACCAGACTTCAGATCCCAGCATTAACATAACAAAAGCCAGTCTTGGTCTAATGTATGCTCATAACCCAGGCAACGGAAGTAGTGGAGTAAGGAGCAAGGAGGATCACTGTAGCTTGCCGGCCCCAGCCTAGTTTCAGCTTCATTGGGAGATCCTTTCTCAAGAGAAGAAGGCAGACAGTGATAATACTGAACACCAGACGTCCTGCAAGACAATAAATATATGTCAACAAAATTCTAGGTGGCATCAAGAAATGATGTAAATTTGTTTGTACCTATAAATTTTTCTTGTGCATTACATACTTTCATATATGAATATTAGAATTAGAATTAGGAAAATGTCAATATCTGCTATGTAATCTGTTTGATGGCAGAAATTTTCTGAATTGGTTTTTTTTTTTTCAATTTTCCATAGGTGTATACTAATGAACTTAATCTTTGGTCAACAAATCTTTTGCTCAGACGTTGTTTGCTAGTTGTGGTCTGGTCTGGATTCTCTCTTTGCCCTATTGCTGATAAAATGTTGGATTGTCACTTTTGCTGATTATTTACATTCTTTCCTAGTATAGGATGCTGTACATAGTACTATACAGTAGTCAGAGCTCTTATTTCTCAAAAGACAGACACATTGTTATTGGCTGATAAGGTAAAGCATTATTTTTATGAGACTTTGAATTGTATAATGACCAAGAATTCAGTTTTCGCGTAAAGCAATATTTGTGCAATATGACACGGAGTGGCTAGAATATGAAACAGGGCTCCAGGGTCCTGCCTCAGCTGGGCTTAAGTTCTGAGACTGGGAAGGGGCATCCACACAAAGAAGTAAGTATCCGACCACCAGATGAGTTTGACATAAATGGCGAGCTCCAAACAGCTTGAAAAGCAAGCATGTTTTACCCACCCTCAGGATTCACCTTCAGATCAAAAAAAAAAAAAATACCCCCAACTTTTACATCAAACAACTTTTTTTTAAAAATATTTATTTATTTATTATGTATACAATATTCTGTCTGTGTGTATGCCTGCAGGCCAGAAGAGGGCACCAGACCTCATTACAGATGGTTGTGAGCCACCATGTGGTTGCTGGGAATTGAACTCAGGACCTTTGGAAGAGCAGGCAATGCTCTTAACCTCTGAGCCATCTCTCCAGCCCCATCAAACAACTTTTAAACCAGAAACAAGGCTCAGCATTTTGTTAGCTTGTCTCAATGTCAAACCAGGCACATCCTGTCCTTACAAAGATGAAAGGTGGTAGACATCAATACATATTTTCAAGTATACAATATCATTCAAAACTTAACAATGCATATTTTCAGAAATAGATGTGATTTGCTATAAATTGCATGCATACAGTTTGTTTCTCCAAATGTTCCTTTGGCCTACAAAAGGGTTCTGCAACCTAAACCTTTCTATAAAGGGCATACTTGTAAAGGAACTCTTTTTTCATCTTAATGCTTCCCTTCCCTCCCAGAGTTAGGAGACTTAGTTAACCTCCCCTGAATTAATTCCTCACTTGTACCCATTAACTTTTATTGCTTCTGATCCTGTCATCACTGAATCAGAAAAGTACCCTGGGTCTGGGGTGACATCTGGTATTTCCAGGCAAGAAACCTGAGAAGCATCAGTTCTCAAAAGAATTTTAGGGAAAAATATTGGAGAAAGAAATGGGGATTCCAGGAATGATTGTATCTGTTCCATGTGTGGCTGACAAAGTGACATTAAAAACCGCGAGAAGAATCATCAATATTATGAGAGAGAAGAGAGCACGAGGCCTGGGTGGCCTCAGTGTATTCTGCACTGTCCCAAAGGCCACTTCTTGTCAAAGGAGAGACTATCTCCCAGAGTCTTCAGTCTTGGATACCTGCTGGACAAGCATTTATATGCTGATCAAAAACCTGGTCGCATGGCTCCCAACAATGGGGGATGAATTTCCCACTGTTTTACTCCTATGATCAAGATGCACCAATAATCATTGACAATCATCCGATGGTGACTCCCTAAAGAGCTTTAAAAAGTAAAGGCTTTGAATCGGCCGTGGCCCATGACCATACTGATGTATATTTTGCTTATCACCATAGATCCTTCGTCTGGCGAAGGACGGCGATGCAGTCGGAGGCCCACATTGGAGCACTGGATTGAGCCCCCCGAGGTCCGGAGGGGGAGCGGAAGGAGGAGGAACATGAAAGACGAAATCAGTACTGCGAGGGATGCTAGCACCCACTGATACAAGGGAACGGATCTGATGAGAGTTTACCAGGGCCAGTCGGACTGGGACTGAACGAGAACGTGATCTAGCCAGATTCTCGGAATTTGGCCAGATTCTCTGACTGTGACTGGCCCGGGGTCTTTCTGAAAAGCCATTGACTATGACACTGGGACCTGTTTCCTCTGCATATGCTGGATTTTGGGGATCCAGTCTGTTTGGTCGCTCGCCTTCCTGGACCTGGAGGGAGGGGGAGGGAGCTGGAGCTTCCCACAGGGCAGGAAACCCTGACTGCCCTGGGGGACGGAGGGGAAGGAGCGGGGGAGTGGGGGGAGTGGGAGGGTGTTTGGAGGGGGAGCGGAAATGGAAACTTTTATAATTTAATAAAATTTATTAAAAAAAAAAGTAAAGGCTTTATTTCTGTTTTTCAATTGCTCTGTGGCAGAAAGCTAGGGAAAAAAATGTAATTCTCTTCCACCTGTGTGGGTATAATTTTTTAATTGTTCAATTAAACTGTAATTAAGAATATTTTTATATTGAAGTGAAGAAAAACAATATGTGATAGTATATCATAAGAACGAAGTTTATTGTTCTTTAAGTTTTCGTATTGTTTTGCTATGAGAATTGAATATATAAATCACAATATTTATAGCAGCACAATTTATGACACTTGGTGGTTGGATTTTACAGAGAATGCCACTTCCCTATAAAAATGCAGTTCGAACTTTGAGCCATCCTATGTTACCCCGTAAATCAGTTGTGTTCTTGGTATAAGTGTTGCTGTGGTGTTTTTGTAGTGCAATGCAGTGTAATCATTTTGTTACTGTGAGTTTCTTACAAGAGAAGGGATATTATCATGTGTTAATTTTTTAAATGTTTGATAGAAATGGCTTTTATATGTCATATCCTTAAGCAACTAGTTTCTCAAAGATAAACTTATTACTTATTATGAAAATCTCTTTTGTATCCTAAAACAGAATTTAGACCTGCTGATATGCTCCTAATGGTAGATACGTACTGATAATTACTTTGATGACAAAACTGTGGAGAACACGAAAAGTAAAATTTTCCTTCCATAAAAATAACTCAGGCATCAATATCACACTGAAAATGTGTCTCTTAAAGCAATAGTAAGGATATAAATTCAGTCAATGTCATCACAGATATTTATATTTTAAGATAAATGGAAGAAACTAAACTCCAAAATCATTAAAATATAAAACATTGTATTCTAAATCATTTTTCTATTTAATTTAAAACATTAAATGTATACCTTGGAGATTTTTTATCTTAACAATTTAGTATGTATATGACTTTTCTTCTACTAAATTTGTTATAGTCTTATGTCTGATACTGGCCTGTAATTGCCTACATGATCAATAATATCTAGTAGATTTCAGATCTGACAAGTTTTAACTGTTGGAAATATGGCAAGAAAAAAGAATCTTGTATATCATCATAGAACCTACATCCGGCAATGGATGGAGATAGAGACAGAGACCCACATTGGAGCACTGGACTGAGCTCCCAAGGTCCAAATGAGGAGCAGAAGGAGAGAGAACATGAGCAAGGAAGTCAGGACCATGAGGGGTGTGCCCACCCACTGAGACGGTGGGGCTGATCAAATGGGAGCCACTAAGGCCAGCTGGACTGGGACTGATGGAGCATTTGACCAAACCCAACTCTCTGAATGTGGCTGTCAATGAGAGCTGACTGAGAAGCCAAGGACAATGACACTGAGTTTTGGTTCTACTGAATGGACTGGCTTTGTGGGAGCCTGGTTTGTTTGGATGTTCACCTTCCTAGACCTGCATGGAAGGGGAAGGGCCTTGGACTTCCCATGGGGCAGGGAAACCTGGCTAGTCTTAGGACTGGAGAGGGAGGGGAGGGGGAGTGAGGGGAGTGGGAGGGAAATGGGAGGGGGGAAGAGGTGGAAATTTTTAATAAATAAATAAATAAATAAGTAGAATTTCCCTTTGACTTCCACATATGGACCTTGAAGCAAATATGTCCATATACACAAATAGCCTATTATTATTATTTATTGTTGTTATTATTATTGTTGAAATAAATAGTAACACACAAAAAATTCTGGCTATTTCTGTTCATAGTTAATCATATTTCTTGAATCTATTTTATTTCTTGTGTTGGTGATACCATCATAAAAGTAGAATCATGTGTGACTTAGAAATATTGATTGAATAATTTAAAAAGAAAATATAAAACCAAAAAAAAAACCCCACATAGTGCCAAATGTTGAGAGTACGTTCCATGGGCACCAAACATAGAATCATTGATAGTACTGGTATTCTCCAGGAGGAAAAACTATAATACAGAATATAGGATAGACAGATCTCTCTTTACTATACACCAGAGCTTACATTGGTGAAAGAAGTATGGTATAATAGGATGGAAACAGAGTGCCTTGTCAAAGTCTGCTCTTTACAGAGAGATTGAGAGATTGGACACTCTTATAGAAGAGGAATCTATATAAAAACATATCTCAAAGTCATGGAAGAATTGTCTGGGTTTGAAGATTGTGTCCTTAAAGTGGTGTGCCTGTATCTATCATTGTTTAACTTTGTGACCACAAGTAGCTGCCAGATGACATAAATGCTGCGAGAGCAGGATGTGTCTGACTCAGTGTTTAGTAAAGCCTGCAAAAATACTGAACTCTGCATCTAGAATAAAGCTATGTAGGGGATGAGAAGATGTATTTGGAGAAGTATAAAGGGGAGCAATGGAGGCTTTCACAATATATTTCTTAAATTGTGAAGTATTTGTTAAAGTCAAAACCAGAAGCCAATAAAAAAATCTATTATATCTACTCTGAAATTAAAAAGTAAACAATTTCTTATTCTTTGGTTTTGATTGCTATTGTGATGTGTTCTCTTTCTCTTTTTGCGGCGGGGCATGGTCAATCAATAATTAACCAGGCCAACTCAATACAAAAAGATTTAGCTTTTAATAAAAGGGGAAAAACTTACACGACCAGAGATCCCATGAACACCAGGTGAGCAGGGAACCAAAGAGAGGAAGTGGCAAGGCATTTTGATCTTTTATTTGTTTTATGTGGCCTCAGAGGGACACACTTTAAACAGAATGTGATTGACTGAGATTCCCCATCATCTCCCCCTTTGTCTAAACAAGATTGAACTAAGCCCAATACAACTATATACAGTAGGAACAGATACCAAATATAAAATTACAAACAACAAACAGTATTAAGCAAGAAACATATAACAAAAGTTTTACTAAACATTCTATTTCAAGGAGTCTAAATAACGTAGAGGGTAACTACAATTATCTAATCTTTAACTCCATCAATGATCTGAGAAGGGAAATAATTTTACTTAAGCAGCCAGGAAGTACAAGCAAGAAACTTCCGAAATGTGCAACAAATGAAAGAGACAACTGATTACCTGGGCAATCACCCAGAGTCTCGTTTGCAATGTTGAGTCAACCAATTTTGGCTAAGGCCTAACCTAACTGACATGCCATTTTCAAAGGCAAGGAACCTTTTAGAACTCTCTTATCCTGTCTTGACAAGATAAGACAATCCTGTTTTACATTTACAGATATTCTGTAATTCTGTCAGTGGTCGAGGTATGGGCTTTTTCTTTGCCAAAAGGCCAGTTCTGCCAAGAAGAAGACAAGCTCCAAGTGGAGTGTCTTTGGTGCTCAACATTCTCTAGGGAGTAGAGTGGTGATGCCAGGAGTGATTGTGTCCTGTTAGCACGAAATTTTAGGTTAAATTAAAGGCCATTTTTCACAGCTCTTTGAAGAAGTTGAAGATTATATTATCTATACTAAGTGTAATCTCTATGTATCTAAAGAAACTGATTAGCCTAAATATAAATATGACAAACATATATGACTATTGATTTATAATTCTCGATATCTATCTAACTTGAAGACTAAGAGAATAAACAACTGTGCAATAAATGAGGACAATGACCTCCAAATGTAAACAATGTATATCATTATATAAACAATATATAAAAATCTTAATCAGAGGTAGAAATGTACACTGCAATATGATAAATGTATGTATATATATCAATACAAATAGAGGTAGAAGCATACAATATTCGATACATCAATGTACAAGAATCAACACCAATACAATTTTCTAAAAACAATAACTCACAAATACCAATATATTATTATCCCATCACCAATTAATTCCTCTTTTTTATAATAATAATAAAAAAAACATCCCTGAGCCTATAAAATACCTCCCGCATCCCCTCATCCCTATATCAATTATAACCAACCCCTAAATGATGTCCCTAAACCTGAGGGCAGTGGCAAGGCACTTCAATCTTTTATTTGTTTTATGTGGCCTCAGGGGGACAAATCTTAAGCAGAATGTGATTGGCTGAGATTCCCCATCATCTTTTCGTGTGTGTGTGTGTGTGTGTTTATTACTGACTGGCTTAAACCAAGGGAAAGATTCAAAATGACTAAATAAAGTGATCAACCAATAATTTAAACTTAACCCTGAAGGACATAGTCAATTTCTGAGACTTGAATAATATTAATTTTTAATTGCATAAAATTATGATTTTTAATATTTATTATTAATTATTGTGTGGCCTGAACCACTTGGAACAACACATCTACTTTTTATAACATCTAATAATGGTATATAAATGTTTTGGATGCAATGAACTGATACAATTATTTCTTAAAGAAAAAAATCACTCAAAAATTTTTTATTTTACATTTTAAGCAAGATAATGTAAATGGGAAGAATATATGCCATATGCTGTCTATAATACACACACACACACACACACACAGTTTTCTATGTACAAATAGAAATTCATAAAACAAATGCTTGGTGCGGGAGAATTATCTGTATTCTGTCAATCATGTATTTTAATTAAACTCTGATTGGCCAGGCAGGAAGTATAGGCTGGAAAACCAGACAGGAAGTAGAGGTGATGCAATGAGAACAGGAGAATTCTGGGAAGCAGGGAGGTTCCTCTGCCATTCCTGCCCAGATCACCGAAGAGGCAACATGTGAGCTGCCATGCTGAGAAAGGTACTGAGCCGTGTGGCTAACGTAGATAACAATAACGGATTAATATAAGTTACAAGGACTAATAAGTAGCCAGAGCTAAGGGCCAATCAGTTTATAACCTAATGTAGACTCTGTTATTTTCTTTGGGATATGCCAGCTGTGGGGTACCGGGCAGGAACAGATAACCCAACAAGTCGACCCTCACACTACATCTGCTTACATCAGCAGCATCATTGCTTTGTACACTTGAATGCCAATATATAAACCCTTCAGTATTTATTATATTAAGTAGTTCTGTGTGGTATTTTACCCTAGTAAGATAATTTTACTTAGAGCTTTCATACTTAAAATGCATGTCCATTTTATTAAATGATTTATACCTAAACAAGTGTTTAGTTTCTGAGGAAATAGTGTTTATAAAACACTGTTTCCAATGGACGTGAATACCCCTTAGAAAATGCCTCCTCCTTATTTTTATGTTTATAGTAGAAAAGCACAGGTAATCACTGGAGAAATAGCTTCTAGGTGAAATCAATTTGTTGCTCTTGCAAAGGACCAGAGCTCAATTTTGGTTTGTTTATTTGTTTGTCTTGAGACAGGGTTTTTCTATGTAACAGGCTGTCGTGTAACTTGCTTTGTAGACCAGGCTGGTGTCGAACTCACAGAGTCCCACCTCCCTCTTGAGTGCTGGAATTAAATGTGTGTGCCACCACTGCCCAGCTAGAGTTCAATACTTAGCAACTGTGTGGTTTGGACAACTCACAACTGCCTGGATCTCTAATTCTATGGCAGTAGTTCTCAATTTGTGGATCATGGCCCCTTTGAGAATCACATATCTGATATCTTGCACACCAGATATTTACATTACATTTCATAACAGGCCAGGTGGTGGTGGCCATACCTTTAATCCCAGCATTTGGGAGGCAGTGCAGGTGAATCTCTGTGAGTTTGAGGCCAGCCTGGTCTACAAGAGTTAATTCCAGGACAGACTCCAAAGCTACAGAGAAACCCGGTCTTGAAAAACCAAAAAAACAAAAAACAAAAACAAAACCAAAAACAAACAAACAAACAAAAAAACAAAAACAAAAAACTTAAAAAAGTAGTAGAATTACAATTATGGAATAGCAATGAAATAATTTTATAATTGGAATCACCACAACTTGAGGAACTGTATTAATGGGTCGCAGCATTAGCACACATCAAGAACCACAGCGCTAAGGTATCTGATCCTTTTGTAGGCATCTACATGCACAAATTCATACATGCACTTAAACGTACATATATATATTCACAAATATAAATAGGTAAGTAAGTAAATGATAATACAGTATTTGGAAACCAAAAATTTACATTCTTCCCCATCCACATATTCAAGCATAAATAGAAATGTGAGAATACATTTATAGAAGACATATTAGGATAATGACCATTTCATTGCTTAAATTACACTATGTGCATATTTATTTTAATCTTCCATAGTTTCTCAGCTGTGTGGAATAGTTTATACACAGTTCATGCTTAGAGCAGTATAACTGTCAAAGGTCAATCTTACTCCTGACTAATTGGATGCTTAAGTTTATTGCCTGTCTCTTGGTTCGGAACATAAGCCCTGGGTGGTTTGGTAATTGTGAATGTATTTACAATGTTACTTATTCTTCATTTTTATCCCTTGTATTTCTCAAAATTAATATCTCACAGAAGAAAAGTTGCACTGACTTCTTGATATTAAATTATGGCATATTTTACTGGTGTCAAATACACATCTCACCTTATGAATCCTTAAATGTTGTCCCTTTCATCATATTCTGGTGAGTGTAAAATAATGTAAAGTAATGTGACCCATTTAATAAATTGCATTCATTTTGGCATTCTAGGCAAACAAATTTATGAATTTGTATCATTAGTGCTCAGATAAAAGCTAATCATCTGTACTCTTTACTAAGTAAGTCTTGCAGGAGTATTTTACCTAATAATAGTATTGTCAAAAGTCCCATAAGCATGTTTCAGTTGAAAAACCAGGATGAAAGATGCATAATCTTAAGGAAAGAATGTATCTATTGGCATGCTACATCAACATTTTGAAAGTGCTTCTTATTTATGTTCTCTATTTTGCCCACTGCCCCCTTAATTTAAACAAAGACTAAACAAAGATTGTATGACGCTAAAATTATTTCCTTCTTAGTCTGTGGTTTTACTGTCACAGAGGAAAATAATATTTAAAAAAAATATGTGTTTCTTCTGCTTGTAAAATGGAAAAGGTTATTACATTCTATTTTTGTGTATTTTCAAATGTATACTTTTAAAACCACTCACTATATTGTATAATAGATAATGCTTCTCCCTAAATGATAAAAGTGCATTCTTTAATCATAAATAAGAATAGTTTTAATGTTTCTTCCAGTCCAAAAGAAAAAAAAAAGGCAACTGTGAGGCGGAAAAGCTATTACCCTTTATTTTGGAAAAGATTGAATTGTGAATAGAATTATGCCTCCTGGTCACTCTAAGAATAAACTATACATAGAATTGAAAATGCCCTTTAGGGACTGTACTAACTGAATTATTCAAATACCTCCCTCAAAGAACAGACCTAAAATGCTAGCGTTCGTCATAAAAGTTGAGTGATATGTAATCTATTTTCCATTACACAATTCCTTCCTGCATTTCTGCTCAAGAGTTGACCTTCTTACAGCCTTCTTGATCTCATTGTTCTCGACTCACCCATTCTACAGAATGATGTCAGACTATATTTAAAGTACTTTTCTGCTCATTTCACACTTGCCTTAGAATTGCTGGCAGTTCTCCATCAAATGAGATAAAACATGAATCACTCACGGTGACATTCAGGGACAACACAATCCATCTCGAAATCATTTGATCATCTTTGAACTATCACTTCATGTATTCAATGATTTACCCATCTATGCTACATGAAATTTCTCTAAGTGCAACCTTACTTTAGTGACTTGTCAAGAAAAATGCTTTGCCTGGATTGCTTCTCTCCTTCTCTACTGTTGCTGGAAGCTTCTTGGATATCTTCAGAATCTCCACTTGCTGAGAATATATGTGATTATATCTAGGGAAGTTAAGTTCGAATTTTTTTCTGGTCATATATTCTTGTGAGAACTTTCATGATTGTTACTATATTTTCTTCTAAAATTCATAAAGTTCTATATTTCAATGAATGATGAGTAGACATTTTCTTCAACATCACATCTTCATTTCAGAGATTTAATAAGATTAATATCAATACACCAATTTGTCTGATGCCAAAAAGGATTTCAGCATAGTGACCGTTTGAGTTGAATAATCAGAATTTGAGGTGACTTGATTGCTAAATGTGACAAATAACTTCAACAGAATCAAATCACAAATATTTTAATAATTTTCCAGGGTCTGTAACCAAAGTATTTAAAAGTTTTAATTAATAGACTCACCAATATCATCCAGCATGTTTTAGCAGTAAAGTTTTGATGAAATTTTTGATAAAATCTAAAACTGGTCTGTGTTATGTAAGCATTATTATTCATTTTATAGATACATTTTAAGGATTATACTTAATTATATAAAAGAAACAAAAAAGTCCAATTTTATATTTCCAATTTGAAACTGTATACTATGTCTAATCAATATTTATGTTTTGCCTTAAAAATTTATAACTTATCTATAATCCTAGTTATAGGATTTATTTGAAATTTTGGCAGATATTGAAATGTGCATAATAAAAACTGAGGTATGATGCATGATTAATAAAAACTCAGAGAGGGAAGTTGGGATTCAACCTGAAAATCTGAAGAACAAAGCAGCCAGTCACTGGCTCTTACCCTACCTCAGTCCAAATTGGTGATCCTGTCTTCAGGAATCTCAGAATGAGACTGTGTCTGAGGTCTATCTCCTCCTATTTTATAATCCTGTTTAGGGCTGGGATTAAAGGTGTGCACCACTGGGATTAAAGGCATGTGGTGGCTGGTTTCTATGGCAACTACTGAGGCTACTGGGATTACCACTGCCTGGTCTGTAAGGCTGACCAGTGGGGCTGTTTTGCTCTCTGATCTTCAGGCAAGCTTTATTTATTAAAATACAAATGAAATTCCACTACAAATGCAAGCACTTACGGCTTTGAGATGATAAATAATATACATTCGCCATTTTTGACTGTTTTATTTACCTGTCCCTTGGTGAGAAGATTCAGAAAATAAAATAAATTTATTCCATATTAGCATCTTGGGGAAGATTCCAGTCCTTAATACCATGCAAGAATTTACATTTGTCAGGTAAATGTGCTGATAAACTTGCAAACCTGTAACATTAATCATGCATTGACTTAGAAGCATTCTGCACTTGGATAATATAAATAATTTTGAAATAAAATTTGATGAGTAGTTACATGTGTAGACAATTGTTATAGTGCTCTTGAGGACTTCATTAAATTATTGTTGATTGTGATAATTTTATTTGGTGGTGCTAGATTAATAGGTATAAATATAAAACTCAATCATCCACTTAACCTATTTGATATCTGATTGGTAAGAAATAATTTTCTGAGAATATAAGTGGAGCTTTTACTATTGTATAAAAAGAACTTAAAAGACAATAATTGATTGTGTGGAAACAAAAATAAAGGACAAATCCACTCTGAGGTTAAAAGGCATAAAAAGCAAAAGTAACATTTTAATTTTCCATCATGATGTGTTGCATTTCATGTATTAGCATGCTTTCCTTTGGATGATTTCCTAACAACTCTTGGTTATGAATATTTCAAGAGCAGAATAAAAGCAAATTTTGTATTTTATTTTACTTTCAATCTCCCAACATTGTGGTTTCAGACACCACTGTCTATGTTTATAATATGGTATGGGGATGCAGTGGTAGACCTGTGACTCATTTTAATCGGAACATTTTGAGTTTCTCTATTGAGAGAAATGACAAATCTGAGCCATGTAAGCAACTGATCATACACATGTGATGTCAATGTTAGATATTACTGCTTGCACATAATTGTATTTGAACATTTCTGATATATAATCACATGATTTCAAATCAAGTGGTTTTTATATTAATAATACCAATTTTAATTTCAGATATTTACAATGCATTCATGTTATGTATATACACACAAGTATATCCAATAAGTTGACTCAAGTTAGCATAAATTATTAGTAAAACATACTAAGAAACAAACATAATATTGTGAGTATTATCATTTGGCTTTGTAAGACAGCAATGTAGTTGCTGTAAAGAGGTAGATTGTTATATTGCTGATCCAGGGCTTGAGATTCATTATACTTATCATTGTGTGTCTTTTGGTATATCCTTTAATCTTGCTCCTGCTTGATCCTTCTATCAATAAAAAAAATGGTTATCACTCAAGCAATTTTGATGTTTACTGTGTAACTTTCTAGGAGTTTGCGTGTCAAGGGATGTGCACAAAGACGTGCTCAGTAAATATTGACCCTTATTCTGTGTATCTTCTGCCATTTAATAAACTTCCCTGCAATTAAACATTTTGAACAGAATAGTATTTTCATCATTGATCTATAGCTCATGTGGAAGGTTTGCATTTCTCATGACATTGCATCTCAAAAATCAGTCTTCTTCCTTGGCAGCTGCCCCTTCCCTCCCCCAAGTAAGGGCAAACTTTTGATTGAAAGATAAGCAATAGATATAGTTAGAATTTAGTGACTAGCACATACATGGGCACTAACTTCTGCTGTTTTCTGTTGGTGAAATTCATTCAAAGAAAAGAGATATAGATCCCACCTCAATGGAATGAAAATCAAAGGATCATGGATATCTTTAATCACTATATTCACAATTCAGCAGCCCATGTATTGAATGCTGCATTTTCACATCTTTTTGGCAGTTGAAATATGTCTATAGAGTTTAGATTCTATTGCTTTATATTTTACTCCAAGGTATTAAAATGATCTTTGTATAGTTAACATTATAGTCAGTACAGAATTAAAGCCTCAGAAACATATCCCAGATTATTGCTCCCTTTTGTTTGATGTACACATTGTTGACTGGCAATAAGTATTCAAAACCACAGGACAATGTGCAAAAGAAGCAGCAAAATAGTTGAGTTTCTTCTTCTTGTTTTTGTTTCTTGGTTTTTGTTGTTGTTTTGGAAGATGATACTGGAAGACAAAAATATTCTAGCATAATGGAATGAAAGGTGCTTTTAAATTCAGAATTTTTTTCTTCAAACTGGAATCTACACATATTTTCTTTTTCTTTTCCTTTGTGTTTTTGAGACAGAGCATCACTATGCATCTCTGGCTAGCCTGTTGCTATGTAGACCTAGGTAGCTGTGGCAATATTTGCCATATACCTTTAGAGTACTGTTTTTATATGTGTGTGCCACCATCCCTGGCTGACCATGTAGATTTCTTTTCTTTCTTTTTTTTCCTGGTTCTTAAATCTCTATTGATAAAATAGAACAAAAGAGACTTAGCTAAAAACAACAAGATTTTATGAAGAATGTGACCAATCGAACATTCACTTTCTTATAAATTCCAATATTTAAAATCAAATATCCACTTGAGATTGCTTTCATTTGTAGTGGCATTTCAATTTTATTTTCTTTTTTTATTACTTTATAAATAATACCATTGAAAATTTCCACTTCCTCACCTCCTCCCACTTCCCTCCAGCTCCTTCCCTCCCTTTCTCCCTCCAGTTCTAAGAGAGGACAGGGTAACCTGCCCTGTGGGAAGTCCAAGGCCCTCCCTGCTCCATCCAGGCTTAGGAAGATATGCATCCAAATAGAATAGGATTCCAAAAAGCAGTAATGCAGTAGAGAGAAGTCCCAGTGCTATTATCATTGACTTCTCAGTCTGCCCCATATTTCGCATATTTTCCCCTTTCTCCTCTTCCCCCTTTGAGACAGAGTCTTACTTTGTACCCCAGCTCAGGCTCATCTCAATCTCACTGAATAGCCCCAGCTTGGGAAAAACTTGGGGGCAATCCTTCTACCTTAGCCTCCTGAGTGCTGGGGTTACAGTTATGAGCCACCTCATCCTACAGAACTGTGTGTGATTACCTTGTACTAGGAATCAATCCCAGTGACTTATAACAGTAGGAAAACACTCTAGTCTTCAATTGTGTCCCTAATCTTCATCATCTGAATAGATGTTGGAAGACCTTAATCTTGCTTTTTGGGTTGCTAGCAGCTTTGAGTATCCTCCTCCTCCTTCTTTTCTTACTAAACCAATACACAAAAAACTATGGAACTCTGCATATTAATGGTTTACACATAATTTTGTTCAATTTATGGGAGGAAAACTGAAGACTATCTTCAAGTGCATTGTAAATAATAGAAAGTTTTTAAATATGTTTGAAGAGAAGTACTCTGAATAGAAGCAAATTATGAGCATAGAGGGATAAAATTTACATACTTTAGAGAGCAAAATTTCATTTACAATGAAAATTAGATTGACGATGTAAATAAGTTCACATATATCAACCATAAAGTACACATTTTGTGATGGTTAACACTACACTTAAAGTTTAGACTTACTATTCTTAAGAGACCATAAAGCAGAAAAAAATGCCTTTAGTATGTAAGCCCCTAACTAATAGAGGCTGTACCCTAGTTGCCCACTCCCCCCTTTGTTCTGGTGTTGAAGACTGTTCTCAGATTGACTGATCTTGTAAAATTTGCTATTCTAACAAGATAATAGGTCATAAGACTAACTGCTATTTCTGTGATTGTAAACAAACTCGTTTGCTGTGCTTATAAAGATGACTAGGACAACCATAAGACACATGTGTTAAACTTAGACATTGCCAACAGGTAGGCAATATCTATGTAATCGTGTGAGTTTTGCCTTTAAAATCTTTGGACTAACAATAGCTGAGACCTTACTTATAAAACTCTCTGGTTTGGTCCATTTAAAAAATGCCTTTTTTTTTTTACTAAAATTAAAATTTGAATAAGATAAATGAATTTCTGAATGACACCAGAGCCATAATAATTTAAGAAAATTGGTGTTTTTTTCAGTTATTTTTCCTATTATTGTGATAAAATATTATGGCCACTGCAACTTATAGAAGAAAGCCATTTATTTTGGGCTTACATTTTGTAAGGATTAGAGTTTATAGTTATCAAGACATGGACCATAGCAGCAGGCAGGAATGGGGCTGGAGTAGTATCTGCAAGCTTACATCTTAAAAAAAATATTGAATATAAAATATTTATGGCTAATATGTATGATATATTTGACTTTAAATATGTTTACAATAATTATTATACAACAATTTTACAGTTATGCAAATACTAAAAAGAAACATGAACAAATATAATAGCTACATATTTTATGGTATATTTCTCACAAGGCCAAAGGTAACAATAATTTTCTTGCTAGGAGCATTTATAAAACCATTTATTATGGTTCTGCACACCTACAGTATCAGCATTTGTAAGGCAGAGGCAGGAGAATAAGTGCAATCCTGACTTTAGCCAGTATAGTGAACTTAAGACAAGACATATCTATATGACACCCTTTCTGAAGTTTTAAAAATTATTTATGGCCCACAATTCCTCAAAATTAATAGTTCATTATATTTCCAAACAATTGGACTACTTAGCTGATTAAAAAGATGGAGGAAGGATAGAGATGAGAGCAAGGAAATAGATATCTTGATTGAGGGAGCCATTTTGGGGCTAGCAAGAAACCCGGCTCTAGAGAGATTCCCAGGAATCCACAGGGATGACCCCAGCTAAAACCCTAGGCAATAGAGGAGAGGGTGCCCGAAATGGCTTTGCCCTGTAGTCAGACTGATAAATATCTTAAATATCACTATGGAACCTACATCCAGCAACTGATGGAAACAGAGGCAGAAACCCGCATCAGAGCAGTCCAGTTGAAGAGTGGGAGGAATGAGAATATGAGCAAAGAGCTCAAACCATGCTGGGAACACCCACTGAAAACAGTTTACCTGAGCTGATGGGAACTCACCAACTTCAGATAGAGAGGGAAGGAACACATTTGGGTCCAGACTGATCCCTATGAATGTGGTTGGCAGTTGCTGCATGGCTGGGGTCGTCTGAGGGGCCGCTGGCAGTGGCACCAGGATTTATCCCTATTGCTTGTACTTGCTTTTGGGGAACCAATTCTCTTTGGATGGATAGCTTGTTCAGCTTAGATATAGTAGGGCCTTGAACCCTCCCCAAAGCAATGTGCCTTGCCCTCATTATGGTGGGTGCCCGAGTAGGTGGAGGGAATGGGAGGAGAGGAGGCAGTGGGAACGTGGATTGGTATTTATAATGAAGGAAGATAGTTTATTTTCTTAAAAAAAATTAAAATAAGATAAGTAAAACTCAAAAGAAGTGTCAGTCTCCTTATGACTTTCAGCTTGAACTTTTTAACACTTGCACTTGTCCCCATTGAGGTTTAGGTAATTCATCACTATAGTGCTGTCTTTGCTACCCTGGCCGTGGTTCCCATGGGATTTCTGCTCCAGTAAACAGAGATTCTCTGCATCAGTCTTTCTCTCCAACTTGGTAGACAGCTGTTTGCTGTATGATATCACTGTTCTCAGAGATCTAGGGGTTTTTGATTTATCAATTTATCCAACTTTTTATAAATTGTATTGCCAACTTATAAGCTCCTTGCACATCAAATGGAAACCCCCAAAATTATCTAATAAAAGAGCTTACATTTTAACCTGCAAGTAGGAGCAAGGGAATGCTAATGGGGAATGGAGGAATATGTGGGATTTGAAACCTTAAAGCCCCTCTCGACAAACTTTCTCAAATAAAGGCCTCATCTCCCCCAAGCAGGCCACAGCACAACTCCTAAGGCTTTACAAACAATTTTACCAACTGAGGACCAAGTCTTCAAATCTATTAGCCTATGGGGACCATTATCATCCAAACCATCACTATAAGTAATTTTAAAAATTTCAAAACTCTGGGGTGGTGGGGGTGCAGGTCTTTAATTTCATCATTCAGAGTGGAAAGGCAGGCGAATCTCTGTGAGAATGAGGCCAGCCTGGTCTGCAAGAGTTAGTTCCAGGACACACTTCAAAGCTGCAGAGAAACCCTGTTTCAAAAACGAAAAAAGAAAAAAAAAAGAATTTCAAAAACACAACACATATCAAAATATGCTCTCCAGAAAGTATTAGTGACAATATTTGAGACTTTATAGCTAATATATTAGCTAAAATGCATCGATACATGCCAATAATTGCTAATATTATTTTAAACTAACGAACATAGAAATTTTAAGATTTTCCCCTTAATATTAATATTATTACAGTATTTTAGTCTTTAGAAATAATTTTGTCTGCAAAATCACTGAATTAGTTATACTCTTTATTGGGTTTATCATGTTCTCATCCTCAAATCTTATACCCCTAGAATTTTAAATAATGATTTTGCCACTTTGCCTTTCAAAGGTACCATCTCGATCATAAGATTATTTTATCAACCATTATCAGCATCTTGAAATCAGTGAGGTCAGATAGCTATAAGAAATCTCAATATTCCCCCATAACTGATTGATATAAAAATACAATTGAGAGAAAGGTTCTGGGCATGCTAGAGAATATCATGGCTTGGAAGAGAAGAATGCCAACAAGAGAAGCAATGTGCTTCATATGGGGAATTTGATGCCAGCCTCGTTGGCACTGCCTCTGGATATAATGAGGTCATTTGATTGGTCGGTTTGGAAGGTGCGACTTCGGAGCTGCCACAGGAAGTGCCTCATGGTGTACGCCTCTTCCTGTCCTCGAGGGCGGAGCTGCCACAGGAAGTGCGATATTGACGGTTACTGCGTTCGCCTCAGCGACATTTTCTTCTGGATTGTGCCTGTGGTGTAGCTGGTAAGTCCTGTTTGGGGGTTCAGTTTTAGTTGTAGTTCACAGAGGTCATCTCTACTTGTGAATAACTGGCTGCAGACCGCTGCTGTGAGCTTTCTTGGGTAACTGCTTGGCTTTTTTTCCCAGAGAGAAAAGAGACCCTTTGTGTTGGATCTCTTTCCCCATCCAGCATTTTAGGACATAGAGTGAGGACGGAAGGAAAATTCTCTGTTCCAGAGTCATGACAGTCACTTTTTGTTTGTGGAGACAGTCTGCCTATTTTTTCATTGATAGTCCAGGCTAGCTTCGTCCTCAAAGAGTGACTTCTGAACACTGGTGGAGGCTGGACCTGCTACACCCAGCCCACAGTTTCAACGGGAGGTGGTGCATTAGCCACTCGGTTAGGGGTTGTATTCTGAACAGAGTGATTTGTATACCGAAGAGTGGCTATTATAGAAGCTACAATTCTGTAAAGTCAAGCTTGGGGACCTTGGTCTGGAAAAAGGGACTAGTGAACTTTGAGAGCGCAGCAAGAGCCATCCACTGAGGAGCGACAGACAACCATATTAAATGGGTCCTAAACTTCTTCCCCTTCTGGGCCTGGCCAAGAAATCAGTACCAGTTATTTTTTAAAGTAAGTTTATATGAGACAAAGACATGATGATAAATTTATTTTTGTATGAAAGCATTTTAGAATGCAAAGTTGCTTTTGTTTTTTGTTGTTTGCTACATCAGGAGTATGTCTGAACTACTTGTGTCAACATAAGCAGGTAGTCTAGAAAGTAGACTCATATTCTGCTTTACTTTTCTATTGTTTTGTCTATTATTCAGCCAAAAGAGAATTAGAAAAACCTTAGACATGTAGGACTTGTTTGTATAGGTTTTAAGGTTGCCCCAAGCTCTTAACCTTAAATTGGCTTTGCATTTGATAATTCCGTGTACTCTAACAGTAATTTTGAGTATTGAAATCCATACTTACACTACCACAGGAGGTGCATCAAGATATCAAACTATTAAGCTGATGTTAGTTTTATAAGGACTAAGGAACATTCATGTAAAAAGAATATAATACACGTTAGCAAATTGATGATGAGAATAGCTGGTGAAAATTATTGCAAAACTTTTAACTGGGCAAGCAAGCAAAAAGTGATTTGAATGGTTCTGATGCTGAGTTTTTCATAGGATTTGGGCACACTAAAATAGTTTAAAATATGTTCTTCAGTATTAATGCACATCAATGGAAGAACATTAAGCAATGCATCTGTGAACTAGAGGAACATTGTTTTCTTTAGGGAGAAAATAAAAGTAATGGAGATGACCCAAGAATGAGTTTTGCTCTTGCTATGTAACAATGTTAGGAATGGGTGGTACTCAGTGGCTGTTTGGTTGAAACAGAAGGCTGGTCTCAAATCAGCTCATGTTGGAGGTATTTATATAAAAGAAAATTCTGAAAGTTCTCTAAGGAAACATCAATAATGCTTCCACATATTTTATGATATTTTTTAATTTTAAAAACAAGTTTTTTTTATTGACAATGAAAACCAAAATGTTTCGTTGTAAAATGTTGTTGAATATTATTTTAAGATATGTTGCCTTTGTGCTGTGAAACATTTAATGATGCAACGATAATGTTGTATTTGTTTAACTCTGCGTTACTTTTCCTGCTTAAAACACCTGATTGGCCTAATAAAGGGCTGAACGGCCAATAGAAAGGCAGAAGAAAGTATAGGCGGGGCTGACAGGCAGAGAGAATAAATTGGAGGAAAAATCTGGGAGGAGCAAGAGAACAAGGAGGGGAGGATGCAGGGACTAGATTGTCAGTCACACAACCAGCCTAGAGTAAGAGTGAAATTAAGGTTACAGAAGAAAAGGAAAAAGCCCAGAGGCCAAAGATAGATGGGATAATTTAAGAAAAGCTGGCTAGAAATGAGGCAAACTAAGGTTGGGCATTTATAAGTAAGAATAAATTTTTATGTATGATTTATTTGATATTTATGTATTATTTATTTATTCATGGACTCTGTGAAGAGCCAAAGAGTAAAAACCATCCAACAACAGTAAAATGATTTGTTTATGCCAGTGAAATTTCTATAAATTTCACAAAACAAAAGCAATTTCTGTAAAATCAGAAAGGCCATACGAGGTCACAGGTAGGGTCTGAAGTTAGAAGTGATTAGATTTACCTCTTAAAGAGAGCAAAATGAAGGTTCCCTTGTCCTCATTCTCCCCAGGTTCCATTGTCCTTTGTTTTCTTGATGACAGCCTTTCCAACTAGTGAGTTTTGATTTCAAAGTAGTTTTTATTTTTCTGAGCAATCTTAGTCGTTGTGTCGAGAGTGGAAATTGGTACAGCCACTATCTAAATTAGTGTGGAAGCTGCTCAAAGTTATAAAAATAGAACTCCATATGACCCAGCTAAGATTTATCTTGACATATACCTAAGCAGCCATAAAAAATATTTTGTTATCCATGTTCATTGCTGCTCTTTTCATAATCCAGTGTAAGTAGAATCAGCCTTGATGTCTATCAAAAGATGAATGGAAATGAAAACATGGAACATACAAACAATAGACCTTTATTCAACCATGAAGCAAAATAAAATTATGGCATTTGCCAGAAGATGGATTGAACTGTAAGACATTATATTAAATGAGAAAACCCAGGCTCAGAAAGATAAATAGTGCATGTTCTCTCTCACATGCAGATTCTACCTCGTAACTGTTAAATATGTGTATCCTGTTAGACATTGTCTTAGCCACTCTTCTATTGCTGTGAAGAAACACTATTTCCATATAAGAGAAAACGTTTAAATGGAGGCTTGCTTACAGTTTTAGAGGTTTAGCCATTATCATCATGGCAGGGAACATGGCAACATGCAGGCAGGCCTAGTGCTGGAAAAGTAGTTGAGAATTACATCTTGATCCACAGGCAGAGAGAATGAGTGAGACTGGGCCTAGCAGGGACTTTGGAAGCCTCAAAGTCCTGTCCCAGTAACACACTTCCTCTAACAAGGCCACACCTACTCCAACATGGCCATACCTTCTAAACGTTCTTAAATGATGCTATTCTCTGATGACTAAGCATTTAAATGTGTGAGCGTGTGGGGGCCATTCTTATTCAAATAACCACAGGAGTAAACTGTGCTAAAGACTAGGAAACTAGAAAATGGCCAATCTGATTTTTTTTTTTTTAAAAAAAAGGCTTTAAGAGAGGGGGGAAAGGGGAGTAATAAAACAGAAATGAATGAAAGCATAAGGGGGCATTGGGGGTACTTAAGGTTGAAGGGCACAGAGGTGAGAAACAGGGCAGAAGTGGTGGATGAAGAAAGTAATGTCAGTCAAAACTAAGTTTATATTAAAATGCCATAAAGAAACCTGATCTTTGTAAGCTAATAGAAAGCTAAAAATACAAAAAGAAAGACTAGGAAGAATTGTGAGTATACAAAGTATTAGGTTATTTTCAAGGTATGTTGTTACTATAGAGTATGAATATGAATATATTTTGTGTTTTGATAAATTATTTTCATAGGAGTCAAGATGAGACTTAACTACAAAAGTTAATATAAGAGGCCAGGCTGCAGTATAAGTTAAATGTTAGATGGGCTAGTCATCTAGCAGGAGAAAATATCTTGCAATTATGCATTCCAGTGGGGAGTATTTGATTAGTACTTAGTAAACTCAAAATAAAGCTATTTTATCATTAATAATGGAGCAAACTAGACTATAGAATATAGATAGTATGTTACTAAAAAGTCTAGTTAGAAAAAGGCACAGAAGCAAATACTCATTTCCACCAAAGCGGCATTAATTTGTTGTGTGATTTGTGTGTGATGGGGAAGAAAAGAAATCAATAAGCTAAGCAGTTGAAAACTGCAGCAAATGCTAGGCAAGAGCCTTCCTCCTGAGCCTTCCTACTGAGCTTTGCTACTACTACATTAATAGTGAAAGACCCCCGATATGGGGAGACTCTCACTCAAGCCTCGGGATGACATGCCCCCCCCCCATCCAGTAACTCACGAGACACCGTCCTTGCTGCAATCACATGAGGTTTTAATCGAGAGGAGAACCAGTGCACTGGGGCCGAGACTCAGAACCCACGCAGGGGAAAAGTTCGACCCCGAGTGCCCGGGCGAAGGGGTTTTTATAGGAAGAAACCACAGCCCAGTAATCAGAAAGGGGCAGGGAGGGTGTCACAGAAAATTCCGAAAATACCAGTGATGATCACAAGGGGCAACTCCCTGCCTCTCAAGATCACTCTCAAGGTCATAATCAACTAGTTCATGAAACACAGTATTCTAAAAATACCAATGATAATTACTAGGGGGAAACTCCCCATTTCTCAAGATTATAATCTAACTTTATCTTTAGCTAGTTCCTGAAACCCTGAACTGGCTAATCCTAGATTTCTGATTTTTCTCTAGGGGGATCTGGATTTATCCAGGTCTTTCAGTAGTACTCAGCTTCTTAAATATTAAGCAGTTAAAAAATTAAGATGGGTAGGTGAAAGATAGAACAAACTGAAAATTACAGACACAGTTCTGGCTTGTTACATAAAATGTAGTAGTAAGGAATGGTGCTCAGCGTGTGAGCAGTTCAGTGATGAACGACCGTGCCTGAAGGCACACATATACGAGGAGTTCATGCTCGTTGGAAACCTAGGGGACCCGACCAGTTTCAGAAACTTCAGCTATGACTCCCATCAGGTGTCTGTCCAGAGGTTTTGCAGGAAACTCAGACCTTCCCTAAGAGGCAGACTTCCACAGCAGAGGGATCCTCTAATCAGAGGAAGGAGGCACTGCAGTGCAGGGTAGCAATGCCTGCCTACTAGAGATCAGCTGCTGGGCTTCAGGGAGACTCCTACCAGTAGCTCCCACACAATCCCAGAAATTGGGAGGAAATGAAGACATTTTAAAAAGGAATTTTAAGGACCAAAAAAGTACTTTAGTTTAAATCAGGTGATTTTGAGGATAAACTTAAACTTTTCTGAAAGATTCACAAAGCTCAGATTTCACCCCTACTGGCCGCAGTGTGCTGAATGTGTTTTCCTCTTAGATGTCTTAAAAACACGACCGAAAAATTAGCACACTGACAGGCGCGCCCTGGATTGTATGTCTCCATGTTGAAACTGACTCGTGTCCTGGTGAGACTCCGAACAAAAGTTCTTACATGTCATTTCTGTAGCTAACATTTAGCTTTTACTTCTAATCTTTATGGAATACTGTTTGAGGATTAAGGAGTGTCTTATATTTAATTCCGTGGGTAGAGAGTTGTAAATTTATGTATTATTTATTTATTTTGAACCATGAATATAAGTGTTTCAAACTCTACTGATCTAAATATGTATATTTTGGTAAGTCTTCTCTTTGTGTCTCTACCAGCCGCTGTAGCCTTCCTTCACTTAGACCCACCCCCTTTTTCTTTAGAAAAAAAATAAAACCTTATAATAATTAAATGCCTAATTCTGTCCTACATATGCCATTTGGTTAATGTTAATTCATATCATTTCAACCTTCTGCAGTAAGAATTCTTGCAGTTATTTTAAATATAGGCTTAAGGTTTAATTTGCGAGTGACAGAAACAGACCAAAGCAGTCTGGGCTTCTGAGTCAGAACTATATAGGTCAAGTGCCCAGGAGGCTTTTCTCTCTGTGTTGGTTATGTTTTTAAACACAGATGTATGCAAATATGGACATATGGTCCTAATTCCTTTTTCTTTTTATTTAAGGAATTACCTTTTACAATAGTCTGTGCCCCCCCTTTAAAAGTTAACTACATATCGTGTAACTACATAAGTACATGCATTCATGTTTGTATAGATATTTTCCCATTCTTTTTTATAACTATATAATATTTTGTGATGTTAATACGTCTTGGTATATTTGAATAGTTCCCTTTTGATAAATACCTGATTTGATGGTTCCATTTCTTGAACATGTGCTGGTTCACTCTTCCCCATTGATAGAGGAATAATTAATTCATCAATGTTCGTGAAGTAATATAATAAAAAAAACATATGAGTTTGAGTAGCTTAAGTGTCTGAAACATGGGTTCAATGATTAAATCTATAACCAGGGAGCATAGGATATATATGCCCGTTAAATGAATGTACTCGGTTATACCAAAAAACTTAAACTTGTTGCTGTTAGAAGTGTGTGATCAGCACAAGTTTTAAACAGGAAAGTAGAAGAAAAAAAGTACTTTAGGAAAATAAGTCAAAGGTAAATTGAATATGGAGAGATAAGAGTCAGAAAGACCAATTAGGGAAATAGCAGAATAATACAAACAAGAAATGATAAGGACGTCTAATGGAATTTCTATTTTTAGGACAGAGAATTAAAAGAAGTACAATTTTTATAGACAATTTATGAGTAGAGAGAATGAGATAATTTAGAAATAGCTTCTTGATTAGAGAGAAAACAATACAAATAGAAGGGAAATAGGAAAATTAATTGTATTTATTTGGCTATAGGCCAGTGACTATATTTGGAACAGAAATTCTTCTAGACAGTAACCTAAGGTACTGCAATGTTGGACACAGGTAAAGTTTTAGAGTTCACCACTTCAGTAGTCTTGAAAATGAGAATGGGCTTTTAAATTATAAGGTCAGAGAGGATAGAGTTTTGAGAAAGACATACAGGGTTAAGAGAAAGAGAAGGTGGCAAGAACACAGTTAAGGAACCTGAAGAAATAGTGTTGCAAAATTAATGTTCTTAGCTGTATTAATTTTTTATGTGAGTTGAAAGAACATGAAGTCTAGGAAATCTTTGTTAATCTGATTTATAGTGTTCCCAGAGAGAGGTGAGATGCACACTGGACATAACCTGAGCTTGTTGTCGATGCGAATACCCACTTGTAGTATGCGCACCTTCTGCACATGATTTTGTCGAATACTTTGGTACTGAGCCACTTAATTTGAGCAGGAGAGCTGATGAGAGAGTTTTGTTTAGTTGGTATTTATAGACATTATTTGAGGGATTCATGAGAGTGTGTGGAATGGGTGTGTCCTTTGTCTCCTGATTCTGCTAAGTTCAGTGATCTGCCATTTTTTTTTTTTTTTTTTTTTTTTTTTTTTTTTTTTTTTTTAGCGAAAGCCTATGTTCGTTGTATGTAGGTACGTTAAGGTTGCTCAAAAACTAATACTCAAAAAACCCCACATACGATGGGTATTCTGTTACAGAGAAAGAGTACAACTGAGACATTGTGTAGAATTGTAGGTAACATAGAATGTTGATAAAAGTGAGAAACAACCTGCATATGTAATGTTACTTTCTCTCTCTCCCTCCATCTTCATCACCCTCCCTCTCCCTTCATTCTCCCTTTGTGTGTGTGTGTGTGCGTGCCTGTCTGTCTGTCTGTCTCTTCATGTGTGAAAAGATCTGAAACAAGGGTAGTAGCTGGAGAGAGCAGATTCAGAACCTTAATTTTACAGCACAGCTAACAATTCATGACAAGGCCTACAGCCTGGGTGACCTGTATTCCCAGACAGTTGCCCCTGTCTTGACCCTGTTTGTTTCTGGTTCAGTTGTCTGTGCCCCTGAGGTGAAGCAAAAGTAGAGGACAATTGGAAAGCCAGCCATGGACTACAAAATAAGGCTTCAATTGTCATTTTAATGGGTCTACCATTTATCCTAATTTAATTTCCTTACCTCCAAGAATATATCTTGTTTTCTAAGTTCACAAGCTGACACATCATCCAGAAAAACTATTTATTTTCTCTATCTTCTTCACACAAAGGCTAAGATTATTCTTGCAACAGTAATCAAGATCTTCTGTCTTTGGCTTGCAAAGAAAATGCATTGAACTGTACTTGAAAGAGAAAATTGAAATTCTGCTACAGATGATAAAGCACATTCTCCTCCTTTTTCAATTTTGTCTGTTCCTATCAGCTGGACTGCATTAATAATAGCAAAGACTGCCTGTTGCTAGTCATGGCAAATATTACATTTGCTTGCCCCAAACTATATGAAGTGTGTGGAGGTTTACTCCTCTTGTGGAAGCCTGTGCTTTTAGGTTTCTTCTTCTTGTATTTTTTCTTTTTCTTTTTCTTCTTCTTTTTTTTTTTTAGTTAATTTATGTTTTTGAGTGCTAGATGGTACAAAATGGACCAGGAATATAACATTTAGAAGAACGTTTTTCCTCTAGCTTTAATAATTGAGAAACTTTGAATCTTTCAAAAATTGATCTCAAGTGTGATTGGCTTGCCTATCTTCCTGGTGCAGCCATTCTACAGTACTGTAAATTGCTTTGGTAAGTAGTTCAGTAGACTTATTAGAATGCATAACTCTAGCTTGACTTATTGTATTTGTCTAGTATGTTAGTCATGAAATGACCACTGGGTACATCTTCTCATAGTACAACCATCACAGAAAACATCTAAAAATAAAAATAGGTTGGTGTCTTGGATATTAAGTTTTGTAAATAGCACAGTATATACTAAATTTTTCTTTTTCTCCGAAGATTGGTTCATAGCCTTGTCAATTGGGAAACCATAGTTAAAATTAAAGAAAAGAAAAGATAAGGACAATGTAAAATTTTGTTTTCATTGGAATTTAATAAATAAGTCTTTTTGTCAAACCTGTAATAGGAAGTTAGTGGCACAGGTTTGGGCAAAATGAGAAGTTTGAATATTTTATTTTTGGACTAGTCTAGCTGCTTTTTGGCATGCTTTCTCTAGAGGCCTTATTGTGCTTTATCTTTTTCCTCTAAATTTATTCTTTGGAGATGAAATTAATTGTCACTGAGTTTTAATTGGTAGTTATATTTGGGAAAAAATGCTTTGAGAAGAACCAGGTCTATTTCAAGTTGAAATGTAATTATTTTCTAGTTAAGTGAATTTTAATTAATAGTGTTTCCTTCATTGAAATCAGCATTTCATGCAGCCTGAAGCTAATACAATTTGAAAAACCTTAAAATAAGAAATATTATATATATACTGTCATAGACTTACAGTGAATATAGATATGTGTTAAAATTGTTACAATGAAATGCAGAAACATTTATATTAACTTCTTAATATCTCAATAATTCTTTATCTACATTTAAAAAATCTCATATAGTATATTTTGATTCAACTTATTCCCTTCCCCCAATTCATTTCGTACATTCCTCCACCTTAATACCCCCTTAATTTCATGTTCTTTTTCCCCAACAAACAAAATTAAAGAATCCAGTTTGTCTGGATGGGGCCTGCTCTGTAGTGTAGTCAATAGATATCTAGTGTCATTTTATTGAAGACAACTGATTGTCCCTACCCCAAGAGTAATCTAATGAGAATAGATCCCTGTCTAGTGATGGGAATGCGTATTGCTCCTCTATCCTAGAATTTTGGCTGGCTCTAGTTTTGCAGGTCATGATCATGTTACAGTCTTTTTGCTTTTTTATGTGTATTTGTTGTGCAAAGGAAATGCCGTTTCCTTGACCTCATCCACATCTCTTGCTCTTCAAATCTGTTCATGCTTCCTTCTACATATGTATTGGGCTTTGAGACGAGTGTTGTGATAAAGAGATCCCATTTAGGACTGAATATTCCAAAGTCTCCAGTTCTCTGCAGTTGTTGGTTTCTATGCTAATTGCCATGTAATAGAAGAAGCAGCTTTCCTAATGAGAGTTAAACAGTGAACTCATATATGGGTATAGCAATATGTCATTAGGTATCATCTGTTATTATGTTCTTTTAGCAAAGTAATAATAGTAGGTGTTTCCTAAGGACCTATGACTTAGCCTCAAGTTCTTGACCTCATTGACAGTGTTAAGTATGGATTCCATCTCATGAAGCTGGCCTTAAATTAAAATAAAAGACCAGTTGGTTATTCCCAAAGCATTTATACCATTATTGCACCAGTGCACTAGTAGGCATGTCTTACTGGGTAGGCTGCTCATAGCTGTGAGACTGATGATTATATTTTTCCTCCTGTTTCACGTATAGCACCTTATAGCACTATGAATCCTAGCCTGTAGACATAAAGCATCTGTTTGAATATCAGCCAGATTTTTCCATATTCTATGACATAAGTATCTGGTGTCTTCAATAATAGGGTCTTACTGTCATGTTCTGGAGGGTGGCAAATATCTTTGGCATAGACCGGAGAGGAGTTGCTTCCACTCTCTATTGGCTATCATACCCCTTATTTTTAGCTAAATACTACTTGATTCCTCCATTCTGTAGGGAAAAGAGAACTCTGATTTTTATTTTGTTCTGTAATCCATCTGTGCCTGCTTTTTGTAATCCTTCTGTCACCAGCTCTAACATCCTGGCATTACAGGCATGAGGACTGTGCTTGATTTTATTTGTATTTTTAAAAGCGTAACTAGCACTTTTGCTAAGTTGTCCACTTTGTTCTGTGTTACCACTCCTTTTTAAAATTCCACATCTTCCACTTTATTTAAAAGTTCTTACTCAGATTCCTTCTTGTCCACATATAAACTCAAGCAGATTTCAGCATTTGGAGACTTTATCTCATTCCATCATCCATGCTGAAGCTGCCACAGTGGCCAGTTTTGCTTGGCTAAGCTCTTCCTTTCTGACAACGATGAACCCTATTAATAAAACAATTGTTAATTTAATTATTGACTCAGCACATGGGCTCTAATGCATTCATCTAATGTTTCGTATGTTTATTTTCCTCATCTTATACCTGGATCCAGGTGAAGAACAGAGAAATTTAAAGGAGAAATTTGAGTTTTTAGAGTTCACAGTTTAGTACAAGTGAATATTTTATGATAAGAAAAGTTGTGCAGCAAAGTTTAGACAAAGACTTGTAGAAGTTGTCCCATTGAGCTGGCCAGATAGTGGAGAGTACTTGTCTTACTTTTGTTCAAAGTATTTTCCAGGAAACATTCATCCTATAGGAGGATTTTTATAGACAGTAAGCATGAAACATAAAGTAGTCTATGTTCCTCTTAAGAAACCCTCACTGTGCTCTTACCAAGTTAAGTATCTAAGAGTACCATTTCCTAAGAAAACTGTTAAATTATGTAGATGTCACCTAGATTTATTTGTGTTCAAAATTGTTTTTATAACAAACACTCCAATAATGGTTGTGTCGTAGGACCTTCTACAAACTTGATTTTCCATGTCGGGTTACTTTAATTTACTCTCAGTATAAGGAATCTTTTTTTTTTCTATTTGTCTGACACTTATACGAGATAAAAAAAAAACAAAACTAGTTGGGTTTAAAGAGTCAAATATTTAGTAGATCACCTTTCCAAATACCCAAAGCTAATGGCAGCTCCCCACAGCAGGCAATAGTGCATGTCTACATGGACTTCAATTTCTGTATTGAGGCCAAGGCAATAAACACCTCTTTTTAAATCCGTTACAGACCATGGAGTTATCAGAGTCAGGAAGATGTACAGGCTGCTGCACTTGGCTTCTCTGGGGAAAGATGATCTCTCCCTTTGGTACTTCTATGTTAAGTAGCTGTTCATTAGAGTTTGTGGGTTCTACTTGATCTTGGTTATTTGGATTTACTTTTCTCCCAAAAGACACTTCATGCTCACTGAAAATACCTTCAACTGAAAAGGGTAAAAGAGTAAGGAAATGAACATATATAAGATGTCCTTTATACAGAATGATAACAAAAGAAATGTACTTACATAAGAGACTCGCTTTCTCTTCACTGCATCACAATAGCATGCTTGCAATTTGATTTTGTTATACATTGTTTACAGTGAAGCTCAGCTTGCAAGAGCTGCAAGCCTGAAAATTCTGTGATTTTTCAGCCTCTGCATTATATCTGTCATTCACCAGTGATACCGCCTGAAAGAAAAGTTAAAGAAGCAATACTGGGTTAAAGGCTAAACAGACTAACCAGTAATAGCATTGCATTGTGCTCCATGTCAGCTCCATATTTCAAAGGGTTATTAAAGTGAGTCTAAGATTGTATCCTTTGGCCAGGGTCTGAAGTCAGCCAGGACGTGATGACTTTGACTTGTGATATAAAAGTGTGCTTTATTTAGGTTATTATTTATTATCAAAAGTATAGTTTCTTCAGGTGACTTAGTCTACTGGGTGGTTTTTTGGTGTCAATTTGACATAAGCTATAGAGACATCAGAGGAAGGAACCTCAGCTGAGGAAATGTCTCCTTGAGGCATTTTTTCATTTAGTGACCAATGTGGGAGGACCCTGCTCACGGTGAGTGGTGCCATCCCTAGGCTGCTGGTCCTGGGTTCTCTAAGAAGGTGGGCTGAGCAAGTGATGGGGAAGCAAGATAGTGAGGAGCACTCTTCCATGGTCTCTACATCAGCTTCTGCCTCCCAGATCCTGCCTTGGTTGAGTTCCTATGCTGATTTTCTTAAGTGATGAACAGCAATGCTGAAGTTTCCTCCCCAGTTTACTTTGTGGTCAAGGTGTTTTGCCACAGTAATAGAAATACTAAGACACTTAGTATCTTCTCTTAGTTTCCCGTTAGTCTCTGTGCTCCTCCTTTTTAGTCCTTTCTGCTGGATCGTCTTCTAAACTAAAAGATGGGGAGATCTTAGAACTGGCATTTTGACCTCTTCTTTCTGCTAAACTCACCTTACTAACTGTATTCAGAAGCTTTCCGAGGCTCTGTACCTGACCTGAATCTTACTCTTCAGCTTCAAACTCAACTTGTCAAGCTACATTTATCTTTTCTGTATTCCTTTTCCTTCATTTTTTAAATTGATTTTTATTGAGCTCTACATTTTTCTCTGCTCCCTTCCCTGTCTCTCCCCTCCCCTTCAACACGCTCCCAAGGTCCCCATGCTCCCAATATACTCAGGATATCTTGTCTTTTTCTACTTCCCATGTAGATTAGATCTATGCATGTGTCTCTTAGTGTCCTCATTGTTTTCTAGGTTCTCTGGGATTGTGATTTGTGGGCTGGTTTTCTTGTCAACCTACATTTAAACTCAAGTTCTTGGATATTCCCATTAAATGTTTCCTTACAGTGTTCTATCATAGTAACTGCTAACATTTAGTATCCCAAATTAAAATAAACATTTGGCATGACACATATTGTCATTCTTAGTGTCACACCCCATATAAGCAAACTTGTTTGCCCACAACTTTAGAAATTTTTCTGGAATCTGATCACTCTTCTGTTTCCGATTTTGATCTCTTAGCTTGTTTGAGCATAGATTTGTCAGACTTCACAGAATATCTTGGGGAAAATAGTATTCATTGTGTTTTTCTTTTTCTTTTCATCTGTTGCCTCCATCTAATATCTAGGACCTATGAGAAAAGACACTCTCAGACTTTCTTCCTTTTCTTCTTTTGTAAAATCAAGATCTGAAGTGGTCTGGCATAGGAATCATACCCATTGGCATGTTGCAATATAGTTAAGAAATGAGTAAACAGAGCATCAGTTATATTCTCTAGGCTTCCAGTTGCTTAACACAGCGTCTTTTCTGTTGTACTAGGCAATAGGATTATGACAATAGTCATATCTATTAAAATTGTCAGCCAGTTAGCCAAATCTAGCATTTCCCAGCTAAGCTCTAGTAGAACAGAAGCTAGAAGTTTGGGATGATGAAAATATGGCAGGTATTGAGCAAGGTCTTGACTTAGTTTTCTGCTCATATGTACCACCGTAACATGAATTTTCCATACTTACTGCAGATTCTACTTTCTGAGAGATTATGTTTGGGTCTGTTACTCAACTGGGCTCAGAGGTTGTGAGGTGTGGGTACTTAGGGGACTTCTCTGCTGACTGTGGTGCTATCATTTTGTTGTTTGCAAGCATCCTTTTCTTTATAAGAGTAAGACAGGGTAAATTAATGAGGAAGTATGAGTAATTATAGAAAACAGAAAGAAGTTACTCTAAAGAAATGACCATTGTTAACATTTGATATGTATGTCTTACATATTTCAGTTTAAGGTGTGTATCTGCATGACAATGCAATTGAAATAAGATAACAGTTGTGGAGGTCTCTGCAAATACCAGGGCTTGCAGGGTAATGATACACATGAGGCAAGAGAAATCTGGTTCAGCATGACTCAGTAACTGGTGTTGGTTCAAATTTCTAGAGTCTAACACCAGGCAGTTTATTTTAGGCATATTTAAATACAGTACAATTTTGGAAAAAATTTCTTGGTCACAATTATCTCAATCCCCTGTGCACAATAGAGCTTAATTTGTGGCTACATCAAAACTCCTTTGCATAGTATGTGTGACCTCTTCCAGAAAGAAAGGTTCTATAACTTAAGGGTCTAGGGGAGGATCTGGTGTGTTGTCTCAGTCATATAGATAACGTCAAAGACACTAAGCTATGAAGTACATGTGACATCTCCCCTAAGGATGAGTTCTAGTGACTGAGAAACAAAGCTTAAGATAAAGGTCTAGAGAGTCTGGTATTTGCATAATAGGGAGATTCAGATATGGCCTAACACCACAGATAGCACAGGTCACCAAGCTAATAACTCTATACACTCTCAGCCTTCTGGATAGAATACATTGAAGAAACACTGAAGAGACAACCCTGTGTGTTTAGTATTCCTTGTTTTCCTAGTGTTTACCTGTGAGCACCAGAACCTTGTGCCTTCTACAGACAGTTATGGGCAACATTTGTTTTTAGAGCGCCTTGTTTGTAGCTTAAATAAGCTTGATAAAATCACTGAGGGAATTCAACTTTCTCATCACATGAGCTGCTCTTTAAGGTATTGCTTTTTTGACAATTGTAATGCTTCTAATCCACATTGCCATTACAGGGTGCTTGTGTACACGATTTCAAATGTCTTCTTTTCTTCCTTTCCAGCCATTCAGTAATGTTTGAAATAATGGCTCAGGCGTCTTGTATACCTTCTTTTCCAGCTTGCAAGTATGTTAGTGAGACAAGGCAGTGAAGCATTGCAAATGGAATTTAATGAGTTAAGTCAAGAGTTGTAACTAGTGGAGTATCTTGAACCTCAAGAACACGAGAATAAATAATACTGTGGTGCCAGGTTTAGTAGTCAGAGGGAGAGTTGAATTCTAGCACTGCTTGTGACAAAACCTAAGCCTCAAGGAAACTGACAAATACATAATGAAACATACTGGGAGATGTAAGGGAGACGTTAAAAGTTCAGTTTAGAGGGAATGTGCTGATTTGCCCAGTGATAAAAGGGAATGAGACTCTAAGAATAGTCTAGCTAGCTGCACCAAGTGGATCTTTCTTCCTTGGTTTATTAACTGTAACATGATCATTATGTTACATAAATGACAGAAAGTACAGAACAATGTTGCTATGATTGTCTTTCTTTTTCCTTTTTTTTTTTCACTGTGTAGCTCTGGTTTCCTGCAGTGAGACCAAGTTGTTGAGCTCACAAAGGCCTCAGCTTCCCAAGCACTGGGATTAAAGGTGTGTACCATTATGCCCAGCTGCTATTATGCTTATCTTAAAGTATCCTTTGATACTTACAGAATTTGGTGAGGTGATGACAGGATATTAGGGAAAGAGAAATTTGGAATTGGTTGAGCTATAAAAAAAGATAACTAGAAGAAAATCAATGTAATATAAAAGGCTTAAGAAAAATTATATCAATCTCCCCATTTATCATTGTTGTCTAAACTGTTATATATGCTTCAGTGATTAGAAAAGAAACATTATATGTAAAGAACCTCCAAAATTAAGCTGGTATGAACAAACTAGAAATAGAAAATTCAAAAGGCCAACATTTAAATGTGACTTATTTTCCTTAGGAACTCACTTAAGGTTTTAGTAGAACATAGGCGCTCTATCATGATACAAAAAGTCTTTGTCTCAATGGAAATCAACTGAGCTCTCATGGCACATACTAAGGGGCACCAGTTTGCTATTCCTGTTGTGCTTCTAATGCACAGTACACAGCATGGGAGTTATTGCTTATCAGTAAAGTTCAGATTGTCACTGTGAAATGCTGTTTTCCAGATGTTCGAATCATTAAGAGTAGTGTCAGCACAGCAAGCTGGCAAGCCGTTTGGGGCATCTACACCTTCAGCAGGGGCTGGCAGCCTACTGGTTCTTTCCTGATTAATGGTTCCAAATAGGAATGAGGCATTTCCAGGAGGTGACAGAGGAATCTTTGGCCAGACCCCTTTCTCCTTTGTTTTCATTCTTCTGCTGGTTTGCAGTAGCACACCGAGGCTAACTAATGGCATGAGGGAACTAAGGAAGAGTCTGGTATAAATGGTTTGTCTCTTATGTTTGAATTGACTTGATAGTCACATCTCAGCATTCTTTTTTTTAAAATAATTGAAGGAATCGTATAAAACTTATATGTTGATTGGTAGGTGAGTTCATATGAAGGTTTTTCTGCTTTTTACAGACCAAAATCCACTGGGACAAGAACAAAATTCTGCTCCTTAAGTCTGCATTCATTTTTTTTTTTTTCTGTTTGCCCTTGGGCTAGGAGGACACAAGTGAAAAATGCACATAAAAATTGAATAAAAATTGCATCATCTCAGATCCTTCCCAGAAAGACAAACAAGGAAGTAGATTTGTGAAGACGCCATCGGCTCATTTCCCCTTTTCTTTCAATTTCTGCATTCTTTCCTTTCTGTTTCCAGTTTCATTCAGTTATTATTTTTTTGATTAAGTCTATCTCGGTGTGAAGCACACATAATGGTGCTTGCTTTTTATTAGAATTATGGTGCTAATTGAAAAAACAAAGGAGACATTATGGTGTTGTTGGGAAGACTGCCACCTGGAGTATGAAATTCACATCTGTAAGCTTTCCAACAATGAGCAGTTCTTTCAGTAGGTGGCCTTATACACAGGCCTTTCTTCTTCCTTTAACCCACTCTTGCTGGTCTATATGCAACCTTTCCTCACAGTAAACTTCTGGTTTCTCATTATCTGAAGTGCTGGAAGTAGATTGCAGATTTTTCTCCACTCCTGTTTGAGAAGTAATTGCATGCATAATTACTTTCTCTTTATGGAAATTTTTGTTTGAACATTTTAATTTATTGCAGCTATGATTAAATGAGCTCTTTGTCTTGACTCTCTTTCATTAGCCTAAAACTCTTAAAAATTCTACGATTTTAAACTTAAATAAATATAGATATGTACATAATTATATATCTGTTTGAAAGTTTGTAACCTGTGCAGATTTTGTCTGTTGGCCTTAGGATCTGAGGACCTGAAAGATTGGGGAAGACTACAATCTAATGCTGTAGAGAACTTTGCTTCAGTGTCTGTGTACTTTTATATGCAAATAGAACAGAGAAAGCAATGACCCAAGGAAGGTGGAGCTCAGACAAACATTGTCAGGAAAACATTTAAATAAACATCATTAGGCTCCTACTAAACATTATCTGAGCTGCTCTTACCCAGAACTTTAACACAATTGTCTGGCATGTACAATAAATTGTAACTGAGAAAGCACAATAGAGAGGCAGAAGGCCGTGTCCAGATTCAGGGTACAGTGACCAGATTGGGTTCTATGAGTGTGTTCTGACGTCCAGTAAGAATAAACAGATCTTATTAATTGACTGTAAATGTCTGTTCCCGAAGAAACTAGTTCTAGTACTTTACTCCAGTGTGACTCAGAGAGGACAGGTACAGTAATGTTGCAATTTCTTTCTGCAAACACACTCAAATTCTGAGATCGGGCACTGTGAAGAATTCAATTTAAGTGAAGTAATTGATTTATATACTTATATATGTACACATATATACACATATATTACATGCAAGCATATATAGATATGTAGAAGTTATAATAGAAAACTGCAAAAATGAATGCAAAAAGATAAAGAATCCTGAAGATTGCAAATTAGAGAATATGTTATTTAGGTAAATTAAGACATGATCAATATATAAAGTAAGATATCAAATCTAAAATGTAATTTTGGGGAAAGCATGAGGTCAATAATAGTAGTTGACAAAATAATTGAAAGTGATGATTTTTTTCCCATGGTTAAATATGTCTTTCTAGAATTAAAAAAAAATCCACTACTATAGAAGACCAGTTTAATTCTTTTCAGTTATTACTGCCCTTCCCTAGAATACAGTTCTGGGTATGAAATTGACTTTGATGGTTTTGCTTCAGATTTTTAATACTGATATATTTACCTTTTAGCAACAATAAGAAGTAGTTGAATTAACTTTATTTTATATAAAACTAGAGCCTTAAGATCAAGTTGCCATGCTGAAACATATATTCTAAATATGTCAGAAATGAAGTCACTTTCCATTTTACTGTTCTTCACAGGTAGGAAAGAATGGTGTAGTAATACTGATGTGATATCTGTAGAAAAAGGGCTAATCATGACTTCACATAGTGTCAGAAAAATGTTAAGACTGTTGCAGGACACTATTTTGTATGATATTAATAGTAGTGGGTTCTTTGTAGCTGCATGCAGTATCATTTGTACTTTTGTAGACCTGTATATTATTGTGGAAAAAACCTCAGAAAACTCTTGTTTAAGCCATACTATAAAAGTAGAGAATGTTGAAACTGTAGGCTCCTTTTATCAGAACCTTTCTTGATATATTAATGTTAAACTTAACCCAAACCAAAAGTTAAATTATAGTATAGGTTCAGTTGAATCCATGAACTTAGTTTGTGATTCAGGGTAACTTATCAGGTTTATATGTCTATTGGCATACTTTGTAGTCTCATTTAGATATTTTATAGGGAGAGTTGAGAAAATAAATCAACCTTTGTCATCTATTAGTCTCTTGTCTTTGAGATGTGGCAGGATTACATGGTAAATAAAAAGCCAAACAAGTTAAAAATCCATCTTTTTCCTTTCACTTAAGAATTTGAGCTAAAATTTCAACAATGATGTAATTAATATTTCTAATAGAGAGTAGTAAAAGTTTAGCATTTAAAATGATGTTCTTGCTATGTCAGATAACTGTATCTAATGTTCTAAAACTTGTAAGTAAAATAAGTTCTGCTTAGTATGTAATCTGTTACACAGCCTCCTCTTCCCAAAATTTGGTCAATAATTTGCCTGGTATTAGAACAGGGGAGAAATGTAATATATTAGAGAAGTAGAATCCATGTTAAAGATGTGCTTGATTGCTGGTCCCAGATTTTTATGCTCTTTGCTTCTTGTTAGATGAAGAATGTGCTGTTTTATACATTTGACTGAATTTTTTAAACAAATGATTAAAATTATGATATTTCTAATTATCTACAGTAAGGAAAAATAGAACTTACTTATATAAAATAAAATTCAAGCTAAGTTATATAAGTGAAATATATTCATTCAGTGTATATGAGACATTGTGAGTATAGTGAAATGTATCTGAGAAATTAAATGTTCCCATATTATTTCAGTTTTTAAATAGGTCTTCTGATTAAGACAAAATGAAAACATCAGTCTTCACCCAATAATATCTCATACCCATTTGAAATTATTATTAAGAAATGGAGTTGGAACTCTGGCATTTTACTAAGATCATTAACTAGTGATTTGATGTTAGCAATTCTCTAGCATAAATAAGGAGTGGTATGTACAACATAGACTGTTTTACTTTTTAAAATGTTTAAAAAATATATTTATTGATTTGTGCATGCATGTGGGTGCATCCTGCAATGGAGATCAAATGACAGCTCTTTAACATGTGTGATTTGGTGGTCAAACTCATGTCATCAGCTTTGCTCACAGGTGAGCTTCTTTATCAGTTGAGCCATCTAGCCAGTTCCCCTTTTGGTCACTTTAATGGCTTTTCATGTCTTTCTTTTAATGAGGTAGTATTTAAATAAAAATGTTTTTCTAGACTTACATAAATGTGGACATGGCCATTCATGTCTCAACAGTCATTATCTTGCTACAAATATAGTTAGTGCTATTAGAAAATACAAACTTAAATATGTCTTTAAAGCCTATCATATCAAGCACACTTATATCTTTGGAAATGTAGTGTATTTCTAGTAGAGAAAAAAGTGCGGTGAGAAATAGGGTAAAATTACATGGCAGGTATTCATGTCTGCATGCCTTCAGCCAAATACAGGTGTACAGGCACACACACGTACACACCAACTAGCCATGGTTCCGTAGGGTTGGGGGGAGAATGAAGAACAGCATATAAAGTCTGCTAAACTACATGGTCAGATGATTAATACAGTGTAAATTCAGAGGAAAACATTACCAGTTCACTGGAGTGGTTGAAAGAATGAGCTTGGATAATGGGGAAGGGAAAGGAATTTGTTCTTATGGAAGATTAACTGGAAAGTCTTAGGATATCTATCAGGTTGAGAACTGAAATAGCATGCTATTCCTGAGAGTTGGAACCTTGTTCTTGTGAACACTGCGTGCCTTCACTCATAATCACTAGACTTACACTAGGGTCCTGATCAAGACTGGGACATGATGAAAGTGATGATTGAAAAATCGAATCTAGATGGTGTTTATTGTGTACACTGAAGTGCAGAATTTACCATCTGATATTTTAGTGAGCTGAAATTGTTCAGGGCCTCTAATTGTGGTGTGAGTCTGAGTTCTTTCCAGGGACGATGAAATAATGACATGTAGAAGAAGGAGGGTTAAACTGAACTTCAGAAGACAGTGGGCCAAACGAGAGGCCAATATCTTGGCTTACATAATATCTTGCTCTAGATAATCCTTTGACACATAGGAAGATTAAAGCCTGTGTAGGCATCCTGAGTCTCTTCAAATTTACACTTATCTATTAATATGTACACTTCATTAGCCAGAAATACTGTGTGCTTTCAGAATTTATCAGAGACCATATAAAACATAGCTATCAAGCATGAAGTGAATTTTCAGTGTGATGAATGTAGGTGAGAATGCCTTCTGCTCTTGGAGAAACAGCAGGAAGCCTCAACAAGAGTTCAACAAGATGGACCACATGCTGTTTGGTGGTAGAGCAATGGAATATGAGCTGGTTTGAATGCGAATGTCTCCCTTAGGCTAGTCTCATATATTCAAATATTTGGTTTCCATTTGGTGAGACTGTTAGGAAGATTTAGGAGGTGTGGCGTTGTTGGAAAAGGTATGTTACTGGTGTGAGCTTTAAGGTTTCAAAAGCCCATTCCAGGCCTACTGTCCCAGTCTCCTTGCCTCCATCTTGTGTGGTTAAAATGTAAGCTCTCAGCTGCTATTCTAGCACTTGTCCTGCTTGCCTGCTTATATGCTCTCCACCATTATGGAAACTGACCAGCCTTCTGAAACTGTAAGCAAGCCTCCAATTAAATTCTTCTTTTTATAAGTGGTCTTAGATGGTATGTGTCCCTTCACAGCAAGATAAAAGTAACTTAAGACAGAATATAAATTGAAGAGCTCATAGGTCTCATCTTTTCTTTCTTTTTATTATTTTTTATTGAAGTACATGATACAATTGAAATTGAGTTCTAGTAAATTTAGTTTATTTAGTTCTAGTAAAATTTTTGTGAGTGAAGACCTTCTCCTTCCATCCTTCTTTTGGGAACTTCCATTATCTTCAGGACAACGAAAACGCCTAAGCTTTGCCTGGGACATACTTTGTGGAACTTAAATATATCACAAAGAAGCAAATCTTGATGTTTCCCTCTTAGTTATGCTTCTTTTACTCAGAGAAATAAAACATACAGTGCACATTGGCTTTCTGTCTTATGTTATCCATTTAAATTGCTTTTCAAGAATTTGAGCCAAATACAGTAGCTTTTAATAAGAAGCAAAAGGTGGATATCTGCATATTCCTTCATTTGAACCATTGCGTAAAATGGCATGGAACTTGGAATCAAGTATATTTTTGTCTTTGGAAGTTATCCTGTTGTAGTCCATTTACGCACTGGAAAGCTAAGTGAATATCATAGTGACCTGAGTAATAGAATTTAAATGGGTTAATAAAGGTCGAAATAATGTTTACTAAAGCAATCATAGAATCCATTAAACTATTACCATATTTTTGGTATTTCTGTTTTTTTTTTTCTGCTTCACTAACACAAAGCCTTGTGAGTTAAGGACTCATTGATATTCTCATTTTACACACATGAGAAATTAGTATCTGTAAAATTTCCAAGATAACATAACAAGGATGTGATGATATAAACCTGGACTCCAACATCCTGACTTCTGAATTCATTCCCTTCATCTGCTATAAAATAAATGACTTTAGTGATATTTTGGATAAGTTACTTCTGGTTATAGAAATAAAAGTCAAAGTTACATATTCCTAGAAACTAGATAAAAGTATATGGTGCTAAAAGTGTAATTAAATTCATGAATGGAATAGAACCAGACAGGACCCTTTTGCTGCTTCCTTGAGAGTTCATCATTGTTCTTTTCTAGTACCACTTTCAGACAAGGAAAGTAGAGTGCAAAGATCTGAAATGTCTTTTTGGGGTCAGAGAGCTCATAAATGCCAAATTCATAGAGAGCATAAATGCCAAATTCATACAGATTACTGACTCCTAGCATCTGGGACTCTTTTGATTAGAATTTTGGAGTCAAATAAAGAGAGGAGGGGCCAGAGAAACAGCTAAATTTTAAACAGCTAAATTGATAAAATGCTTACTGTTCAAGCACAAGGACCTGAGTTTAGATTCCCAGCACCCATCTACGAGATGAGTGTGCACCTGTAATCCCAGTACTGAGGCCAAGTAGACAGGTGGGTCCTTGGGGCTTCTTTCCACCCAGTCTAGCGGCATCAGTGAGCTCCAGGTTCAGTCTAACACCCTGTAAACTGAGGTGGAAAGCCATGGAGAAAGACACCCAATACTGTACTCCAGTCTCCATGTGCATACACACATGTGGGAGTAGCTGAATCAAGATTAGTAAAATAAAGTAGTTATGCTTGGAGCTAAGGCAAGAGGTGAAAGGAAGAAGGTTGGCAGGGGAGGGGTCCACAGGAAAGAGTGTCAAGAGATGATTACGTGCCAGGTGAAACACAGAAGTGTTCTCCAAGCCCACACTATTAACAAAGCCCATGGGTAAATGATTATCTAATTATGTATGATTATCAAATTCATCACACTCAGACCCACGGAATAAGGATAGTGCCCTGTTCAAGAAAGAGTGTATTTTGCCTCTAAGCCGATGGGTCTACACGAGCTTCTGGGTCTGCAAGTTACTGGAGGAATAAACATGAAGGTGACATTTTTTTGAGAAGTAAGCAGCACCTATCTCAGAAGACTGTGGGAAGACCTATGTAATGGTTTGGCTTGTTTACTTGACATTCTCTAGTTTCTCCAGGGAAGAGTCTCAGCTTGAGAATACTAGGCCAGATTGGCCTATTGCTGGTTCTGTGGGGATTGTCTTAGTTAAAATACATTGGTTGATATGGGAGGACAAAGCCTGTTGTTAGGAACATCATTCCCTGGGTTTAGGTTCTGGACTTTGGAAGAGTGGAGAAAGTGAGCTGGGTTGTTTTCATTTCTTTGCCACTCACTGGATGTGGTGTGACTAGTTTTAAGTTTCTCTGCTGACATCCTTGCTGTGATGGTCTGTCACCCGGACTTGTGAGCTAAAATAAACTCTCTTCCCAAAATTGCTGTTTTGTTACAGGTGTTTTCATCACATCAATAAAATGAAACCCTACCTCATATTTGTGATGTGGCTTGTCATTTTTGCCTTATATGAGAGGTTGCTATGAACCTCTTGACTTCTAACTCTGCCTTATATTTCAAAGCAATAAGACACTTTTATATCAGTTCTTGTATGCTAGGACTCTGATTTTAAATTCCTTCAAATCTATAACCTAGACATGTGAACACATGCAGGTGCTTATACCACATGCGCATGGCATTGTCAGAATTCAGGAACTGGGGGTAGGGGCAGAGTTATATTTATAAAACCCTCTGATTTTTAGAAAATGCTTGATTACTAAGATGTTCTGCCCTGCCCTATTCCAAACAAAGTAAGTAGGTTTGCTCTAACTTTGAGATGTACCAGTTCTACAATCATATATATACATATATATATACATATACATACATATATATGTATGTATGTATGTATATTTTGTCCTTTAATGTTTAAAATGTACTAAATATTCATCTAATCTCTTCATGAAGCAGTGGTTGAAACACACATGCTATCTTAATATTGTTAGGAAAAGGATTTTAAAATGTGATACCATAACACTGTTCATTTTGTAGGGAGGACAGTGAGTGAAGTGAGGAGTTAAGATTTGAAGTCTGCTTCTGATGTGCTGTTCTTAAGTCATTCCTCTGTAGCTGTGTGTCACTCTCCACCCCTTCTCTGTGTAGTTGTGTTGTCTTCCGTCTTTATGTGAAAGAGAAGACCCTACCGGTCCTTTGTTCTTGCATCATAAGTTACAACTTCAATACTTAGTTATTGATGTTGGATGCTCCTGTTGTGGTCCTGCCTTGTATGGTGTTTTGACATTAAGAAATGAGCACTCTAGAATAAAAAAAGTTATCTAGTTTATTTTGAAGGAAAATCTGAGAAATTATAATAGTTCAACTTTGTAAGGATAGTTTCAAGGGAATTAAATGTAGACTTTGTATGATTTATTTTCTCCATGAGACTCTTAATGTTGGTAGTAGATTTGGTTTAAAGAAGGCAATACATATGTGAGCTTGTATCTAAACAACTATTTGTTTCGCTTTGTAACATGATTGCTTTAATTTTAAAAATTGTGTATGTGTTTGTGTGTGTGTGTGTGTGTGTGTGTGTGTGTGTGTGCATATATGTACCACAACACATGAATAGAAAGTTAGAGGACATCTTGCAGGAGTCAGCTGATTCAGTTTACTGTGTTGGCCTGTGCATTGACCTTGGGGCATCACACTTGGCAGAAAGAGCTTTATGTGCTGAGCTCAGACTGGGATGTTATCAGCGGTCCCACAGAGGCTTTGCTTCTTGTTGCTGTAAGAAGCATATACTGTGTATATGCTATTCTGTAGGGTGTCTGAGAAAGACATTTCACAGCATCGTAGAATCTTCAGGTGAAATTAAGCAATATGCTTTTTTGAACAATTCTTCTCAAATGTCATTAGGTTGTTGATTTTGTTGTTGTTGTTGCTGTCTGATTAGGAGCAGATACTTTGACAACATTCTCTGTATGCATGTGTGATCTCATTGCTACCAATTAAACTTTGTCTTTAGGCAAGTCATTAAGACAAAAAGGGATTCAGGTCATCATTAATTGACACTGGAAATTAAAATGAATGGATAGTGACCATTTATTACGTTATTAGGTTGTAGTATTTGCTGTATGATGCATGTTAAATTGAGTGTTATTGCTGTGTTTTATATCATCTACCTTTTCCCCATTGTGAACCATACACTGCTATCAGAACAGTTTCCGAGCTCATTCCTTCTGACTCATTTTCTCACATTTCTCAAAATCCTTCTGACCTTGCAGGTCTAGCATGAAGTCCTGTTCTGTCCATTCACCTTTCATGGTTTCTGTGTGAGAGAAAAACTGCTGGAATTAAACAAACCTGGGCTAGAAATGAAATCATAGTGAATCTGAAAACAGATGTTCAGCTCCCCCGAGCCTTGGTTTCCCTCTAAAATTATGAGTTGCATAGTAATTCATGTTTTTATGAGAAAAACTGCTATTTCACCTTTAACATTCAAAATTTTACCTCTAGCAAATACGTTGCTATAGCTTTTAATGCACCAGAGGGCTTCTGTTATTCTGTCAGTCTCTAAAACACGCATGCTTCAGAGATATGTCTGTTTGGCTTAAATGATGTCCCAGTATTTAAAAACAAAAATATTGTATGAACATCTACTTGTTTCTTTATGGTTGTAAGACTAAATACAGGAGCCCTGGGCCTGCACCCTCTCTTAGCAACATTTCCAGGCGTGGGTCACTTTGGCTCATTTCTTCTCCTCACCGCTTTTACTCTTCCTGAACTTGTAACTGTACTTGTGACATGAAACTTGTAAAGGTAAAGCTCATTTCCTATTTGAATCAATGCTCTTCCAAAATTGTACTTAAGATACTATGTGTATCTTATTTTATCCTATATAAAAATATAATATGTTCATACATACCTTAATAGACATTTATCCTGTATCATATGTAAAACTCTCTGAAGCAGAGTCTTGAGGTCGATACTATAAAGCTGATATGAAGTAGATTACCAGCTCCACTACAGCGGAGACACGTGCAGAAGGGGAAGAGTCTTCCTCGCTGTTGCCACTCTTCCTAATACACCAGTTGCTTTTTCAGGCTTTTCCTTCCTTCACTAAAACCTCAGTGCTGCCTAGCCGAAGACTGTTCTGATCAGTTTTCCTTCTGCCGTTTTCCCACTGGGAAATTCTAACTCACATTTTGTTTAATTCAGCTCTTCTATCAATATGTCGAAATGCTCCACTATTTCAGTTTCTACTGTGAAAATATGTTGTAAGGAGTATTAAACTACTTCACCCTCCAAGCTCTCTAGGTCATAGAAATTTGGAAGCCTCAAGGGAATGTAAATCTTGTCCAGGACACCATTTCATGAGACTACTGAGGGCTAGAAATGAAAATATAGGCCTCCAACTTGAACTCAGACCTCATAATTCTAATTCGAACTCATGTTCGTTCACATATTAAATAGAAATTCATTATTTTAATGCTTTTGATAAATTAAGTAAAACAGATTCCACTAGTAGTTATGTTTTCCACTTAAAAATCCAAATGAACTAGTATGAGTATGTGTTATTAATTCATTGTGTGGCTTAATTTTTTTCTCACAACAAACATATATATTAATTGTAGTTACTATTTTTCAATTATAATCGTGACATTTTAGTAACAGAAAAGTGAAGAAACCTGTCAGGAATTATGGCACTCCTGATGTAGGTGAGAGTTTGAATCCTGCTATCATGCTCCAGTTTTCTGACCTTAATTCCCTAGAGACTCTGCCTTGTCATCATCTGAAACATTCTCTGTTGTCTAATGTATGTCTCATATCCATTAGTAATAACTGTAGAAAGCAGACAGTGTTTTTGCTTTTTTACCTGTGATTCATGAAGGTTTTACTTTTAATCTCAAATGATTCCTTCTTTATTATACATTTCTATTGTAGCATATTTCTATTGTTCCAACTTTTCTATTTCTGTTGACTATTATACATATCTGATATTCTGAACTTAACTGTAGCTGTGACTTTCTTCTAGTGAAAATGTGTCTTACTAATGTGTGCCTCTCAAAACCAACAAAATCTTCAGCTTTTGATGGCTTTGGATGAATATAAAATTTCCCTATTTTCTTTAAGACATATTAATTGTATTCTTTTAAGAGTAATTTTTAGCTCAAAAACTACTCATTTCACCATTTCAGTGAAAAAGGTGATAGAGTAATAATTGTAGTTTTGATTATTTTGTTTGCTTTTTCTTTTTTAAAAAATTGATTTTATTGAGTTATATATTTTTTCTTTGGCCCTCTCCCTTCCTTTCTCCTCCTCTTCAAACCTCTCCCATGGTACAATGCTCTCAATTTACTCAAGAGATTTTGTCTTTTTCTACTTCCCATGTAGATTAGATCCATGTCCTCGTTGTCTAGGTTCTCTGTGATTGTGATTTGTATGCTATTTTTCTTTGTTTTATTTTTAAAAACCACTTATGAGTGAGTACATATGATAATTGTCTTTCTGGGTCTGGGTTACCTCACTCAGTATCATGTCTTCTAGTTCCATCCATTTGCCTGCAAATTTCAAGATGTCTTTTTTTTCTGCTGTGTAGTACTCCACTGTGTAAATGCATCACATTTTCCTTATCCATTCGATAAATGTTGAGGGGCATTTAGGTTGTTTCCAGGTCCTGGCTATGACAAACAATGCTGCTATGAACATAGTTGAGCATATGTCCTTGTGGTATGATTGAGTACCCTTTGAGTACATACTCAAAAGTAGTATTGTTGGATCTTGAGGAAGGTTGTTTCCTAATTTTCTGAGAAGTTGCCATACTCATATCAAAAGGGGATGTACCAGTTTGCATTCCCACCTGCAATGCAGGAGTGTTTCCTTTACCCCACAACCTCTCCAGCATAAGCTGTCATAGGTGTTATCAATCTTATCCATTCTTACAGGTGTAAGATGGAATCTCAGAGTTGTTTTTATTTGCATTTCTCTGATGGCTAAGGATGTTGAGCATTTCTTTAAGTGTCTTTCAGCCATTTTAGATTCCTCTGTTGAGAGTTCCCTGTTTAGGTCTGTACTCGATTTTTTTTATTGGATTATTTGTTCTTTTGATGACCAGTTTATTGAGTTCTTTGTATATTTTGGGAGATCAGACCTCTGTCTGATGTGGGGTTGGTGAATATCTTTTCCAATTTTGTTTTGTCTTGTTACCAAAGCAGATTTTTTTTTCTTTTTTTAAAAGTTTATTAACCAACCCAAATTTCCACTCTCTCACCTCCTCCCATTCCCTCCACACACCCTCCCACCCCACCCCAATCTAATCCTAACAGAAGGTAAGGAGCATTTCTTTGTGGAAGGTTCAAGGCCCTCCCTACTCTATCTAGGCTGAGCAAGGTATACATCCAAAGAGAATAGAATCCCCAAAAGCTAGTATTTGCAGTAGAGATAAATCCTTGTGCCAGTACAAGTGGCACCCCAATCTGCCCCAGCCATGCAACTGTCAGCCACATTCAGAGGGACTAGTATGGTCCTATGCTTGCTCCTTCCCAGTCCGGCTGGAGTTGGGAAGCTCCCATTAGCTCAGGTAAACTGTTTCAGTAGATGAACCAACCCTTCATGGTGTTGACGTCTTTGCTCATATTCTCATTCCTTTCACTCTTCAGCTGGACCTTGGGAGCTCAGTCCAGTGCTCTGATGTGGGTCTCTGCCTCTGTTTCCATCTGTTGTTGGACAAAGTTTCTTTTTTTTTTCTTATTTTTTTTGGACAAAGTTTCTATGGTGATATTTAAGATAATAATCAGTCTGACTACAGGGCAAGTAAAAATTGGGGCCCCTCTCCTCTATTGCTTAGGGTCTTAGGGTCATCCTTGTGGATTCCTGAGAATTTCTCTAGAGCCAGGTTTCTGCTAACCCTATAATGGCTCCCTCAATCAAGTTATCTCTCTCCTTGCTCTCATTTCTGTCCTTCCTCCATCTCGACTATCCCATTCCCTCAAGTTCTCTTCAACGTCCCCTTCTTCCTTCCTCTTCCCCTTCTACCTTTCCTTCTCCCCCCACCTCCATGCTCTCAATTTTGTCAGATGATCTTGTCTGTTTTCAATTTCCAGGTGGGTCTATTTATGTTCTGCTTTGGGTTCATCTATTGTTTTGTTTTATATTCCAGTATGTAATACAATTTTATCTGTAAAAGCTGTCCTTCAAGTGGGAAACACTGGAAGGAGACAAAGTAGGAGGAACTCGATTTACCGTTGGGAAAGACAACTTAGAAATGCTATAACAGATACTTAAGTCAGTGTAGCGTAATGCTGAGCACTAAAGATTAAAGTCCTAGGCTTTCAGTACTAGGTTGAGGTGTGTGAAGTCAAGCATGGCAGAGCTAGGTGGTGTTAGACAAGGGATTTAAAGGAAAAGTCATGGACGCATCATCCTACCCTGTTCTTGGGTCTTAATACACACTGATTTGTAGGAACTCAGAAGAGGCAGATGATCCAGATCTTAAATATTTTATTTTTAGCTTTACTGTTTTTTTTATGTAACTGTTTGTTTACAGTCTCTAAAAGAAAGTCAGCCATACTTAACTGTGACTAGTTTTGTAATTGTGAAAAAAAAATGTTATTTTACCTCATTATAAACAGCTATTTATTACTTTCTCTGGTTTTATGTATTTTAACATATAAAATACCTATAACATATAATAGGTATTTTAACTACCTAAATACCTATCTGCATGAAAATGGATAAAACTAAATTTAAGAACGGTTTTATTTCATGCCATTTTTTTAAATAAATGGGACTTGGTAATGAAAGTCCAGTATCCTAAAAACATACTTTTCAGAAGCTCTCATCTATTTTCCCTTCCCAGGGAATCCATGTGTCCCTGTTATGGTTTTCCTTGTCACCTAACTTCTCTGGAGATGTGGATTGTGGTCTGATTATCCTTTGCTTTACATCTAGTATCTTGATATGGTCATAGTGGTAAGGAACAAGGGTGGGTGGGATTGGTGCTGCCTCAGCTGAATGTGCCAGACCTTGTTAACTCCCCTTGGAAGACCTTACCCTTTCTGAGGAGTGGCTGGAGGTAGTTGGGGGAAAGGAGGGAAGGAGGGAGGAAGGGAGAACTGTGGTTGTATGTAAAATGAATAAAAATGAATACATACAAATAAAACTTATATATATATATCATTAGATGTAAAAATTCTCAGTGTATTGTAAAAATCTTATATTAGTTCATTATTTCTTGATAATTATTGCTAGATTCTTTATTTCTTCTGAAGTGTTCATTGAACCTTAGGTACAGGAGGGACACAGTAGTGTTTTGCAGATGCATCCATTTGTACTGGGCTCCACAACTATGCAATTTTATAGGCTGTGATTTTCTTTATTGTTTTTTGTCTGTTTTAAAGAGAAGTTTCTTGATGAGAGGTAAGGACTACACTTACCTGTGGGCATAAGGACAATGCTTAAATTGTTGGTAGGGATTATGCCGCTTTAAAAAAGTGGTGGTTGTAAGTTTTACTCTAGTATCCATGATTTCACTAGCACTGAGTAGTTGGCAAGGTTTCTAGCATCCTGGCATGGATTCCATTTTTTTGAGTAGGTCTAAAGTACAATTAGAGAGCTTGTTGCCACTACTTGACCTTTAGAGGTATTGTGCCATGCTGATTGAATATGTTGTTTATAGGTGCATAGCCAGGTAGTACTTTTGGTTGCTTCCCTCCTTTGGAAACTTGCATGGCAACTTCTGGCATCATGAAAGCAAGTCCTCAGGGAGGTGGCATTCAAGTCAGTTCCAGTTCATTGGCCTCTGGACTATGTCTAAAGAGCATGATATCTTTAGCAAGAGGGACTTATCATCCACCACTGGCTGGAAACCAAGAGCAATAGCAATAGGCTTTATTATTTGGGATTCTCTTGGATAGCTCTGGTCAACAACTCAAAAAAGGGCTACTCATGTCTGGTATTGGGGTTTTGTTAGGTGATCTTTGGCTCTTGGAGGGTACACTGTCAGCTCTGTTGAGAAAAGTTCATTTTAACTATATTTCTACATTTATACACAGAATTGTGTATGTTATGTGTTACTTTTAGACACATGTCAAATAGTATGATTGCTTATGACTTTTAAGACATTGTTTTTATTTTAATAATTAAGATTTATTGGATTTCTTCCCAGTGTCTTATAAAAGTCTTATAATAGACATCTTTTGATATGGCTTGTGCTGTCAACCAATAAGGAAATTTATCCCTGGGAAAAGCTAAATTTCTTTCTCTAAGTAATTAATACTTGCCTATAACTCTTTGCCTATGGATAAGAGCCCATGAAATTATCCTTCTTCCACATTAATATGTTCATTTGTTATTGCTTTTTGTTCAGCCTTGTTTATGTAGACATTTCTAGGAGAGACTGTTTCATAGTAGACTTATTGGTATTCTGTCTCTTGTAATCTTTCATATTTTCGTCCATGATGTTCCTTGAGCCATAGATGCAAGGGAATGTAATTCCATCTTTTATACTCATTGTGTTATGTGGTCAGTTTTATCCAAGTTAATAGGAACAGCATGACAAGTTCTGATTTGATAATTGTTGATGCAGTGTTACTTTACATGGTATTATTATAAGTAAGACTTTTGTTTTGAAATGTTATCTTGCTACTAATTTGAAACATATTTGCATATAGCTACATATTTGCATATAGCTACATGCAACAAACCTAGATTCTAGAGTAGGAAAAGAAAATGTTAATTTACAATTTGCAGATGATGTAGAATTGGGGGAGTGAAAATATATTAGATGTATAAATCCAACTGCTATTATTATGGACTATTTTACACATCACAAAAAGAAAAAAATTGATGGCAGAGAAAGTATCAGTAAGAGGTACACACATTCATTCACACACAACAAAACATTATATCACAAAAATAATTTAGAAATAATGAAGAAACCATTATTGTGGAAAATAGTATTTTCACTGAATCCTGTATTGCTTATGGCAGTACGTTATGCATTATTTTTTACATTTTTAAAAACACTTTACAGTGTATTTTTTATATTTGCCAGTTCTTTCTCTCTTTTTCTTTCTCTGTCTCTCTCTCTCTCTGTATATAAATGGATTTTGTTATTTTTATTATCTCCCTTTTTATCTTGCATTTCCCTTTCCTGCTGAACCTCTACCCCTTTTTGGTCTTTTTTTTGTATCACATTGAATTTAATTAGAAATGCTTGCTTGAGCATGGGGGTGAAGGTTATTTACTGGAGTAGCAATAAGTTATTATTAGCTACCCTTCTAAAGAAAATGAAGTCATGGTAAACTTCATAAGGAAAGATGAGGCTTTATGGACCCTTTCTTCACCCCTGATGGAATATTGAAGGTCCCAATCTTGTACAAGTCTTGACCTAATAAGTACAGTTGCTATAAAGTGAGAGTACAACAGCTTTTATCATGTCCAGAAGTGATGTGGGATTCCCCTCTGTATCCTATGAGTATGTTTTATTATCATTGGTAAATAAAGAAGCTCCTTTGGTCTGTAGCAGGACAGAATAGAGCTAGGTGGGAAAACTAAACTGAATGCTAGGAGAAAGAAGGCAGAGTCAAGGAGATGCCATGTAGTTGCCAAAGGAGACAGACACCCTGGACCCTTACCAGTAAACCATGAACCTTGTGGTAATATACAAAATAACAGAAATGGGCTAATTTATGATTTAGTTAAGAAGAAGCCTGAGCTAATAGGCCAAGCAGTGTTTTAATTAATATAGTTTCTGCTTGATTATTTTGGGTCTGGGTGGCTGGGAAATAAACAAGTGAACTCCGCCAATACAGAAGACATTGTGTTGCTCACATAGTTGCACCTACTGATGTTTATAATCTTTCTTAACCTCTTCTGTGATATTACTTGAGCCTTGGAGGAGGTGCTGGAGATACTGCATTTAGGACCAAGCACATCAGCGACACTTATTTTCAGCTTTTTGGCATTGTTGTGGGATGTTTTGAACATACTCTGACATTCCTAACACTTACAATAAAGTTAACTTGGAATCAGAAGTGCCTTCTAGCTGACCAGAATCAGCATAGAGGTTTTGGAGGACTCAGGAGGTATAGAGAGACACAGGAAGTAATAGGGAGAAGTTAGAAAGATTTGCACCAGTTTTGGATCGAGAATGGAGGGAGAAAGAAGGTCACTGGTCACTTCCCTGCTGCTTCTCTGATCAATCAAGTTTTAACCCCATATCTGACCCTGATGTTCTTATTGATAGAATAATTTACATAATAATTATAGACCTTTAGGTTTTTGCATTAACCACTGCCTGTTGCAATAAGCTTTTTTGGTGAAGACTGAGTTTCAGCGCTGTTCTATAAATATAAACATGAATATTTAGAAGGCAATTTGACATCATGACCGTATTGCAAAACAAATTTGAGCAGGCCTCTAATCAAACCAGAAAGCGATTGGTTATGAAGTAAATAGTCACTCACTCCAGTATTGTACTAAAGGGCATGCATGTCTTACCTGGAAGGTCCTTAGCTCCCAGTATTCACAGATCAGTAAGACTACTTATTTTTCTCCCCTAGCACTTTCTAGCACTATGAAAGTTAAACAGCAGAGAGAATACTTCTAGCTCAGTTCCAGCTTGATTTCACTGTGTTTTATTACCAGTATGTAGTGTCTTTAGCAGTAGGATCTTATCATTAAATTCTGGTGCACAATAAAGAACAATTGCAACAACCTGTGTTTTGGTGAGGTGTGTCTCTCAAATCTTTCGAAATAGGAACTCTAAGAAAGGTTATCTTGTAAGTAGCACTGGGGTTTTTATTTAATAACTCATAGCTTCTGGGAGAAGCAATATCTCATCCACAGAGGGTACCTCATGTATATCTGGGTTCTTCTCCTGTGTAAGAGGTATGGAGGTCCTCGTGATCACAGATAATCAATAGGGAACCTAAGTGTTAAATACAGGGTTGCCCCTTCAAAGGCAGGGATGCATAACCTGTTATCTGCCCAGAAGGCCAGGAATGGACATAGTGACCTTTGAACTATCTCTGTGGCCAAGACCACACTGGATTCTCCCCTAGACTCTTAATTGTGAGTTTATTTTTATCAGTCAATATACATAGCTCACCTTTATGGAAGGGGTCACATGTACATTAAAAAGAGTTATGATGTGACATTCAATCTTTTAAAGTTTAGTTTGTACTTTATTATGCGCACAGGATTGAGTTAATTATCACTAGGTTAATTTTCACCAAATTGTGCTGTGCTTAAATATGCCTAAAGTAAATTGTGTGACGTCAGACTCCCTGAGTTTGAAACAACACTGGCTACTTAGTTGTGTTGAGCCAAACTGCCTTTTTGCCTCCCTTGAATCATTATTACTGTGGTGTCTGTGGAGGTTGCAGAGACCCCTGCACTCTAGAGCCTATGACCAATCAAGTCAAAGTTGCTTTGTCCCTTTAGCAGTACCCATTGCTTCTCATAGAAGGTGGTGTTAGATCCAATCAGAAATGGTTGATTACTCGCATAACATTCATACTACTATAGCACCAGTGGGCAATGTCTTGCCAGGCAAAATTTTGGTGTAGCTTTCAAGGATCATACCTGGGTGATGGTGAGGCTTATTTTTCTCCTCTAAGTGTGCTTAGGACCTTCAAGTGTTATGAATGCTAGCCAGTAGCAATGAAGCTCCTCATAAATAAATAAATAAATAATCAATAGTCTTGCAATAAACAAGTAACAAACATCAAAAATGGGGATACAATCATATAGCCTAAAATATTTTAGAATAAATATAAGGAATTAAATTATATAATAAAAACGATAAGATTTGAAGACAGAAAATAAAGACAGAAGATGGAAGATCTTACATGCTCAACAATTGGTAGAATTACTGTTGTGAAAATGGCTATTTCACCACATACAATCTACATATTCAACACTATATCACAATTCCACTCAATTCTTCAAAGAAATTGAAAAAATAATCGTTTAAACACGCACAGACACACAAACAGGATGGAGAAAATGGTTGATACATAAAAGAATTAATGGCGTTATCCCCATTCTGATTTTAAGTTATATTCAGTGCTATATTTATGAAAATGCTGTGGTACTGGCATAAAAACAACTTCTTACCTTTGGTATCCACACCCTTCACTTTCACATCTTCTCCTGTGTCCTCCTTCTCTAAACAAGGCATACTTCAAAATACAGGCACAGCTAATGACTTTATGAAGAGGATTCCAGTTGCTCAGGAAATATAGTCAGGAGTTGACAAATGAACTGTAAAAATTAAAAAGTTTTTGTACTGTAAAGATATCTGTTAATTGAGTGAGGAGACAAAATGGAGCAAAACCTTTCCTAGCTATGCATCTGACAGAAGTAGTGAGTCTAATATAGAGAGAGCCAAACAAGCTACATAGCAAAACATAAATTAAAATATTGTCTGTGTATCTAGTAGATTTTTTTTTCAAAAGAAGAAACAATGAATAATGGGCTAATATAATATGTAAGAATTAATTAGTAAGAAGCCTGAGCTGCTAGGCCAACCAGTTTGCAATTAATGTAGACCTCTGTGTGTTTCTTTGGGCCTGAATGCTGCAGGACCGGGCGGGACAGAAACCTCTGTCAACAGAAACAAAATTGCTACCAAATGTTTAACATCTTCGGCCATCAGAGAAATAAAATTAAATTTATTTTGAGATCACATCTGGTCAGAATAGCTGTTATAAACAAAGCAAAATAGGACGAATGCTGCAAGCAGGGGGAGTTTTTATCCACTGCTGCTGGGAGTCTAAACTGATGCCATACCTATGGAAATCAGTGTGGAGATTCCTCAGACTGCTCAAAAGGAACTGCTAAAGGACTCAGCAATTACAAACACACACACACACACACACACACACACACACACACACACACATTCTTTGATATATATATATATATATATATATATATATATATATATTCTTTGAGATATACCCAAAGGATATTGTACCCTGCAACAAAGATATTTATTTATTGTGATTTTACTCACAGTAGTGAGGAAATGGAACCAGCCTAGCCAGCCTAGGTCCCTATCAGTGGATAATAGTTAATGAACATATGGTGCATATGCACAGTGAAATTTTCTTTAGCTGTAAAGAAAAGTAAAATTGCTGCTATAATCTTAATTTGAAAAACGGCTTCTAACAAGGATGGGCTAGTCAAATGTATATCTTACATAGACATATTTTCTGTTTTTAATGCATTGCACAAATCAACTTTAAATAAGCAGAGCTGGGATTCCCAGATTTTAGATAGAAATATACAGTGCAATCTGTTATGATTATACTATGAGTTGGGACCCTGGAGTATCCCATGGTAGGATTTCTCTTTCTCTTTCTCTCCTTTCTCTCTACCTCTCCTTTCTCTCTGTCTTCTTTCTTCTGTTCTCTTTTCCTTTCCCCATTCCCTTTATCTCAATAAACTCCACATTCAAACTCTGTCTGCAGGACATATTTTGTCACGTACTGTGGCTTGAACCCATCTACCACAGTTTGAACCTGCCTGCTGCAAAGGCTTCCTCACATCAAAATCATAACACAATCCAAAAAAAACACCTTACAATATTACTTTGACTCGTGGTAACAGTGAGTATTCATTGCTTCATTAGCAATGATTATAGTCAGTACATAGATCGTAGGCTCCTAAAAGTTTGCCTAGTCAAAATAAAAATTAGACAAAAAAATTCTTCAGATGAATTCAATTTCAAGGTTAGTATCAGAAAAGTATGGACTGTTTTCCCAGTGTCTTAATAGTGTTAGAAGTAAAATGCAGGAATTAAAGGATAATTATTTGTTAGAATAATATGAGACAACCTGAAAATCCTTTACTGACCAAAGTTGGAAATAATTAAACAACAAAATAATAATATTTTTATGACAGCATTGAGAATAAAATAAAGTAAGTTTGAGTTCTTATTGATATCAATAAACTATTCAAAAAGTAACATTCATGAGAGAAAAGATGGTTAATTTAATAAACATAGAAAAAAAGTTATACAAAATACTACTGTAATGTATTTGGAAGACAATCTCATATGTGTGTTAAAACTAGTGGGAGAAAGATTAAGAAAGAACAGAATGTAGATGGACTAAAGTATCTTTCCAGTATATCTACTAAATACCTACTAAATCTGAAAAAATTGGAAAATTCTGAAGCTAGCTTAATCAGACAATAAAGGTATATATCATTGGGAATAATCACATTAATATTATCATTAGCCCTCTTGGTTTTATTTCCTGAGAAGCTCATAATACTGTTTTTGTGATACTCTTATGAAATATGTGTTCTACATAATTTAAAATAACTCTGGTGAAACTTAATATATGTGTTCTACAGACTAAGTAGGCAGTACATTTCCAAAATAGGATCTCTAGCAAGATTGGGTAGACATTCCTATAACTCTAGAACTCAGGAAGCCAAGAAGGGGGATGATGAACTTGAGTCTAGCCTGTACTACATGATGAAATCGTTCCTTGAAAAACAACCAAAAATATGTCTAGGTCATAAAAGAAGTATGAAGACTCAGAGACTATCAAAATCAGAAGATTCTAAAGAGAATTAACAGCTAAGTATAACATGGGGACCTGGAAAGAATCTTGGATGGAAGAAGGCCATTTACAGAGATTAGGTAAACATCAAATCAGGAATATTTTACTTATATAACATGTTACTATTAGGAGAAATGAATGCAAGGTTAAACATTTTTTCAAGCTCTTCCTCCAGGTCAAGGTGTGTTTCAAATTAAAAAGTTTTAAAAATACTATTAAAATTAAGGTAATGAAGAGGACTGAAGTAAAACAGGAGCAACCGATTGACTTTTTAGGCCTCAGACAATAGCGAGACATAGAGTCTAACTCATGTTACAACAGACATATTTGTGTTACTACCAACTGAAAAATGCTTTTAAAAGTATGCGTATTAGCTGGACAGTGGTGGCACATGCCTTTAATCCGACCACTCGGGAGGCCAAGGCAAGTGGATCTCTGTGAGTTTGAGGCCAGCTTGGTCTACAAGAGCTAGTTCCAGGACTGGACTGTAACACAGAGAAACCTTGGCTCGAAAATCCAAAAAATGTATGCATCTTAAATATATGAATACTCCTCATAATTATAGAGATATTGACGAGGTAAAAGGAGATTGCATTTGAGATGTACCTTTAAAACAGCAACCTTAAATACTCTGCTTTTTATCCAACTTGTGCCTTTATGTAACTGAGGAAGTCCTCACTAAATCTTCATTGAATGGGTGGCGGAGAAATTGCTTTCAAAGCATTATAGGAAAATGGGTTGTTCAACACAGATAAATCTAGATAAAGGCTGAATACTAATCACTTTAGGGCCCAGCAGTCTTTGTTTGTGTGACAGTCCTTTATAAATAGTTTAAGTTTGTACACAGAGTCTGGATGGTACAAAAGCAGCAGAGAGCCCTTTTTTTCTGAACAAGAAAGACTTAGTTAGCTCAGGACCTTGAATATAATACACATTTATTAGATTGACTTCTATTGATTTTTTTTGAAAAATAAATTAAAAGGCAGTCTAAGCATGTAGTACAACAATGAAAAGTTTAAAAATAGGTTATGCTAGCTACTTAGTAATTAAAATGAGCCAACTGTGATCGGTGTTGTTAGTCAGTTTTGAAATACCAACCTTCAAAGCCTTATAAACAGTGAAGTAGCACATCTTTGGCACTAATTGGGTCTTCCAAGGCTTTTAATAAGACTGGATGTCATTTACGTTAGCAGTTAAGAACTGACTAGATCACAAAGCCTCACAACTTCCCAAAACTTTTGCATAAATCATCGAGGAAAAAAATCAGCCGCTAAAGCGTTCAGTGGAAGAACTAGGCTTATTAGTGCACAGGCGCCTATAGCAGAAAGAATGCAAATACTTCTGGCTTCTATCAGTTCCCACATGGCATCAATTCCTCCTGCCTTTTGTGTTAGAAGGTGGGAAGGAAGTAAGCGACTGGACCTGGTTTTTCACCGAATCTTTACTTGCTTATTACTTAGCAGCTTCTAGCAGGCCCACAGGCCCATCTTATCCTTTTCTTTTTTGTATCTGCCTCTTGCAAGAGCAAGCGATCTGTTCCTTAAAACAAATTCTCTATTTCTCTCTGACTTCATTGGCCTTTCTTTCCTCGTCATTTTCTTTGCCTTACATATCTCGCTGGCCTCTAAATTTTGCAGCCGCCCAGGGTTTCTGTTGCTTTCTACTGGTGCATAACAAATTACCATCAACTTGGTATTTTAAAATAACACCCATTTTATAATCTGTTTCTATGGAGCAGAAGTCTAGTCATAACTCAGCTGAATCCTCTTTTTATGACTGCTCTCAGGCTGTCATCTGCAACTGGATGTTATCTGAATAACAGATTTATTTCCACACTTGCTCAGATTATTGGGAGAATTTATTTCCTTCAGGCTATGAGAAGGAAGGGCTTGTTGGTTGAGTGGAGTTTGGTGGTTTTGCCAAGTGTCAGCTAGAGGCTGCCCTCAGTTCTTGTCCATGCAGGTTCCTTGATGTGTATTTGCTTTGCAGAGTTTGGCTAGAGAGAAAAACCCAGGTAAGACTGAAGCTACAGTATTAATGAAGTAATGTAATTAGAGTTTGTAATTTGGAGGAATTTTGTCACTTCTCTCATTTTATGGGTTAAACAAGTTTGACGGTTTCCCCCTACTCCAGGAGATGGGAATCTTGAGGGTTGTGAATAGCAGAAGTTGAAGACTAGGGGACTCCCAGGAGCCTTCACAGTCTAGGGATAGTCCTCTGCCTCACCCTTCTTTCTTGCCACTCACTCCCATATCTCATGGCTTTAAAATTAGGGCTACTAGACAGTTCATAGTTCACAAATCAGTTCTCCAATCGCCTGATTTTTCAGGACCACTGATTGTCAACTGTTCTTTCAGTTGCTCAAATCAAAGGTGTATGTCATCCCATATTCTAATTCTCTTACACATCAGATTTAACTTAGCAGGAAGTCCTGCCCCACCTATTTCCAAACTATTTCTTCTTTATCAAAATTCTTCCTATTTTATTCTTCAAAAACTATAAATTCTATTATTTTTTTCTTCTTGAAAATTTTGTATTACATTCCAAACACTGGGCTTACTTGCTATTCTTTCAGTAGGTGAGGTACACTTTCAGTTTTAGGGTCCTTACTTGGCCATTTCCTGTTACTTGAGGCCTCTTTCTCTGTGTGGTAAAGGAGATATAAAAGTGTCCTTAGTCTGCTTTTCCTGTTATTTATTTCAAATTACCCTCACAGTGCTTGGCTCTCCTCCTTCACGGCCCTTAACCATTGCATCAGATACTGTGTAAGCTCTTGTTTCGGATCCTTATTCCCTGCAAGAATGTGAATTTCACAAAGGCAAGGTTCTATGTTTTGTTCTTTTAAGCTTTTAAGTCTGTGCCTGGTACATATCTAGCTATTTCTTTAATTTTATTAAATGAGTTAGTGTGTGAGTGAGTGAATGAATGTAGTCACTCCCTTCTCTTTGGGATTTTAGCACTTTGTGCCTGTAGAAGTATAATTTATTCAAATGTCTTCATATTTGTTACATCTTGGCTTGTGTCTCTGTCATCAGCTGAAATGTAATCTCCAGGTACTAGTTAACCCTTGACTCTCCGTTCCAGTCCAAATGGGACTGACCACTTTCTTTTTTTTCCTTCAGCTAAGTCCATCCAGACCTGCTTCTATGATTGGAACCCCAGGATCCCTGCTTTGCTTTTACTTTTCAAGGAAACTCGCAGCTTTTCCCTGTCAGATTATATTCTAGGTTATATTCTAGGTGTTGCTTTTTTCAATCAAGGCTGCATGTATTTTGTTGAATCTCTCAAGACTTCTTTATTCCAAAGTCAAGAAGGACATGAAGTAGATAATGGCAGTCCCCAATTCCTCAGCCGACATACCTTTCCTAGAGCCTTCATCTCCGTGGCTCCCATTTGTCCTCTGTTCTTTTTACTCTGTTTGTCTCTGTGCCTGCTCCAAAACCATGTTAATGTCTGCCTTGTGGGATAAGACTTCCTATAATCCATTTATACTTAAGTCTAAAATACTAAATAGATGTATGCATTTTCTTCATGTAATTTTACTTTGAGGTGTCAGTTTACCAATGAATTGGTTTTAGGGACAAACAGTAAGAAAGACTCTCCCTGTTTCCTAAATTCACATTGCTATAGCAAGTGGACCTTAGCCAGAATTCTTCATGCCTACCTGACTGCAAATGGATGTCTGATGTGGGATTTCCCTCTGTATGCTGTGAATACCATTGGTTAATAAAGAAACTGTCTTAAGCCTTCACAGGGCAGAATATAGGTAGGTGGGGAAAACTAAACTGAATGCTGGGAGAAAAGAAGGCGGAGTCAGGGAGAAGCCATGTAGCCTCACCAGAGATGGATGCTGGAACTTTACCCAGTATACCATAGCCACATGACGATACACAGATTGCTAGAAATGGGTTAAATTAAGACGTAAAAGTTACCAAGTAAGAAGGTAGAGCTACTCGGCCAAGCAGTGATTTAAATAATATAGATTCTGTGTGATTATTTCAGAAGTCTGGGCATCTGAGAAACCAACAAGTGGCCTTATACAACAGATGTCACTCCTGGAGGTTGCTTGTACATAAAATAGTGTACTCAGCTAGGGCTGAGCAGAGCTTAAAAACCCTTTTCATTGAACTATAGATAGACAGGTATGACTTCATCTTTTCCCATACTTTATTTTCATTTGAAGTTTGAGACCTTTCATAAAATATATTTTAATTAGGTGCCCTGTGTATGCAAACATTTGCTTCTGATGGAATAGTATGTGATGGTTTGGGGTATCAGATCCTACTCACCTTTCCTCATTTTCTGTTTCTCTGAAAACTCACTTTGATTCTTCTGCTCTGCTTATAGGAAACTGAGTCACATCTTTGGAGGAGAGCATCTGCAGTTAAGAGTCTCTGCAGGTAATGGGCAAATGAGGGGAGTGGGTTAGAATGTCCAAGATTAGAACTCCATTACACGCTTCCACTTGGAATAACTTTAAAATCATGCTTCTGCCATGTCTGGCAGTGGTTGTAACCCCTACGTGGCAAGTATTTGATAGGAAGATCACAAATTCAGAGACTGCCTGTACTACTGTATAGATTTTGTGGCAGCCTTGCTACAGTGTGAATTCAAGTCTGCTGGAGCTGCTTGCACACAGCTTTCCTTTGAATAAAAAGTAAAAAATTGGTTGAGGGTAAAGCACAGTTGTACAGTGTTTTCTTAGCAGTAATGTGCATGCACCTGTATGCATGCACGCACACACACACACACAAACACACATCTCAGTTATTCACAGTCACACACACCAAATCAAACTTCCCTTTTTTATGGGGTAGGGGTTGGAAGGAATTAACCCCTCTGATAGGGATTTTGATAAACAATAAAACTCACTGGTGTCGTATTTTAAGTGTGTGTGCTCATTAATGCTCTTCATGTTAATGGGAATCAGTCCAGCTACAGGAAGAGTAAGAAGCAGATGTGAGTTAAATTGACAAAATGTTTCCAAAATGTAACGTTTCAGGAAAAAAATGTTTTCCTTTTTGTAAACTAACTTCATAGGGTTAAGCTTGCAAACAGTAGAAGGCCGAAGATGTGTGTGTTGTCAGCGAACACATACAAGAGATCAGCATTTGTTGTAAGTAGTACATACTTAGAAAACTATATTTTTCTTTTGGCCAGCTAAGACCACCAAGAGTTTTAGAATATGTCATCCATCATTTTAGTGTTAAGAGCGCCCCCTGGTGTGACTGTATAATCATATGTTTATGTGAAATCATGTTTTTAAAAGATTTTTTTAAATTTATTATGTATACAATACAGTGTTCTGCCTCCATATACGATGGTTTTTTAGTTCTCCTTTTACTATTAGATAGTGATGGGACTTCTTTTTATGCTGGGTTGATCAGCATATATATGGTGGGTAACTTTCAACAAACAGGCCGTGGAGTTTTTCTGGTTCTTATTCCTGCTCATATTAGTATCAGTTTGAAAGCAGAATATGACAATATATGATTACTAAAATTCATTATCTCATATTAATATGTCATTTAATAATTGTGCAATTATACAATTATTCATGCAGATATTAATTACTGCAGAGGTATCTATGGTTTTTGGTGGTAATAACCTTGTTATTGGAAACTGCTGTGAATTAATCTTTCTTAGTAAATTCATGAACACTTTAATAATTAAACAAGAGAACTCAATGATATTTGTTTTTCTTAAAAAAAGCTGTAGTCCATCATGTGAAAAAACACACAAATCTTGAGATTTTATTAGAAGCTTGCTATTCCCCTACAACTACTGAACTTGAAATATAAATATTCTTCATTTCTGTGCCATGTCCAGGGTTCTTAGTTTTTTCCTGCCACCTAGTAAGAATGTGTTCCGAAATACTTGCAGTAACACCAGCAGAGTACTTATTTATAACTGCTAGTTCCCCCCCCCCTTTTATCTTTTAAAGTAATTAAATCAGCAGAGCAGTGGTGGCGCTGCCTTTAATCCCAGAACTCAGGGAAGTAGAGGCAGGTGGATCTCTGTGAGTTCAAGGCCACTCTGATCTACAAGAGCTGGTTCCAGGACAACTGGGACTATTACACAGAGACATCCTGTCTTGAAAACAAACAAACAAAAAGTAATTAAATCATCCGTGTGAGGTTAAATTATACATAATATTCCAAAAATACATGTCTGTAAATTTGAGAGTGGTAATTACTTCCTCCTATTTCCTCTTTTCTAGACTAAGTGCTATTGATTATTTAAATAATTTTGTAAAGGTTTTGTGTCCTCACTGTGATGATTGTGGGGATACTTTATAAAGTTGTCACTGTTTTGTCTTCTTTTGCAGATTGCTGTCTCTTAGTTTTGAGCCATCAGCCAGGTACAGTAGTTGCATTAATCCCTGCTTTGTTGAATAACTGTGTTTGAATCCTAGTCACGAAGTTTTGGCAGACCAGTTACTCTCAGGCTTTATCTCATCCTTCAGGGAAAAACACAGAACACTTCTCCCTGGACATTTTTAGCCCACACTTTATAATTCAGCCTCACTCTATGTCAGATTTAGGTGGGGTGAGCATTTCTTTCCACAACACTTCTCTGAAGCAGATATTATTAGAGAACTCGTGGGTGGGGAAGGTCGGATCCTACTCAGCTCCTCCTAAAAGGCAATGGCCATACAACCATGAAGCTCCTATCATATTTCTTAAGGGGTATTTCCTGATTTTTTATCAGCATATTTTACTCTTTTATTGTTAGAGTAGTCAGTATGATGACTTTCTTATTTCATTAATAATAGTTCTGAAGGTTACCAAGTAACTCATCATGGAGACTGGGTGTGAACAAGCCTGTTCTTTGTTTACCAGAATCTAGTGCTGTCTGTCTTTCTTTTTTTTTCCTTTAGATTTGCTCTGGGAAGTGGCTATTCAATGACAGTTCAAAAGCACATTGCTGATTGTTTTCTGCACTGTGGATAGTCCTTGTAGCTCGTTATAATTGCATTTTTTTTCTGTTTGCTTTTGTTTATTGTGCTTAGGTGTTCCAATTTTTTTTTAAATCATTGTCCATACCACTGTGATTCCTATCTCATTTGGGGTCATATATCTAAAGGACTAAAATTTGGCAGCAAAACGATTCCTGCAAGTTTAGTGTGACATTCTTCACAATAGGCAAGGTGTAGATCCATATAAGTGTACATCAGATAATCATTAAAGAGTAGTGTACGCAGGTCATTGGCTTCTCTTTGGTAGGATGATTGTTTTGTGTTTGAGGTGTTTCAGGACCTGAATAAATGAAGAGCAAAAGCCATCGTACAAGTAGCTATGCATGTTGTGCCTCATTGGGGCAAGGTGTTACATTACCCAATATGCACTATGTTGAATAAAGGAGTGAATGAAAACACTAGGAGCTATGATAAATGTTTATCCTCATTTCTGCCCCACAGCTGTGTGCAGGCTCCCTTTGTTTCCTGCTCAAGAGCACTTGGTTAATAAGCTTTTTAATTTTGAACTTGTTTAATATCTTTAAGATGAGTCTTTGCATTTCCAAATCCTCTGGTACTGTTTTAGTTTATACCTTTATGTTAGACAAGTATAATAGAGTTTCTTCATTGAATTCCCTGTCTCTAGATTTACCCGTTCTCAATAAATTGTACCCACTGGAACTAGGCTAATTTCCCTAGAGTATGTAATTAATAACCATTTAAAATGAGTCAGTGTCTTTTGCCTTTGTTCTTGATTATTTTGCTCCTTGCTTATCTCATTACCATTGCCTTCACTCTTAAGCTTAGTGTTGTCTTTCACTGAAACCTTTACAGATACCAGAATGATTCTCCTCTCACCTTCTCTATGCCTTCATATATAAATACCATTTTTTTATAGCTTCTTTTGGTGAGTCCTTTTCATCTTCACCTTCATCTTCTATGATGTTCTTCTCCAAACATGCCCAGGCTTAGGAAGTACCTCTTCAGTGGCCACTTAAGAACTTTTACTTTGTAATTTTAGTTTACAGAGTGTGCTGACTAGTTTTATGTCAACTTGACACAAGTCACAGTCACTAGACAGAAGGGAACCTCAGTTGAAAAAAAATATCTTTATAAGCCTGGGATGTAGACAAACTTGTAGTGGTGTGTTTTCTTATTTATTGATTGATATGGTCGGGTCTGGCCCATTGTGGATGGGGACACCCTGGGCAGGTGGTCCCGGGTTCTATAAGAAAGCAGGGTGAGCAAGCCATAAGGAACAAGCCAGTAAGCAGGCACTCTTCCATGGCTTTTGAAGCAGCTCCTTCCTCAAGGTCTTGCCCTGCTCCTTCCCTGATTTCCGTTCATGCTGAGCAGTGATACAGCAGTCAGCCAAGTCAACCCTTTCTTCTCCAACTTGCTTTTGGTCACAGTGTTTTATCACAGCAATAGTAACTCTTGAATAGGACACAAAGTGTAACTTGAAAGGCAAGGGTTGTTATGTTACCAATTGGATCTCAGTGCCAGGGACAATATAGAAAGTGTTTAGGAAAAACAGTATTTTTAAGTCCAAGAAAAAAATTAATAAAAATTAGACAGGTGTTATGTTAGGATCTTCAAGAAACCCACACCTTCAATCAGGTCTGAAGCTGATAGATGAAAGGCCTGCTCACACTAACTGCTACAGCCGGAGGCCTAGGCAGCCACCAGTTTCCTTCATGTACTCTAGTTCATTCATATCAACTCTTCCAGTTACAGTTAGCTTGTAGTACTGTATGCAACGAACAAACCCACAGACTCATTTTCTCATCCTCTTTATTGTTGTGAGAGACATTCTATCATTTTTGTCCGGTGAGACATAATCTGAGAAATGTGAGAGATTCCTAAGAAAACCCTAGTTTGTTTGTATAACATTTTACCTCATCATTATCCTGCCCTCTTATTCCTCCTTCATTCCTGGAGAGTACAGGTGATGACAAACTAGAGCAGCTATCCTGTGGCCTTGAAGGTAGGAAAGAGCAGGGTTTGTTCAGACTTGAAGTCTGACGCTCGTGAACTTCTAGGCTAAAAACAGTAAATGCTTTTCCTTATAAAATTGTGTTGGGTTCAAACCCTTGTTTATAGGGTTTTCTGTTTCATAGTCCCCTAATTGATAACTTAAGAGTATATGTGTTTCAGTTGCTCTCCTTATATAAATATATTTTTTTTAAATTCACAAGTCATATGTTGGGTTCTATTGCTGCGGTAACCTTGTTTTAGTCAGTAAGGTTTAAATATCACTGCTATGCAGATATCTTTTGATCTTATGAGGACACAAAAAGATAAAATGAATCACAATATGCACATGGAGGAAGTCTACAGATAAACAGACAAGTATATATTCATTTGGCTTGGGAGTCCCTAAAAAAGTTCACGTGTTATAAAACCGGAAAATGAGCCTACCCTGTGAGCCATCAGTCTTAGGGGCAGAACCTCTTTGTTGATCCTTTATATGTCACCCACCGTGACATATAAAGTGAAGGTAGTCACTTATCTGTACATGTCAGTTTTTCTGCCTCTTAATAGTCATGGACATGAGCACAGACTAGGAAACTAAAGATAAAATTCCCAGTAGGAGCGACTGACATGTTGTCTTTGGAAAGTCACGTTGGTGAGAGCAATCTGCAGCAGGGACAGAAGCTGACACAGGAAGTTGCCTGGCATTCTATTGGCACACAGATTGAAGCAGTAAGCCAGAGCTGAAAGGAGGGAGGCAGTAAACAAGACACTGAAGCTGAGTTGTTGAAAGGCAAGAGTTAGTTAATGGACAGAGGCATCAAAACATCAGGCAGCCAACAGCCCGGAACAAACTACAGAGAGAGAGAACTAGGGAACAAGACTCCTCAAGAGAACACAAAAATAGGCCGCTCTACTCCAGGGCTTTTGGAAAAGTCTCTTTGAGGGAAGCCAGATGCAGACCATAATAGGGACCCTATTTATAAAACCAAAGAGGTTCAAAGGAGCTAAAATGAACTGAAGATCTCAAGACATACAAATTATAATGTGTCAGTGTGTTGAAAACAACATTCAGTGCTCAAAGAACCCAATTCAAAAGAAGGTCCAGGGACATTGGCATTGATTTCAGCTCTTGATCTTGAGATGATTGTTTGTTGGTTGTTTGCTTTAGTGCAGACTTTGTACTGCAAAAGAATCAGGAAAAGCAAAATCAATATCAAGAGGACGTTCTGGAATTGGACTGCCTGCTGTTTAGGATTTTTGGAACTTCTGGTTAACTGCAGAAAGAAATTTAAGCACATTATCATTTCTTCTGACATCCTGGGTATAACCAGAAGATGAATAAGAGGAAAGTTGCTAGTGGTTTAGGTTTGAATAATAAATTCCTGGTATACATCAAAGCTTTGCATTGGAAGAAGCTGTGAATACCAATAAAACATCTAGATATGCATTAATCACAACATAGTCTGTACTTTGGTGCCACCTAGGATTAATGGGCTAAATTATGCTTTGATGCATGGGTGCAAAGGTCTGATAGTCGTTTGTGGTACAAAACCAATCTTGCTGAAAATTCAGAGATATAGAGGATAATAGGTATTTTGGTTTTATTAGCATATTTGAATGATAATATTATAAATAAAGGATGATAGTTTCTTCATTTGGTGAAATTAACTGGGTTTTTCTGAAATAGCTTCATATAAATTATATTTGTATTACATATATTAATGAAAATGTATTAGATTACATTATATTTTAAACGAACTAATAAAGATATACCGAATCATAATACTGTGTGTGTGTGTGTGTGTGTGTGTGTGTGTGTATGAGTTTGTGTGTGACACTTTAGTTGCTTTTTCTTAAGATTTGTCTCTTGTTTGGTATGTGTGTGTGTGTGTGTGTCAGAGAGAGAGAGAGAGAGAGAGAGAGAGAGAGAGAGAGAGAGAGTTGTTTAGTGCCCTAGTGGCCAGAGGAGATCATCAAATACCCTACAGATGGACCATAGGTAGTCAAGCTCATGTCCTCTGCAAGAACACATGCATTTAGTGCTGAGCCACCTCTCGGCTCCTGTTCCTACATTTTTTTCCAAACTAAGTCTCACAGCTATTATAATTTTTGTTGTTGGTTTTAGAAGCAATTATTATCATAGGCAAAATTAAAAACTACAGAATATTGAATTTAATAATTTTTAAACAAAATTATAAATTTACCTTTCTGCATACTATTTTGCATCAATGTTAGCATACTGGCAGTAAAAGCTATATGTATCTGTAATATTAGTAGAGTTTTCAACTTGTCCCTTATTTTGATTATAGTAGTATGTTTCTACCAGCAGTGAAGAATATTGCCCGTTATCTTAATGTTATCCTTATCACTACAGTGCATTATCAAATCTGTTTGGAAAATGTAGGACATCCTGAGTATACTCATGATTTATTTTATTACCTCTGTGAGTCTTTTCATGTTAGAATAATTTATATTTCCATTTTTTTCAAAACTATGTTTCAAATATATTGCCCATTTTTATAATGAAAAGCAAAAACACACAAATGGACACATGCCATCCTATCTGCTGTATGAGTTAACAAGTGTGATAGCCCTGACATATCCAGAAGACAGCATTTCCCATCTCTTCTCCATCTGCTAGCTCCTACATTCTTTCTACCCCCATTTCTATGATGCTTTCTTCTTGAGTCTTGGTGGGGACAGGTTTGATATAGAAGTCCTACCTGTATAGGTTTGAACATTCAGTTTTTCATTCTCAGCAATTAGACCAATCCATCTGCCCATTGAGTGCTTCCTACAGCAAAAAAGTTCCCTGACCCAAGGTTGAGAGTATAAACATATGCAGAAGACAGTTTGATAGCTTGGCCATTTAGCAAAGTTAATAATAGCAGGTTCTACACTAGGGTCTGTGTCATATATTTGTAAGCAATCTCTCTATTTAATTCCATTTCTTCACACTCAATCCATGCTACTGATTAGTATTCCAAGCTTGGTTGTCATATACGACTACTTTTACTCAGATGTTATATAATGGTATTCAACTTCTTAGTCTATAATCTGTCCTTCAATTTCATTTTCATCATTATTCATAAGACTTCTCAGCTGTAATATTACACAAACAGGAATATTTGTCACTCTTCACCGTCTATATTCCTCTGTTTTTTTTTTTTTTGTTTGTTTAGTTTGGTTTTTTTTTGACATTTGTCTCTATATTTCAGAATGTCCAAATTCGCTAAATTTAGTTCTGGTATTACTTCCTACTCTTCTTCCATTCTTAATCCTTTTTAAATTGTTTTATTTAATTTGACTTTATGAGACAGGACCTTGCTATATGTCCCTGGTTGTCTGAGAATTCCTGCTATGTAGACCAGACTGATCTCAAACTGAAGGCAGACTTCCTGCCTACCTCTCAAATGCTAGAATTGCAGCCACTGTGTTGTCTAGTTTAATGTCAGCTTAACACAAGCTGAGCCTTTACAAGAGGGAACCTCAGCTGAGAAAATTCCACCACCAGTTTGACTTGTAAACAAGCAAGTGAAACTTTTTCTTAATGAATGATCCATCTGGGAATACCTAGATCTTTGTGAGCAGTGCCAGCTAGAGGTAGGTGGTTTTATGTGCTGTAAGAAACCATTCTCCTCCATGGTGTCTGCCTCAGTTCCTGCCTTGAGTTCTGCCCTAATTTCCCAGGATGATGGTCTGTAAGCCATAGATGAAATAAGTCCGTTCCTTCCCATATTGCTTTGGTGATTTTTATCACAACAATAGAAATACAAAATAAGACATGTGCCATCATATCTGACTTTCTCTTCTTTAAGGGTAGTTTTTCCATTCTCTGATGAAATATCATTTATAATTTATTGCTTTCCTTAGGGCTTTTAAAAATTACTTCTTTTCACTTCTTGAAATTGCAATATAATAATATTATTTTCATTTTCCCTTTTATCCCCCTCAATCCTTATATTTTACACACACACACACACACACACACACACACACACACACACACAGCTATACCTAAATACATAGGTGTAATATGCTTACTCTATATAATGTTATTCATAAGGTTTTTAATGGGCTGGTCATTTGATATTAGAGAAACAACTGATGTGCTCTTTCTGTGGGAAGACTTAACTCTCCCACTTTCAGCATTCCTTACTTTTGAATGTAGGAGTTGTTTTACATGTATTCATTGGTATTGGGTCCACAGTACTGCATTTCTTATTGATATAAATATTTGGAAATAGTCTCTGCCATTTGAAAAAAAAGTTTCGTTGATGATGGAAGATGATGTTCTTATATCCACTTAGCTGTGGATATAAGAACAAATGCTTAGAATGTAGTTAGGGATTATGGTGGTTTAGTATGGTGGCAATTGTAGGTTTTCCAAGACTTTGCTATCGTTGGATAGTTTTCTAGGTTTCTAGTACCACACACATTCTTCCTCTTGTTGAGCAGGTCTTAAGTCCAAGTACAGAGCTGTTGGTTCCTCCTGTCATGTTTGTGCCACTACTGCGCTCTCAGTTACTGTGTCCTGCTGGTCATCTCCATGCTTTCTAGACTTGATACCTGGGTTGGACTGTGCTCCTTCTGGTACCCTGAAATCTAAGAGAAGACTTTCAGGTCAGTTCCAGCTCAGGGGTCCTGGGCTCTGTATTTAAAGTGTATGATGCCTTCAGTAATAGGTACTTAACCTTTTACCTCTGGGATCAACTAAGGGCATTAGCAGTAGCCTGCAGTGTCTTGGGAATCTCGTGGACAACTTTGAGCAACAATTCAAAACAAGGCTTCTTATGCCCAGGATGGTTTTGTTTTATTTTGTTTATGTTTTTTTGGTTGTTGTTAGATTGTCTTTAGTTATCGGAGGTATCATTGTCATCTCAAATGGGAAAATTTCATTTAAACTATGTATATTTATTTTTACACTGACTGTCTTAGTTAGGATTTCTATTGTTGTAAAGAGACACCATTCCTGTGGCAACTCTTAAAGGAAAACATTTAATTAGATCTGACCTACAATTTAGAGGTTTAGTCCTTTATCATCATGTGTGAAGCATGTTGGCATGCAGACAGAAATGGTGATGGAGAAGAAGCTGAGAGTTCTATATCTGGATTGACAGGCACAAGGAGGACTGAGTGAGCCACTGGAACTGGCTTGAGCCACTAAAACCTCAAAACCCAGCTCCAGTGACATACTAAGAAGGCCATATCTACTCCAACAAGACCATGCCTCCTAATACTGCCACTCCCTATGGATATATGGGGTTCATTTTCTTTCAAGCTACAACTGACTTATGGGTATTATAGGTAACTTTAGATAAATAGTTAATAATTTGATTTCTCATGACTTTTTAAGATACCATTATGGTTATTTTACCTCTTCTATCTCTTCACTTCCTTATTAGAATCCCTACCCCATTTATACCATGTCCCCCATATCTCTTGTATCCTGCTATTCCACTGTCTTTTGTGCCCCATACCTCCTAGAAATGATCTCTTTTTACTTTCCTAGTTTCTGCAGTTATTTCATAATATACACGGTGTACCCACATCTAAATATTTGGAGGTACAAACCTCTAATGAGAGAGAACCCGTGATGTTTTTCTTTCTAGGTTACCTGACTTATTATGATCTTGTCTAGTTCCATTGTAGAACCATTAATGTATTATTTTTTGTCTCAGATAAAGAGGTTTATGGTGACATAATTCTTACTATCCTTATTTTATTGAAAAATTGAACATGGGCAGAAATGTATCAGTTCGTTTTGTCAGAGTGAGTGAAAACCGAAGTAGAAATTAAATCTTCAGAAGTTTTGTGAGTAGATTGTTCTGAGTCAGCATGTGATGTAATTATATCATGGTCAACAACTGATGGTTATGAAATAAGAAAGATTATCTTTTCATTATATTCAACTGAACTGAACCATGATTCTTGACATACTTTTCTATTTAAAACAAGATGGATCTTGACAGTATGACACTTACCATGAAAAGAAATTCTCTTTGGAGAGAAAAAGTAATGATGCAATGAGGCTTTCAAGTTCCACTGGGAATACTGAACTTAATTTGATATGCAAGAGATGCAATCTGAAGCATATGTGCTGAGAGTGGTGCTGTGCTAGCCTTGGCTCAAATGAATGCTATATGGATAGGATATTGACAAGCTTATCAACGTGTTAAACAGGAATCTACATACTTGTAAATTTTATGTGCTGATCTCATCATATTTCTCATCACAACACTACTCCCACTTTAATCTTTCTGTATTTTTTCAAATTAATCCCTCATCTCTATTGATAGTTCTCTCTACCAGTACTCAGAGATGAGACCTTCAGTTAAATATTTCTTGGAAAACTACTTAGTATTATTTTGTTTATTAGTATATGCTCAAACATTTGTAATTTATAAAAGCATGTTTATTTGTTATTCTTGATCAGTTTCTGTTTTAAGATTTTTATGGTTTATTGGTTTTGCTTTACATGGACTTAATTTTATTCTTTTGATTCCCGCATGTTGGAGAAGGGTCACTTGTTGGTTCCCAGCTGCTCAGCCCCAAAATAATAAGACATAAACTATGTTAATTTAATCACTGCTTGGCCGATTAGCTCTAGCTTCCTATTGGCTATTACATATGAATTTAACCCATTTCTATTAATCCGTGTATTGCCACATGGCTGTGGCTTACTGGCTAATGTTCTGGCATCTAATTCTGGCAGGGCTATATATCGTCTCTCTGACTCTGCCCTTCTTTCTCCCAGCATACAGCCTAGCTTTCCGTACCTAGTTCTGTTCTTCCCTGCCATAGGCTCAAAGCAGTTCTTTATTCATTAACCAATAAAAGCACACATAAACAGAAGGACCTCCCACACCACCCGAATTAAATTATATATTCTGCATCTATTTCATCTGTTATCTCCTATGATTGACACCTAGTATTATCATATTTTGTAGGCCATATGCACATGCAATTTTACTAAGTACTTTTTGTGCATTTTTTGCTGGATTGTTGAGTCCATATTTTAGAAGTTTCACAGCTTAATTTTGCCATTATATTTTCTAATATAAGTTTTATCTAACTTTCTGAATTTCAGTTTTAAAAATAGTAATTTTGAAGTCTTCTTTGTTAATAGTGAGGATGAGACTTCTTTTCACATATGCAGCTTTTGTTCAGTCTTTCTGTTGAGTTTCCTGTCTTTTGATGTTTTAAGGAATTTTTTATTTAGTCTAGATTAGTATCTTGTTTGTTGGTTTAAAACATTGCAGATCTACCTTCTTGTTTTTAAGCTCTCTGAACTTAGAGTTCTTCTCCTTGAACATAAATTCTTCTTTATATTTTAAGTTTATAATTTTTTGCTTGTTTTCTGAGGTAATTTAATAAGATAAATTTCATTAAATATAAGCATGATAAATATTTTTGATGAGTTTTAGCAGATATATATATATCTGTGTACTCACACATGCAATCAAAACAGAAATTTTTTGATTCCCTGAAGTTTTCTTTCTGACCTTTCACAGTTGACTTTTCCTTTGTTCACTATCCCCGGGTGACACATGTTTGTTTTGTGCCACAAAAGATTATTTCTGCTGCTTCATAAATATCAGATAAATGACGTCATCACTTTGTTTGCTTCATGCTTGGCTTCATTAACCTAGTAAATAAAATAAAGGAGTAAACACATACATGTACAGCACACTAGCGTGTACATTAAATATGTTGTACCTTCAACTTCTGGTACTCTTCCTTCATATGATATCTAGGTTATTATTTGGTGTCAATTTTCATTAGTACCCCAGTACCCCAGTCCTTCTCTTGGCATTCCATTTAGTGTAGATGAACTACAAATCACTGTTTTGTAAAACAAATCATAATTTGTGTGTGTGCGGTGGGGGGGGGTAAGTGTTTTGCATGTATATGTGGGAATGCACTTATGTGTTTGTACCCATGTGGAGGGAGAAGGCATCTTTCTGGTGTTTTTCTCTGTCACCTTATCTTGTATTTTTAAAACATGGTTTTGTTTTGTTTTTTTTCTTTTTCTGAACATGGAGTTCTAACTATTTTGGATGGGAAATAAGGCCTGACCCTGGGGTTACCAGTCTGCAAACTTAGCACTAGGATTATGGATAGACACATGCTTCTGTCATATTTGTCTAATTTTTTATTACATGGATTCTTGGGACCTGAACTTAAAGGCCCTCAGGATCCTATAGAAAGTATTCCACCCAACAAGGGATCTCTCTAGCGCCACCAACTTTCCCTCAGAAGGGAAAGTTGTCTTGTCTGACAAGAAAGCATTCTTGTCTGAAAATGATTTCTTCCCCTACTTAGGACTTGACAATCTGATGTCTTCCAGCCTCTAATCATTCTATTTTGATTCATACTTAGGATTTCCATGTTTGTACTGAAGTTTCCATCTTATATTTTGTAATTACAACCTTTTACATGACATTGTTCTTTTACCATTCTTACTTGATAATATCAATATCTATTTCTTACCTGAATCTGATTCTGATTTGGTTTTTCTTATCTTTCTCTTATTACATGTCATGAATTTGTACTGTTGAAAACCTGAACATTTTGTTTTTTAAATGCTTGAAGATCAATACACTTTTTGTTCTGCTAGGCTTGTGATATGAACTTGTGCTATAGACTATGTCTTCTTTATCCTTGTTAGCATTATGGTTATGGATGGTCAGGAGAACTGGTGATCTTTCTGATGTTTTGGTTAAGCCTGTCTTAAAATAACACTATGAACTTAGTTCTTCCTGCTGTGGCCTTTGTAATTTACTTGCTCCTTTATCCAGAGACATTCCAGGCAATTATCAAATGTTCTTGTCTCACTTGAGATAACGAAGTTAGTTTTTTGTTTGTTGTTTGCTTTTTTCATCTGTTCTTTCATTTTAGCTTCCTTGTCTGTTTTTCAACCTTTGATTTTTGTCAGCTTTAGTTTTTGGTGTAGACTTACATGAAATATATATATATATATATATATATATATACATATATATTATATATAACTTTTTAAAAATTTTATTTATTTATTATGTACACAGCATGCATCCCTGCAGGCCAGAAGAGGGCACCAAATCTCATTATGGATAGTTGTGAGCCACCATGTGGTTGCTGGGAATTAAACTCAGGACCTTTGGAAGAATAGGCAGAGCACTGAGCCATCTCTCCAGCCCCATGATATATTTTTTAGATGAATATTTTATTTGGATTAAATTCCTTTTCTCTGACTGTGGTGGCTTCTCCCAGTCCACTCAGTCTACAATTTATTTGTTGCTGTCTTTCTGCTTAGCATTTTTCTGCAAGTCAAGAGTCCTGCTTTATAGGAGGAACTGGGAGAAAGGTGGTGATGGAACCTGTAAGGATTTTCTACCTTGCTGTTTTTTATCCAACCAGCATCAGGGAGGAAGCTCGTTTAGAATTTTTATTGTCTTTATCAGAGACTTGGTAGCTTGCATGTAATCAAAGCCTATGCAAGTGTAGAATCCACCTCTATCTATTGGAAGACCGTCAGAGACATCACACTTCCACACTTGCCAATAGCCATTAGGAATTGATTAAATATTTCTTATAGTGTCCTATTCTAGACACTATGGCATGTGATGTTTTATATATAGTATAAAGACATTTGGTCCTATTATTATTTTCAGACATCCTTTTATCTCTAGATTTAGACTTCTATCTGTATTTAGACCTTAATTCTCTTTTGAATTTAAATAAATTGTTAATTTTATTTTTATTGTGTCTTTGGTTTTGTTATGTATGTAATGTAGGTCTTCCTAAACTTGTCCCACTTACAAGCTGTTTTTGCCTGAAAGTTTTTTATGCAACCCTAGGTATACAGAAAAACAAGGATTTATTGATAGCAAATGTTACTTTCTTGTTTCAGTGACAAAATACCTGATTTTTAAAAAGCAACTAAAAGAAGAAGGGATTTATTTTAGCTCATAATTTGAGACTCTTGTTTATATTAGCTGGGACCTCATGCTTTCAGGCGTATGCGGGAGCAGGTAACAGTGTATGGTTTGGAAGCAGAGTGAGGAGAATGATAGTACTCTAAAAGTTCTCTCTTTTTTTATTGAGTCTTGGAAGGAATAGTCTTACCCACATTTAAGTTAAACCTTGCTGGAAACATCCTTATAGACATGTATATGCCTTCTGTGTGATTTCAAATTCAGTCTAGTTAATACTAAAGAATCATAAAGAAATTTATTTTCAGACAGTTTATTTGGCATGCATATTAATTTACCATTTTCTAAAGATAAAAGCAAATGGGTGATAAAGTATTTTGCTGGTTTTGTTTTTTGTTTTTTTGTTTTTTTTTGTTTATTTTTTTTTTTCACAGAGAGAATTGAATCTTTGGCCAGAGACGTTGGTCAGTGGGTAAAGTGTGTGTTCTGTAAGCATAAGGACCTGAGTTCAGATCTTTGACACCCATATAAAAACTGGGCATATTGGGAGATACAGACCTGTACCTCAGTGTCCTGGGGTAGAGACAGGTTGATCCCAAGGACTCACTTGACAGTCAGTTTTGCTGAAACAGCAGCTCAGGGCTCAGTAAATGACTGTCTGAACAAATAAGTTCAGTAGTAAAAAGAAAAACACCCAGCATTGATCACTGACCTCTCCACATGCTCATGCATAAGCAAACACCCTCATATTAGCATTTGCACACATAAAAGTATATCTTTGATAGATATTTAATATCACAGGATGCAGAGAATCTTCAGTTTTTTTTTCAAAGTTGATTTCTGTTTTATTTTGTAATTACTAGGAATGGCATCTCTCATTAATACCAACTATAAAATAGGAAGACCAAAGGTTGAAAATTAATTCTTAATTGCAAGGTTAAATTCATTGAACATTTTTATGAGACTTAAGCCTTATACTCCAACAGTAATTTTTAAAACATGCCAAGATAATCCAATCTAAAATTACACTTTTAAATTTTAATATGTGTATATATTCCTTTCTGCACATGCATGTTCCCAGTACTGCCAGAAATACCTGACTCAGGTCTATTACTTGAATTAAATTTTGCTCACTGTGTGTCTGGAAACACTTCAGTGTTGTCAGACCTCTGTATTTGTTTAGGTGGAGAACAGATAGAAGGAATGATTCTTTCTAGGCCTTTCCATCTCTGAACTTTTCATTTTAACATATTGGTGTATTCAGTTATGTAATAATGTATGTCTGCATCCATGAATAGTTTTCTTATTTTGTGTTAAAGTAGTGGACAACTGTACCTCCAAATAAATGGGGTGGTATCAGTTATTTTTCTGTAAGAATTAATATGAGATAAACGTCTGTCTTTGTAAACTTTCACATTTGTGAAACATGTACACCTTTTAAACCCTCTGATAAAAGAGGGACTTTTTTTTGTTTTGTTTTGTTTTGTTTTGGAGCCTGTCCTGTAAACTAGGTCTTGTAGATAAGGCTGACCTCAAACTCAGAGATCTGCCTGCCTCTGCCTCCCGAGTGCTGGGATTAAAGGCGTGCACCACCACTGCTTGGCTGAAAGGTGATTTTTAAAACTAAGTTTTAATTAAGGAGCCATGAGCTTTTAAAAAGTCAGTCAGTTCTCCCCTTTATCTGTCACTTTGACTGTTATTTTTGTTTCAGTGCTAGGCAAACATTCAGCAAGATAGAGAAAGGAGGAAAAACACAAATGGAAATTTCTCTTCTGCTTTGTGTTCCATTGTTCTCCCCCCAATTTAACTCTCTGTATTGTCTTTTTTTCTCTCTTCCTTTTTCTTTTCTTATTTTTTTTGTCCCTGAGATTTTCTTGAGGTTTTATGCTCTATTCTAGTTTCTTTCCATTTGTCCTCCCACTTTGACTATGTAAAATATAACTAAACTTGGCCGTTCTCTTGGAAATGTAAGAGATGTTTGACATGGGATGGCCTCCTAGAATTTCTTTCATGATATAGTTAATAGTCTGTTATAATATTTAGTCCTTGACATTGACAATGTGTGTGTGTGTGACAGTAATTATTATTTGGTTTGTACATTTAACTAACACTTTAAAATCATATTGCTAACACTCTGTTCTATTTGAGGTTCCTTCCCACAGTCACAGTACTGAATATTAGGAAATGTGATGCCCAGAGCCATAAAATTATTTGTTTAACATACAAGAGGTACTTGTAGATTCTACCATATTCTAAATTTGTTTTTAAGTCTGTGTTGTTTATTAAATTGTGTACTAGTACTGTTACAAAGAGTAGATTGTAACACACTCAAAATAGGTAGTGCTTTCTTTTGGGAGGGAGGATTCACAGAAAACTTGAAAGACTACGCTGCCAAGTTCAGTTCCATGTGCTCTTATGGAGTAGTGAATTCAGTCTAAGGCAAGGGTGTGTGTGTGTGTGTGTGTGTGTGTGTGTGTGTGTGTGTGTGTGTGTGTGTATTTACTATTGAATTTATGACTCCATGGAAAAGAACAGACACTGAAAGAGTTGTTCAAAGAAAGAGCACCTGTTTTCAGCACTTCCATGCCTGAGGTGGTTATCTGTGTGTTGGAAACCAAAGTCTGATGTACTTTCTGTGGTACATTTTATACAGATGATTAATTATGTCTATGTCATACCAGTGGACACTGATTAGAAGTGAGCACATTTCTATGTACTTAATTACTATTCTTGTTATATTGAAATATAGTTTAGGTCTAGGAGAAGAGCTGTCACGTTCATGTGTTCCTTACAGAGTTCACAGCAAAACCCTAGTAGTGGCCTCCTATAAAAGGTCTTGGTAGAATGACCCATTCCATCTTCTACTGAATGTGTAAAGACAAGTAAGACAGCAGATTGAATAAAGGTCACTGAATGCATAGAGAAACATTGAATAATCAAAAATTGGCACTTAGTGTTTCTCTTTGCTCATTTGACATGCTCAGCTGTTTTCAGTCTCTGTATTGTGCACATGCAGTGAATTGACCTTTGTCATCTGCATCTTAGAACTCACTAGAGGCATCAGCATAGTATTTTGAGACTAAATTTCTTTTGCAAGGTTGCATATTTCTGAAATTTAAATTAAATTTAAATCAAATCAGTTTCTGTAGTGAGGAGCTGTGGGCAGGCCTGCTTTTCATCCTGCCCGGCTCCCGTATGACTAGCTTAGCCCCAAAAATAACAACACACAAATTGTATTCATTTAAACACTGCCTGGCCCATTATTTTTAGAGAGTTAGTTACTGGCTAACTCTCATATCTTGATTAACCCATTTCTAATAATCTGTGTAGCACCACGAGGTGTGGCTTACCGGAAAAGATTCAGCATGTCTGACCTGGTGGCTGGCTCCATGGCGTCTACCTCACTTCTTCCCAGCATTGTGTTCTGTTTACTCCGCTTACCTAATTTTCTGTCCTATCAAAGGGCCAAGGCAGTCTCTTTATTAACCAGTGAGAATAACACATAGAAGGCCCACCTACATCATTTCCCCTTTTTCTATTTAAACAAAGAAAGAAAGGCTTTCACTTTAACATAGTAAAATTACATATAACAAAACAGTAAGAATTACAGTTACAATATTTATATCTATTTTATCTTTATCATAATAATCGGAAACTATAACTAACCATTCTTTAACTCCATCCAAGACTCCAGAAGGATATAAAACTACCTAAGTAAACAAGAAGTAAGCAACTTCCAAAACTCTAGAAATGACAGAGACATTTTGCTGCCTGGACAGTCACCCAAAGTTCCTCTGTACCATTGGGGCATCCATCTTCGGCCTTCAGGCCCATAGTATCCAGAGACATTTCCATGAAGCAGGAAATTTCAAAGGCAGTTCAGTCACTATCTGCTGTGTCCTGCAGAATGTCTCACAGACTCTTTCATGAATCAAGAACCCCGAAAAATTATCTCACCTTTAGGCAAGTTCAGCAGTCCTCTCTCTGCAGGTTCTGTGTCCAGTTTATACAACAGTCCAGGTAAGAGCAGTTTCTTGCCCAAATGGCTAACCAACTCCATAAGGAGCCTCTTCGATGCCCATCTTCCTCTTGAAGTAGATTGGTGCTGCCAGGAGCAGATGTGTCTCATTGTCCTAAGTTATTAAAACATTAAATGCCATGTTCTGTAGTCTTTGAAAGATATGAAGAATGTCTATCTGAAATATATCTATGCACATCTAGAAAATCAAACTAACATTACTACAAGCTTGACTATTTATTGATGATTATCCATTAACAACCTATATTTTTAATTATACATTACATTTTTAAATGAACTATACAATCACAAAACATCAATCAAGATCAGAAATATATATATATACATATAACAAAATTGACCTTAAAATCCATACCAATGCAAATTATTTATGTCTATATCATATTCCCCTTTTGATATAAAAGAACATTTATAAACAATATTTGGGAATATGGGCGTAGTTATTTCTCTCCAAACTTCTCTCTGATGTATAGGGGCGCTGTTAATTGGTCTTTCATGGTATAAACTGTGCTAGATTCATCTCAGTTGGCAGTTGAGCAGAGTAATTTCTTGAGGGTGTTCATAGCAACCTTTCAGGAGGACATGGTCTATCATACCATATTGGGATAGAAGCAATCCATAGGGTCTCATCCTCTGTGAAAACAAAAGAATCACCTCCTTTCCAAAGTATCACATTCTTAGATCCAAATTCTGAAGTCAAGGTATTTTCAAAATATCTATCTTGGATGAGTTCAGCAACATTTATAAACAAAAGTCTTTTAGCAGCTGTTGCTCCTTCCTCAGCATTCAAACAATTCAATGAGAGCAGAATAGCATACAGTATCAAGATTCTCTGTGTATTTTCCATCCTTATGCAGCTTTATTTTAACCTCTATTTCTTATATTTTTACTTTTACTTTTAGAGACAGGTTCTCTGTATATCTTTGTCCTGGAATAACTCTATAGACCAGGCTGTCCTTGAACTCACAGAGATCAGTCTGTCTCTGCCTCCCAGGCATTGGGATTAAAGGCGTGTGCTACCACACCCTGAAGTCACAGAGGTCAATCTACCTCTACACCTTGAAGTCACAGAGGTCAATCTACCTCTGCCTCCCAGGTATTGGGATTAAAGGTGTGTACCACCACACCCAACTACTCCCTTTTTTTTTCCTTTTTTACTTTTAAGAACTTTAACCTTTAGCCTGCATATATTTTTAACACAATGTAAACCATTTAGAGGTTTTTTTTTTTTTTTTTTTGTCTTTGAATCTCTCTTTACTGTATATGTCTGTTTTTCTGACTACATGAGTCTTTAAGGAGAGGATTAAAGCTATGGCTTTGATGGCTAGATCCAGCCCATTTCTTAGCTTTCTAGCCTCATGGCAGAGGTACCACTGGAGCCATTTTCATTGCCACAACTCTGTGGCGTTTCAAGGTCCCTGCCAGCAAGCAAGCTGCAGCATTCTGCTCACAGACCACATTCAAATCCTCCAAAGTCGGACTGCATGCCTGAAAGAGTCAGAGTTTGCCCTGGCAGGATGGCACAGAAAGTCGGCATTTTAAAACAGCGCAGCTTTTTTCCTGCTACGGCTGAAAACCGAAAAGCATGCGTTCAGCTTTTCATCAACACCGGTTAAGTGTTTCATGGCAGCACCTCTTAAAAGAGCTGCAAGGTTTTCCAGCAAAAGCTGAGTCAGGAAGCCTCTCTTAGATGAGAGCGCTTGCTTGCCTCTAGCAAGCAGAGCATAACCGAGAAATTGCTGCTACCAAGAAAACATGCTTTCCTCTATTCTTTCCCAAGCTTTCTCAAGCTTTCTGTGGATGCAGTTATCCACGTGGGTGCCATCTGTAGTGAGGAGCTGCGGGCAGGCCTGCTTTTCATCCCGCATGGCTCCTGCACGGCTCCCGCACGGCTCGCTTAGCCCCGAAAATAACAACACACTACTATTTGCCTACTAAATTTTATTTTATTTGTTTTCTTCCTGAGTGGACATCTGCCAGTTATTTGTTACAACAGGAGTGGTTATGAACAGTAAATTAAATGTGCAAAAGTGATATATGTCAGTTATATATTTCTCAGCTTAAAATAAAACTGCGTGCATTGCCTCCATAGTCACTGCTTCTTTCAGAAGCCTGCAGCTAGGGTCCATTTTTATAGGAGAGGTCAGTCTCTCCATTTACCTATCTAGTGCATTAAACTAATTTTTTGTTATTCTTGATTCGTAACATTATATATCACAGGGTACATTTACTATATTTGAAAGCCAACTTTAAATAATTGAAATAGTTATGAAATTAAATAGAATTTTATTCTCTGGATTTAGAACTATATTCATTTTTTAAAGCAAGATGTTAGTAAAATGGCAGACTAAAATCTTCTTTCTTCTTACCTACAAAACAGCAAACATAATCAGCTGCATTTCAAACAAAATGACAACGGATAAATGCAACAGAATTGTGGAGATTTTGATCTGTAAATAAGAAGCAAGACTTACAAACCAAGAGACTTAGACTCAAGGTGATCATGTTATAAGAACATTTAAGATGTTTTATGGCAGATTGTTTGTGCTTTCCCATCTTTTAAAATATTTAGACTTTACTTGAAATATATAAGTATATTTATTTTATTTTGTTGTGTTTTTAAGGTACTATTTAATCGAAATACATAGTTGTATGAATAGATTTATAGAATTTACATATTTGCTAAATGTATGAGCTAAATGCTCAATGAAGTGTTGTGACCAAGGGATTATAATGTGTAGCTGAATGTAGACCTAAGTACTATAAAAAAAGAGAAAAAAATTAACCAAAATATCATGTATGCAATATTTTTTTCAAATGGGTATAGCTGTTTTATTTGCAGTTTCTTGTCTTTGTCTTTCACCAATGTTCCCATTAGCAGTCCCATCAGCAAAATTAAGATGAGAATTGTAGATGAAGATTCCTAGTGGGATTGCAGTACAGATGAACAATAGATGTGAAAAGTCTGCAGTAAACCATATCATAGATTCTGAGATATGCAATATTCTTAGGTATTCTTATGTATTTACACATTCATTCACTTAATATGTAGATCCTAGTTCTTGATTGCTGATGTTTTATTAGCCCAAAGCTCATAAATACCACAAGGTCATGGTTCAACAATGATAACAGCACTAAGAAATCTCACTCTTGTCTTTAAAATATGAGATTGAAGGGTAAGACTTAATTTATCCTTAACTTTCTCTGTGAAAAGCTTTACTCTTGGGAGGTAGAAAAAAAAAGAGAAAAAATCAGGAGTAATAGTTTTCAGGAAACAAAAACAGTTATGAAAGTGACAAATGACATACATGTGCTAAACTCTCATAAATGTTAAACAATTTTAGAGAAAAAAATAGGAGACAATATAAATATATGATTGCATTGTCTGAGATGCTTAGGAGAAAATGGACTCAAGACTGAGGATCTTTGCAAAACAACTGGCGAATGAATTGGGCTATTCAATGAGAAAGTGTGTAGCATGGCAACTGTATCATAGTAACGGGGCTAGTGAAAAGAAGCTAGAATTTCAGTAAAAATGAAAACAATTTTTACTGTAAATATAACTTTTTGCTGGCAACCATGCTCCAGATTGTAACATGATGTCATTTCCTGTGTTTTCTAAGGTGTAATTATGTGTTTTTTGTTTGTTTGTTTGTTTGCCTTGTACTGGTAAGGGATAGAGAATGAAGAAATTACCAAGAAAGTTTCAAATTATTAATACATTAGTAGCTTTGTTAAGATTGTTAGACTATCATAATCCATTAAATTACAAGCTTCTATATGACTACTGGAAAATTCCCTTAAGAGTAAAATGTGGATGTATCTTTTTTAGAGCAAGACATAGTTGTTTACCATAGATACTGGTAAGTTGCTAAGGAACTTTGTGGGATATCTTAAAGATCATATGCATTTAATTCATCCTATGCCTGTGGGATGAGAATGTGGGGCTTAATCAGGAACCTTTTAATTAAAAAAAAAAAACAACAAAAAACAGCCTATCCTAAAGCTTTCTGGGGACCCTCTGCCAGTGCATTCTCCTCACAGGTTCATAGCAGAAGCTCCTCAGCTCAGCCATCCCTAGCTTTCCAGTAATATCACTGTGGGGTGTTATTGGGATGATTTAAGCAAGTCTTATAGCCCTCCATTGTCCTTTCCTCAGACTTCTCTTACTAAATAAATCCAAGCACGAAGCATGTGTGGACCTTGTTTTGTGCCTCTGCTTTATTCAGAAACTTTGGAAAACTGACTCAAAAGAGGAATTCCTCCAAAAGACTGCAGCGGTGTGCCTGTCACTTTTCCTTTGTCAAGTGAAAGGTGCAGTGCAACTGATGGATAATCAGTCGTCTGACTTCAGTTAGAAACGTGTGCCAGAAGACAAGCAGTGTGAAGAATACCGTGGAGTTCTTTGATATACGCAATTTACCCGACATTCAGTTGACATTACAGGAAAGGAGCCATAGAACCTGCCTTCATGAAAGTTCTTGCCATGCTGAGAGAGACTTCCAAAATTGCTGAAAGAGATGGTCCAAGAGCCTACCTGACCTGAATTCCTTGTTTTGTCTTGCAAGTTCCCTCCCTCCAATGCATTCATCCTAAACCACAACATAGCTCCCAAGAGAGTCTTTTAGAGTCTTGTAGCTCTACCTACTGGGTAAACATGTTAGAATGCAAACCACCTATTTAAATGCATTTTAGAGGCACTGTTAGGTTGGACGCCATCTGTCAATTGAGGAATGCTCTTTGGCCTATTAACACTCTACCTGGAACTTAACTGTTTGTTATTTTTGCCTTAAAAAATGAAATGGAGTCTTAGGTAGTTGAAGCTAGCCTTGAAATCCTAATCCACCTCAAAATTGTTGAAATTACAGGTTCGTGTCACCATGCTTAGTACACATTCAGAACATGTTAAAGTTTGTACCAGTCCCTTGGTCATTGTCAAAATCTTCAATATTTTGTTAAAAAGATGCATGGGAAACCAGTGGCAATAATAAAAGGCACTAAGTTTGGATCCTTTTTAGGAATCCCAAGCCTAAACTTTGATGGCATCAAATCTCTCATGAAACCAGTTTCCTGCAGGCCAGGAGAGAGATGGCAGTGGATTAGGTGAGGCCATGGTTGTTTGGACCACTACTTCATGTAGTTTACTTTTGCCTTTTAAACTTACTTTAGCCATGATCACACACATACCACTTTGATTATGGAGTGATCACATGACTGCCAGTTTTATGGCTTGATAGGTTAGCAAATCCCCAGTTGATAACAGATAGTGGAGTTTGTATAGAAACACAGTGATTTGTGCACTGTAAAACACACAATCTCTACTAAATTCTAACCAATGGTCCTTAAAGGAATATTTTGGCTTTGCCCTAAAATCTCAAAGTCGCATATTATGATTGACTTATATGCTGTTTGCATGGCCTCCAAACAGCATTCTTATCAATCATTGATATTTCAGACCCGCTGAATGTGCTTAGATACGTTTGAGAGTTAGTGGTATCATCTGTAGCAGCTCAGAGCTGTTAGGTATGTGTCTCCTATTTAGATCGTCACTCTGAAATAGTAGTTTGGGGGAATCAATAAATAATTGAGTCAGATTATCATACCTATTTTGATGAAAATATATTTCAGTATCTTAATTAAGCATTCTTTGAATTTTTCTTTAATGTTTATAGAACCAGCCACATTCAATAATGTATTTTTAACCTTTGAAGGGAGTGATTATATAGATATAGAAGGCCTCTAAATTTCAGTAGCATATAATTCTCAATAGCTGATATTCAAATATTAAGAGCATTTAGGTAACTGGAATATTAACTGTCTAGAATCCTCTTTGGTGTGTGTGTGTGTGTGTGTGTGTGTGTGTGTGTGAGAGAGAGAGAGAGAGAGAGAGAGAGAGAGAGAGAGAGAGAGAGAGAACTGGTTGCTTTTCCAGAAAACCTAGGTTTGATTTCTAACACCCACATGGTAGCTCACAACCATTTGTTACTCCACTTTCGCAGGATCTGTTACCCTCCTAAGACCTCTGAAGGCACCGGGAATATATGTGGTGCATACACATAAATGTGATCAAATCTCTCATCAACATAAAGTAAACCATCCTCTTTGACTCTACCCGTATCTGAGCTATATCTTGTTTCAATGGTATATGTCAAACCAAGATTAAAAATTTACTGAAAGGAAACTGATGAGTTGGGTCAGCAGGGAAAATTCATTAGCCACATGATAGAAGGAGATAACCATGTCCTTCCAATTGTCCTCTGACCTTCACACACCATGATGGAAGATCAGTGCATGCGCATACAAACACATAAATATCAGAAAAAAGAAAAATCCCATCTTTCCTTGTAGCATGTAGTGCCGACTTCAGAAATTGCCAAGAGGCACTGAATCTAAACCAGAACACTTTGGAAAGAGGGTTAGCAGTGATAGACTCTGCTGCCTTTGGACTGATGGCAGGAAATGCTTGAATGAGAGTACAGCTATTGGCTGTGTGAACTTGTTCTCCCAGAGAAAGTCTTAAGCATATACTGCTCCCATAATTGAGAAAATGTGAGAGGAGTGTTGCACAGGAAGAAGACAGCAGTATGGGCTTAGCTTCTTGCTATATTCAACTGAGTGTCAGAAAACTTAGCTACTCTCAACCCTTGATCATGGAATCCTCTAGTCCCTCTGCAACTGAGCCTTGGATCACAGCTCAGTAAATGAAAAACACATCCAAGAAAATTCTAAAATTATTTATCAGAAAGTTGGCTGTAATGCAAAGTTAATGAGATAAATTAAAAAAGTTTAAGACTAGTAAAATTTGCCTAAAAACTTATGTAAAATCAATCATTTTTCTTCAAAATAGCGTTAATTATATTAGAATTATAAGAAGTCATGTGCTTTCCTGATATTACTTCTAGCTTAAAATCTGGCTGAATTGTATAAAGAATTACAATTTCAGGAATAAGTTAGGCATAAAAACTTTTATGAGATGAATTGAAGTACACAATGGAATTTATTTACTGAGTAAAGAGGAAGTGTAAAATGTGTCAGTAACCCTAGGATTTAACTCTTCATGAGACAATTTTTGTTAAAAGTAATATTATTTACATTAGATCATGATTATTTTTTTCTTTTTTTCTTTTTTTTTAAGTTTATTAATTTATAAAAGTTTCCATTTCCGCCCCTCCTCCCAACACCCTCCCACTCCCCCCTACTTCCTCTCCTCCTCCCTCTCCATCCCTAAGAGCAGTCAGGGTTTCCTGCCCTGTGGGAATATCAAGTTCCTCCCCCCTCCCTCCAGATCCAGGAAGGTGAGCATCCAAACAGACTGGATCCCAAAAATCTAGTATATGCAGAGGAAACAAGTCCCAGTGTCATTGTCAATGGCTTTTCAGAAAGACCCCCATGCCAGTCACATTCAGAGAATCTGGTTGGATCACGTGCTCATTCAGTCCCAGTCCAACTGGCCTTGGTGAACTCTCATTAGATCAGTCCCCTTGTATCAGTGGGTGATCACACCCCTCGCGGTCCTGATTTCCTTTTTCATGTTCTTCCTCCTTCTGCTTCTCATTTGGACCATGGGGGGCTCAGTCCGGTGCTCCAATGTGGGTCTCCGTCTGTATCGATGAAGGTTCCCTCTGGTCTTGCCTTCTTTGCTCACGTTCTCTTTCCTTCTGCTTCTCGTTTGGACCTAGGGAGTTAAGTCCAGTGTTCCAATGTGAGTCTCTGTCTCAATCTCCATCCATCGCCAGATGAAGGCTCTATGGTGATAAGCAAAATATTCATCAGTATGGTTATGGGCCAAGGCCGGTTCAGGCACCCTCTCCTCTGTCCAGAGAACAATCTGGGGATCTCTCCTTGGACTTGGGATCTCATTTATAATCAAGTCTCTTGTAAACCCTAAAATGACTCCCTTAGTTGAGATATATACTTCCTTGTTCCCATATCCATCCTTCCTCCCTCCCCCCATCCCAATCCCTGGAGCTTTCCCCATTCCTCCTCCACTCCCTTCTCTCTAATCCTCTCCTCTTCCAACAACTCCCCCACCCCCCATTGCACCCGAGGTTACCTGGGACTCTTGTCTATTTCCAATCTCCAGGAGGATAACTACATGGTTTTCTTCAGGTTCACCTTCTTATTTAGCTTCTCTAGGATCATGAATAATAGGCTCCAAGCCCTTTAATTATGGCTAGAATCCACTAATGAGTGAATACATACCATATTCTGCTTTTTGGGTCTGGCTTACCTCACTCAGTAAAGCGTTTTCTATGTCCATCCATTTGCATGCAAAATTCAAGATGTCATTGTTTTTTACCGCTGAGTAAAACTCTAATGTATATATGTTCCACACCTTCTTTAACCATTCTTCTATTGAGGGGCACCTAGGTTGTTTCCAGGTTCTGGCTATTACAAATAGTGCTGCTATGAACATAGTTGAACAAATGCTTTTGTGGTATGTTAGGGCATCTCTTGGGTATATTCCCAAGAGTGGAATTGCTGGGTCTTGAGGGAGGTTGACTCCCAGTTTCCTGAGAAACCGCCACACTGATTTCAACCTGTAGAAGAATGAAAGTAGATCCATATCTATCACCATGCCCAAAAATCAAGTCCAAATGGATTAAAGACCTCAACATTAATCTGACCACTTTGAACCAGATAGAAGAGAAAGTGGGAAGTAGTCTACAAGACATAGGCACAGGAGACCACTTCCTAGGTAGAACCCCAGTAGCACAGACAATAAGAGAATCAATGAATAAATGGGACCTCCTGAAACTGAGAAGCTTCTGTAAAGCAAAGGACACTGTCAGTAAGACAAAAAGGCTACCTTCCGACTGGGAGAAGATCTTCACCAACCCCTCATCAGATAAAGGCCTGATCTCCAAAATATGCAAAGAACTCAAGAAACTAGGCAATAAAACTCTAATTAACCCAATTAAAAAATGGGGTGCTGATCTGAACAGAGAATTCTCAACAGAAGAACTTCGAATGGCCAAAAGGCACTTAAGGTCATGCTCAACCTCCTTAGCGATCAGGGAAATGCAAATCAAAACAACTATGAGATACCATTTTACACCGGTCAGATTAGCTAAAGTCAAAAACACCAATGATAGCCTATGCTGGAGAGGATGTGGAAAGAAGGGAACTCTCATCCATTGTTGGTGGGAATGCAAACTTGTGCAGCCACTGTGGAAATCAGTGTGGCAGTTTCTCATGATTATGTTTTAAAATTTTGAGTTTGTCTGAATGCTGCCAGAATAAACCTAATTTTATCTGTAAAGTCAGTCGTCCCCCAAAGTGTAACTATGATTACTTTATAGCAATAGTTTCAGGGTTTGAGCTAAATTATTTTTATTTTTAAAGTCCCTATTTCTGAGCATTTTTCTTTTCTTGAAATCCAACATTTAAAGACTTAAGAATGAAACTTCCCCAGGGGATCCTTGTATGTCTGTCTCTCTTAGCTTCTTCCTTGAGTCTATTTGTGGAAAAGGAGGAGTCATAATATGAGCACAGGGGTTAAATTCATGATGTAGAAACCCACAGAAACAGCTGACATGAACTAATGGGAGCTCGTTGACTCTGGACTAACAGTGGGGGAACCTGCATAAGACTGAACTAGGCCCTGAATGTGGGTGACAGTTGTGTGGCCTAAGCAGTATGTGGCGCAAATAGCAGTAGAAGCAGTATTTATCCCTAGTGCATGACTAGCTTTCTGAAGCCTTTTCTCCATGGAAGGATACCTTGCTCAGTCTAGATACAGTGGGGAGGGCCTTGGTCCTGCCCCAGCTGTTATGATAGATGTTGTTGACTCCCCATGGGAGGCCTTACCAGCTCTGAAGAGTGGATAGAAGTGGGGTGGGGTAGGGAGAAGGTAAGTGGATAAAAGAGGAGAAGAGAGAGAGGGAACTGGAATTGGTATATAAAATTAAAAAAAGATTGTTTTAAAAATAGAAAATAAAAAAAATGAAACTTCAGTTTTTTATTTATATAAAAAATCCATTCCCCCTCCCATTTGGATTAGTTAAAATATATAATCTTGTTTCTTCTAATTTGATTTTTCTGCCAGTGATTCAGGTCATTGCTAATTTTACAAATAGAAATGATATATCAGAAATTTTGGGTTTCTGTGGTAATTAGCAGTCATAGGTCAGTGAATTTCAAAATTCAAAAAAGAACTTTTCACTAAAAAAATTATCTTCAACATTAGTGCACAGGAGTTTCTTAACATGTGGCTTTTGATGTGGATTTCTTTCTTTCCTTCCTTCCTTCCTTCCTTCCTTCCTTCCTTCCTTCCTTCCTTCCTTCCTTCCTTCCTTCTTTCTCTTCTCTTCTCTTCTCTTCTCTTCTCTTCTCTTCTCTTCTCTTCTTTCTTCCTTTCTTTTTGCAATGGCCTTTTTAGTTCTTCAATAGCATAGGAGCTGGGATGCCCAGGATTGGCCTGTCCTGTTGTCAGATTTCAAAGTATGTTTGGTTGTTTCTCTTGAAAGTTCAAGAGAACCTGTATTTTGGTTTCATTTGTTGGAATTACAGGCAGTTGAGTAGTCAGAGAATCCACTGAAAATGCGAAAAGAAAATAGCACTGAAAATCCATACATGAGCTGATAAAGTTCCCAGTGTTTAAGTGCTGACTGGATTCACAGACCTTGAAATGAAGTCCTGTAAAGTTTTCCTATTACATCTTCAGCTTCATTTTGTTATACTGTGAAAGAACTGGCATCAGTGTGTGAGGGATCCAAAAGAAATACTAAGTTTGGACATACCAGTGATAACTTAGCTATATTGGGAAATAGAGCAAGCAGGTATTTGGGGGAACCTTCAGCTATGTCAGCATAGTGCTTTTTGAAATGGTAGTCGACACATGTAAGTTTTGCTGTTTTCCTGAGTCTAAGTAAATTTGTTCTATGGAACATTGATGACCTGGTTGCATCAAGTTAGAAATAATATTGTTATTCATGAATTAGTACTGCTTTTTATAGCACTTTTAAACTGAAAATGATGTTAGTTTATCATTACATTTGTTTTAATTATACTTGTTTTTGTAATATTTTAGAAGAAAATGTTTTATATATAATGTATATAATATATAAAGAAAATATATGGTCATTTGTATTTATAAATTATATAAATACAGCCTGCTCAATCCACTTAATATTACATACACACACACACACACACACACACACACACATATAGCATTATATGCATATTGATTTCAGGGCTGAAAAGGGGACTGATCCCTTGGGAAAAGTATTTTCCAATATTCCTGGAGTTGTTTATATGTGTGTTTGTGTATGTAGTGTGTGTGTGTGTGTGTGTGTGTACACAGCAATTATACTAAAAGAGGCCATTATCTCCAAAGGGGATGGGAAACAGTGACCTGAAAGAAAGTGAATGAGGGAGAAACACACACTTTAAATGGTGGGATGTCATGGGGTCAGCAACTGGCTAAGTAAAAGCTGTGAAATTTTACATTGACTAAAGGAAATAGTCATAAACATGGAAAGGATCATGTAGGGTGAGTCCATCTCCATTCAGCCTAGAGTTCCTAGGTCAGGCTAGCAGGTGATGAGATGTATGTATATCAAGGTCCTGTCAGACTACCTTTTGTATTCCCATCTCAAGTGTTTTCTCCCTAGTAAAATCCTCCTGCATCCCACAGGCTACACACATTGTATAGGTAAGTTTTTGTTTTCAGTACTTATATTGCACTTTTACCTTCTAATTAATTTCAGCCTATACTAAGTGCTCACCACAAGCCACGAATTTTTGCTGAGGCTAGAAAGATACTTATAGATAAGGCATATAATAGATGTCCTTATGTAGCATTGAGTTATAGTTAATGTCTTCAAGTGTACAAATGAAGTCTGAAGCACTATTTGTCATAATCTCTAAATGAATGCAGCTAGTGCTATTGAACAACATTCTTCAGTGATGCCAAGAAATTCATCATTCCTTCCGCCCCTTCCTTAACAGAATGAGACATTGACGTCTGTGAAGCTGTAACAATCGCCCTCTCACTCCATCCTGTGATAACTGACCTGCCCTCTGCTCGTTCCTTCTGTGTATTTGAGTGTATTTACATTTCATACCTCTTTTCTCTTGAAATTTCTATTATCAAAAGGAAGAGTGTTTGTGGGAATATGGAGAAAGGGAACTCTGGTATATCGATGGCAAACTGTAGTTGAGCACAACGTTTGTAGAAAATAGCATGGAGTTACCTAGAGAATTTAAAAATAGAGTTTCCATATGATCCAGCAATTTCTTTTCTGCCCATTTACTCATGGGAAATGAAATCAACACCTTACTAAAAGTATCCCCCCACCCCTTGATTCATCACAGCATTCTCTGCAGTATCCAGGATAAGGAAATCATTTAAGTATCTGGTTGAAGGGATAAAGAAATTGTGCTGTCAAGGAATTCCGAAAGCTTCCTTATTGTATCTGAATAGTGCTTACAGTATAGAAGGCTGTCTTTTGACAAGAGATCTCCACTGAATTCCTAAGGTGAAGATCTTGCCTCGTTGGTTATTCTATTAGCTGCAATAACAAATGCTAAAAATACTAGCAGATACTTTAATGCTGATAGCACTAATTGATATATCAAATTATTCAGTGGATCATCAGCCGATGTGATTAAATATGCAAGGCATAAGCTATATTTAAAAATGTCTGCTGCTTCTATATGCTTCATCTGATGCATTAGCATCAAATACTTATTTTTTTAATTTGAATAACATGGAGAAACTATTTAAGTAGGTCATTCATAGTTGAATTTGATATACAGTGTTTATTTTACTTGGTCTATGACCATCTTGGTTGGATGGTTGTAAAAAATAATGAAACTGAAAATGTGCATAAATTTATGTATAATTGCAGCATTTCTGGGAGAAAATACTGATAACATAAAAATTTGCAAGATAAACTGATTTTTTACAATGCATATTATTACTATATTTTGATTAAGGCAAATCAGTGACTGTAGTGAGATTTGTGTAGCATTTCTCCATCTAGGAGAAATGTGAGCAGAGATGTTGCTGTGAGATGCTACCGTTGTGGTCACATAGTCTTCAGGAAAAATTCTGTCATTTTTTGTTATAAAATTTAACTTTAATATTGTTTGTTTTCTATGCGCCTCCCTTCTCTACCAATCCTAGTTACAGAGAAACCCCCTTTGTCTTTGTCGAGGAGGAGATTATCTTATACCAAAATGAAAGTTGTGTTAAGATTAACTGGTGTTTGTAGTAAAAGATCACAATTAATAATTTATTTGTTTTGAATTTTATTATTTTTTATTTTATATGTATATGTGTTTTGCCTGCCTAAGTGTCTGTTGCAACACATGTGTACCTGGACCTTGCAGGAAACAGAGGCCACTGGATTCCTCTGGAATTAGAGTTTCAGATGATTGCGAATCTCTAGGTTGGCAGTGGGTACCAACCTGGATCTGAAGAACAACCAGTGCTCTTAGCTGCTAAACCGTCTCCTAGTCCACATTTGCTGAATTTTTATTATATGGCAGATAAAAAATAAGTACAGGGGAAGAAATGGAAATAGAACTCACATATCTGTGGGGCAAAAGTAGATACATTATTTAATATTCCTTTCTAACCTTTACTTGTAAATTCCAGTGTCATGCATGTCCATCTGTTAAGGAAGAAATGATGACATCAAGAAATCTGATATATACCTGAAGTCACATGGCTATTTGCACCTTGTAATGTGTGGCTCTACCATAGTGCTCTGCTTTTCAGTTGTAAAATCTTATGCATTTCTTAGAAAAACTGGGTCTAGTCCCTTTTCCTCTAGGAGACTAATACCTCCATTTGATCCCAAGATTTCTCTATCTTTTGTGAAGTTAGTGACCTCATACTGTAATTTTCTGGTTTTTTTTCCTATTGGATAGTTCCAAATCAGAAAGAATATATATGGTATTATTTTTCTCTACTGACCAGTCATATTCATTCTCTCTACTTCCCATCCTTTTTCTTCTTCCTCCTTATCTTTTTCCTTCACCCACCCCTCCCTTTCTTCCCTCCTATGTAGTACCATTTATTTTTTGAAACTGTTCAAACATTTGTACTCCTTTTATTTTGGCCATCATTCACTGTTGGTTGAAATGTAAATTTTTTAGCTCCTCTGGAAACCAGTATTGGAGAAAAATCAAAAACTAAAAATAAATCCTGCATATGACCCAGCTATACCACTCTTTGTCATATGCCCAAAGAGTATGCTATCCTAACCCACAAGTAATTTCTCTGTAATGTTTTTAGTTGTTTTATTTACAATAGTCAGGAAATGGAAACAACCTAAGTGTCCTTCAGTGGATGGATAATGTAAACGTGACACATATAATGGGATACTATTCAGCCATAAGAGAAAATGAAATCATGAAAATTTTAGGTAAATCAATGGTGAAAAGTGGGGGAACAGGAGGAAGGGAAGGAGAGGAAACTGGGATTGGTATGTAAAATGAGAAAATATTGATTTTTAAAAATAAAACAAAACAAAAAACCACAGAAGTTTCACATCCTACATCTATAATATCATGCTGGGGTTTGCTCATTGCAGCATGACCCACTTATATTCAAGAATCTAAACAGCATATTTATCATCAAATGGTAAAACACTATGCTAATAAAAGCAGTGAGCAGTATACTTCAGGGACATGTAAAGTAATAAAATCTAGGCATGCTCTTTTCCACTGGGAAAGTCTTAGAGTCATCCTGAGACATAATGATGCTGTGCATTTTTTACTGGAAGCTTGAACTGCAGAGAGATGATTCTGTTTGCAGGGTGTGACTACTTCTTCAGATATATGAATTTTATAATATACTAGAGGTGATATTTTTACTTTTATTTCAAATAGTGTTAAAGATTGTGACTAGAAAAACATTTACACTTGCTATTTATGTTAAAGCATTATCCTGTAGTACCTACAATGTCTGAAACTGAAGTAATTACGTGACTTTATTTCCTGACATTTAAGACTGCATTATATGTTCTAAACTTAAAACACAGCAGCAGCAGCAACAATAACAACAGCAACATTAAAAACTCACATAAACTCACTGTATTTAGTCTATAATTTGATTTGCAAATGTTTCCTACAGGACATGGGTATTTTCAATACTAACTGGCAGAGAAACTAGTAGTAGACTGTTCTGTGACTTAACACTGGGTTTGCAGAGGGTTGTTTGATCACCTTGAACAACCCTGAAGACACCTAGAGCAATCTAGAAATCATTGTTCTGTTCGGTGCCCCATCTAGTTTTTTTATTCTTCTCGCCTGTGTAAATAGAGACTGTGCTTTCATTTCCCAGCCACCCAGACCCAAGTAATCACAAAGAAACTAAATTAATTACAATACGGGCTAGTGGCTCAGGCATATTTCTTGCTAGCTCTTACATCCCAAATTAACCCATTTCTATCAATCTATGTATCGTCACAAGGCTGTGGCCTATTGGCAATGCTCTGACATCTTTCTCCTTTGGAAGTTACATAGTGTCTACCTGACTCTGCCTTTTTTCTCCCTGCATACAGTTTAGTTTTCCCTCCTATCTATATTTTGCTTTGCTGATGTGGGATTCCCCTCTGTATGCTATGAATATGTTTTACTACCATTGGAATACAGAAGCTGCTTCAGCCTATAGCAGGGCAGAATATAGCCAGGCTGGAAAAGATATATAAAGAGAGGAGGCAGAGTCAGAGAGATGCCATGTAGCTGCCAAAGGAGAAAGATGCCTGCTGGATCCTTACCAGAAAGCCACAGCCTCATGCCAATACACAGATTAATAGAAATGGGTTAATTTAAGATATAAGAGTTAGTCAATAAGAAGCCTGAGCTAATAGGCCAAGTAGTATTGTAATTAATATAGTTTCTGTGTGATAATTTGGAGCTGATCGGCCGGGAAACGAATGAACATTCATTGGTTACACACTGCCATAGGCCAAAGCAGCTTCTTTATTAACCAATGGTAACAAAACATATTCATAGCATACAGGAAGAAATCCTGAATCACACCTGCATTGAAATATAACTAACAAATGTAAATTACTTATACGTAAAGTCTGTATCATGTTTTGATATATACATGTACATAGAGACATCATAAACTAATTGACATCATCAAGATAATTAGCATATTCTTAAGAGTCTTTACTATTCTCATTTGTATGTGATGGCTAAATTTAAGGTCTGTAATTAGAAATTTTTGTATATAATATAGTGCTATTCCTTGGTTCTTATGCTGTATATATGCACTCTGGAACTTAGCCTTCTTGACTAAAATTAATAGTTTTTAAGCCGTCATCCCTTTCCTCACAACAGGACTCTGGGAAAATACTGCTACACTCTCTGCTTCTACAGCTTTCATAATTTTGAATATTATATTTATGAAAGATTATAAAACTTGTAACATTTGTCCTGTGTTTGGCTTTTTGAGCTTACCAGAGTATCCTTCAGTTTTGTGTTACAAATTTTCTTTGTTTTATGACTGAAACATACATTATTTTGGTGGTAGTGTTAGTAGTATGTGTATGTGTTTGTATGTGGGCATACTCTCTATTTTAATACCTTATGTATTAATTTGAAAACATATAAGTTAATTACTCTCTGGACATTGTAAAAATTGCTGCAGTTTGATTACATATATATCTTCAAGTTACTCATTTTACTTTATACCCATGCTGAGGTGCAGTTGCTGTCTCATATGATTTTTTGTTTTGCTGTTTTTAATGATTTCAGAAACTCTCATGTTTCTTATACCAGTTTACATTTCTACCAACAGTATGCAAATGTGTCCTTTTGATAATAACCATTCTAATGGGAATGTGGTTATATCTCGCTGTGATTTTGACTTACATTTCCTCTGAAGTTTGTTGCTTTTGAGCATTTTCAAAATATAATTTTTGATGTGGTAGTCCCCTCTGTGTGCTGTCATTATCATTAATGGATAAAGAAGCTGAAGTCGCAAGTAGCCTGTTGATAGGGCAGAACTTAGGTAGGCGGGGAAAGCTAAACAGAATGCTGGGAAGAAAAAGGCAGAGTCAGAGAGATGCCATGGAGCCACCCTAGTCAGACACACCAAATCTTTGCCAGTAAGCCACTGCCACATAGCGATATACAGATTACTAGAAATGGGTCAAATTAATATAAGAGCTAGCCAATATGAAGCTAGAGCTAATGGGCTAAACAGTGTTTTAATTAATATAGTTTCTGGGTGACCAGGATGAACAAACAGCATCCTCCTACAAATTTTTGGACCTTTATTATGTAGATCTGCAGATTATACAAAGGATTTTCCGTGTATGCTTGGCTTTCAGCTTGTAATGCTGTTTGGAGATATAAGAACATGTTTAAGGAGATGAGTTCTTACAGAGAGCTAAGTTATTAGGGCTTGACTTAAATGGGAGTTAGGGAACCAAGCCCTTCATTTGATTTTCTGTTCTTCCATGCACCATAAATGAGTCGTTTTGTTATACTACAGATTCCCCTTTATTTGTTTCATCTTACTGTAGGCCCAAAAAGAATGGAGCCAGTTGGTCATGGCCTAAGCCCTGAAACAGGTTACTTAATACCAATAAGCCTTTCTTCCTTTGTAAAGTTGATTTTCTCAAGTGTTTTGTCACAGTAAAAAAACAAAAACAAAAACAAACAAAAAAACTGATTTAATATTGTAGGGGGAGGCTGCTTGTATGTTTCCCAGAATAATCAAAGAAATATGTATTTATTATAATAATGTTTGGCCAATAGCTAACTTTTATATCTTAAATTGTCCCATTTCTGTTAATCTGTATATCGCCATGTGACTATGGCTTACTGGCAAAGTTCTGGTGTGTCTGTCTTCTGCAGGTGGCTATATTGCTTCTTTCTGTCTCTACCTACTCTCTCTATATGTTTCTTTCTGCTTGGCCTTACTCTGTTAAGCCATTGACCAAAAGGGGTCTCTTTATTGACCAATGGCAATGAAACATATTCACAGCATACATAAGCTCCCACATCATAATGTAGCTATTTATTTGATGTCTTTAGAAGACATGACTTTTCAGGTCTTTTCTCATCTTTAACTTGGTAGTTGGAATTGTTTACTATCACTATTATTATTAATTATTGTTGACATTGTAGCAGATCCTTACACACATACACACACACATCATACATAGTTTGAAGATATTTTCTCTTGTCATTAACTTGTCCATATAATTAATTTTCTTTTTGTTATAAGGTGGTTTCTCATTTTTTGCAGTCTCTTTTATCTATATTTTGTTTACTTCTGTTTTTCTTTTACTTTTTATCTATGCATTTAAGGTAATGTATAAAATATCATTGTTCAGACTAATGTTAAAAGTGTTATCCTAGTTATTTTCTCGATTTTTATAGTTTCAAGTTTTACATTTAAGTCTTTAATCCATTTTAAGTTGATTTTGTATATCAATTAAGGAAAAGCCCAAATGTCATTATTCTGTGTAAGATAATCAATTTTCCCAACATAATTTATTGTGGATAATAACCTATTCTTCATTTTTTTTTTTTTTTACTTTGTGCTTTGGACATTTTATTGAAGGCAAGGTCTCTGTGTGCTTGCCAGGAGGTATATAGATAGGCCAGTGTGTTCTCGAGTGTGATAAGATCTTCCAGTCTTGGTCTAAGTGCTAAGATTAAAGGTTCATCCCCTCATGCCCAGCTTACTGTTTCTCATTTTTTTTTGTTAAAGATATTTTTCTACAAATTTATAGATTCTCTTTTGTGTTCTCCTAGCCTGTAGGTCTGTTTTATGTCAATGCCATGCTGTTTCAATCCCTAAATTTTTATGGTATACTTAACATCAGGTGGAAGAGTGACTCCAACTTCAGTTACTCAAAATTGATGTGAAAATCCTGGGTCTTTTTTAGTTCTGTGTAAATCCTATTACTACTTTGTGTTGCTGTACATCACACATTTTGAATCTTAGCACTGGGTCTGTTTGTTACTTCTCAGTATACAGCATGTATCTTTATAAACACGAGATATTTCCATATTACCCATATATGCTTGTTCTCACAGCTACCTTTTGTTGATGTCTTATTGATATTATGCAGATCTTTCACCTACATGGATAAGTGTATTCCTATGTGGGTTTTATTGATACTTTAAAATATGATGCTCTATTTAATTTTCTTGGAAGTTCATTTTTAAATAGGTAGAAACAGCTGATTGTTCTTTATATATGTATTTTTTATATTTTGTCACTCTGCTGAGTTTTTTCATTCCACAGATTTTTGGATAGAGTCTACAGGGCTTTCTAAATTTAAAATCGTGTCATCCTCAAACCAAAAGGTTTATCTCTTCGTTTTGTTTAGTATGTGTTTAATTTTTTTATCATGCCTAATTCTTCTGGCCACAACTTTCAGTACTAAATTCAGTATGTGATCAGAATTGTTTTCCACTCCTTCCTGTTCATAGTAAAGGCTTATAACTCTTTATCAGTGAATGGTTACCCGTGGATTTACTCTTACATGATCTTTATCTTGTTGACCAGCAACAGTCCTCTCATGCTTGATTTCATCAAAAAGTGTTATTGCAACAGGACATTGAATTTTGTCAAATAGTTTTTCAGTATTTACTAAGATTACCACAGGATTCTAAACTTTCACTTTTAGTGTGATGCATTATAGAAAATTGATTTGCATATGCTAAGTCATATTTGCATTTAAGTGGCAAGCTAATCATGGTGTATAAACCTTTTAACATGCTGGTGAATTAAGTTGCTAGTATTTTGAGAAAGATATTTCCATCTATGTTCATCAGAGTTATTGGCTTATATGTTTTGCAATTTATTATTTTTTCCTATGACAACTTCATATCTGTACATAATACATTGTGCTTGCTATTCTGACTTCTGCTATTTCTACCAAGCTTTGTTGGTCTCCCTTCTTCTGTAAAGATCTCTTTCCTATATTCATGACTACTGTTTTGTTTTGTGCTAGGGCTACCAGAGGTGAATTACGGTTTCCTGTGTGACTTTGAATTTTGAACCATCCATTGCAACCTTCATTTCCTCACATTAAGTTCATAGTCACTGGCACAGTCTTCATATAATTTTTCATTTAATTTCATAGTCCCAAATAATTTTCACCAAAGTACAGTCAATCTGACCTCGACCATGTTTGACTTAACTGTTTCATTTATTCTCTCAACATATATGCATTGACTACTGGACAATCCTGAGGAAAAGTCTTTATTCTCATTAAATTAGTTATTAAAAAGAAAATAGGATAAGCCTTATCAATTAGAGTATAGTTTATGATATGAGATAGATAAGAATCCCACTTCTCTCCACTGGACACTACATCCTATTATTACCTTTACTTGTTCTCATTAAGTCTTTCATGAGCCATTTGTTTTCAAATTAAAATAGGTAATACTGATATTGTATGTATATGATGAAAATAAGGAAATAAAAGATTCTACTCTCTTCTAAGTCAAGTAGTTATTTAAATTACACAACTTTGAATAGAATTTTCTAGGTCTTGCACTCAGGATAGTACCATCGTATGTTTATTTGTACTCTCACTACATGATTAAATTTAAAAAGACAGTACGTTACACAGAGGGGGACTGTGATAGAAATTAGTGAGGCAACTTAATGAGTAGTGGAGCTTTCATGTCTTTTTTTACTTCACTCGGTTCAACAACTTCTGACCGGTTGTTGGAATTTCTGATTTCTCCTGGGCTCTCTTGATTTTAATCTGCAGTACTTTGAAAGGTCTGAGAAGGGCATAACAAAAAGCAATTCATCATGTTGGCCAGCTGAGATCCGTATTTCCCTAGAGCAAAGCAGTGAACCTTTGAGTTCCAGACAGCTTGGGGTATTGAGTCCAAACTCTCCCACTTTAGGCATAAAATAGTAAAAGGAACTAATAACCTGGAAAATGCACTTTCAGCCTAAAAATCCATGTTGTATTTGCTCATCAGGGGAGACTGCTGCAACATGTCAATTAAAGCAGTATTATCTGTATGAAGAAGGAAGAAGAGACTGTGTATTTAGTAATGGCCGTTTCTAATGTGCTCTGGAAAGCTGTGCCAGCTCTTTAATGGATACCTTGGCTGCAAGAAACAGCAGGAATCTCTATTGCACTTGAAATGCTACATTTATGTGGACCCCTGCTATTGGTTTTTCTGACAAGGAGGTTGTACAGAGAAAACGGGGATTATTTTTCAAGGAGACTTGGCTTTTACAGGCATAGGGATGTTTTAAAAGGGTTTTCCACTCTTTTAAAAATGCTCTGATGAAGGAAGAGCTGAGGCACTGCAAAAAAGAGCATTTAGTTTACTGTTTAAATAACTCACCTGCCTTGCAAGTTTTCTTGGGTTTCATTTGCAGAGCGCTCAAGTGACCAAACAGTTAAAAAGTCATAAGGTTTATATAGGCAAAGAGAGAGGGGGTTGGGGAGGAGAGGGAAGGAAGAAGTCCTCAAGAAACTAATTTGGAAGTCATTACTTTTCTGTAATTTGCATTCATGCAAAGTCACTAATGTACATGAGTTCCCGTCTAGGCATTTGTGTACATCGATGGCCTTTTAAATATTTTTTTCTTTGTTGAATTCTAATTTCCTCAAACTTACTTTCTCATTCACTTATTTTTTCTTTAGCTTCAACTAATTGTCCATTAAACTATTCTTTGTCATTTTTATCTCAGTTATAGTTTTTAGAATTGTTAGTTCCTATTAAAGATTGTTTAAAGTTTCTCAACAGAGGCCATCACCACCATGCACTACTTACTGACTTTCCTTTCCAGACCTCTCAGTAGAACATTAGAAAGCAGTTGTATGACATAGATTTAGTTGCCATGGGTAAATGTTCAGTGAAGCCTGGTTTAATAACAACTACTCCACTTTTAACAGAACAGTGTTCCTAGAAATGTTTATTGACTAGATGATTATAATAAAGCCTTTTGCTATACGTGAAATGGAAATACCACGTGAGGTCTGCAAGTTTTTGCGTTGCTGAAATTTCCTGTTTTGTCTGCTAGCAGCAACTCACTAGCTCAAGATGGCCTACTCACACTAGGCTGTTGTTAAGTTTCTACCTCAGGACAAATATATTTTGAGCCTTCTGCTTAGAACTTGTATAATTAACTTGCAGTTGCAGTTATAGCCAATCCTAATTCTGATAAATAGATTTATTCATCTGCGTGCTACACTGTTTACATGAAAACTTGTGAATCACCAAACAGTGTAACTGGGAGTATTCTACATTATGGTGCAATGTTACTTCAAGAGATCATTTTGCTACCAGTAGTTGAAGAGTAATATTATGGGGTGATCAAGGAGAGTCAATAAAGAGGATTTGGTCTGTCATAGCAACAGATACTGAAAATTGAGCAGATCTGAGGTTTAGTAAAGATGCTGAATTAAAATATTCTCATAGTGTAATTGACGATATAAAGGAATTAAGGTGTCAAGAATAGTTCTTTTAAATTGTTCAAACTGTATGGACAGAAGTAATACTGATCTAAAGGGATATCATTGAGGATCAGTTTGAGAAAAGCATGATGGTAAATTTTGCTGATACAATTGAGTTTTGCCAGGGTTTGTTTTACCCCTCCTCACCCCACCATGCAAAATGTTCTGGGGCAATGGTGACATGAAATTTGTGGGAGTGGCCAAATCAATGTTTGGTTTATCTTGAGGTCCACACCACAAGAGGGAGCCCATGACCTATACTGCCTGGCTGGCCAGGAACTGGAGACGAAGTAGTTCAGAGATCACAAAATCAGTGACATGGTTCCTAGTCATATTCTGCTTTACACGTAGATCTGTGCCTTGCCCAGTCATCATCAGAGAATCTTCCTTCTGCAGCAAATGGGAGCAGGTGCAGAGACCCACAGCCAGACAGTATGCAGAGTCTAATTTTGAGGTCTTCATTGGGTCCCTCCCCTCTGAGATGGGAAACCTGGCAGAAGAGGAGCAGGAAAGATTATAGGAGTCAGAGGGGATGGAGGACACTAGGAGAACATGGCCCAACAAATCAGCTAAGCAGGGCTCACCTAGGCTCACAGATCCTGAAGTGGCAAGCATGGGACCTGCATGTGTTTTCACCAGGTCTTCCATGTATATGTTATATATAGTTGTTGGCTTGGTGGTTTTGTTGAATTCCAAACAGTGGGAGTGTGGGTGTCTCTGACTCTTGCCTGATCTTGAGACTCCTTTCCTCCTATTGGGTTGCCTAATCCAGCCTCCCTATGAGGGCTTTTGCCTTGTCTTATTGCATCTTATTTTGTTTTGGTTAGCTGTTCTCTCTTGGAGACCTAATCTTTTCTGAAGACAAAATGGAGGGGGAGTGGATCTGGGATAGAGAAAACATTGGTGGGGGAGGGAGGAGAGGAAAGAGGGGAAACTATTGTCAGGATGTAGTATATGAGAAAAAAAAATCTATTTCAACAACAAAAAAAACAATGTCATGTACTATATCTTGATTCTGATTTCCCATTCCTCTACTCTTTCCAGTTTCTCTCTACTTTCCCTCATATCCAGAATCCCTGTTTTCTTTCTCTTCTGAGAAAACAACAGGCATTTAAGAGACAGTAATGAAATAAAATATAGTAAGCTGGAACAAATAATCCAGAAGGGAGAACGACCGAGGAGTCGAAGAAAAGAAAAAAGAAGCAGATTTAGATGCCAGACCCACTCATTTGCACACTCAAGCATCCCATACAAACAAAAAAGTGGATTCTATATGCATATATATATATATATATATACAAACCTATAAGGCAAGAATAAAAGCCTACATTTTAAATGTTTTAAAAAATTAAATTTAAAAAGCCCCGACATAACATTATGATACAAGGACCCCCCAAAGATGCCATTGAATTTATTTTCTGTTGGCCATCTTCTGCTGGACATGCGGCCTACTTTGAAGAAGAGTTTTTTTCTCTAGGAGACTCCCTTGGAGAAAATTAATTTTTCATTTGTGAGTTGTTATCAGTTGGAGATTTCTTATGGGTTAGGTGTGGGAAAATGTGTCTACTTCTCCTTTCACTTCTATGGCCCAATCTGGTGCAGTTCATGCAAACCTTGTGACCGTTGCTTCCTTCTCTGTGCATCTGTCCTGCTGTGTTTCTTGTTTCCTTCGTGTCCTTTATCCCCTCTGCCTCTTACACTCTTCATCTCCTGTATGCCTCTCCCTGAGCCCCGAGGGGAGGGTTATGATAGAGACAATGCCATTTCGGGATGATTCACTGTCTCTAGCTCTCTGCATAGAGTGTCTGGCAGGGAGCTTCTGTATTTGTTTCTATTTGCTGCAGTAGCATGCTTCTTTGATGGCTGAGCAAGGCACTGATCTATGAATGGAGCAGAATATCATTGCAAGTCATTTTATTGCTACATTCCTTTTGGAGAACTATTTGGTGTTCTCCTGGGTACCTGAGCTATCTAGTCTCAGGTTCTTGGTCACTCAAGCAAGGTCAGATATGAGATTCATCTCATGGAGTGGGCTGTAAATAAATCAAATAAAGTATTTGTTAGTTAGTCATACAAGCTTATGTGTTTTCATAGAAATACCATATCTTGCAGGCAGGATGCCATTTTAGGTCAGTGGGTTTGTAGCTGGGTTGGTGTTTATTTTTCTCCTTTGATAGTGTTCAGAGTACCTTCCAGTACCCAGAAACTATCCAGTAGTGGTAAGGGCTCTAGGAAGGCATCAGCTCAATTTCTCCATTTTCAATGAGTTTTGTGGGTGTTATTTTCAGCAGTAGGGCCTGACAATCAATTTGGACAGCAGCATGGGTTGTTTGGCAGTTTCTATGGGACCCCTTTGGCCAACAGCTTGATTAAATCCTGTTACTTAAGCATCATTTGGTGATTAGAAATGGATAACTGTGCTCTGTCTTCCCCATTTTTTGGTGATTTAATTTTTATTGTCTTTATATATGTATGCAATTTAGAAGATACTACTGTATTAGGTTTTCATATGACCCCTGAAATGACCCTTAATTTTAGTTGTCCCTTCCTGTATTCCCCCCTCATTCTCACTCCCTTCTCCTTACCTGTTTGATTCTCTCATTCCAGTCCTTGCTCAAGTTCATCGATGGCTATTTATACTATTTCTCTTTCCTAGCGATAACTGCCGCTGACCCCTAGCCCCTTACTCTGTACCTAACCTTTTAGTTCTAAAGATTGTAGCTTGTTTGTCTTTGACTTAAAAGAGCTAACATCTACATATAAGGGATTAAATACTCTTGTCTTTCTGTGTCTGGGTAACCTCACCAAAGATGAATATTTTTAGTTCTATCAACTTGCCCTGGATTTAACTCCATTATAATTAAATTTTATTGTATGAATGTACCACATTTTCTTTATCCATTCATCCATTGGTGGACCTCTAGGTTGTTTCTGGTTTCCAGGTATTATTAGTAGGGCAGCCTTGAACATGGTTTAGTTAGTGTCTCTGTAGTAGGATAAAGCATCCTTTAGGTATATATCCCCAAGAGTGGTACAGTTGCACCTTGAGGTGGAATGATTCCCATCTTCCTGAGGAGCTACTACGCTGATTCCCATAGTGACTATAGATGTTTGTACTCTCTCCAACATGAATAAATGTTCTCCTTACTCCCCATCCTCACCAACATGAACTGTTGTTTGTTTTATTTATCTCAGTCATCCTGACAGGTGTAAGATAAAACCTCAGACTAGTTTTGATTTTCTTTTCCCTGTTGGCTAGGGCTATTGAACATTTCTTTAAGTGTTTCTCTTTTTCATTTATTTATTTATTTATAAAAATTTCCACTTCCTCCCCTCCTCCCAATACCCTTCTGCTCTCCCCACTCCCTCTCCTCTTCCCTCTCCAGTCCTAAGAGCAGTCAGGGTTTCCTGCCCTGTGGGAAGTCCAAGATCTTTAAATGTTTCTCAGGCATGTATGTTTCATATTTTGAGAATTCTCTGGTTAGATCTGTAGTCCATTTTTTTAACTGGGTTATTTGATCTATTGATATTGTTTCTTGAGTTTTCTATATAATTTGTATATTAGTCCTTTATTGGATGTGGAGTTGGTAAAATCTTTTCAAATTCTGTAGGCCATCACTTCATTGTAATAATGGGGTCCTTTGCTGTGTAGAAACTTCTCAGTTTAATGAGGACACATTTGTTAAGTGTTGATCTTAGTGTCTGTGCTAGAAATATTCTGTTCAGACTATTTCTCACTGTTTCTATCAGATTTAGTGTTTAGATCTGATTTTATTTTGAGGTCTTTGATCTATTTGGATCAATTGATCCATTAGTGAGGGTGATATATATGTACCTATTTTCATTCTTCTTCATGAAGTTGTCTAATTTGATCAGCACCATCTGTTAAAATAGTTGTGTTTTTTCCAATGAGTATTTTGGGCCCTTAAAATAAAAAAAAATAGGGGTAGATAGATATGTGAATATATATGTATATCCTGTTTTTAATTCATTTCCATTGATCAATGTGTCTATTTTTGTACCAGCATCATGCTGTTTTTATTACTATAGCTCTATAGTACAATTTGAGTTTAAATATGGTGTTACTTCCAGCAGTTCTTTTATTATTCAAGGTTATTTGAACTATCTTATTTTGTTTTTGTTCATGTGTATGTGTTTCCATATGAAGCTGGAAACTGTCTTTCCAATATCTGTGAAGAATTGTGTTGGAATTTTAATGGGTATTTCACTGAATCTGTAGATTATATTTGGTAGGATGGTCATTTGTACTATGTTAATCTTAACCTATCCATGAGCATATATGATCTTTCCATCTTCTGATATCTTCACCAATTTTTTTTTTTTAGTTTCTTAACGTTTTTAACAAACAGGTATTACACTTGTTTGGTCAGAGTTACCCCTAGATATTTTATATTTTTGTTGCTATTTTACGAAAGGTAGTGTTTCCATGATTTCTTTCTCAGTTGATTTGTCATTTGTATATAGAAAGGCACTGATTTGTGTGAGTTAAGTTTTTATTAAGCTACTTTGCTGAAAGTGTTCATCAGCTGTAGGAGCTCCTTGGTGGAATTTTTTAGGGTCACTTATGTAAACTATTGTAACTGATGAAAATATTTTGACTTCTTCCTTTCCAAACTGTATTCCCTTGTTCTCCTCCAGTTGTTTGATTGCTTTATCTATATTGAATAGCGGAGCAAGAATGGACAACCTTGTCTTGTTCTCAATTTTAGTGGAATTGCTTTGAGTTTCTCTCCAGTTAATTTGCTGTTTGCTATGAAGTTGCTGTAAACTGCCTTTATTATTTTGAGATACACCCTTTGTATTCCTAATTTCTCCAGGACCTTTATCATGATGGAGTATTGGATTTTGTCAAGTCCTTTCTGGTAGACGTATAATGAGATGGTCACGTAGCTATTGTCTTACAGTTTGTTTTTATGGTGGATTACATTTATTGTTTTTTTTTTATTTTACCATCTCTGTCCCTGAATATTTTGGATGAAGACTATTTGATTATATTTAATGATCTTTTTATGTGTTTTCAGATATTTTATTGGAGTATATGCATCTTTATTTATATGGGAAATTGGTTGATATTTCTCTTTCTTTTCTGGATCTTTAGTGGTTTAGCTATGAGAATAACTGTGACCCCATAAAACAAACTGGATAATATTCTTTTTGTTTCTATTTTTTGAAATTTTCAGAGTGTTGGCATTAACTCTCCTTGAAAATCTAGTAGCATTTTAAACTAAAATGTCTAGCCCTGGGCTGTTTTTTGATGGTGGACTTAAAGTAACTGCTTCTATTTCAATAAAGGTTATATAAGTTTGTCTAAATTGCTTCTTAGATCTTGATTTAACTTTGGTATCTTTTGAGAGACTAACCCATTCTTTAGATTTTTTAAATATTTTTGGAGTATAGCTTTTTTAATGTATGTATCTTAGATTCTCTGAATTTTCTTGGTGTCTGCTGTTATGCCCTCCTTTTCATCTTGAATCTTTATAATTTGGATCTCCTCTTTCCATCTTTCAGTTAATTTGGTTAAAGTTTTGTCAATCTTAATTATTTTCTCAAAGAACCAACTCCATTTTATAGTTCGTATGATTTTTTTCTGCTTTTGTTCTTATTTGTTTGTATTTTATTGACTTCAGCCTGGAGTTTGATTATTTCTTTCCGTCTACTCCTTCAATGTGATTTTTTTCTTATATAAAACTTGAATGTGTGTGGACTTCATTGTTTTGCATAAGTTTGAGTATGATCTGTATTCATTTTCATTGAATTTTAGAAAGTCTGATTTCTTTCATAATTTCTATCTTGACCCATTTTTTTTTTATTCAGTAGTGATTTCTTTAGTTTCCATGAATTTGCAAGCTTTCTATTGCTTTCTGTTATTGTTGATACCCAGCTTTAATCTGTTCTAATCCATGATGGTCAGATAGGATGTAGAGTTGTAGGGTGTTATTTTAGGTTGCTTACATCTGTTGAGACTTCATTTGTGTGCAATTATGCAGGCAATTTTTTGAGAAAGTTCCAGGAGTTTCTGTGAAGGGTTTTTTTTTTTTTAATGTATGTGTGTTTGTAAATATCTGTTAGGTCCATTTAGTTTATGAAATCAGTTAGCCCTAGTATTTCACTGTATCTGTCTGTTTACAAGTATCCATTGTTGAGGGTATTCACAGGAGGGAGGAAAGTAGAATGTTCCACTGAAAAAAATGTTTAGTCTTCTGTGAATTGGGCCAGAGTAAGGAGAGGCCAAAGTGAAGAGAGGTCATCTCTTACAGAATTGGGAATAAGAATGGGGTATTGGAGTGGGGCTGTACTTGAGTGTTGTTTACATACCCAGAGACATTCCATTGGAGACAACTGTCGTTTCCATTCTCAGCAAGTATCAATTGCAAATAGCCCCTTGGTTACCTCTGTGTCTATTTCTTCTTTTCAGTGCTGGTATTTTATCTGGTTTGAAGTCATGACAGTCTGTGTATGCTAACAAAACTACTGGGAGTTCATATTTGTATCAGTCTTGTGTCTGGAGGAAACTGTTTCCTTAAAGTCCACCACCTCTGACTGTTCATGATGGAGGAGGGTCATCTGTCTATGTATTACTCTCATTGGTTAATAAAGAAACTACTTGGCCTGATAGGTCAGAACATAGGTGGTTGGAGTAGACAGAACAGAATTCTGGGAAGAAGGCAATGAGGCAGACTCCATGACTCTCCTCTCCAAGATGGATGCAGGTTAAGATCCTTCCTGGTAAGCCACCACCTCGTGGTGCTACACACATTAATAGGAATGGGTTAATCAAGATGTGAGAGTTAGCCAATAAGAGGCTGGAACTAATGGGCCAAACAGTGTTTAAAAGAATACAGTTTCCGTGTAATTATTTTGGGTAAAGCTAGCCGGATGGGCTGCAAATAGCGGCCCTCCGCTCCTAATACATGTTCATGTAGATCTTCAATCCTTGACAGGAAAGATTTGATAACAATAATTCATGTAGGATTGACTGCTTTAAAGTCTCTCAGTCTCTGTACATTGTCATGTTGTGGGTCTTTTTATTAATTAGCTTGTTTGGTGATGATTGATGGTGCTCTGCTCTGTGACTATGAGAGAATGTCATCAGGAGACATTTTATTGCCATGCTCCTTAGCAGAATATTAGTAGTAAGTTTTCTCCTAGGCCCATGACCTGTTTATTCTCTTTACTTGGCCACTTTTGTAGTGTCATGTGTAGATTACCATCTCATGGAATGGGTCTTAAATCCTATAAGAAAGTAGTTGGTTACTCCTATAACATACATGCCACTATTGTATCAGTTTATCTTACAAGTAGATCTTTTTTCTTTTGTAGGTTGCAGAGTTTGTGACTTGGTGGCACCATATTTTATTGTTTATTATTATTTTCCCTCTGCTCTATAGAAAGTACCTTCTAGAATTCTGAATGCTTGCCAGTAGGAATGAAACTTCTGGTTGGGTACCTGTCTAATTTCCCTGTGTCTGATGACATAAGTAAGTTGTGTGGTCATCAATAGGGCCTTACCATCAGATTATGGCAAATAACCATAATCTGCTCTGATGTTTAGGGGGGGTGTTTTATGGATGCCCTTTGGAAAACAATTCAAGAAATTGTAGTCCATTTCTGGTAGAGGTCTTACTTTGTGGCATGAGATGTCTAGTTGGATCACTGTGTGCCCCATTATATACTGACTCCATTTTCATACTTTACATAAATGTGTATATTTTAGGGTATTTCTACAGTAGTAGGTTTCCATTCAGCTTTTAAAAAACCCTTTAGGATTAGTTTTCCCTCCCCATATTCCCTCCTCTACTGTAACCTCCTAATCTCCCTCCCCATTTAATCCTGCTATTGCAGTTTACCCTTTATCTCTTTATGATACTATGTTCTATTATATTCACCTTGACCTTAAGACCTACCTAACTCTCTGTTCATATTGAAACACCCATGTCTAAAGCATAAAAGTTAACATTTACCTATAAGAAAAAGCGCAATATTTGCCTTTTTTGTATGTGGGTTATCTCACTAAGGATAATTGTTTCTACCTATACATTTAACTGTAACTTTCATAATTTCATTGTTCTTAACAACTAAATAACATTAAATTGTGTAAATTCATGATATTTTCATAAATTTATAACATTTAGGCCTTTCCCAATTTCTGGGTATTATGTGTAGAGCAATGAACATAGATGATTAAGTTTCTCTGTAGTAAGATACAGAGTCCTATGAGAATATATACAAGAATGATAACAAAGATAGATCAATTTCATCCTTTGGTGGAAATGCCACATTTATTTTCACAGGGGCTATAGCAGTTTGTACTCCAACCAATATACATATATGTTCCCCTATTCCAGCATCCTTCTTAGCAGATGCTGTCATTTGATTGGTCTTGACCATCCTTTCTTGGGTTAGATGAAGTTTCAAAGTAGTTTCAGTTTTCATTTTCATGATGGCTAATGTTGTTGAACATTTACAGTGTTGCTTATTTATTTGAATTTTTGTTGTATGTGTGTATATGTTTGTGTGTGTTTGCTACATTTTAATGCAGTTTTGTTATCAGAGTAGTAGTGGTTTCATAAAAGTTATTAGGAAATGTTCCTTTAGTTTTGACTATGTGGAATAATTTGTGACTTATTTGCAGTAGTTTTTCTTTAAATATGTGGTAGATTTCTGCGCTGAATCCATCTGATCCTGAGATTTTTGTGTTAAAGAGTTTTTAAACATGCTTAACATTTCACTAGGGGTTTTGACATTGTTTGAATTGTTTATCTTGATTTAACCTTGATAGGTCATATATATCATGAAATTCATTCATTTCTTTTAGGTTATTCAGATTGGTGAAATATAGATTTTAAAGTATGTCCTTATGATCCTCTGAATTTTCTCAGTGTCTTTTACAATGCATTTTTTCATTTCTAAATTTGCTAATTTAGATATTTCATCTTTTCATTACATATATAGTGAATTTGTCAGTCTTACTGATTTTTTTTTATCAAAGAACCAACTCTATTTCACTGGTTCTTTTTATTTTTATTTTTTTGTTTCTTATATTTTTAACACTGAATTTGATTATTTCTTGCCATTTACCTCTTCTGGGCATTGTTTCTTCTTATTTTTCTAAAACTTTCAAGTATATATATATTTTTTAAATTTACTTATTTATTTATTTATAAAAATTTCCACTTTCTCCCCTCCTCCCAATACCCTCCCATTCCCCCCACTCCCTCTCCTCCTCCCTCTCCAGTCCTAAGAGCAGTCAGGATTTTCTGCCCTGTGGGAAGTTCAAGTTCCTCCCCCCACCCTCCAGGTCTAGGAAGGTGAGCTTCCAAACAGACTAGGATCCCAAAAAGCCAGTACATGCAGACGAAAACAGACCCAGTGCCATTATCAATAGCTTCTCATACAGCCCCCATGTCAGCCACATTCAGAGTCCAGTTTGATCACATGCTCATTCAGTCCGAGTCCAGCTGGCCTTGGTGAGCTCTCATTAGACCAGTCCCCATGTATCAGTGGGTGAACACACCCCTCACAGTCCTGACTTCCTTTTTCATGTTCTCCCTCCTTCTGCTCCTCATTTGGACCTTGGGGGCTCAGTCTAGTGCTTCAATGTGGGTCTCTGTCTCTATCACCATCCATCGTCGGATGAAGGTTCCCTCTGATCCTGCCTTCCTTGCTCACGTTCTCCCTCCATCTGCTTCTCATTTGGACCTAGGGAGTTAAGTCCAGTGTTCCACTGTGTGTCTCTGTCTCTATCTCCAGCCATCACCAGATGAAGGTTCTATGGTGATATGCAATATATTCATCAGTATGGTTATGGACCAAGGCCAGTTCAGGCACCCTCTCCTCTGCTGCCCAGGGAACAATCTGGGGACCTCTCCTTGGGCCTGGGAACCCCTCCAGAATAAAGTCTGATGCAAACCCTAAAATGGCTCCCTTAGTTGAGATATATACCTCCCTGCTCCCATAACCATCCTTCCTCCCTCCCCTCCATCTCATTCCCCCAAGCTATCCCCAATGCTCCCCCTTCTCTCTAGCCCTCTCCCCTTACTTCCACCCCTCCAGCCTCCGCCCCGTGCACCCAAGTTTGCCTGGCAATCCTGTCTACTTCCAGTATCCAGGAGGATAACTATATGATTTTCTTCAGGTTCACCTTCTTATTTAGCTTCTCTAGGATCACGAATTATAGGCTCAAAGACCTTTAATTAAGGCTAGAATCCACTTATGAGTGAATACATATCATATTCCTCTTTTTGGGTCTGGGTTACCTCACTCAGTAAAGCGTTTTCTATTTCCATCCATTTGCATGCAAAATTCAAGATGTCATTGTTTTTTACTGCTGAGTAAAACTCTAATGTGTATATTAATGTTATTTTTTTCTTTTTTTAGACGGAGTCACTCAGTTGTAGCACAAATTCTGATTGTTCTTAATAGCAAAAACCCAGAATCAGATATTAAGGGATGAAATCTGGGAGATTAGAGAATCAGAGCAATCAGTCACTAGAGAGTTCTTACCTATACCAATGCTCAGACTAAAGGATGATCCTGTCCTTACAAAACCTCAGTCTGCATTTGTCTCTGCGAAACTTCAGACTGTCTGTTCAGACTGAATCCACAGATGCATCTGAGCTCCTGTCTCCTTCTGCCTTATATTCCTCTCTCCTCCCAACCATATAACTCTGGTCCATACCTCCCTAGAGCTGGAATTAAAGGCATGTGATCCCAAGTACTGATCACCTTTATGTAAGCTCTGGTCTTTTATAGACAGATTCAGTCTCATGTAACCCAGGGTGACCTTGAACTCACAGAGAAGCTTCTGCCTCTGTCTCCTGAGTTCTCAGATCAAAGGCATGTGACCAATGCATGACATCTAAATAGCCACTTAGCTTTGCATTCTGGTCATCAGGCAAGCTTTATTTGTTAGATTACAAACAGAACATTATTACACTCAGTGCTTTAATTTTATCCTTTAGAACAGTTTTCCTTGTGTTCGATAGGATTAGATATATTGTATTTTCATTTTCATTCTATTTTAAAGTTTTTAAATTTCTTGATTACTGTCTTGGCTCAATTTCCATTTAGTCATGAGTTGTTCTGCTTTCATGATTTTATATACTTTCTGAAATTTCTATTTTAGATATCCAGTTTAATCCATGGTTGTCAGATAGGATTCAAGGTGTTATTTAATCTATATGTCTATATCTATATCTATCTTTTAAGACATTTGTGTGTTTTTGTATGTGGTCATCTTTAGATAAAGTTTAATAGACTGCTGAGAAGAAAGTATATTCTCTAGTCTTTGGGTGCCATGCTTTGTAAATGTCTGTTAAGTCTATTTGATTTATTATTTTATCCAACTCCAGCATTTTCTGTTTACTTTTTGTTTGGGTGACCTGTCTGCTGGAGAGGATGGGGTATTGAAGTCATCCAGTATCACTGTGCTTTAGTCAGTATATGATTGTAGCTTTAGCATTGTTTCTTTTATGAACTTGAATGCCCTTGGTTTTGGTGCATATATTTTGAGAATTGTAATATCCTCTTGATGAATTTCTCCTTTAATGAGTATGTAGTGTCCTCCCTTCTCTTATGATTTTTTTTATTTGATTTGTGTTTTGACAAGTGTAATAATAGGTACACTTGCTTACTTCTTGGTTCCATTTGTTTAGTATTTTCCCCTGAAGTGATGTTTGTTGATAGTGGTGAGGTATATTTATTAGATGCTGCACAAAAATGAATCCTGTTTTTTTAATTTTTAGTCTCTGTCATTTTATTGGGGGAATTTATACCATTAATATTTTGAGGCTTTGATGAGAACTGTTTATTAATGCTTGCTATCTTTTGTTGTGATGGTGTGGATTCTTCCTTCTGTACCCTTAGCTAACTGTTCTGAATTATTTATTCCTTGGTTAATGCTTTTGAGCCTTTCTCCATTTCAAGAGGCCTAGTCCCAAAGGAATGAAGGTGAGCTGGGATGAGGATCTCGAGTGGGCAGGCTGCAACAGAACTAAGGTGAAATTTGGAAAGATCAGAATGGAGCACAAGAAAGAGGGTGATAGAACCATACCTCCAATAAAGGACAATGTGTAGGGCTGCCTAGATGATTGAGTGAGTAAAGATGTTTGCCACCTATTCTAATGTTTGAGTTTGATCTCTCAAGACCCACTGAAAGGTAAGAGAGAACTGAGTGTTACACACATGTGCTGTGTCTTGTACAGACCTGCCATGCATACACACACAGTAGTAAATGTAAAAAAAAATGTGTTACTATAGACAAATAGACAAAAAGCTACAGAATTTGTACTTCAGTTTGGTGCTTTTGTAGTTTCATTACAAGTGCTCTTGTTATGAATGTGACAGCAAAGGAGATGTGACAGAAAATTAATATGTGATAGAATTTGAAGGTCATGTTTAAAGGGGAAGTATATAAAAACCAAGTTTTATCCTTGATAAAATAAGGAAAAGTCTTGAATAACAAGCTTCTATTTTCCATTTTATTTTAACCTGACTGAATCTGTTTTAAAATGTACTTTAGGTAAACATTCCTATATGAAGTTTTCCTGGGACCTTTGGACTGGAGTGAGGCCTCTTATATTTGATGATCTAACATCCTACCTGTATTTAGATATTTTATTGTTACCTCTCCAACTCTTCTGCTAATTGAGGATTCCTGGAAATACTTTTTTTCCTCACTTTTCTTGACACCAGTATTTATTTAGTAGGCTCTATTATGTGACAAGGGTGCATTTGTATGTTTAAGCAACTACATAATCACAGTGCTAGTTAGCTAGGAGTTTCTATTTTTTTTCATAGTGAATCTTTAAAAATAAACTTTTAGTTCTGGAAAAATACAGTTGCAAGAAAGGAGTGGGATGGGGATTGGGGAGATGGATTGGCAAGTAAAAGCACTTGCTGGGAAACATGATGACATTAGTTCAAATCCCCTTGACTCGCATTAAAAGCCATATGAATATAGGGACACACCTGTAACTGGCTTATAGGAGGTGGAGAGAAGAGATTGCTGAAGCTTACTTGTTGGGAAGAGGGGGCCGCTGGTTGGTTTCTGGCCACTTAGCCCCAAAATAATCACACAGAAGCTATTTTATTTAAATCACTGCTTGACCCATTAGTTCTAGCTTCTTATTGGCTTATATCTAATTTAACCATCTCCATTAATCAGTGCATCACCACAAGGTCGTGGCCTACCAGCAAAATTTCAGTATGTCTGTTTCTGGTGGAGGCTACATGGCTTCTGTCAGACTCTGCCTCCTTTCTCCCAGCATTCCTTTTAGTTTTCCCCCAGACCTAAGTTCTTCCCTGATATAGGTTCAAAGCAGTTTCTTTATTCATTAATGGTAATCACAGCATACAGAGAGGAATCCCACATCACCTCCCCTTTTCTGTTTAAATAAAAAGGAAGGTTTTAACTTTAACATAGTAAAATTACATATAACAAAACAGTTATCAAGCAAACTAGAATTCTCATTTATTTTGAAATAAGAGTCTATGTTTTGTATTTGTGTTGCATACTTTTTAGATTGGTGGACTCTTTATGGCTTGTTCTCTTCTTTAGAATCTCTTTCTAGGGAACTTAAAATACAAACTTAGACATTATCAGTTTAAAGAAGTGAGCATTTTGCCTCAAGATTTCATCCTGTTGAACTCCTTTTCCTGAAGCATGTACAAGGGGAAATTGGTTAACCCAAGTTGGACCCTCTGGCTAATTTTCGTCATTCTCAAATAATGAATCAAAAATGGAAGAAGAAAAAGGCATCTTACGAGTTTTGAAGAAGTTCCCAAAATATTAAGAAAATGGGAAGAGGGAGGGGAATTACTATAAAAGACAACACAAGCCTGGTAAGCACCCTGCATAGCTCCCTTTCCCGAAGCTTCAGGCTTTGAATTGCTGTTTTGTCAAATGAAATTTCTCTGTAAATGCTCCCTCAGTTGTTCAGGTGATGTCAATAACAAAATGTAACACAAAGAGATAAAATTTATAGATAAATTTTGAGTAAATTTGGGAGAGCAATAATACTGTAAACTGTACATAATTCTGGAGGTTTTAGAAAACAGTAAATAGTCATTAAAATTGAGATCTAAATTGCACCCTTACTGCTCTGAAGTCTAGTTAACAATTAAAAATAATTATAATTCAAAATGTAGAATAGTAGGTACTCTTTATAAAATTAAAATGTCTTTGTTACCTAACAGTTAAATGTCTTAATGCTAACTTTTAACTAAGTGTGTCACTGATGTAAAGGCAGAAATGACTTCAAAATTTCATTTCAGCGAGGTTATTAATATAACTTCCCTGGCCTTTGCAGTATCATACTTTTGTCCTTTTCACAGGATATTTATTTTTATAAAATGGGGATATGGAAGCAAGAAAATCATGTACACAATTATTGAAACTTCATAATTCTCAACCATATAATGAAGAGCATATATATTATCTTCTTTGAATGTTAAGATGCTTACTTGGTTTACCACACTGCCTGAATTCCTTGAGTCATGTGTTATACTGTTTGGATTATGACATGCCTTCTGGACCTAATAAGCCTTTGGAAAGGATGCAGTGATATAACAGGATTGGGAAAGTAGAACCATCTTTTGGTATTTCCCCAAGCTATTCTAGAAAATCTTACTTAGTATGCAGTGTTCTAGGCTCAATCTCTAACCCTCCAAAAAATACTGAAGCCAAAAATCTCCATTTTCTTCCATATTCAACATTGGATAGTAGTGGGATGATTTTGTACATTTGGAATTGTCTGGAGATATTCATGCCATCCTTGCTGGAAGATGAAATTGCTGATATTTAGTGGCTAAAGGCAGGGATGCTACAAAGATACTAAAATGTATAAGGCAGCTCCATATCAGGCCGATGGCATTTGAAGTGAAGTGTCAATTGAATATTATTGGGAAGACCTGATATAACTTAATCCCATAACATGAAGCAACTCTGATGTCTTTGACAATGATAACTATAACATTTAAGAAACAAGATCCCATTTCCTATCCTCTAAGAGAAATCATTTTTTCAAATAATGCCGTCATTTGTTGGCCTGTATTAGGCTATCCAGATGACACATTCCCCTTGAGATTCTTTCAAGATCCTGTTCCCTGATAATCAAGTATCTAAACCCAGACAATCATAGAGCTCCTCAATCATATATAATCTTTTCTTTCTGTATGCTATCCCTATATCACCCAGACTCTGATCCTACAGGTTTAGCTAGAAGCTAGTATGGGTATCTGCTGAATTTAAACTGGGACAGACATTTTAGCTAAAACTTTTAACCTAGAAGCTAAGAGATTAGAGTTTTCCCTTTAATTGCAACAATTGATTAAATAAATTCATTGGATTTTATTTTCCTAGCATTCATTATTTATTTGTTCTCAGCTGTTGGTACTTCAAATCCTTATCACCTCTTAAGAACCACTGTTATAAATACTTCTCCAATGCTTAATATGTTCATATGTGGTTTTTGACTTTATAACTCTGGTAAGTGTGTGCTTGTCTCTGTATATGTTGCTGTCAATCATATATAAGGCCTCACATGTGCTAGGCAAGTTGCATCAGGTAACCTACAATGAGTTACATCTCTAGATCTAATTAATCTGGTTTTGCCCCTAGATTTTATCTAGTGATCAATGAATTCTCCCTATGCACAGAAATGTTTCTCAATTACACATAAAAATATTTTAAAGGAGAACTGGGCATTTCTTGTCAGGTATATCATCTTAAGTATTTTATTATAAAAGTCATTTAGGTATCACGATAAAAACCAAGCTATTCTCTTTATGTTTAAAGATTATTACAGCTATAAACCAAACCAGATTTTCAAATTAAAATTAAAGACAGTACATCCAACAGAGAATGCTTAAACTTGACATATTCAATAGAAAACTAAATCATTCTTCTGAAGCTAACATTGGTTACATTGATCATATTTTCCTTATTTTAACATATCTATACTTTTGGCAGTAAGTTTTGTTGTAACTCAGTCTCTTGATTAAATATTTTGCTTTTGGGGGAATATTTTTTTATATTTTATTTTTATTTATTCTTCTTTCATAGAATACATACCGCTGACTTTATCCCCAGTTCCCTCACTTCTCCCAGCCCTGCTCCCTTCGCCTCCTACCTCCAGATGCACTGCTCTTTCATTTTTCTTCTGAAAAGGGCAGGTCTCCCATTGATATTAACTGAACATAGCATATCAAGATGCAGTGAGACTAGGCACAAGCCCTCGTATCAAGGCTGGATGAGGCAACCCAGTAAAAGGAAAAGGGTCGCTAGGGCAGCCAAAAGAATCAGAGGCACACCCACTCCCACTGTTAGGACTCCCACTCCAAGCTAAATAGGGACAGCACAAGTGCAGAGGTCCTAGTACAGACCCACGCAGGTTCTGTGATTGCTGCTCCTTCTCTCTGAGCCCCTAAGAACCCTGATTAGTTTACTCTGTGGGCCATGTTCTTCTGCAGTCCTCAGTCCTTCTGATTCCTATAATCTTTCTTTTCCTCCTCTGCTGGGTTCCCTGAGTTCTGCTTAGTGTTTGGCTGTGGATCTTTGCATCTGCTTTGAAGAAGCCTCTCTGAAAATGGCTGGGGCAGGCACTGATTTGACTTCTTTTTTCTATTCTTTTTTTCTTTTTATTTGGTTTGTCATGTTTGGTTCTACCCTAGGTATTTGGGCCAACCCACTCCCTGTTCCCTGTCATCTAGGCAGTGACTGACATGGGCTCCCACTCCTACTATGGGATTCAAGTTAGACCAGTCACTGGTTGGTCACTCTCACCAACTCTGAGCCACCATCGCCGCAGCACATCTTGCAGGCAGATCAAGTTGTAGGTTGAGGGTTTTGTGGCTGAATTGGTGTCCTAGTTCCATGACTGGAAGCCTTGCCAGGTTTCAGAAAATGGTTGGTTCAGGCTATATGTCATCCATTAGTAGGAATCCTTACTAGGGTCACCCTCAGGTTCCAGGAAGTTTCCACTGCGCTAGGTTTCCACCTCATGCCCTCAAGTGTCCCCCAGTTCCAGTTGTCTCTCCCGATAATCTCTCTCCAGTGGGAGATTGGGGATAGTAAGTTGGGGCACGGAGGAGATGGAACACTGAGAGTTTGAGGGAGGCCTGCAGATGGGCAGCCGGTTATGGTGGCACGCACTGGTAGAATTTGATGTAGGAGGCAGAGGCAAGAGGATCACAAGTTCAAGGCCAGCCTGGGCTACACATTTTTCATGGGGCTGGAGAGATGGCTCAGCGGTTAAGAACACTGCCTGTTCTTCCAAAAGTCCTGAGTTCAGTTCCCAACAACCACTTGGGAGCTCATGGCCATCTGTAATGAGATCTAGCACCCCCTTGAGGAAGAGTCCTGGTCAGTTGTACTCATCACCATGAAACGCAAAATCGACTAGCTCTGCAGAACTGTCATACACAGACTGCCCGTGAGTGCTTCAGCATTCCTAGGGCATAAATTTATTCATTTCATTTCATTCATTCTGCAGGTGGGCAACCTACCTGGAATTCTGGGGTTCATGTGTCATCTGCTACTGCTGGGTGTCTCCACCAAAATTGAGGACTGGAATATGGTGTTTAGGAGGGAAGCGGGAGTGTGTCATGGGGGGGAGCAACAGGAGAGTGGGCAAGGTCCATGGAGGGCATAGCCTGTCTAGTCTTCTGGAGGTGTATTTGCTCAGATGCTGTCTTCTGGAATTGGGGACTGAAGCACAGCAACAAGGGGAGAAGGGACAACAATGAAGTGGGTCTACTGGAAGCTAGAGAGTGGAATGTGTCCCTGGGCAGCGGGTCTGCCTGGTTTCTGACAGTTGTGGTTCATGCTTGGGCAGGGATTCGTGGTTGTCTGTTCAACGAAACCAAGGGAGTAGGCTACTTTGCCTTATATATGAATATATTTTTAAAGTATAAAATCTTTACATGTTCTTTTTTTAATTTTATTTATTTTTATTTTATGTATGTGGGTGATTAGTCTCACTACATATTTGTCTGTACAACACATGCATGCATTGCCTGATGAGGCCAAAAGAGAGTTATACATGGCCTGAAACTGAAGTTAACAGACAATTGACAGCTACCCTGTGAGTGTTGGGAACCAAATTGGTTCTTCTGGAAGAGCAACAAGTGCTCTTAATCTCTGTAACCATCTCTTCAGCCTCTGAATACATTCTTTTTATCCACCCAAAATACATAGTTTTATATACTGGTACAGCTACAATATGAACAAAGACATAACAATATCTGGGTGCAATAGTGTGTCATTTTTTTTAAGTAAATTTTATTAAATTATAAAAGTTTCCATTTCCGCCCCTCTTCCCAACACCCTCCCACTCCCCCCACTCCCTCTCCTCCTCCCTCTTCGTCCCTTAGGGCAGTCAGGGTTTCCTGCCCTGTGGGAAGTTCCAGTTCCTTCCCCCTCCCTCCAGGTCCAGGAAGGTGAGTGTCCAAACAGACTGAATCCCCAAAATCCAGTATATGCAGAGGAAACAGGTCCCAGTATCATAGTCAATGGCTTTTCAGAAAGACTTCGGGCCAGCCACAGTCAGAGAATCTGGCCAAATTCCGAGAATCTGGTTAGATCACGTCCTCGTTCAGTCCCAGTCCAACTGGCCTTGGTAAACTCTCATTAGATCCGTTCCCTTGTATCAGTGGGTGATAGCATCCCTCGCAGTACTGATTTCGTTTTTCATGTTCTTCCTCCTTCTGCTACTCATTTGGACCTCGGGGGTCTCAGTCCGGTGCTCCAATGTGGGTCTCCGTCTGTATCGCTGTCCTTCGCCAGATGAAGGATCTATGGTGATAAGCAAAGTATACATCAGTATGGTTATGGGCCACGGCCGATTCAGGCACCCTCTCCTCTGTCCAGAGAACAATCTGGGGGATCTCTCCTTGGACCTGGGATCCCATATATAATCAAGTCTCCTGTAAACCCTAAAATGACTCCCTTAGTTGAAATATATTCTTCCCTGATCCCATATTCATCCTTCCTCCCTCCCCCCCATCCCAGGCCACGGAGATTTCCCCGTTCCTCCCCTACTCCCTTCTCTCTAACCCTCTCCCCTTCCATCAACCCTCCCACTCCCCCATGCACCCAAGGTTACCTGGGACTCTTGTCTATTTCCTACCTCCTGGTGGATAGCTAAATAATCTTCATCAGGTTCATCTTCTTATTTAGCTTCTCTAGGATCACGAATAATAGGCTCAAAGACCTTTAATTATGGTTAGAATCCACTTATGAGTGAATACATACCGTGTTCCTCTTTTTGGGTCTGGCTTACCTCACTCAGTAAAGCGTTTTCTATTTCCATCCATTTGCATGCAAAATTCAAGATGTCATTGTTTTTTACCGCTGAGTAAAACTCTAATGTGTATATGTTCCACACCTTTTTTAACCATTTTTCTATTGAGGGGCACCTAGACTGTTTCCAGGTTCTGGCTATTACAAATAGTGCAGCTATGAACATAGTAGAACAAATGCTTTTGTAGTATGTTAGGGAATCTCTAGGGTATATTCCCAAGAGTGGAATTGCTGGGTCCTGAGGGAGGTTGACTCCCAGTTTCCTGAGAAACCGCCACACTGATTTCCACAGTGGCTGCACGAGTTTGCATTCCCACCAACAATGGATGAGTGTTCCCCTCACCCCACATCCTCTCCAGCATAGGCTATCGTTGGTGTTTTTGACTTTAGCTATTCTGACAGGTGTAAGATGGTATCTCAAAGTTGTTTTGATTTGCATTTCCCTGATCGCTAAGGAGGTTGAGCATGACCTTAAGTGTCTTCTGGCCATTCGAAGTTCATCTGTTGTGAATTCTCTGTTCAGTTCAGTACCCCATTTTTTAATTGGGTTAATTAGAGTTTTAGTGCCTAGTTTCTTGAGTTCTTTGTATATTTTGGAGATCAGACCTTTGTCTGATGAGGGGTTGGTGAAGATCTTCTCCCAGTCAGAAAGCAGCCTTTTTGTCTTACTGACAGTGTCCTTTGCTTTACAGAAGCTTCTCAGTTTCAGTAGATCCCATTTATTCATTGTTTCTCTTATTGTCTGTGCTGCTGGGGTCCTACTTAGGAAGAGGCCTCCTGTGCCTATATCTTGTAGACTACTTCCCACTTTCTCTTCTATCATGTTCAAAGTGGACGGATTAATGTTGATGTCTTTAATCCATTTGGGCTTGATTTTTGTGCATGGTGATAGATATGGATCTACTTTCATTTTTTTACAGGTTGCCATCCAGTTATGCCAGCACCATTTGTTAAAGATGCTTTCCTTCTTCCATTGTATACCTTTAGCACCCTTGTCGAAAATTAGGTGTTCATAAATTTGTGGGTTAATATCTGGGTCTTCTATTCGATTCCATAGGTCGACTTCTCTGTTCTTATGCCAATACCAAGCTGTTTTCAATACTGTAGCTCTATAATAGAGTTTGAAGTCAGGGATGGTAATGCCTCCAGAAGTTCTTTTATTGTATAAGATTGTTTTGGCTATCCTGGGTTTTTTGTTTTGCCATATAAACTTGATTATTGTTCTCTCAAGGTCTGTGAAGAAGTTTGATGGGATTTTGATGGGGATTGCATTGAATCTATAGATTGCTTTTGGTAGAATTGCCATTTTTACTATGTTGATTCTCCCAATCCAAGAGCAGGGGAGGTCTTTCCATTTTCTGGTATCCTCCTCAATTTCTTTCTTCAAAGACTTAAAGTTTTTGTCAAATAGGTCTTTCACTTCCTTGGTTAGAGTAACCCCAAGATATTTTATGCTATTTGTGGCTATCATGAAAGGTGATGCTTCTCTGATTTCCCTCTCTGCTTCTTTATTCTTTGTGTATAGGAGGGCCACTGATTTTTTGGAGTTGATCTTGTATCCTGCCACGTTGCTAAAGGTGTTTATCAGCTGTAGGAGTTCTTTGGTAGCGTTTTTGGGGTCACTTATGTACACTATCATATCGTCAGCAAATAACGAAAGTTTAACTTCATCCTTTCCAATTCGAATCCCCTTGATCTCCTTCTGTTGTCTTATTGCTATTGCTAGAACTTCAAGCACTATACTGAAGAGGTATGGAGAGAGTGGACAGCCTTGTTGCGTTCCTGATTTTAGTGGAAAGGCTTTGAGTTTCTCTTCATTCAGTTTGATGTTAGCTGTCGGCTTGCTGTATATTGCTTTTATTATATTTAGGTATGATCCTTGTATCCCCAGTCTCTCCAACACCTTTATCATAAATGGGTGTTGAATTTTGTCAAATGCTTTTTCAGCATCTAGTGAGATGATCATATGGTTTTTTTCTTTCAGTTTATTTATATGATGGATTACATTGATAGATTTGCGTATGTTGAACCAGCCCTGCATCTCTGGGATGAAGCCTACTTGATCATAATGGATAATTTTTCTAATGTGCTCTTGGGTTCGGTTTGCCAGTATTTTATTGAGAATTTTCGCGTCGATGTTCATGAGTGAGATTGGCCTGTAATTCTCTTTCTTGGTTGTGTCTTTGTGTGATTTTGGTATTAGGGTAACTGTAGCTTCATAAAAGGAGTTAGGCAATGACTCTTCTGTTTCTATATTGTGGAATACGTTAAGGAGTATAGGTATTAACTCTTCCTGGAAGTTCTGGTAGAATTCTGCATTGAAACCATCTGGTCCTGGGCTTTTTTTGGTAGGGAGATTTTTGATAACAGCTTCTAATTCTTCACGACTAACAGGTCTATTTAGATTGTTCAGCTGTTCTTGGTTAAACTTTGGTATATGGTACTTATCTAAAAAAATTTCCATTTCTTTTACATTTTTCAACTTTGTGGCATATAAACTTTCATAGTAAGATCTAATGATTCTCTGAATTTCCTCTGTGTCTGTGGTTATGTCCCCCTTTTCATTTCTGATCTTATTAATTTGCATGTTCTCCCTCTGCCGTTTGATTAATTTGGACAGGGGTTTGTCAATCTTGTTGATTTTCTCCAAGAACCAGCTTTTTGATTCATTCTTTGGATTGTTTTCTCTGTTTCTATTTTGTTGATTTCAACCCTCAGTTTGATTATTTCCAGTCTTCTAGACCTCCTGGGTGAATCAGCTTCTTTTTTTTCTAGATCTTTCAAGTGTGTTGTTAAGTCTCCAATGTGTGCTTTCTCTGCTTTCTTTAATTGGGCACTTAGTGCTATGAACTTTCCTCTTAGCACTGCTTTCATAGTGTCCCATAGGTTTGAGTATGTTGTGTCTTTGTTTTCATTAAATTCAAGGAAGAGTTTAATTTCTTTCTTTATTTCTTCCTTGACCCAGGGGTGATTAAGTAGTTGACTGTTCAGTTTCCATGAGTTTGTTGGCTTCCTGGGGGGAGCATTGTTGTTGAATTATAATTTTAGTCCTTGGTGATCTGACAAGACACAGGTAGTTACTAATATTTTTTTGTATCTGTGGAAGTTTGCTTTGTTACCGAGTATGTGGTCAATTTTCGAGAAGGTTCCATGAGCTGCAGAGAAAAAGGTATATTCTTTCCTATTTGGGTGGAGTGTTCTATAGATGTCTGTTAAGTCCATTTGATTCAATACCTCCAATAGATCTCTCAATTCTCTGTTTGGTTTCTGTCTGATTGACCTGTCCATTGGTGAGAGAGGAGTGTTGAAGTCTCCTACTATTAGTGTGTGTGGTTTGATGACCGCCTTGAGTTCTAGAAGAGTTTCTTTTACATATGTGGGTGCCTTAATATTAGGAGCATAGATATTCAGGATTGAGACTTCCTCCTGATGAATTGTTCCAGTTATGAGTATGAAATGTCCATCTCCATTTCTTCTGATTGATTTTAGTTTGAAGTCGATTTTGTTAGATATTAGAATGGCCACGCCCGCTTGTTTCTTAGGTCCATTTGCTTGGAAAACCTTTTCCCAACCCTTTACTCTGAGTAGGTGTCTGTCTTTGTGGTTGAGGTGTGTTTCTTGTAAACAGCAGAATGTTGGATCCTGTTTTCGTATCCAATCTCTAAGTCTGTGCCTCTTTATAGGTGAATTGAGTCCATTGATATTAAGTGATATTAATGACCAGTGGTTGTTGACTCCGGTCATTTTTTTTTTTTTTTAGGTAGTAGAGTGTATGTGTTTTTCTTCTTTGATTTGTGCTTGTGAATGGTCGCTAGATGTTCGAGTTATTGTAGGCCGTGTTGGGAATGTTGGATTCCTTCGGTAGTGATTTTCCTTCTAATATTCTCTGTAAGGCTGGATTAGTAGCTACGTATTGTTTAAATTTGTTTTTATCCTGGAATATTTTGTTTTCTCCGTTGATAGTGAACAATAGCTTGGCTGGGTATAGTAGTCTGGGTTTGCATCCATGGTCTCTTAGTTTCTGCAGTACCTCTATCCAGGATCTTCTGGCTTTCATGGTTTCCATAGAGAAATCCGGTGTAAGCCTGATAGGTTTACCTTTATAAGTTACGTGACCTTTTTCCTTTGCAGCTCTTAAAATTTTTTCTTTAATATTTATGTTTTGTGTTTTGATTATTATATGGCTAGGGGATGCTTTTTTCTGATTCAGTCTATTCGGTGTTCTGTATGCTTCTTGAACCTTCATAGGAATATCGTTCTTTAGGTTGGGAAAGTTTTCTTCTATAATTTTGTTGAATATATTTTCTGGGCCTTTGATCTGCAGTTCTTCTCCTTCTTCAATCCCTATTATTCTTAGATTTGGTTTTTTTATTGTGTCCCAGATTTCCTGAATGTTTTGTGAAGAGAATTTGTTGGATTTGCCGTTTTCTTTGACCAGAGCATTTATTTTCTCTATGGTATCTTCAGATTCCGAGATTCGTTCTTCTATCTCTTGTATTCTATTGGTTATGCTTGATTCTGTAGTCTCCGTTCGTTTACCTAGATTTTCCATATCCAGCCGGTTCTCGGTTTGTGTTTTCTTCATTGCCTCCATTTCAGTTTTCAATTCTTGCACTGTTTCCTTTACTTTTTTGATTGTTTTTTCTTGGTTTCTCAGGGTCTCATTCACGGATTTACTTATTTCTTCAAACTTTTTGTTATATTTCTCATCCAATTCTTTAAGGGAATTATTCATATCCTGTTTAAGGGACTCTATTGCTTTCATAATGGCACTTTTTTCCACTTCTTCTGGGTTAAGGTGTTCAAGCCCTTCTGTTGTCGGGTCCTTGGAATCTGGTGTTTTCATGTTGTTTTTCAGATTGTTGGATGAGGTCTTGCCTTGGCGTCTGCCCATCTCTTACTTCAAATGTTCTCTATTGGAACTTCTGTTACCAGGTCAGGTTCCCTTCTTGGGCAGGGACTTCACTGACAGAATGCCCACCTTTCCTCAGGCAGGCTATTGAAGCACAGGCACTCCCTCTTTCCTGGATGCGCTTACAATGCAGGCTCAGCTTGCAAGGCAGCTGAGCTGGGGAAAATTTTATGGCCCCAGGGGGAAGGGAGAAATATAGGAATTCGTACCTGGATGGGAGCTGGGATGGCAGGCGGGAGGGGGTAGCCAGCACTGCAGGGCTACCTGGGCGACTGTGGGGTCGGAGAACGCCAAAGCTCTTCCTCACCAGGACCCTGTCAAGGCCCGAAGCAAACTCACCCCTCCAATGGCCCTCTGCTAGAAGTCAGGGCCCCTGCTGGTCAGGAATGTGGCTGAGCTGGCACCTGGTCCACCTGTCCTCAGGGAGGCCTTTAAGACCCAGGAACTGCCTCGAGCCAGGCTGTGCCTATAGCCCAGGCCCAGCTCGCAAGGCAGCTGAGCTGGGGAAATTTTATGGTCCCAGGGGGAAGGGAGAAATATAGGAATTCGTACCTGGATGGGAGCTGGGATGGCAGGCGGGAGGGGGTAGCCAGTACTGCAGGGCGACCTGGGCGTCTATGGGGTCGGGGAACACCCAAGCTCCTCCTCACCGGGACCCTGCCACGGCCCGAAGCAAACTCACCCCACCGATGGTCCTCTGCTAGAAGTCAGGGCCCCTGCTGGATGGGAGCCGGGATAGCAGGCGGGAGGGGGTAGCCAGCACTGCAGGGCGACCTGGGCTTCTATGGGGTCGGGGAATGCCCAAGCTCCTCCTCGCCGGGACCCTGCCACGGCCCGAAGCCAGCTCACCCCACAGAAGGCCCTCTCTATGTCATATTTTATATTATCACGAACATTAAAATGCAAAATGAAAATACTCAGTATCAATGACCTAAAATTTTTTTCTTAAAAGGAGGAACTACTGGAATATCAAATCCAAACTCCATATGGGACATGAGTGGCTTTCACTGTGCTGTTCCTCATCTCCTGAGCTAGAGCGATTATATAACAACTTCTGAAGTCACCACACTGACTTGTCTGTCTGTCCTTTTGCTACTTCCTTGTTTTTTCTTTGGTCTTTTTCTATTTCTTAATAGTTATTAAAGATTGAATCTAAGTGTCATCTCATCTAGAGCCATTCATAACCCCCCACCCCAGACTGCACTGCTGAGGTGACAGCACCCTGTGCCACTCTCTTACTTCCACTTACTTCCTTAAACATGACTGTTCCTGCCTTCTGCGCTCCATAAGCTTCTTGAAGATGTGTAGGGTTGCTTGCTCTGAGTTGGAGGGATAAACTCACAAGTCACTAGGTAAAAACAGTAAAATACACGGAACTATTTTCATTTAAAGCGTTATCTTTGGTAACCATAACTACATGGTTTTGTTTGTTTGGTTTTATTTGTTTGGTTAGGTTTTTCAGTATTCAGTATTCAGTGTTGAATGGAGCCCATTCTTTATGGTGGGATGTCATGCTCAGCCTTAATGCAGTTGGGAGGGGTTTGGTCCTGCCCCAACTTAATGTGCCAGACTTGATGACTCCCCATGGGATCACTTACTCATTGAGAGGGGTGGAATGGGGGGAATACTGTGGTTGGAATGTTAAATGAATTTTTTTTTAGAAAAGAAGCCCTTTGGATTTAAAAGCAGAGAACTTGTGTTCATATTATGTCCTCTTACTTGTTTTTATTTAAAATGGACCACTCTTCCTATCTGTATTTACAGTTTTGAAAAATCCTGGCATGGTGTCTGGCTACAACAAACATGATAATTTTCTTTCTTGATTGGTGCTTGGCTTACTTTTATGGCCCTTAGTGATAGTAACCTACTATTGGTATCACTGGAATTTCAAATCTATGAATTTTCCTCCTAGAATTAGATTTTAGTCCTGTAGTGGCTATTCTTCTCCCTGAACTTAATATAATCATTATTGTATAAAGTAGATTCCACAGTATTTCTGTTTTATCTTCAATAGAACACTGCATTTTATTTAGATAAAATTTATTCAGAACGTATTTATTTTATTGCTTCAAAAGTAGGAGGACCTTTCCTTTGTTCTTATTGCCAGATAATTCCATCTTTATGTGGTCTCTTTTCATCAGATGTATGCCGTGAGAAGTACTTCCTTTACTTTTGAGTATTATCCAATTTTGCATTATGTACTTCGATATGACTGTTAGAACCAGTAGCTTTAGTTCTTTGGATAATGTTCTAAGAGGACATGCTCACATAAAATTTATTATAGAATTGCCAAGTGGAATTTAGCAATGTGGAAAATGCTTTTAATTAGTGGGTTCTTTGTTGTCACATGTGCTTTATAAATCAAAGTACATATAAGGTAGATAATAGTGATAACAGCAGGCAGGAGGAATGAGAAGATTACGGGGGTATTAGTTGCATTTCCTATCACTAGCAGAATACCTAACAGAACCAAGAATTTATCCTGGACTACAGTTCAGGGATGTGCTCTATAATCCTGAGGAAGGCATGGTGGCAGGACTACATTCTAGCTATAGATGTGGAGAAAAAGCTCATAACTGGGTTGATTAGGACACAGAAGAATCAAGAAGATAAGACAAGAACATGAAATGGAAAGTCTGAGTCTTGCTATAAATCTCAAAGTCTATATTCTAGACATTTATTTCTTCCAGCTAGGCTCCACTTCTTAAAGGTTCCACAGCTTTCCAAACTATCCCCCACAGACTAGGGTTCATGGGACCAAATATGTAAGAACATGAGGGATGTCTTATATTCAAATGAGCCAGCATTATTTTTTATAGAATGTAACTAAAGAGGAATTTCTTTTTTTTTTCCTTAAAAGAATTACTTTTCATTTTAGGTATCAACCCCAGTTCCTCCCCACTCCCCTTCTCTTTGCCCCCGCATATCACCATCTTCAGATCCCCATCCACTCCTCAGATAAAGTAAGGCCTTCCTTGGGGAGTCAACAGTGTCCAGCATACCAACTTGAGGCAGGACCAAGCCCCTCTCCTGCCCTGTATCAAGGCAGAGCAAGGTATCACACCATAGGGAATGGGCTTCAAAAAGCCAGTTCATGCACCTGGGATAAGTCCTGGTGTCACGGCCAGTGCCTCCCAATATATCAAGCCACATAATTGTCACCCACATTCAGAGGGTCTAGTTGGGTCTCATGTATGTTCCCCAGCTCTCAGTCCCTAGTCCATGTGCTCCTACTACCTCAGTACAGCTGTCTCTGTGGTTTTCTTCATCATATTCTTGACTCCCCTTGCTTTGTGGTTCTTCCTCCCACTCTTCAGCTGCACAGCAGGAGCTCAGTCCGGTGCTTGGCTGTAGATCACTGCATCTGTTCCATCAGTTGCTAGATGTAGGTTCTGTGATGACAATTAATGTCCTCACTAATCTGATTAAAGGGGAAAGCCCTTTCATCAATCCTCTCCACTATTGCTAGGAGTCTTAGCTGGGGTCATCCTTGTGGGTTCCTGGAAGTTTCCCTAGCACCAGGTTTCTTCCTAACCCCATAATGGCTCCCTCTATCAAGATACCTCTTGATTTTCCTCTTCGTCTCTCCTCCAACTCGGTCTTTATCCATGAAGAGAAATTTTTAAAGGGAAATTCTTAATCATAAAAGCCAATTTAATTATAAGAAAACTCAAGATAGATGAAAGAGCTTCATAGATAAAGGGATAACTAAAGGACAAAGTACATTATAATGGTATACAGCTAGTGTCATTGGAGGTAAAGTGTGGGTTGCAACTTTTCCATGTGCAGAGTAATGAAGTCAGTTTGTTATAAAGCTGAAGGAGTGAGACAGTGACATAGTTATGTTATTCCCTGATCCTGCTCTTTCCTAATGGCCATAGAGAAAAGTAAAAGAACAGAAGAAAGAGATGATGCTGTTTCTGATGGAAACCTAGGATTTATAGTATATTTTAGAAAAGATATTCAACTAGTGTAGTGTGCAGGGAATGGTCTTATTAGCTGGCTTGGGCATGCTGGTTAAGTCTGGACTCTGCCCATAGAGAAACCTTGGCATGTTTTTGATGGAGGAAGAAAAATTTAGGCTGTCTTCTTTGTTGTTCTTTGTGCTATTACATGCAGTCCTTACAGACTGCTATCTCAACTTGACATTGGAGGTGAAACAAAGGGACTTTCAGTAATGCTCAAATTTATGCAGGCAATCAGTGGCTTAGCTGAAATTAGGGTCTAGACATCATGATCTGAAAGTCACGTTCCTGGGTTTGGAGAGACAGCTTATGGGGTAGAAGAATACTTACTGTGTAGGCAAAAGGATCTTGTGCAGGCATGGAAATACTGTAAGTGGCCATGTACATGTCTGATCCCAGCAGTGGGAGACAGATGGGAGATCCTGGACTCTCAGCCAGACAGTATAGATGGAACCACTAAGAGGTGCCATGAGAAACTTTTGTCTCAAAAAATAAACTGGAAAAAGGTTGAAGTCTGCATTGGAAATTTGGAACCCTCATAATACTTATCATTGTTCTTGGTAATCTAGGAGCATAGATGAAACATTGAAATGCAGGAGGCACTGAAATCAGATGAAATGTCATTGCATGTTATGTTTTGTCTTCTAGGTCACTAGAAATAGACCCATTGCTACAATCAATAGTAATCATATCACACGTCATGATGTTTCCCTTGGCCAGATATGCACTAAACCATCTCAAGATTCAAAGCATTCGGCAAGTTGTGGCAAGACAGGGCCACACAAAGTCCTCTTCAGATTTTCATGACAAATACGGCAATATGATGCTAATTAGTGGATTCACTTTCTGTTTTGTTGGATATGTGTTTTTTACAACGCAGATGGGTGTAGAATGGAACCTGTCTCCTGTTGGCAGAGTTACCCCAAAAGAGTGGAATAAGTAATTATCTAAGATATCATAATGTAGAGTTGTCTCAAAACAAACTTGTCATGGAAATGCTTTGTTAATTTAATAAAGCATAACAAAAGAAATAAAATTCATTTGAAAGTTCTAACAAGTCATCACCGCTGTCATTTATTTCCTGGAAGAATGTTAGCTCCTAGAATGCACTAGCAGTGATGTAGACACCAGGGAGTTTGAATACTATATATTTAAAACGTAGGATTTTAAAACAACAAGTTCTTCTGATATAATGACTTATTCTAGGCTGCCCTTTCTCGTTCCCACTCTGGTCTGTACCACCATACTTTCGTGGACATTGATACCCAAACTTCCTCATTACTTTTTTGCTTTTTGCTAATCGTCTTATCCCTTGACCTGATCCCTCTGTCATCGTGATGCAGTTTTTCAAAGGTCAAGATCATCTTAAAGCTGTTATGATGTCACTTCCATCTTTTAAATCCAGAAACTCATTTGTCTCTGGAGTCCAAGCTCTCATATAGGAAAAATGGCTGTAGATGCTGCAAAGACATTTTACCTCCTGTATCTAGATGCTTTTGTTTCTTTCTTGTACATGGGATGCACTTTTGATATTTGAATCACGTCTTCATAACTTCTTGGTTTTGCTCACATGTCATGTTTTCAGAGTGTACTGCTGGATCGACAGTGGCAGCACATACCTTTAATCCCAATCCTCAGGAGGCAGAGGCAGGCAAATCTCTGAATTCAAGCCAAGCATTGTCTACAGATTGAGTTCCAGGACAGACCCAACTACATAGAGAAGCCCTGTCTCAAAAAACAAACAAAAAACCCTTCTTCTTCTGTTTTGGCCTTGCTTTCTGTCTCTCTCTTACTCCCCTAGCCTGTTTTCTGAATAGCTCTTTTCACTATCTGACTTTCAGGACAGTTTTTACCCTTCTTTACTATTTGTTTGCGAAACTCTGTAAGATCATAGACTTCAAATGTTTTTTGTAATTTTGTATTCAGAACAGGATTTGGTAGATGAGGCTTTCAATTACATTGAAGTGATAAATAAATGGATGACTATAGGTAATCATAGCCCACAGTCATTAAAACTTAAAAATAGGAATTTGATTTCCACTGAAGGTTGTAATTAGATTATTGGAGACTATTTTAATTATCTGTTTCATTTTACAAATTACTCTGAAACTTCTTCCCATAAAACATTTGCAAACTCACATTTTTTTTTGTCAATTAAGAATCAGAGGATGATGGGGGTGGGGTTTTCTGGTGCAGGAGCTCATATTTCTTCGAAGCATTGAGAAAGAACTGAATTCATCTCAGGGCAGGAGTAAGCACCCACTACAGATCCACTCACCTTGTTGTTGACTAGTCTCAAGACTATGTAGGATGTGGCTGGGTAGATCACAGCTTAGTCTTGTGGGAATCACCAAAGGTAAAATCATAATAAAATAGTAAAATTCCTTACTTTTCCTCTTGAGTCCTTATTGCAACCCATTATTATTATCCATGTCATATATTCTGTTCAAAAGAAAGTAATTAAATCAAGCCAGTAGCTCAGCAGAAGGCATTTGACAAGTGCAAGGGTGTGGTTACCTTGTAAGTGAGATCTTTTGCAATCCTAGGGAGTCTGTGCCTTCTTGGATCTTTGATGGATGTAGAATTGGAATGTTGTAGAGACTGTTTCTATTGTGTTCTGGGAATATTTCTAATTCTTCCTGTATGATGGTGAAAGTTGTCTAAAATTTTAATATCTGATCCGTTGAAGGTTTGAACAGTAGCCCATGCTTCAGTCTGTTCTCTATGTTGTGTAAACTTGCTAAGTTCTTGTTTTTTCTGTTTATATGTTTGCCTTACTTATTGATAGAATTTGGGTAGTCTATAGACTGATTGGATCATGTGGGATTTACTCTGGTGAGCAGAAAAGGAATATGAATAATGGAAAATACAGAATTAATTATGGGAGTGAGGATGAATACAAATGTGGTAGGTGATGGGAAACTGCTACAAGAATTCTGTGTCTATAGGTCTGATAGCTATTCTCAATGAAGGAGGAATGATGCATGTGAAGTAGGAGAGAGTTAGGTCCAACTGGATTTAGGACACTTGTGCTGAAACCATGAATTTAAATTGGAATGTTCTCTACTTAGTCACTAAGATATGTTTATGATCTATAGGAGATGGTGATCACTTCACAATGGGCCTGCATACTTACCTGACCCTTAACTTAACTCTTTTGACAGAAGCTGCTTGTTTGATTCCTGGCTCCTCAGATCGAAATAAAACACAGAAATCATGTTAATTGCAACACTGCTTGGCCAATAACTTGGGCTTCTTATTAACTAACTCTTATATCTTAACCCATTTCTTTTGCTTTATATTTTCCCACGAGGTTTGTGGTTTACCAGCAAAGTTCTGGGGTGTCTGTCCCCTTCTGGAGCTATATGGAGTCTTTTTGACTCCACTACTTTCTCTTTATATCTTTATTCAGATTTCCTGCCTGGCTTTATTCTGACCTGCCATAGGCCCAAAACAGTTTATTAACCAGTTGTAATGAAACATATTCATAGCATACAGAGGGGAATCCCATATCACCTCCCCTTCTCTGTCTAAATTAAAAGGAAGATTTTAGCTTTAACATAGTAAAATTACATATAACAGAACAGGAATCAAACAAGAATTGTAGTTAAAATATTTATTCCATTTACATTATACAAATCAAGGAAAATACTCTATCATCTGTCCTATCTTTATGAGTCTAAAGTTTTATATCTAATTGATCATTTATCATAACTGAGGAAACTATAACTGTCTTTTCTCAACTCTCAAAAACCCCAGAAGGATAATTTACTTCATAACTGGAAGTGCATTTTAAGAGACTTCCGCAACTCTAGAATTAACAGAGACATCCTGCTGCCTGGACAGTCTCCTAATGTTCTCCTGTAACATAAGGGCATCCATCTTCAGCCTACAGACCCATAATATCTGGCAGACTTTTCCGTGAAGCAGGAAATTTGAAAGACAGTTCCGCCTATATTGAAAGTTTGTCTGTCACTTTCTTCTGTGACCTGTAGAATGTCTGGCAGACTCTTTCATGAAGCAGGAACCCTGAAGAACCATATCACCTTTAGCAAACTTCAGCAGTCTATTTTTCTGCGGGTCCTGCATGTCCAGTTTATACAGCATGCATCAAATTCCATAACGAGTTTCTTCAATGCTCATCAGTCTTGCTGAAGTAATTGATGCAGCCAGAAGCAGACATGTCTCACTGTTGAGGAAATTCTGAGTTCTTAAAACATTTTAAATGCCACATTCTGTACATCTTTAAAAGATATGAAGAATACCTATCCATCTGAAATATATCTTTATACCTTCAGGAACCATAGCATGACTACAAGTTTGGGTATTGTAAATGACTATCAATCTATATTTCCTAACTATACATTATATTTTAAATGAGCTGCATAAAAACAATACCTTACTCAAGCAGAAATATACATATAACAAAATTGACTTTAATTTTTATCAATAAACCAAGATCCATACCAATGCAAAGTATTTTAATCTCTATAGCATAGCTCAAAGGAGATAACCTAGTAGGAGTCTAGGTTTAGCTCTTTTTTCTTGTCAGTGAAGCAAGCTGGAAGTTTAGGGGCAAGGAACACAGGCTACTATAGTACTCTACCCAATCTTTGAAGTGTAAAGTTGTTGGTTTTCCATGCTTGCTTTCCTTTTCTCTCAGGATTTTTCCTTATTTAGCTAGCCATTCCCTGAAGTTACAGAAAAGGAAAGATGCTGTGGCTTATATGTTGAATGTCACAACAAGGTCCATACATTAAAGACTTTGTCCTTGAAACTGTTGGAAAGTGTATATGAGGCAGTCTTTTTCTTGTTTTATTCATGATATTTAGAAGGTATTTTCTCCTCATTAAATTGTAGCCAAATAACTAGAGCAAAATTGCCATTCTTTTTCTGCAACTTCTTGTCTTAGGCTGCATATACTTATATACATACATACATACATACATATATATATATATACACTTATATACTTATATGCATATACTTACACACACACATATATATATACACTCATGTGATAGAGTTCTGTACAACATATTACCACATACAATGAATATGTACACTGGAAACTATTAATACGTAAAATCCACATGTATTATCTATGGAATATTTCAGATAGTTCCTCTTCCTGTTAGGCTGAACCCAGAAGCATGCACCATTTCAAGTTCCCATAAGAAAACATTTCTCATTAGCATAGAGCACCTTCTTCCCATTCTCTTCTACCACCATGTTTGCATAAAGGAAAATGTGACAGAATGGAAGTCTTTTTTCATTGTGAGACAGTGTGGGTTGCCAGTCTCTCTTGACTTCTGTTTTATTGATATGGCCTTTCCTCACACACTCTTTTCTACCATGACGTCTGAAATTTACTACATGTCTCAGACAGATGCCAGCCTTATGTGTGCACCCGATCATGTATTATAGGGAGAGAGGGCCAGCTTATTTTTCCTGGCTGCCTGGCTAGTTTACACCCTAAATAACCACACAGAAACTATATGCATTGAAACACTGCTTGGCCCATTAGCTCTAGTTTCTTATTGGCTAATTATTTTTATAATTAATTAATTTATTTGTTTATAAAAATTTTCACTTCCTCCCCTCTTCCCCATATCCTCCCATTCCCCCCACTCCCTCTTCTCCTCCCCCCGACTCCCTCTCCTCCTCCCTCTCCAGTCCTAAGAACAGTCAGGGTTTCCTGCCCTGTGGGAAGTTCAAGTTCCTCCCCTCTCCCTCCAGGTCTAGGAAGGTGTGCATCCAAACAGACTAGGATCCCAAAAAGCCAGTACATGCAGACAAAACAAGACCCAGTGCCATTGTCAATGGCTTCTCAGTCAGCCCCCATGTCAGCAACATTCAGAGACTCCGGTTTGATCACATGCTCATTCAGTCCGAGTCCAGCTGGCCTTGGTGAGCTCTCATTTGATCAGTCCCCTTGTATCAGAGGGTGAATGCACCCCTCGCAGTCCTGATTTTCTTTTTCATGTTCTCCCTCCTTCTGCTCCTCATTTGGACCTTGGGGGCTCAGTCCAGTGCTCCAATGTGGGTCTCCGTCTCTATCACCATCCATCGTCAGATGAAGGTTCCCTCTGATCCTGCCTTCCTTGCTCACGTTCTCCCTCCATCTGCTTCTCATTTGGACCTAGGGAGTTAAGTCCAGTGTTCCACTGTGTGTCTCTGTCTCTATCTCCATCCATTGCCAGATGAAGGTTCTATGGTGATATGCAAAATATTCATCAGTATGGTTATGGGCCAAGGCCAGTTCAGGCACCCTCTTCTCTGCTGCCCAGGGAAGAATCTGGGGACCTCTCCTTGAGCCTGGGAACCCCTCCAGAATCAAGTATCTTGCAAACCCTAAAATGACTCCCTTAGTTGAGATATATAACTCCCTGCTTCCATATCCATCCTTACTCCCTCCCCCCCATCTCATTCCCCCAAGCCATCACCAATCCTCACCCTCTCCCTTCTCTCTAACCATCTCCCCTTACTTCCATCCCCCACCCCCCATGCACCCAAGGTTGCCTGACAATCTTGTCTACTTCCAATATCCAGGAGGATAACTATATGACTTTCTTCAGGTTCACCTTCTTATTTAGCTTATCTAGGATCACGAATTATAGGCTCAAAGACCTTTAACAATGGCTAGAATCCAGTTATGAGTGAGTACATACCATATTCCTCTTTTTGGGTCTGGGTTACCTCACTCAGTAAAGCGTTTTCTATTTCCATCCATTTGCATGCAAAATTCAAGATGTCATTGTTTCCATGTTCTGGCTATTAAAAATAGTGATGCTATGAACATAGTTGAACAAATGCTTTTGTGGTATGTTAGGGCATCTCTTGGGTATATTCCCAAGAGTGGAATTGCTGGGTCCTCAGGGAGGTTGACTCCCAGTTTCCTGAGAAACCGCAACACTGATTTCCACAGTGGCTGCACAAGTTTGCATTCCTACCAACAATGGATTAGTGTTCCCCTCACTCCACATCTTCTCCAGCATAGGCTATCATTGGTGTTTTTGACTTTAGCTATTCTGACAGGTGTAAGATGGTATCTCAAAGTGGTTTTGATTTGCATTTCCCTGATTGCTAAGGAGGTTGAGCATGACCCTACGTGTCTTTTGGCCATTCGAAATTCATCTGTTGTGAATTCTCTGTTCAGTTCAGTACCCCATTTTTTAATTGGGTTAATTAGAGTTTTAGTGTCTAGTTTCTTGAGTTCTTTGTATATTTTGGAGATCAGACCTTTGTCTGATGAGGGGTTTGTGAAGATCTTCTCACAGTCGGAAGGTAGCCTTTTTGTCTTACTGATAGTGTCCTTTGCTTTACAGAAGCTTCTCAGTTTCAGGAGGTCCCATTTATTCATTGCTTCTCTTATTGTCTGTGCTACTGGGGTCCTACTTAGGAAGTGGCCTCCTGTGCCTATATCTTGTAGATTACTTCCCACTTTCTCTTCTATCAGGTTCAAAGTGGTCGGATTAATGTTGATGTCTTTAATCCATTTGGACTTGAGTTTTGTGCATGGTGATAGATATGGATCTACTTTCATTCTTCTACAGGTTGACATCCAGTTATGCCAGCACCATTTGTTAAAGATGCTTTCCTTCTTCCATTGTATACCTTTAGCTCCCTTGTCAAAAATGAAGTGTTCATAGGCTTGTGGGTTAATATCTGGGTCTTCTATTTGATTCCATAGGTCGACTTCTCTGTTCTTATGCCAATACCAAGCTATTTTCAATACTGTCGCTCTGTAGTAGAGTTTGAAGTCAGGGATAGTTATACCTCCAGAAGTTCCTTTATTATATAAGATTGTTTTGGCTATCCTGGGTTTTTTGTTTTTCCATATAAAGTTGATTATTGTTCTCTCAAGGTCTGTGAAGAATTTTGATGAGATTTTGATGGGGATTGCATTGAATCTATAGATTGCTTTTGGTAGAATTGCCATTTTAACTCTGTTGCAATTTTCCTTCTATTACTTTCTGTAAGGCTGGGTTTGTGGCTACGAATTGTTTAAATTTGTTTTTATCCCGGAATATTTTTTTCTCTCCATTGATAGTGAACGATAGCTTGGCTGGGTATAGTAGGCTTTTTTGCATCCATGGTCTCTTAGTTTCTGCAGTACCTCTATCCGGGACCTTCTGGTTTTCATGATTTCCATGGAGAAGTCCGGTGTAAGTCTGATAGGTTTACCTTTATAAGTTACTTGAACTTTTTCCTTTGAAGCTCTTAATATTTTTTCTTTAATCTGTACGTTTTGTGTTTTGATTATTATATGACGAGGGGATTTTTTTTTTTGATCAAGTCTATTCGGTGTTCTGTATGCTTCTTGAACCTTCATAGGAATATCGTTCTTTAGGTTGGGAGAGTTTTCTTCTATAATTTTGTTGAATATATTTTCTGGGCCTTTGATCTGCAATTCTCCTTCTTCAATCCCTATTATTCTTAGATTTGGTTTTTTTATTGTGTCCCAGATTTCTTGAATGTTTTGTGATAAGAATTTGTTGAATTTGCCGTTTTCTTTGATCAGAGCGTTTATTTTCTCTATGGTGTCTTCAGACTCTGAGATTTGTTCTTCTATCTCTTGTATTCTATTGGTTATGCTTGATTCTGTAGTCTCTGTTTGTTTACCTAGATTTTCCATATCCCACTGGCCCTCAGTTTGTGTTTTCTTCATTGCTTCCATTTCAGTTTTCAATTCTTGGACTGTTTCCATTACCTGTTTGATTGTTTTCTCTTGGTTTCCCAGGGTATCATTTACGGATTTACTCATTTCTTTAAGCTTTTTGTTATACTTCTCATTCAATTCTTTAGGGGCGTTATTCATATCCGGTTTAAGGGACTCTATTGCTTTCATAATGGCACTTTTTTCCACTTCTTCTGGATTAAGGTGTTCAAGTCCTACTGTAGGGTCGTTGGAGTCTGGTGTTTTCATGTTGTTTTTCAGATTGTTGTAGGAGTTCTTGCCTTGGCATCTCTTCCTTCAAATGCTCTCTATTGAATCTTCTGATATCGGGTCATGTTCCCTTGTTGAGCAGGGACTTCACTGACAGAAGGCCTACCTTTCCTCAGGCAGGCTATTGAAACTCAGGAACTGCCTCCTGCCAGGTTGTGCTTCCCGCCCAGGCCATGCAAGCAAGGGAGCTGAGCTGGGGAAATTTTATGGCCAAGGGGGAAAGGAGGAAAAAGGAAGGTGTACCTCGATGAAAGCTGCGATGGAAGGCGGGAGAGGTTAGCAGGGTGGAGCTACCACTGCAGGGTGACCAGGGAATCAAGGGGGACGGGGAAAGTCTGAACTCCTCCTTGCCAGGCTTCTGCTGTGGGCCAGGAGCAAACTTACCTCTCCGATGTATGTCTGCCCGGGACTCAGTGCCCCTTGCTGGCCAGGAATGTCACTGAACTCTATTGGCTTATTCTTACATCTTAATTTAACCCATTTCTATTAATCTGTGTATTGCCATGTGACTGTAACTTACTGGCGGTATTCTAACCAGTGTCCATCTCAGGCAGAAGATCCATGGCTTCTCACACTTGGCCCTTCTTCCCAGCATTCAGTTCTGTCTTCTCCACCTACCTAAGTTCTGCCCTATCAGGCCCAAAGTAGTTTCTTTATTCATTAACCAATGAAAGTGACACATGAACAGAAGAACCTCCTATACCAACCATGCATGCCCTTTCTAGTTCCCAAACTATGAGATGATGAAGAAAACATAGTTTTCAAGTAGTTTGTGACAGCAAAGTAAACTAAAAGCAGACTAAAGCAACCAGAGCAGTTAGTTACATTATTAATAAGGTCAACTTCACATCTCTACACAGTTTTCCTAAACATGTCAATATTGCAATAGCCAAGCACATTCTAATCTCCAAAGTTTCAGCTTATCTTTACAAAATTAAAAACATACTCATTGTTCTCCCCAAAGATGACACTAAGTTCTCTCAGGGTAACTTTTTTAACTTCCACCTTAAAAGTTTGCTAAAATCTTTGGTAAAAGCCTGACTTTTAACCAATAAATCAGGCCTTAGAGTCAGAAAACAACAATCTCACTAATGGATCCCTAAGGATACTAGTGAAAGAAACCATTCCTATATTAACTTCTTCGTTTGGAAGCCTCTAAATTCCAGCTCTACTGAAACAGGCTTATGAACTTGTTTCTTATTTACAATATACCCATTTGCCAGGAAAACATTTCTTTAGCTTTGTGTGGTATTCAACTTAGAATTAACAATTCACATGGCCATTATGCAACTCCTGTCAGTTAAAAAGAAATAAGGAAAATGCCAGTTACTATAACATTTCTTGATTGAATTTTGGGATGAGTGCTGTATGGTAATGCTAAGTAAGGTGTTTTCAATTCCATGAATTGAAGAACTGAAGAAGGGAAATCCACACATAAATATATATTCAAATAATAGCAAAATATTTTGACTTTCCCATGATGAAGGTGATTCAGTGAAATCAATAGAACACTGATGGCTGGTGGGATATTTCCTTTCTTCCTGTATATGGTATCACATAAAAGTACTTTTGGTTTTTCTGCTTGATAGTTTGAGTTGTTGCCAATAATATGTAGATAATTAGCAGGCAAGGTTTGGTGAACTGAATTTTGTATTATATAGTCTACACGATCTCCATTCTTCTTGATTGATCACTGTATTTCAGAGCCAATGTGGAAGCAGAAGATGATTGGAAAGAAGATATAGACAACTATCAGACTGAAACATTTTATGTTCTTTATTGTTAGAACATTCCCCTGCCAAGTCTCCTGCCAGAGTGCATTTAGGTAGGACACAAATGCCTCCCATTCTGGATTCATTTATAGAAATCTGTTCATGTAATCCTCCATCAGACACCGTGTTATCAATTTTCTAATCGTCTTCTAATTCCCTGACTATCCTGCCAACGTATCAGCTAAAACCATTGATCAGTATAGAAAGAAGTCTCTGACCATATCTTCTTGCAAGAAAAAAGCAATTGTGTACACCATTGGATTACTTCACAACAGCAACAAAATCGCCTCTTTTTACACAGCTTACAGAAAATCAGCCTGTACTGCTGAAACTGTTCACTGTCAAACATTGCCAACAAATCTTGCAAAACCTAATGTAATACTACTAGTTGCTTCCAGACTCGCTATATGAAATGGACCAGAAGAGCCTAGACTCAACTAACTCTACCTGTAGATTTTAAAGGCCGCGAAGTATCGCCAAACACAACTAGTGACAATGAATCAGGATTGACTCTTAAGCTTCAGGGTCTCTTTCCTCCCAAGGCCAGTCATTCTAGAGCCTTCCTTTGGATGTGTGTGTGCAGAGATCTAGAGAAGGAGAACTGCAACCTGAGAAGAATCCTAGATTTTCTGTGAAAACAATGGGCACAAATAAACTAGAGTGCTAGAAAGCAGGGATAAGAAATGAATGTAGCATCAAGTCATTTTTTTAAAAATGACACTCTTTTCTTACCTTTGCCCTGGAGGTTTTTTGTTTTAATTTGGTAGTAGCACTTTAGTTTGTCTTCTGAGAGAGAGAGAGAGAGAGAGAGAGAGAGAGAGAGAGAGAGAGAATGCACTTGCATGCGTATGTACACAGAGGACAACTTGTAAGAGTCATAATTCTCTCCTTTTGTCATGTGGGTACCAGGAATATAACTCTGGTTTTCAGGCTTTGGGAAAATGCCTTTAGCTATGGAGCCATCTGACTGTGCTGGCACCACTGATCTTTCCCTTTCTGGTGATGTAGGTAATGTGATCAATAAATGCTGTAGCTGCCTGTTGGCTGTAGAATATTTTCTAAAGGCTCAAGTGGAGAACGAGGCTAAATGGGTGATATACAGTTGGTTGGTCTGACTTATGTACAAACACGTTCACAGGATTTGAATTTGAGGTCTAAAATTACCTTGCTGCATGACACAACTTTATCGTTAGTAGCATGAGACCTTATCCTTGAAACGTTATTGTTGACCTCAGATGTTAACAGTTGATAAAGACTCGTCTCCATGTTTTTCACCAATTTGACACATGTACTGTGTGGCATCTTAAAAGTTGTGATGTAAGAAATGTGGTGATTATGAGCCAATTATTAGTAAACATTATCAAAACATTTCACTGACAAAATGCCTCCTTTTGAAGAAGGGTGTCTTCTAATTTTATAACATTAAATATTACAGTTCCTCATAATGAAAAGTACAGAAAAATCATATGCATTTATATGTCATAAAATTATGATTATATAAAAATGTGATTATAGTGTCATAAAATCTTCTGTGCTTTGCAGTAGCTGCGGGTATTTTCCTGGGGGAGATGACATTAATTTGAACAGTATCTCTTATTTTTCAATAACCTTTTGCATCACAAAAAAATCTGCAACTTCATTTTCTTTCCCTATTTGGAAACCATAGAAACCAGTGTGAAATTATAGCTAAGAAGTTCGTCACTGGGCTATCTCAAGCTGATCTCCATGGAAACACCACATTTTCTTGAAATGAAAGATCTTACAATCAAGCGTACACCCTTAACTGAAGAGTGTCTGACAAAAAGATCATGGAGAAAGAGGCAGATAGCTAGCTATTCGTTAGGTAATATATGAAAGAGGGTTTTAATACTACTTTATAAATAAGAACATTTAATTGATAAATATCGTCTAAATATGAAAGCAAAGCTTATTCTTGAAAACAGCTTTCTGTTCTTTTATTCTTGTTAGCTTTTGACATTAAAAACAATTTCTTTCAATATTGTTGATTTTTGATCTGTGTTCAGACTTTACTCCCACAACCACCCGTCTCATCTTGTATTGGATTGTAATAAGGCAGAGGAGAATAGTAATTGTTTTACAGAAGTTTCTTGGAGATTGGATGATTTAAGGTAAACTTAATAAGAAATTGTAATCATTTTATCTGTTTAAAATGAGGAGTGATGACAGTATTGGCGGTAACACGAGACTGGTACTTAATGGCTGTATAAGGCTGGCACTGTAGGATGTGGAGTAAAGTACCAATTATCTAATATTGACAACTCTGAACTTGCTCTATGTTAATGATGTGAAGGCTTTCACATCCATCAGGACAATCATGTTTAAAAGATTGTTTGGAGTTTGGGTCACATGAATTGAGGTAAGAAAATGTCATATTCTATTTGTTTTAAGTAACTTACCACACTTTGAAAGTTAATTTACATAAAAGATTATTCATTTTATTATAACCCTCTGTTATACAAAATAACAGTATAATCATTTGCGAAGACATACATGACAAATACATTTGAATAATAGATGTGTCACATAGAGTTGAGGACATACTCTTCGTTAGAGCAGAGTGAAACTGAAAACATCCTACATCTGTAAGTCATCCATATCTGTCTCTGCTTTTATACCCATCCCTACTTAATCTGATTAAATATGTGTATGCCATGCCACTACCATATTATCATAGAAATAGTATTAACATTTAGTAGTTTTAAACATGTGTCTGCTGCAATAGCAAGTAGATGTATGACAAAGTTACATTTATTTATGGCAGAAGTTAATTTTAAAAATAGGTAAGAAAATCTCAGATATGCTAATAGAATGGCTTTTAAACTGCTTATCTCAGGTTAAGTAAAGTAGACTTACAGTTATGCCTTGATTTCAGACATTCTGTTTGGCATCTTACCTTCCTATCTTAATGAAATGTTCAGCTACTGTTTGGAAAAAAGTTCTATACCAAGAACATCCTTAAATTCACCCCAAATTCCAATTTCTACATGCCTATCTATCAATCATTTCTGAACTTGAACTCCCAAGTGTTACTACTGTGAACATAATATTCATACCATTATACAGATCATCTGATGTCACAAAATGGTGGTGAGCCTCACAGAGCCACCTGCCAAATCTGTTTCATCTGTTCTCTAAGCTGGTACCAGGATAATTCCTGCAGTTCTAGTAACTGTAAATTGTTCAAGGATACTGACTAAGCAGTGAAAGCCAAACCCTTTACGCTCACTTTCTGAGATGTCTTCTGACATTATGCCCATTTCAAAAACACTATTCACAAGTTAATCAGTTTTAAGAAACTGCTCACTTCCATGTGTAAGTAAAAATTTAGTTAGTTAACATATTTTCCAAGTAATACATTTGAAATACAATTAAATTTTAACTGTTTCAATTTTTTTATATTGTGATAACATGAAAAAAATTAATAATCATAAGAGTTTGAAGCATGCGTTCAGAGACTATTATGCTAAGGAGCATTGATTCCATCTTTGGACCCACATGGTATACAAAAGCAGGATGAATGACTGACATCTCTGTCTCCATCTTGTGTTGGTCTCCTTTACATTCAGTCACCACAATACTTCTGCAAGTCTGCATTTTTGTCATTCAAGAACTGTCTTATCTCCTTACAAGGCTAAGAAACAGGTAATTTATTGTCCTACATCTGCAATTAACATGAATTCCAAGAAGAATACTACCTCACGGGACAGACCCTTCCCTGCGAGTTGAGAACAGATGTGGTGAGATTCAAGCTGGAGCAGGAGTATTCTTTCTGGGGATATATCCAGAATCTGGACAACCAAGATGAACCAGACCTCACCTGACCACTGCTGCTGGATTGTGAGTATCTCCTGCTCCTTGCCCCATTATTTTTTTGTTTACAGGTAAAAGTCATGTCAATATCCCGAAAACAGACTTGGAGACCACCTTATGTGTTCCCTTTCCCATATTAACTGCACTCAGTTATTGTCCTCATCTGTTTTCCACCTATTTTATCTCAGTCATTGGCAAACGAGGCCTGGTCATGGGAGGTCTAGCCTAGCTTATTAGAGCTGCTAGAACTCAGACTGTCACCGTAAACTCTCTAGTTGGAATTTGTTCTGTAAACAATTTCAAGTTACATCATTATGAGGAAACAAACTACATTAAAATGCCTAAACACTGAATGTGTGTGTGTGTGTGTGTGTGTGTGTGTGTGTGTGTGTGTGTGTGTGTAGTCTATGGATCAACACTGGATATCTTTCATCCTTATTCTCCATTTTTCTGAACCTGGTGCTAAGTTGCTGTCCAGCAAGCCTCAGGTACCCTAACTCTGCCTTCCCATCATGTGAATCACACTCGTGTGCCACCACAGCCAGTTTTCTCTTATGTGCCTGCCGGGGATCAAACTCAAGGCCTCACAACTTCTATACAGTCACCTTACCAACTGAGCCATCTTCTCAGTCACGAAAGTGCTCTACTCTTAAGCTACTATCAAATGAATGCCTTAAGGATTATTGTTTATGTAACATAAAACAAAAATCTTACTGACAGCACCCTATGAAGGCATCTATGATTAGTTGAACAATATTGTGCTGCTTCTAGGTTGGTAACTCTTTTTCTAGTTCTGGGTAAACAGCAAAAAAGAAAAAAAAAGAAAGTAAAGTTTTTTTTTTAAAAAAAATATTTTTATTAGCTTTTCCTTCTAGCATAAAATTATTCTATTGCTATTCTAGAAACACTTCTATAGATTTTGTTGATCTATACATTTTTCTCTCCTCCCCTCCCTTTCTCTCACCTCACCTTCAACCTTCTCCCATAGTTCCCATGCTCCCAATTTACTCAGGAGATCTTGTAAAAGTAAAGTTGTTAAAAACAGGTATCATATTATTCATTGCACAATTATTTGTTGTAGCCAAGGCATGGAAACTAATGAAAATAACAAAGAATGAGCAGGTAAAGAAAATATGAATATATGTGCCAAAATATATTTGTCATGTCTGTTAGTATCACACACTTTGCTATAAGTATTAGCTTAAGAAACTATATAAGAGCAGGTTTTATAGATAAAATTTGGTCAGGAAAACTTATTCTCTATTTGCTACCAAAGAATAATATATGCAGAAAACACAAAATATTGATAAACTATGAATAATAACAATTCTTATAGGGATCATACTCTAAAACCATAAAGTTAATCATCAAAAAGAAGATATGAATGAAATTATTGAATTATAAAATTAAAATGAAGAAGCTAATAAAATACAAATTTATATTCAATTTCTGTATGAGTAATAAAACAGTATATTGTCCTGTGCTCTGAGAGCCTGCCTGACAGGCAGGCCCTGAATCACCTCAGCCACATTCCCGGCCAGCAAGAGACAGTGATCTTCTAGCAGACATCCATTGGAGGAGGGGTGAGTTGCTCCTGGCCCGAGGACTTCGGCTAGGAGGAATTCAGACTTTCCCCACTCCCCTCGACTTCCTGGTTGCCCTGCAGTGGTGGCTATACCCTGCTGAGCTCTCCCGAATCCCATCCCAGCCCTCATCCAGGTACACCTCCCTCTCTTTCTCCCCTCCCCCTGGGGCCACAAGATCTCCCCACAGCTGCTCCCTTGCGTGCTGGGACTGGGCTGTGAGTGCAACCTGGCACGAGGGAGTGCCTGTGTTTCAATAGACTGCCTGAAGAAAGGTAGACATTCTGTCAGTGAAGTCCCTGCTCAAGAAGGGAACCTGACCTGGTACCAGAAGATCCAATATAGAGCAGTTGAAGGAAAAGATGGGCAGACGCCAAGGCAAGAACTCCTCCAACAATCTAAAAAACAACATGAAATCACCAGATCCCAACGACCCTACAATAGAAGGACTTGAACCTCTTAATTCAGAAGAATTGGAAAAAAATGCCATGATGAAAGCAATAGAGTCCCTTAAACAGGATATGAATAATTCCCTTAAAGAACTGGATGAGAAGTACAACAAAAGGATTGAAGAAATGAGTAAAGAAATGGATGAGAAATATAACAAAAAGTTTGAAGAAATGAGTAAATCCGTGAATGATACCCTGAGAAACCAAGAAAAAACAATCAAACAGGTAATGGAAACAGTTCAAGAATTGAAAACTGAAATGGAGGCAATGAAGAAAACACAAAACGAGGGCCGGCTGGATATGGAAAATCTAGGTAAACGAACAGAGACTACAGAATCAAGCATAAACAATAGGATACAAGAGATGGAAGAACGAATCTCAGAGTCTGAAGATACCATAGAGAAAATAAATGCTCAGATCAAAGAAATCAGCAAATCCAACAAATTCTCATCACAAAACATTCAAGAAATCTGGGACACAATAAAAAAAACCAAATCTAAGAATAATAGGGGTTGAAGAAGGAGAAGAACTGCAGATCAAAGGCCCAGAAAATATATTCAACAAAATTATAGAAGAAAACTTTCCCAACTTAAAGAATGATATTCCTATGAAGGTTCAAGAAGCATACAGAACACCGAATAGACTTGATCAAAAAAAAAAAAACATCCCCTCGCCATATAATAATCAAAACACAAAACGTACAGATTAAAGAAAGAATATTAAGAGCTGCGAAGGAAAAAGGTCAAGTAACTTATAAAGGTAAACAGATCAGACTTACACCAGACTTCTCTATGGAAACCATGAAAGCCAGAAGGTCCTGGATAGAGGTACTGCAGAAACTAAGAGACCATGGATGCAAACCCAGACTACTATACCCAGCCAAGATATCATTCACTGTCAATGGAGAAAACAAAATATTCCAGGATAAGAACAAATTTAAACAATTCGTAGCCACAAACCCAGCCTAACAGAAAGTAATAGAAGGAAAATCGCAACCCAAGGAATCCAACATCGCCAACACTGCCTACAATAACTCAGACATCTAGCGACCTTTCATGAGCTTAACTCAAAGAAGGGACACATACAAAATCTATTAAACAAACAAACAAAAAATCATAATAACCGGAGTCAACAACCACTGGTCATTAATATCACTTAATATTAATGGACTCAATTCACCTATAAAAAGGCACAGACTAAGAGATTGGATACGAAAACAGGATCCAACATTCTGCTGTTTACAAGAAACACACCTCAACCACAAAGACAGACATCTACTCAGAGTAAAGGGTTGGTAAAAGGTTTTTCAAGCAAACGGACTTAAGAAACAAGCAGGTGTAGCCATTCTAATTTCCAACAAAATTGACTTCAAACTAAAATCAATCAGAAGAGATGGAGACGGACATTTTATACTCATAACAGGAACAATTCACCAGGAGGAAGTCTCATTCCTGAATATCTATGCCCCTAATATAAAGCCTCCTACTTATGTAAAAGAAATACTTCTAGAACTCAAGGCAGTCACAATCCACAGACACTAATAGTAAGAGACTTCAACACTCCTCTCTCACCAATGGACAGGTCAATCAGACAGAAACCCAGCAGAGAATTAAGAGAATTATTAGAGGTATTGAATCAAATGGACTTAACAGACATCTATAGAACATTCCACCCAAATAGGAAAGAATATACCTTCTTCTCTGCAGCTCATGGAACCTTCTCGAAAATTGACCACATACTCGATAACAAAGCAAACTTCCACAGATACAAAAAAATATTAGTAACCACCTGTGTCTTATCAGACCACCATGGATTAAAGTTAGAATTCAACAACAGTGCTACCCCCAGGATGCCAACAAATTCATGGAAGTTGAACAGTCAACTACTGAATCACCCCTGGGTCAAGGAAGAAATAAAGAAAGAAATTAAAGTCTTCCTTGAATTTAATGAAAATAAAGACACAACATACTCGAACCTATGGGACACTATGAAAGCAGTGCTAAGAGGAAAGTTCATAGCACTAAGTGCCCAATTAAAGAAAACGGAGAAAGCACACATTGGAGACTTAACAGCACACTTGAAAGCTCTAGAAAAAAAAGAAGCTGATACACCCAGGAGGTCTAGAAGGCTGGAAATAATCAAACTGAGGGCTGAAATCAACAAAATAGAAACACAGAAAACAATCCAAAGAATCAATGAATCAAAAAGCTGGTTCTTGGAGAAAATCAACAAGATTGACAAACCCTTATCCAAACTAATCAAACGGCAGAGAGAGAACTTGCAAATTAATAAGGTCAGAAATGAAAAGGGGGACATAACCACAGACATAGAGGAAATTCAGAGAATCATTAGATCTTACTACGAAAATTTATATGCCACAAAGTTGGAAAATGTAAAAGAAATGGACATTTTTTTAGATAAGTACCATATACCAAAGTTGAACCAAGACCAGCTGAACAATCTAAATAGGCCTGTCAGTCGTGAAGAATTAGAAGCTGTTATCAAATATCTCCCTACCAAAAAAAGTCCTGGACCAGATGGTTTCAATACAGAATTCTACCACAACTTCCAGGAAGAGCTAATACCTATACTCCTTAATGTCTTTCACAATATAGAAACAGAAGAGTCATTGCCAAACTCTTTTTATGAAGCTACAGTTACCCTGATACCAAAACCACACAAAGACACAATCAAGAAAGAGAATTACAGACCAATCTCACTCATGAACATTGAGGCAAAAATACTCAATAAAATACTGGCAAACCGAATCCAAGAATACATTAGAAAAATCATCCATTATGATCAAGTGGGCTTCATCCCAGAGATGCAGGGTTGGTTCAACATACGCAAATCTATCAATGTAATCCATCATATGAATAAACTGAAAGAAAAAAACCATATGATCATTTCATTGGATGCTGAGAAAGCATTTGACAAAATTCAACACCCCTTTATGATAAGGGTGTTGGAGAGATTGTGTTTACGAGGATCATACCTGAATATAATAAAAGCAATATATAGCAAACCGACAGCTACCATCAAATTGAACGGAGAGAAACTCAAAGCCATTCCACTAAAATCAGGAACACGACAAGGCTGTCCACGCTCTCCATACCTCTTCAATATAGTGCTTGAAGTTCTAGCAATAGCAATAAGACAACATAAGGGAATCAAGGGGATTCGAATTGGAAAGGATGAAGTGAAACTTTCGTTATTTGCAGACGATATGATAGTGTACATAAGCGACCCCAAAAACTCTACCAAAGAACTCCTACAGTTGATAAACACCTTTAGTAATGTGGCAGGATACAAGATCAACTCCAAAAAATCAGTTGCCCTCCTATACACAAAGGACAAAGAAGCAGAGAGGGAAATCAGAGAAACATCACCTTTCATGATAGCCACAAATAGCATAAAATATCTTGGGGTAACTCTAACCAAGGAAGTGAAAGACCTATTTGACAAGAACTTTAAGTCCTTGAAGAAAGAAATTGCGGAGGATACCAGAAAATGGAAAGACCTCCCCTGCTCTTGGATTGGGAGAATCAACATAGTAAAAATGGCAATTCTACCAAAAGCAATCTATAGATTCAATGCAATTCCCATCAAAATCCCACCAAACTTCTTCACAGACCTTGAGAGAACAATAATCAAGTTTATATGGCAAAACAAAAAACCCAGGATAGCCAAAACAATCTTATACAATAAAGGAACTTCTGGAGGCATTACCATCCCTGACTTCAAACTCTATTACAGAGCAACAGTGTTGAAAACAGCTTGGCATTGGCATAACAACAGAGAAGTCGAATTATGGAATTGAATAGAAGACCCGGATATTAACCCACATACTTATGAACACCTGATTTTTGACAAGGGAGCTAAAGGTATACAATGGAAGAAGGAAAGCATCTTTAACAAATGGTGCTGGCATAACTGGATGTCAACCTGTAGAAAAATGAAAATAGATCCATATCTATCACCATGCACAAAACTCAGGTCCAAATGGATTAAAGACATCAACATTAATCCGTCCACTTTGAACCTGATAGAAGGGAAAGTGGGAAGTAGTCTACAAGATATAGGCACAGGATACCACTTCCTAAGCAGAACCCCAGGAGTGCAGACAATAAGAGAAACAATGAATAAATGGGACCTCCTGAAACTGAGAAGCTTCTGTAAAGCAAAGGACACTGTCAGTAAGACAAAAAGGCTACCTTCCGACTGGGAGAAGATCTTCACAAACCCCTCATCAGACAAAGGTCTGATCTCCAAAATATACAAAGAACTCAAGAAACTAGACACTAAAACCCTAATTAACCCAATTAAAAAATGGGGTACTGAACTGAACAGAGAATTCACAACAGATGAATTTCGAATGGCCAAAAGGCACTTAAGGTCATGCTCAACCTCCTTAGCGATCAGGGAAATGCAAATCAAAACAACTTTGAGATATCATCTTACACCTGTCAGAATAGCCAAACTCAAAAACACCAATGATAGCCTATGCTGGAGAGGATGTGGAGAGAGGGGAACACTCATCCATTGTTGGTGGGAATGCAAACTTGTGCAGCCACTGTGGAAATCAGTGTGGCGGTTTCTCAGGAAACTGGGAGTCAACCTCCCTCAGGACCCAGCAATTCCACTCTTGGGAATATACCCTAGAGATTCCCTAACATACTGCAAAAGCATTTGTTCAACTATGTTCATAGCAGCACTATTTGTAATAGCCAGAACCTGGAAGCAGCCTAGGTGCCCCTCAATAGAAGAATGGTTAAAAAAGGTGTGGAACATATACACATTAGAGTTTTACTCAGCGGTAAAAAACAATGACATCTTGAATTTTGCATGCAAATGGATGGAAATAGAAAACGCTTTACTGAGTGAGGTAAGCCAGACCCAAAAATTGGAACACGGTATCTATTCACTCATAAGTGGATTCTAACCATAATTAAAGGTCTTTGAGCCTGTTATTCATGATCCTAGAGAAGCTAAATAAGAAGATGAACCTGATGAAGATTATTTAGCTATCCGCCAGGAGTTAGGAAATAGACAAGAGTCCCAGGTAACCTCGGGTGCATGTGGGGGGGGGGGCGGGTGGGAGGGTTGTTGGAAGGGGAGACGGTTAGAAAGAAGGGAGTAGGGGACGAATAGGCAAAGCTTGGTGGACCGGAATGTGGGGGAGGGAGGAAGGATGAATATGGGATCAGGGAAGAATATAGTTCAACTAAGGGAGTCATTTTTGGGATTACAGGAGACTTGATTATATATGGGATCCCAGGTCCAAGGAGAGATCCCCAGATTGTTCTCTGGACAGAGGAGAGGGTGCCTGAACCGGCTTTGGCCCATAACCATACTGATGAATATTTTGCTTATCACCATAGATCCTTCATCTGGAGATGGATGACGATACAGACGGAGACCCACATTGGAGCACCGGACTGAGCCCCCCAAGGTCCAAATGAGGAGCAGAAGGACGAAGAAAATGAAAAAAGAAATAAAGACTGCGAGGGATGCTATCACCCACTGATACAAGGGGACGGATCTAATGAGAGTTTACCAAAGCCAGTTGGACTGGGACTTAACGAGCACGTGATCCAACCAGATTCTCTGAATGTGGCCGGATTCTCTGAATGTGGCTGGCCAGGAGTCTTTCTGAAAAGCCATTGACAATGACACTGGGACTTGTTTCCTCTGCATATACTGGATTTTGGGGATCCAGTCTGTTTGGATTCTCACCTTCCTGGACCTGGAGGGAGGGGGAGGAGCTTGAACTTCCCACAGGGCAGGAAACCCTGTCTGCCCTTAGGGAGGAAGAGGGAGGAGGAGAGGGAGTTGGGGGAGTGGGAGGGTGTTGGGAGGTGGGGCGGAAATGGAAACTTTTATAATTTAATAAAATTACCCTTTAAAAAAAAACAGTATATTGTTAGATAAGGAGACAATGTCACATAAAGTTTAGTTTTCCCTGAATTGATTCATAATATTAAGTCTTTTCCAAGGCAAAATTATTAATTATTTTCTTGAAGCTTGGCCCGTTAACTTTAAGATTTATTTGAAGAAATAGCAAATAATCAGGACACACACACACACACACACACAAACTGAACAGGCAGTTTCTATCAGTTATTAAAATCTTTTCTGGAGTCTCTATTTTTAAACCAGTCTCCCATTGCACAAACACATAGTGATATCAATAGACTAGAATTCATATGTGGACTTTATTACATGTGGAAATGTGCTCTCTGTGAGGGCAATATTTAATGGACAAGATACACTTATTTATTAAGTTTTTATTTGATGAGTGAACCACAAATAAATTATATTAAATTCTATTTATCTCTCACCATGTAGACAGGATAAATTCCATATGTTTTACACTTCTAAATTATACAAGATGAAATTATACAACTAGGCTATATAGAAAAATTTTTGGAAAAGCATAATTTTTCAATTAGTTATTATTGCAGATGCAGTATTACCAATACTACTAAATTTAGCACATGAAAATAACTTGTTTTGCAATAAAAAGAAGGTTATGATTGACTAATTGGAAAACATATCTGAAAATTCTATCAGTTAAAAATGATTATCTATAACATACTTTTTAAACTTCTGAAAATATAGAAGTTCAGTAGGCAGAAAAGATAAAAATAGACTATTCACAGAAAAATAATCATGAATATCTCATATATATATACAAATACATATGAAAATATTCACTTATAATGGGAACATATACTAATTAAAACTTAAGACTGCTTCTCATCAAGAAGTTTGGCAGAAGCCCTAGTACTTAGAAGATATGTTGATGAAACTGTGGAAATGCGAGTGTTGACATATGTTACTACTTGAAAATACAGAATAATAAATATCTCAGAAGAGGTTGACAGTATCCTACATTCACTTTTGACTCAGCCATTTTTTTTTCTGTGAGTCTATCTTATTTGCTGTGACATCTACATAATGGCATGTGTACAGTCCTATTTCTGCCAACCCATTTATAACATTACATGGCTGTAAATTGACACATTCTCAACTTTGACATTTTCCCTCCATGAGCGCCTTTATATACCTCTTGTTCGGGTTGCTGGTTTTGGGTAGTGCCTAAAGGGGCACTGTAGTAAATTGGATTCCCTATGGAAAATCCATGATGATGCCTTGTAGTATGTTAGTATTTCCCCTAAGTGTCAATAAAAACAGCACTCCATCCCAACAGGACCTTGTTCCCTGATGCTTTAAATACTGCCCTTGTCATGCACAAAATACTTTTGTCTGGAGGTTGATGTGTTGATTATACAGTGCATTTGAAAGAACATTTAGTATCCAGGGAAATGGGGACTTTGAATTAGTAGGGTTTGGTTAACTAGTTAACTACAGGGAAATAGACAAAACTGACTTCATTGCCTAGCACTATTCCCAGATCTGTAACTTCACATTATTTTGAGATTTGAATTTTTATTGAAAGGAAATGAGTTAACTAGAGAAAATGAGACTACCAATGTAAACAACTACCCACCTATGCCCAAGGATAGAAAAGGGAGAGGTGGCAAACATCAGACAGTGGAAGCTTAAATAGAGGTTACAGCCCTGGGATTCATGTGTCAGCAAAAAAAAAAAAAAAAAAAAAAAGAAACAGCTTGATGGAGTTTGTCACCTCTGAACTTGGAATCAAAAGCAGACTTGACCTGCAGATGGCTGATGAGGGGTCACCATCAGGCCTCTCCTTGTAGGTGCCTGTGGTAGCATAAGGACCCATATGTGAGGATTAGAAATTCCAAAATTGCAGTTTAGTGCTTGTTTTAGAGTGTTTTTATCACATCATTTACCAGCTAGTTAAATTAAAAAGCAGTACTTCTATACATGAAATCTAATAAAAATTAAATGGATTATGTAAGAATGTTGCTTTTTAAAAATATTATCCAAACTAATAAATGAAGAAAATGAAAGAGTCAAAATGCAGATCTAACTTGAAAAGCATATCCAAGAAATGGCACCTTCTGACCATTAATTTAACAAAGCAAAACATGTTTACTGAGAAAATAAAAACAGATCTATGATGTTTACTCACCCTAGACTCCTTAAAATTGATGTAAACCTTACTACAATTTACTGGAAATGAGGATGCATAGGAATGTGCGAGATAACAGCATCAGAAAACCTTCAATTAAAAAAAAATTGAACCAATATCAGTTTTCAATACACGTAAGTGGCAGAGAAAATCAAGGGACTGTGGAGGCATACATTAAGTGAGAGGAACAAAATATAACAAAATTATGTTGTGTGGGCTGTTTTTGAATCAGTGCACTGTGCAGGGTCCACTTTGAAACCACTGTGCAGCCTGGCTTCAAGAGCCCCAAAAGAAAAGTGCATTTATTTTCTGGAATCATTAAAGATGAAGTTGCATGCACTGAGGTTTATTGATGTATTTTCTTATCACTTCTGGTTTTGTATGAGTATCCTATATTTGAAAATTCTTATTTGTTCATGGTCTGAATATCCAAGCAACATAGACTTGAACTAAGAATAATAATAGTCCCCTACTCTATATCCTTTCAGTTGGATCCTTTCCCCCAATTTTCTAATTGATTTTTGAATGGTTCTTGTTATTCTACATAAAATATAGACATGTTTCAAATTATTTCATTTCAGCCACTATCTATAGATACTACTTTATGATAATGAACTTTGTGTAAGAACTTTCTCATTTACCCTGTTCCAGCTGGAGATTATTATACTTTCAAAGTGCTATGTCATGTGTCAGTCCCCTGCTGTTTACCTTGGTAACTTGTTCAAGTTTGTTTATCCTGATCTTCTTGCCAGAGGTTTTTCTTAAAATGTGAGCACTTTTTGATTGTCTTTTCACATTGAGAATTACAGGCAAAATTAACTTTATAGTTGACGTTTACTAACTGTCACACTTAATTTTAGAAAAATAAAAACAATATGAATTTGTCTTTAGTGGCGGGATGGGAACAGTTTTACATTACATTGTAACTTTACATTTACAAGTATTAATTATTCTGGCTTCCTCATGAAGAACCATTAAGTCCCGCCATTACGTGAGGCTGCATTACACAGCAGTAATAGTAGATGAAAACTATATCTGCTCCTGCACATCTGGAGGACCAGCTGCCTCTATTTTTGAAACACCTCTTGTTCCAGGCTGTTTTTGCTTTTCTTCCATTCCAATTAAAAGAATTTTGTTTGCTGAAAGTGCTTATTCCCTCTTATGTTGGGGTCCAACCTCAACAGGGTTCAAATGTTCCAGTGTAGGGACTTGTGAATTAGAAAAATTAGATAGGAGGAGCAGAGATATGAAAGAAATACAGAAGCATAGGATAGAACCAGGAGGGCAATCCAGTGAATATTGAATATGCCCACATTTATTTTCCAAATGCTTTTATATTTTATACCCCAATCGAAAAAGGAGGGAAGGGGGCAAAAGACTGCTTTAACATTACACAATGAACAGAGAAATTACTTGTTTTAATTATTCAAACATCAAGTCACTATATCCTGAGTTAAGGATTCTGGTGTTCTAGGCAGGACATGCAGTAACTACACATTAGACCAAATCTCCCTGAGTTATACTTTCCGTCATAGCCTTAAAGGAATGGGAATAGGCTTGGATTCTCTGTTCTTTGATCAGGTTGGAGCAGATCTACATCTGTGGGCCATCCTAATACCCAAAATACCAAGTAACCACACCCTAGGTCAAGATATCTTATTTGTAGTTGCACTTTAAGTCAGACCTCTTGTCAGTAACTTTGAAAGAGAAAAATAGGCTTAAACTCTCTGACCTTCTGTCAAGGTGGAATGGACCAACTTCTGTGGGCCCCCATACTCTTGTTGTGTTACTTTTATGCCTTACTGTTTATTATCTCTTTATGGGGACTGTGAGGTAAGAGAATGAAATAAGCATTTAATCTTGCATATTTTAAAATGAATCATATTGTATGATTTTACAGCACATTATTTTTGAAAAAAATCTGCATTACTTAGAATCTTACAAACAAGTATTACACAGCGTGGGTGTCATTGGTGATAACAAAATTGTTTATTTTTTTATGAAAACTTTCCCATATTTCTGCATATGTAGTCTTGAGATAATATTGTATCCTACTCTTGTTACAAGATTTTATTGTTTAGGAAAGTTGTAGAAATTTCAAGATGTAAAACCTTGTTGGAGAAAGTGAATTACTAGGTACTGTCCTTGAGATTTCACAGTTTGACCTCACTCCCTGTTTCTGCTTCTTGAATGACTATGCCATGTGACCACCAAGCTTTCTCCTCTTGTCACCAGGCCTTTCTGCCTGCTATCAGTTACTATTCTGCTGCTGTGATAGCATTCTGTAACCAAAGCAACTCTAGAAGGAATTGCTTATTTGGGCTTATAGTTCCAAAAGGACAAAAGTCCTTTTATCATGATGGGGAAATATTTTAGCAAGCAGCAAGGCAAGCATGGCAGCAGGAAGGAAACTAAGATTTCTCATCTTTAAATGCAAACATGAAGCAGAAAAAGAATCAACTGGACATAGAAAAAGGTTATGAAAGCTTGACCCCAGTTATAGACTTCCTGTTCCCAGTTACAGACTTCCTGTCGCCATCACGGACTTCCTCCAGAAAGTTCATACCTCCTAAACATACACAAACAGTACCAAGTAGGATTAAGTGTTCTAATAGCTGATAATATGGTAGACATTCTCATTAAAACTACTATATCCTATAAGCAAAAATAACCCTGCTTCCCTATCTTTGTTAGGATATTTTATCACAGGAACAGAAAAAAAAATGACTAAGATACCACCTTAAAATTGTTAATTCTGGGGTTCTCTCCTTAGTCCGCCGTCTCCCGCGGAGCTGCCGGTCTTCGTCTCCGAGCTTGCGGACTCGCGGACAGGAGTCCTCAGCGCGAAGAGGCCGTACTCAGAGTCGTCTCCTTGAGCCTTGCATCTGAGAAGCTCCAGGTTCTTTGTACAACCACTGTCACAGAAGCTGTGCGTTTTCAGTACCTTTGTAAGTGATGGCTGCCATCAGGAAGAAACTGGTGATTGTTGGTGATGGAGCTTGTGGTAAGACGTGCTTGCTCATAGTCTTCAGCAAGGACCAATTCCCAGAGGTTTATGTGCCAACGGTGTTTGAAAACTATGTGGCAGATATCGAAGTGGATGGAAAGCAGGTAGAGTTGGCTTTGTGGGACACAGCTGGACAGGAAGATTATGATCGCCTGAGGCCTCTCTCCTATCCAGACACTGATGTTATACTGATGTGCTTCTCCATTGATAGCCCTGATAGTTTAGAAAACATCCCAGAAAAATGGACTCCAGAAGTTAAGCATTTCTGTCCCAATGCGCCCATCATCCTGGTTGGGAACAAGAAGGATCTTCGGAATGATGAGCACACAAGACGGGAGTTAGCCAAAATGAAGCAGGAGCCGGTAAAACCTGAAGAAGGCAGAGATATGGCAAACAGAATTGGCGCTTTTGGGTACATGGAGTGTTCAGCAAAGACCAAAGATGGAGTGAGAGAGGTTTTTGAAATGGCCACGAGAGCTGCTCTGCAAGCCAGACGTGGGAAGAAAAAATCTGGGTGCCTCATTTTGTGAAGCCTTGTGCAAGCACAGCCCTCACGCGGTTAATTTTGAAGTGCTGTTTATTAATCTTAGTGTATGATTACTGGCCTTTTCATTTATCTATAATTTACCTAAGATTACAAATCAGAAGTCATCTTGCTACCAGTATTTAGAAGCCAACCATGATTATTAATGATGTCCAACCTGTCTGACCAGCCAGGGTCTTTCTGACACTGCTCTAACAGCTCTCTCTGCACTCCACCTGACACCAGGCGCTACATCAAAGAATTTCTTAACTTCTTGCTTCTTTCTAGAAAGAGAAACAGTTGGTAACTTTTGTGAATTAGGCTGTAACTACTTTATAACTAACATGTCCTGCCTCTCCTCTGTCAGCTGCAAGAACTCTGGTTGAGTCACTGACTGCTCCCAGAGCGTTTCTCCGCAGACCCCATGGCAGAGCTCTGGGGAAGGCATCCAGTTTTTTGAAAACTTGCTCTGCCAGAAAGGCCCAAGTCCACGAAACTGTGGCAGAGTTACAGTTCTGTGGTCTCATGTTAGTTACCTTATAGTTACTGTGTAATTAGTGCCACTTAATGTATGTTACCAAAAATAAATATATCTACCCCAGACTAGATGTAGTATTTTTTGTATAATTGGATTTCCTAATACTGATATTTGTCATTCCCACAGAAAGTGTATTTGTGTTTTTTGGTTTTTTTTTTTTAAGAAAGTGTATTTGGAAATAAAGTCAGATGGAAAATTCATTTTTAAAATTCCCATTTTGTCACATTCTCTGATAAAATATGGCCATATCTCCCCTATTTAGCTCTATATTATCATCCCAGTTCCCCTTTCCAGACTGGACTAAGTAAATAGGAATTTGGTTTCACGCCTGAGGCAGTTACACCTTGGAGGTGGCCAAGCCTTTCTCCCCTGGACTGCAGGGTCTGGCTCTAAATCACAGTGCTCCTTTATCCACACTGTATCCAAGTTGCCTCCCAGAGGAGCCACCAGTTCTTATGGGTGGCAAGGGAGGTTTTCTCTTCTCTCCAGCTGACTAAACTTTTTTTCTGTACCAGTTAATTTTTCCAACTAATAGAATAAAGGCAGTTTTCTAAAAAAAAAAAAAAATTGTTAATTCTGTATCTTTCATTGCATCACTTACTTCCTTATAGATGTGTTTCTGAATGTATATGTTATGTTTGTGTGTGTATGTGTTAGGTTTATGTATGTTTTTGTGTATTACTGCACATGAAATTCAGGGCCAGGATGAACTACACAAGTACTCTATCACTTAGTTAAATTACAGATCCTTTGAAATTTTACTTTGACAACTCATCTGACTAGACCAGACTCAGAGTAGTGGTCTTCCTCCAGGAAAGCCTGAGTAGCCAGCCTTACATCCATAACTACTTTTATTTCTTTCATGAATTGCACATTTAGATCCTTTGCTGATTTCTTTCCATTTTAATATTTATTTTAGAATTTTGTTATACAGATTTTCCCTATTAAAATATTTATATGAACCAATAGTTTTAGAAATTTTTTAGTCTAACTAAAGTTTTTCTGAATGGTTCAGTTTTTTTTAAAATTTTCTGTAGATTTTAGATCATCTGTTAATATTCATATTCTTGAAAACTTCAAAGTAAAACAAACAGTAGAAGCATAACTCAATAGAGGCAGAATTGCAATAGTTAATTTTGAGCAAGGAAAAATGACTGGAGGGCAATTTCAAACAGTACAGAGGAAGACAGTATCGATCACATCATCTGCTGAGTACCTGCCACTCAATAAACATACACGATGGAATATAAGGATATTCTGAGCAGCAGAGGATAGCAAAAATCAGTTCACGATGACATCAACTCCTTAAGCTTTTTCCCAAAATAAGTAAATAAGAGATATCTAGTGGTGCTGTCAGTATTTAATAGTCGTTTTTGCCAAAATGGTCTAAAAATCTTGAAAATAGAGGGAGAAATATATAAGAAGTTCGTATCTCATCATCACAATAGCCAAAGGGTTATGGAAATTTACTTTCAAGTAGCATACAATTGTAAAAAATGTGTTTTTAAATAGCAGTTGGATGCTAGTTTCTATATCAATAAAAAACAGTCCTCAGAGGCTTTAAAAATATTTTTATTTTTTTTGAAAGTATGGTGTTTTTTTCTAAAAGTGACAGTTGTAAAACCAGTAAAATCGATATAAATGTAATTTTGAACAAAAGTGGAATTTTCATAATTTACATCATTCGCTTTTTTCTAATTTTTAAAATATTTTAATTTATTTTTTAAAATTTCTTTTTACATTCCAACCACAGTTCTCGCTTTCACCCTTCCTGTGCCCTCCCTTGCCTCCCCCCACAGCTTTTACCCCCATCTCCTCCTCCGAAGGGTAATGGCTGGAAGGGTAATGGCTGCCATGGGATTCAGCAAAGTCTGGCACATTAAGTTGGGGCAGGACCAAGTCCCTCCCCTGCATTAAATCTGAGCATGGCTTCCCAACAAAGGGAATTGGCTCCAACAAACTGACTCATGCACCAGGGATAGATCCTGGTTCTACTGCCGGGGACCCCTCAGATAGGCCAAGTTTCACAACTGTCTCCCACACATGGAGGGCCTAGTTTCTTCCCATGGAGGTTCCACAGCTGTAAGTCTGGAGTTCATGATTTTCCATGAGCTTGGTTCAGATGTCTCTGTAGATTTCTCCATCATGATCTTAACCTCCTTTTGTCATATGCTACCTACTCCCTCTCTTCGACTGAATTCCCAGAGCTGGGCCTGGTGCTTGGTTGTGGATCTCTGCATCCGTTCCATCAGTTGTTGAATGAAGGTTCAATGATGATAGTTGGGGTGTTCACCAATCAGATTACAGGGGAAGGTCAGTTCATAGCTAAGATAAAATACTTAGGACAACTTACGTTGGAGAGGCTGTGGAGTCAGGGAAACACTCCACTGCTGATGGGAATGAAAACTTGTACAGCCACTTTGGAAATCAGTATGGCAGTTTCTCAGAAAAGGGGAATCAATCTATACATTTTGAGAATGACAGGAAAATAAAGAGAAACAGCAGAGCACTTAAAAGAGCCCTGACTAACAGTTCCCTTGAAATTAGTCACGCTCTGAAGCACATATTTCATGAAATACAAAATAGATAATAAGGCCAATGTCAAAAGTGTTCAAACGTAGGAAAATATGCTTATTAAACTATAAAAAAATTTGACAGAAAATTTTTTTTAAAAGACCTGAAAGTGTAGAAATAATTTGCATATATAGAGAAGCTGGGATAAGAATTGTATTAGTCTTCTCGGAAATTATGTAAAAAGAATATGGGCTGAAATATGTAAAACATTGAGAGATATAACCCACCGACTTAGAATTCTGAATCCTGTGAAATTATCCTTCAAAGGCAAAGAACACATGAAGAATTTCTTAGAAAACTCAAAGTTGTGGAAATTATTCCTAAAAGAATTGCTTTGTAAGAAATGTCAATAGTTCTTGAGATGTACGGAAAATGATAGTGGTCAGAAAATTGCATCTATATCAAGAAAAAAAATGTTTCAGAAGGAATAAAAGAAGTAAAATATTTCCTTTTTAAAAAATGTATTCAAAAGTTAGCAGTATGTTTGAGATCATAGAACTGCACTCAGTGGTTCTCGCTTATGGATACACGAAATAGACATGGATACAAGAGATGGTCAAATAATAAGGAACCTGCTATAGAGATTTGCATTGGTATGGATCTTGGTCTAGTGATGAAAATTTAAGGTTAATTTTGTTATGTGTATATTTCTGCTTTTGATTAAAGTGTTGTGTTTGTGTGGCTCATTTAAAAGTGTAATATATAATTAAGAAATACGGGTTAATAGAAAGTCATCTAAAATAGTCAAGCTTGTAGTCATGTTAGCTAGGTTTTCTAGATATATAGAGATATATTTCAGTTAGATGGATATTATTCAAATCTTTCAGAGACCTTCACAATATGACATTTAAAATGTTTTAAGACTTTAGGACTTTTCATGACAATGAGACACACCTCCTCCTGGCAGCACCAATCTATTTCAAGAGAAAGATGGGCATCTAAGAAACTGCTCTTGCCTGGACTGCTCGATGTTATATTGTATGAACTGGACACACAGAACCCACAGAATTGACTGCTGAACTTGCCTAACGATGAGACTGTCTTTCAGGGTTCCTGTTTTATGAAAGATTCTGCCAGATATTTTTCAGGACACAGAAGAATGCAACTGATTGGCTTTGCCATTACAAGGCATAACAGATCTTCAGATTTTCTGCTTCATAAAAAGGTCTACTGGATACTGTGGGCCTGTAGGCTGAAGATGGGTGGCCCAGTGTTGCAGAATAACTTGGGTGACTGTCCAGGCAGCTAAATGGCTCTGTCATTTCTAGAGTTTTGAACATTGTTTACAATGCACTTCCTGTTTACTTAGGTAATATATCTTTCTGGAGTCTTTAATGGAGTTGAAGAATAGATAAACTTTTCCTTAGTCATGATAAAAGATAAAGTAGATATAAATATTGTAATTATAATTCTTGATTGATAATGGTTTTGTTGTATGCAATCTTGCTATGTTAAAGTTAAAACCTTCCTTCTTATTTAGACAGAAAAGGGGAGGTGATGTGAAATTTCTCTCTGTATGCTGTGAATATCATTGGTTAAAAAAGATGCTACTTTGGGCCTACAGCAGCACAGAATAGGGCAAGGCAGAGATTCCTAACAGATAGAGGAGGAAAGAGTAGACAGAGTCATACAGAAGCCCCTCCTTGCAAAAATAAATTAGTTTACACTAAAATTAAAAGTTCCTGCTGTTTCAAAATAATTTAAAGACAAGACACAAATAAGAGAATAGAAAGACAGAGCATAGTACAAGCCTAGAGAAACTATGAGAAATATATGTGTGTATGCAATACTAATGATCACATTGTACAAAGGAAAATAAAACTTACCAATATAAAACTAAACATCCTGATTTAAAATCTGGCAAAATATCCAAGCAGGAATCTCACAATAGATGAAGTATATAATAAACTTGTTAAAAGATGATGAAATATTCCATCTGAGAGTTTCAATTAACAATGATAGTACCATTCACTCACAAGACATAGTCAAAATCTGCCTGACTTTATGATACACATATGATACACTGAAATAATAGCAGTTGGGGAGTTGAGGTAGGAATGTAATGGAGTTGGAAGACAGTTTACTGAGACACTATATTATAAACAAAAAAAATTAAAAATGCTAAAAAGAACACAACTCTGCAAGAACAACAAAATGCTCTTAACTGATGAGCTATCTCTTCAACTCTTCTGACTTGGATTTAATCCTTCTCCTATGAATCTGGAGGTTCTTGAAAATAATTTTATCAGTTAGAATGTACATTTAAAATATTACAAATTTTTCTGAAATTAGAGTGCATCTTACAAACAGTAAGGTCTTAAACATGTGATCTTGTTCAACTGGAAATATTTCTTTTCTGTTTGTACATAAAATAATATGTCCTATAATGAATGTGTCCTAAATTTCAATGAAATATATTTTTGTACCTTCCTAAAAAACAAAACAAAAATGAAAACAAAACAAAAAACCCCAAATATTTGTCCTGTACTGATGGAGATGCAACATAGTACAGTGATTTGGGGAAGTTTTGTGGTTTCTTAAGAAACTAAACATATTCTTACACTACAATACAGGACTCATACTCTCTGACATTTATTTAAAAGAATAGGACACTTTTGTCTATACAAAGCCTATACACAAATGTTTTTTAAAACTCTGTTCATAACTTCTAAAACAAAGAAATAAGCAAGCTGTTTTTTAGTACTAACATCCAGACAGCAGTATATAATTTAGTATTTTTTAAAAATTGATCAAATTGGAGGGTGTGCTCAATGTGCTAAAGCACCTGCCTCCAAGGCTAACTACCCGAGTTCAATTCCTGGGACCTATATAGGGTAAGGAGGGGACTGATTTTTCACAAGAGCTTCATACACACAACACACCTACACAATAAATAAATACATAGCTAAATAAACATAAACAAATTTAATGTGGTTAAAAGTAGGTCAGAAATGCCTGGATAGATGATTTAGTGTTTCCGAGTGCTTACTGCTCTTGAGAGGGTCAAGTTTGGCACCGAGCATCTGCTTAGTGTGCCTCACAAATGACTGTAATTCCAATTCCAGGGAGATCCAATGTCCTTTACCTCCATCAGGCACTTACACTCACATGCACATACAAACATGTGTATACAGACATACATTAAAAATAAAATCTCAAAAAATAAAAAGTTAAAGAGACTTGAAGACACAAAAGACATTCAGGAAACTCATATATCACTGAATGAAAAAGACTGATATGAAAATATCGACATGTTGTATGATTCAACTGTATAACATCCTGTAAAAGGCAAATATGTATAGGTATAATAAAAGTCATATTTGCTAAAACTCAGCAAAGAGGTAGATTTAAATAGGCACACAGAGGGACTTCTAGGGCAGTAAAAATAGCCTGAATGATATTACTATAGTTAGTGAAGGTCATTATGTGTTTGGGAAAACCCTCAAAATGAGATTACCAAAAGTAGACACTGATGTGAACTATGTCCTTTAGCTGAACATTCAATGTCAGGACAGGTTTCTTGACCATTACAAATGTCCCATTGATAGTACACAATGTGCCTACGAATATATGATGTCTATTCATCACATTTCTATAAAATCCTGTCACTAAACTTTTCTATGAATTGCTCAAAAATTAAAGCCAAATTTTTAAAAATATAGCATCGTTGGGAATCAGCTGTGTTAGAAAATTACATATACCACTAACTGATATTATGCCATGTTCTTGAAAAGTACAATAAGTCTTTTGTGGTTCTTTATGTCTTTAAATATTTTATTTTGCTCATTTAAAATCATTTGTATTAAGTCATTGAGAATTTCATGCAATTAATGCATTTAGACCATATTTACCCCAACTCCTGTCTCTCATTTCTCTCAGATCCTTTTCACCCTCCTTAACTCCTCAACTTCTTGTCCTTTTCTATCTTTTAAAATAACCTATCAACTTCAGTCTACTAGCTCTCTATTCCTCATTGTAGGGTTACCGATGGAGTTTGATCAACATATTAGGATTTACACCTTTAAAGAAAACTGGCTATTCAACCCTGTGGGGATTGAATAAGAATGGCCCCCATTGATTCATATATTTGAATGCTTAGGCACCGTTGAGTGGAACTGTATGAAAGAATCAGATGGATTAGGATATAGGAACTTGAGAGAGGAAGTGTGTCACTGGGGGTGGGCTTTGAGGTTTCAAAAGCCCATACAAGGCCTAGTATCTCTCTCTCTTACAAATCAGTATGTAGCTCCCAACTTCTTCTTCTAGCATTATCTCTGCCTGCTGCCATAATGATAATGTACTCTAATACTATGTGAGGTCCCAATTAAATGTTTTCTTGGTCATGATGTCTTTTCACAGCAATAAAACACTCCTCTAGAAACCATAAATTATTCATAACTATTCACTTATGGTTGGGAGATTTTGAACCCCTTCCCACATGCTAATTAGTTTTATCCTCGAGCAACCACAGCTTTCATGAGTTCATGAGTGCCGTTGTCCTGTCTAGAAGGTATTATTCTTCTCTGACCCTCCTAAAACTCTTTCCACCCTTCCCCCTTCTTTCGGGATGGCCCCTGATCCTGTGGAAGAAAGATATGTTATAATTGTACTTTGTTTAGCTGAGAAGTCCCGTGGCACATGTTCTTTGCACTTTGACCAGTTGTAGGTTTCTGTGTTCACCATTATCGACTTCATAAAGATGATATCTAATGATATCTGAGAGCTTCACTCATCTAAAGAAGGAGAGATATAAATTTATAGAATGGTTTAAAACTCTGTTTGGGAGAATAATAGTATTAGATTTAATGCTGGGATCTTTGAGCTCTTCAACCATAGGCTCTTAGCCTCATTCATAGTATCAGGTGTTCATTTTCTACTGTGGGGGCAGATTTTAAATTCAACCAGAAAGGTGTTAATTACATCCATTTAATTTGTTCCACTATAGCACCCATGGACCTATCTAACTATACTATTCATTAATGTAGTTCAGTGTTCAAAATGAATAAGTCTTTGAAGAAAGTCCACAGCAGCCTGCATAATACCTTCCAGTAGTATGAAATGTAGCTGACAAGGAAAAATTACCTGACCACTACCAACTTGATTCTCCATGTTGTATGGCCAATATCTGTGGTATCTTCAGCCATGTGGTCCCTTTATCAGGTTCTTGTGGACAAAGAGGAATCATGGTGATAGACTGGATTAATTTGGGTATCTTTGAGACAACTACGACCAACAATAAAAAGGAGGCATCCCACTGGACTTTTTATTTTGCAACCCATGACTTCTGGAATGAACACAATGCCCTGTGTAGGATAATTCCAATTGTGTGTGTGTGTGTGTGTGTGTGTGTGTGTGTGTGTGTGTGTGTGTGTGTGTACATGCATACGTGTGCATGTGTGTGTGAGGATTATGAAATAGTAGGTTTCCCTGTGGCTTTTAAAGTATCCTTACTGTCATTTATCTCTCATACAGCCTGCTCTTCAGCCCTATGATCACATTCCTTTCTCTACTTAAAACTTCCAAATCACAGTTCTCTTTTTCCTCCCTATGTATCACAGTGTTCTGTTGATTCCCATCCCCTGAAGATTTTTCTTTACCCTCCTGATTCTTTAAGAATTTAAAATAAGGTAATGAGTGACATAAGCTTGTATGATATACTGAGAAAATGTTCTTTTAGAGCCGTAAAAATCAGACTCAATGAGGGGAGCAGAGAAACTGCAAACAGGCAAACAGTTTTTGATCATGTGGGTTAAATGTGCAGGATCCTAAAGAAGCAAAGAACCAAGAACAGGAATGAATAAAAAACCATGTAGAGCTGATTTTCAGAATGAAATGAGAAACTGGGTGTGGAGGAAAGAAGTAAAGTGTGATTTGAAAGACCAGGCTGCTCCTGATATTTGTAAGGTCCTGGTGTAAATACCAGGAGTATATAAAGTTAGAAATAAAACGCCATTCTTTAATGAATATAATTTTTCACCCCTTTTGAAAAGTATAGCTTTATAATGACATAGTAACCATAATTATTAGTCTTTGATTTTTATGATTATGTTTGCAAATTATCAGTGTTTCTGAGTTTAATAACTATTGTATTATTATTGTTTTTAAGAATTCTTTCATAATAGCAATGTGCGGCGCGCTTCCTGACCAGCAGGAATGAACGCCACTAAAAACGAGAATTCCTTCTCTATCACGTCTTTATTCGGAGCATTCGGTTGAGGAAAATTGGGGGAAGGGAAGAGAGAGTGCAGGGACAAGAGAAAGCTTAGAGAGAGGAAGTAGAGCCCAGAGGCAGCTGCTTTTAAACGGTGGAGAGGCTTGAATGCTGTCCTGATTGGTTGATGCCATTCTGCTAGTCTGAGCATGTGCAGGCAAGGGTGCTCAGCCCCACGTGGCTAAGCCAGGTATGGACTTGTATACCTCCAAACTGCAGGACCACCTGTGCCTCCAGGTGGCTCCCTACAGCAATGGTTTCATAAGGGAGTATAAACTAAAGTTTAATTGCTCTTACTTTTACACAATGTAACATATTTGCATCAAAATGGTAACTTTACAAAAGCAATATATTTTTCAGCTAATGAAATATTGTTCTTCTCAAATAATAAAAATTATTTCTATTATTAAATTGAAAAGGGAAAATTATAAGGAATATAATAATAGTAAATACATTTTGAGCATCCGATGTCCAAGTTAGTTACCATTGTTATTGTTGCTATCATACCTCATGTGTGTTTCCTCATAAAATAAACAATATGAATTATTATTACTAAATGTTCTTCACCTTTAAATGAATATTCAGTGGAAATGCAATATTAATTCTTTTTAATTTTTAAAAAGTATGCTTTTATTATTTATTTATTTATTTATTTATCTCTGTAACTGAGCTTGATTTAGTTGTCAAGACTTCATTGAAAATGTACACATAAAAGAACGCATAGAGAGAAAAAAGCTCAAAAATAAACCTTTTAAAAATTAAAGCAAGGAACTCTTTATATAGTATGCACTACTTATAGGTTTCTAAATGTATAAAATGTCTAGAATTTTAAGAAAACTAAAAACATTTTGCTATCTATTGGAGAAATAGAATAATATGTGTGTATATGTATATATGTATGTATAAGAAAATAGGCTATGTTCTTTGTTAAAATCTGAAAGGCAATTTAAATATCAGAAACATATGAACAGGCTTATCTCATTCTTGGATACTTTCCTCTAGATCTACACATAAGAACAAAACACAAGAAAATAGATGCTATGCACTAATGAGAAATTATTATATTATTATGTAATATCTATTATTACAATCATTCATTGTAATCATACTAAGTAGAAGTATTTGATTAATTCATAATTTATATATTAATTTAATTAGACTTGTCTACAACTTAAATTTTGTTATCTTCTGCAACATAAAGTCCCTCTAAAGTTAATAGTGATACAACTTTTTCTTTCTAGTTATTCATAAATATCTCCCTTCTATGCCACAAAAGAGAACAAAATATAAGATACATTTTTATGAGTCCTACAAGTCTCCAGTAAATAAAAAAATAGAATATCAGGGCCGTTTAGTTTGTACAAAGGCTGAATTAGAGTCTCAAAGTTATAGGGTTGTCTGTTCAATTTCTAAAGGGAAAAGGAAGAGGTGATGTAAAGATAGGTAGGAATATAGGGAATGAGATATATCCCAATTTTGCTAAGATCTGTGTCTCAGTGAAAGAGTCTTTCTTGACTGAGTTCAGGGTTGCTTGGAAGAAGACCATGACATTTATTTTCACTCAGGGTCTAGAGCAAAAGTTATTGTTAGAAGGAACAATTTAGAAGAAAATGACAGGTTCCAACTAGGACAAGATAATCTTCAGATGGTGATGATGCGATATCCATTTTGAGAAACTTGAACAAAACTGAGTTTTTATTATAGACAAGAGTTGTCAGCTTAATAGTCCCTAGAACAAAAGGAAAAAATTTAAAGCATCTATCTTCAGCTTTTGTTCTCTATTTTTCTTAAAAAAAAAAAAGTGTAGTAATAAGGAACAGCGGCCCAGGAAGCCTCATTTTAAAATGACGTGGCTTTTTTTCTGCTTCTATTGCTGAAACAGGAAATCTCTCTTGGGCTGCGTTCCCGCCACCCGGCTAGCTTTACCCGAAATAATTACATGGAAACTGTATTCATTCAAACACTGCCTGGCCCATTACCTCCAGCCTCTTATTGGCTAACTCTCACATATTGATTCAACCCATTTCTAATAATCTGTATCTCACCACGGGGTCGTGGCTTACCAGGAAAGATTCAGCATGTCTGACCTGGCAGCTTCATGGCGGGCAGCTCTCTGCCTCTGCTTTCTTCCTCTCAGAATTCAGTTCTGTCTTCCCTGCCTACCTATGTTCTGACCTATCAGGTCAGGCAGTTTTCTTTATTAATTAACCAATGAAAGCAACAGATAGATCGAAGACTCTCCTACATCAAATGTGTTTATCATATCTTTCTCTGCAGTGATATCTTTAGTCAATTAGTGAAACAAATTAGAGATGAGATGATCAATACCTTATGAACACTCTACTGCTGCTACCATTAACTGGAAATCTAAGTGGTTCCAGAGCCTTTAAAAAAATCTTCATCCTCATCATGCAAGAAACTTCCAATGTGATAACAATGAGACTCTGAAAAACATTGAAAAGTATTTGGAGAGGATGGTTTGAATGAAGTAGAGAAGTGTCAGGTTAAGGTCCAGAAGTCTCAGTCATAGAATTTAAGATCTAGGATCAAAGACAGCTCTTACAAGAGTTGCTTTTTACTACTGTCCAGAGTGTACAAATCTCTTGAGGAGGGGATGTGTCGTTATTGACTGAGCAAGCACTCTGTACTGCAGTGTGGCCATTCTGTCTATACTTGTGAGAGCACACAAACATTTCACACAAACAGATATTAGAAAAGAAACTTGGATTTCTGCAGGATGTAGTGTGGCTCACCTTGCAAGTCTAACATTTGGAAGGCTAAGATAATGAGAATTGCCCTGAGTTTGGGATAAGTTCTAGGCCAACATGGGCTATAAACAGAAGACTCTGTCTTTAAACAACAACAAAACCCCTAATTACACCAATGCTAATTAGCATAATAAAATCAAATGATAGTAATTAAGTTTATCTTTATTATTTGAATGTAAAATGTTCCCATAACTCTGCTGTTTGAACACTTGTTCTGTATCTGGTGGAACCTTTAGGAAGTGGAGTTTTAATAGAGGAAGTGAATCCCTAGAAGTGGGCTTTGATTCTTTTTAACCCAAGCCCACTTCCTGTTTACTATTGCCAGTCTCTTGCTCAAGCTGTTGTGTCTTTTCTACCTGATGCCATGTCATTGCTGTTGTGAGGACTCTGTCCTTCCACACCCTAAACTGAAGCAAGCCGTTTGTCTCTTATGTTGCTTTGGTAATTATCACAGGAGGAAAAAATTTAAGACAAATAGACCTAGATCTTAATCAGTAATACAAATGAGATCATAGCTTCTGTATTTTTAGTGCTTTACTCATTTAACATTCTACTGATTGAGGGCAACACTGATGTAATATGTATTTATATTTATATAATATACTTGTAAGAAAAATTTTAAGATATAAAATTTCAAATTTAGAAGATATGTGTCTTTTCAATTTTCTTATAGATAAGCTGTCCTCCAAATAGGTTGAGCCAATGTATGCTTTCTTCAGCAATATACTGTACTATACATGTGTATGTACATGTAAATTTAGTAAATATTTTTTAACCTTCAAGGTAAAGATAAAATAATTTTTTTTTGGTTTCAGTTGTAGTTTGCTGACTATGAGAAATTTATAAATTGATAATGACTCTTTGTATAATCTCTTGATCTTTCTGTTATGTGTTTAAATGATTTTGATGGACAAAATGCTTTAAATTGTTAAGATACATATTATTTATTATTAGTTTACAATTTGACATTTTAATTTTTTATATTTTCTTCTTTCCTGATTTTTAATAGCTTTTATTTTGGCAAATATTGATGATATTTTTTTCTATCAGTTCAGACAAATGTATTCCATGGGAAAAAAATTATTTCCCACTCTGATAATAAATACTCATTTATTTTATTCTCTATGAGGTCAGCTTTTGCAGCTTCTCTTTGATATAGCTAATGGACAAATGTAGTAGCAAGAATTCTTAAGTACATAACTTTATTTGCTCTAGATTAAGTTCTCAATCATTATAAATGAGAGAAATTTTTCTCTGCTCCCCTCCCTGCCTCTCCCCTCTTCTTCAACCCTCTTGGGGTGGGGTTTTTATAATAGCAGAGGTTAGGGTGAGAAGTTTCTAAGGTTCAGGACACCTGATTGACCGACATTTGTCTAGGGGTGTCTTTTTGAAAGGGAGAGAAAGGAAGAGAGGAAAGAATCAAGGTAGACAGGAGTAGACACAGGAGAAATTGACGGGGGAGAGGGAAGGAGTAAGGAGGTACTAGGAAAGGGGATGTCTGTGTACTGGGTAGGAAGAAAAATAGGAGGAATGTGGAGAATCACTTGTCCTCTAAGAGACATTTTTCCTAGCCATTTGCAGACTCTACATACAATGTCACATTCAAAATATACGTCTTGTTCCTTCTTCTAAGCACCCCTTTCTCCACCCCATGGCTCCAGGGTACACATTCGTCTTCAAGATTGTGAGAAATGATTGCTTTTTTCCTTTGTTGAGTATCTGGGGGCTCTTTTTCCTTTGTTTCTTTTTTAAATCTGTTTCACACCAAATAATAGATTTCTCCCAGAGAAATATCTTCATTTAACATTGTTACACTCAGGTCCACGTAGCCCCTCCCCACCAAAAAAAAAAAAAAGAAAAATGAAAAGGAGACAGAGTCCCATATGTAAAAGCAAAGAGCCTCTATTCTTATTCAAGTTCGAACTTGGGCACATAATGGAGGGAGAGAATAATTTATGAGAGATCTTAATAGAAGGGGCAATTATGAGGTTAGGGAGAAATCTGATGCCAGCGAAACTCCTAGGAACCTAGGATGACCCAGACTAAGACTCGCAGCAATAGTGGTGAAGGTGCCTGAACTGGCCTTCCCCTGTAATCAGATTAGTTACCACCATAATTGTCATCATAGAGCTTTCATCCAGTAACTGATGAAAGCAGATGCGGAGATTCACATCCAAGCTCTGGACTGAAACTTCAGGAGCCCAATTGAAGAGAGAGAGGAGGGATTATATGAGCATGATGGAAAATCTACAGAGACAGCTGACCTGAGCTTGTGGGAGCTCTTGGACTCTGGATCAACAGCTAAGGCGTCAACATGGGATTAACCTAGGCCCTCTGCATGTTGGTCACAGTTGTATATAGCTTGATCTTTTGTGGGGCCCCTAGCAGTCGGATCAGGACCTGTCTCTGACATATGAGCTGGCTCTTTAGAACCTGTTCCCTATGTTGAGATGCCTTGCTCAGTCTTGATGTAAAGGGGAGGAGTGTGGTGTTGCCTTAACTTGATATATCTGCTTTGTTGACTCAAATGGGAGGCCTTAGCCCTTTTAAATGGAAAGAAAAGAGGAGTATATGGGAGGGTTAGAAGGGAGGTGGGAAGAGGTAACAAGGAGGAGAAAATATAGTTGGTACGCAACATAAATTTAAAAAAAGTTTGTGTAGTCATGAGAGAGAGAGAAAGGAACAGAAAGAGAAAATAAAAAAGAAATCACTTAAAATTGGCATTCAGTATCACAAAGATAAGAAAAGAATCAGGGACAGAAAAAAGGAATTGAATTGGTGATTATTTGTAGATATGGTATTCAGAAGATATTTGGATGATTTCATCAAATTCTCTTTATTATATTTATATGTTTTATATAAAACTGAACAATTCAGTCAGTATAGCAGAGTATTGCCCGTCAGTCAGTTGTTTTTGTTTGAACATAGCAAAGTGTATAACCTCATCTTTAGTAAAAATAGTAAGGTGGCATATGGAAGTAATAGCAGGGAAATTTAGACTATTTTCTTCAAGATTTCTTGTGTAAACCTCTGGTTCACAAGCGTAATTTTTATATCTAGAGAATAATTTTATATAGTTTCCTCTCTTCTCTAATATATCTTTTTGATGGACTTGGAACCTGCAAATTCTATTACTGCTTATTAGATTGACAATTATTCCTATCAAATCTCATAATATAAAATATTAATAGCATTATAGCTTAATATTTTAAAGGGAATATGCCACATCTATAGAAGTCAAACATCATTATAACAATACTGACATTAGACTTGATTAATAAAACATAAATAAATTAATGGAGAGCTCCAGTTTAAATGCTTAGGAGAAAGTGGTTTAGTTTAATGGAAATCATACATCTTTTGTAATGCTCCACACAAGAATGTGTTCTGAGAGTACCTTTGCTGAATAGTCACTGAGTCATGAAAACTTTATTGCAGTTTTTCATGTGAGATGTATGCTTATGAATGTAATAGTTCAGAAAAATTAGGCACTATAATGGAATTAAAATCTACAGCTTGTGAAATATATACAGGATAACACATTGCTATATTATTCAGGCATCAGTTGGAAGATTGTACACAGAAGTTTGTGTCAGACATTTACAATCCATGCAAATTTAATGATAAACCAATTCTATTTGTTCTTCTAAAATGAATATTGACTTTATATTCATGGCAGTTAAAATTATCATCAAACTTAGTTCTACAGAAAAACACTGGCCTTGAAGTAAAAAAAAATCATTCTCTATATTATTTAATTTGGGCACTAGATCAAGCTTTTTTCATCACCCAAGTAACAAACGTTGGAGCATTTCTTTTATTTTTGAGATTATAATATAATTACAACATTTCTCCCTTCCCCTTCTTACCCCCAAATACTCCCATACACTCATTCCCATGCTTTTTCAATTTTACAATTCTTTTTTTCAATAACTGTTATTACATGTACTCACATATATTCCAAAATCGCCCAATGAAGTTTGTCCTCAGGGTTAGAGACATCATTTAGAGGTTGATTACAATGGGTATAGGGTTGGGGGTTGGGAAGAATAATGTACGCTCAGGAATCTTTTCTTAAAAAAACATTGGGAGAATTGAATGGGATAATAGATTAGTGTGAGCTTACTCACACTAATAATAATAGTGAATAATAGAGTGAATACTTGTGAGCTATTATTTTATAGGCAGTTTATATTTCTATATATTCTTATATATTGATGCAAAATAAAGCTATATTGAATATGTTCCTATTTTCATCTACGATATTTGTATATCTAAGCAAAATTAATTTGTCATATTCTTTGCATGCATGCTTCTACCTCTGCTTAAAACATTTTTGTATATTAATACAAATTTAGGATATATCTATCATATTGCAATGCACAGTTCTACCTCTGATCAAGATACTTATACATTATTTGCATTTTGAGATCATTATCCTCATTTGTTGCACAGTTGTTTATAGTATAATATTCTAATATGAAGTCTTAGACTTTAAGTTACATAAGTATTAAAAATTATATATTATATATTAATAGTCATTTATGTTTGTCATACTTATAGTTATACTAATCAGGTTCTTTAGATATATGGAGATTATATTCTTCACAGATAGATAATCTTCAACCACTTTAAAGAACTATAGAATATGCAATTTAAATAACTCAGGGTTCTGTTGACGTGAGACATGATTGCTCTTGGCAGCACCGATCTATTCCTGAGAGAATGTTGAGCACCAAACCCTTGGAGCTTGTTTTCTTCTTGGAAAAACTGGTCTTTGGGCAAGGAACTGTCCATGCATTGACCACTGACAAAATGCATGATGTCTGGACAGAACAAGCAAGAGACAAGAAAAAAATGGCTGTCAAATCTTGCCAAGACAGGGTAAAATCGTTTTTAAAAATTTATTGACTCTTAAAATGGTCTGTGAGTTACTCTAGGCCTTAGCCATAGTTGGTTGCTTCAATGTTGCAAATGAGACTTTGGGTGATTGCCCAGGTAGCCAGTTGTCTCTGTCATTTGTTGTACATTTTTGGAAGTTGCTTGATTTTACTTCCTGACTACTCAAGTAATATTATTTCCCTTCTTGGGTCTTCGATGTAATTGAAGACTAGATAGTTGTAGTTACTTTCCTCTCATGACTTGGCCAAGTTATTTATTATACAAGACTTAAACTCATTAGGATAGGATAATTATTGAAACATTTATCCCATGTTTCATGCTTGATATATTTGTTCTTATTGTGTATAATTTTGTATTCATCTTAAAACTCTCTTATTTAAACAAAAGGTGGGGGAGTGCTCTAGGAATCCTTACTGCCAGTAACCTTTAAGTTACCTGCCCACTTGTGCATGGCCTCTTCTACTGTTTATGCCGATGTAAGCATGCATAGGCCTCTTTTCTGGCTGCGGGATTTGGTTGCTGTTCTCCATTCCAGCAGAGGATTATGATTTGTAAGTCTACCCCTAAATAAATAACCCTCTATTATTCTCAATTCTGAGCTAGTGTGGGATTTTTTAAGCACCCTTCTTCAGCTCGGTCTCCATGTACACTTTTTTAATGCTATGCTCAGACCTGATTGTTTGGCACTAGACTGCTCTTCCTAAGGGAAGAGCACCTGTCTCACTTCCAGATGTCCTCAGTTGCCTATAGTTCTTTGTGTAGGGTTGAGGACTTGTGAATTTTCCCCCATGAACTTTGGTATGTCATTTGATGTCCTCATTTGGCGCCCAATTGGGCAGGCATATTGGTGAGACTTTATGGGTTTAGCTTCTGTTATTATTAGAAGACACACTCTCACAGAAAACTCCCTGATCATAGATTTTTTTCACTGTATCTTCAATATCTTCTGAAATTTATGTGTAGAATGCTTGTAGATGTATCTATTGGTTCTGGGCTCCACAACCCTGCAGTTTTATTTGTTTCAGTAGCAGTTTCTGTCTATTACAAAGAAGAAGTTTGTTTCTATAATGAAGAGTGAGGAATACACTTATCTATGAGTATAAAGACAGATATAATGATTGTTGCTAGCCATTGTGCTGGTTTAGTATATTAGTCCAATATCCATGACTTTATTAGTACTGAATAGTTACTGGGTTTCCAGTACTGGGCACGATTTCATTCTTGTTGAGCAGTCTTAATTTCAATTAGAGGGCTGTTGGTACCACCAAAGTGTGTTTGCCATGTCTATACTCTCAGAGTTATCATGCCAGTCTGGTTGTTGATGAGGTTTATAGGGATCATAGATCGGTAGGACAATAGTCTGTCTCTCCCCTTTGGAAACTTACATGACAACTTCTGGCTATTCAATTTTTGAAACCCAAGAGGCCTCTGAAATCCACAGGGAGAATATGAAATGTACAAATCCTTTGATTTGAATGATACTGAGAAAGTCAGGTGTGAAACAAAGCCATAATCTATGAGGAAACTAAAAGAACATTAAACTTTCTGCAGAGGCAGAACACAAGAACTTTTGTTGGAGTTTGATTTTCCCCACAATGTACTGATAATTTTCCCACCAAAAGCCATTAAAAAGAAGGTCATAACTCCTGCACAATATGGAGAACATAAATAAGAAGTAGCAAAATGGTTTGTCAATGCCTGAGATATGGAAAATGGAAACCATAGTAACTCACAAATACTGGCACAAGTAATTTACTGTGACATAAGGAAACTATATTTTTTTTCTTACTCTGGATTCATCTTTCAGTTGTATCATACTGCTGATACTGCCAAGATATTTCTAACTGATGAATTTGGTATGTATTTTTCTCAGTCAATATTCTAGAAGACAAAAGAAGAGATAACTTTTTCTCCCTTTCTTTGTATTAGGGCAGCCAGAATTTTGAGTTTCCAGGTTCTTCTTTGCATGGAGAAGGTCTGATAATTTAGTCACTTGTCTTCATATGATATGGGTATTATTTTGAAGCAAAAGCCCATTAACAAATGTGACTGAAAGTTCATTAGAGAAATTGTGTCCAAGGATCTATGCCATAAACTATTTCTGAAGTTTTAAACATTTTCACTTTCATATTAAAAATTGATAAGGATGAAAATAATTTTAGCAATGGATTTTAGTATATATTTGCTTTATACAGTATGTCATGTTTCAACATGAGAAACAATACAGAATCCCTAAGTTCCTGTTTTCATAGTAAGTATTCAATATGAGCTATATATCTTTTTTAATTAATTAATTTATTTATTAAAAATTTCCACCTCCTCCCCGCCTCCCTTTTCCCTCCTCCTCCCCACCTCCACGTTCCTTTCTAGTCCTAAGAGCAGTCAGGGTTTCCTGCCCCATGGGAAGTCCAAGGTCCTCCCCCTTCCATCCAGGTATCTTATACTTACAGATTCCTGATGCATACTGGTCACGTAGTATATGCTCAGTGGCTCCATAAATTAGACAGGTCTAAAGGATACAAAGGGTAAGATAAGGCGGAAGGAAGAGCATGGGTATAGTCTTATCTGAATAAAAGATGAAACCCTAAACCTGCAAGGATGAGGATGGACAGAATTTGTTCTCTAGCCCTGTTTGCTCTGTGATATGGGGAGATACCAGTGATGTGTGGCTGCAGAAGGCCAGTGAAGGATGAGATTTAGATATAGTGTTTGAGAGTAGGGATAAGTCTGTCATCTGATGACAAAAGGTTTAAGGATTTGAAGAGTATTCTTGTGACTTTTTTTTAAATTTACTTATTTATTTATTTATTTATAAAAATGTCCACTTCCTCCCCTCCTCCCAATACCCTCCTACTCCTCCCACTCCCTCTTCTCCTCCCTCTGCAGTTCTAAGAGTAGTCAGGGTTTCCTGCCCTGTGGGAAGTTCAAGTTCCTCCCCCCCTCCCTCCAGGTCTAGGAAGGTGAGCATCCAAACAGACTAGGATCCGGAGATGGATGGAGATAGAGACAGAGACCCACATTGGAGCACTGGTCTGAGCCCCCAAGGTTCAAATGAGGAGCAGAAGGAGGCAGAACATGAACAAGGAAGTCGGGACCGCGAGGGGTGCATTCACCCACTGATACATGGGGACTGATCTAATGAGAGCTCATCAAGGCCAGCTGGACTGGGACTGAACGAGCATGTGATCAAACCGGATTCTCTGAATGTGACTGACATGGGGGCTGACTGAGAAGCCACTGATAATGGCACTGGGTCTTGTTTCGTCTGCATGTACCGGCTTTTTGGGATCCTAGTCTTGTGACTTTTTTAAGAGGAAATAAATATAAGAATTAATGAACCCATGTTAAGCAGCTGCAAACTTTGAGATTGTGTCCTTGTAGTCCTGATGTGAAGTATGTCTCTGTGTTTTAATCTTTGTTTATGTTTATAAAATAATATTTTCAAAAATCTGGAGAAACCACTTTCTTTCTCTTTTAAAGTAAATGTATGGAGAATTTCTTTTGTGTATGCTTTAAAAATGCTAAGGCCCAAAAATGTAGGCCCCCAAACGCTTATACATCCTGTCATCCTGATCTTTGAGGGGCACTAAAGTAGCATAATTTCATTTAAAGTGATGTTTTTATGTTTAATCGTTTCTGAATTAAGCAACACCTGTTCCATGAGTAGTTACTTGTACAATGTTTAATGAAATCACCTAACTACAGTAGTGAATACTCAATACTGCCTCTCTGGAAGCTGCCACTCATGGCTCACTGTGTTGAGACCTGACTCTGGAAGCTGCCACTTATGGCTCATTGTGATGGGGCCTGACTTTTTGCTATCTTGCTTGGCTTTATTTACACTAAGACAAATATTATAGAACATTGCTTATACCTGTGAACCCAGAAATTTTCTTAAGACTCCACTTCAAAAAACTGTTACAATTTTTTTCTACACCCAAGTAAATAATTTGGTTGAGAATGAATATAGATGCTATGTAATGATATGTATATAATACAAAATGCTAAGTTTACATACTATGTAGAGTACATTGTAAGGCTGGAAATAATGTTTAGGGTAAATAATACAATAACAAGTAGTCATAATTCTATGTGTTAACTATAGTTTTGATAATCAGTTCTTTATGAAAAGAGAATTCAGGGCAAAATTTCTTGTGAACTATTGTTGAATAGCACTGTGTAACCTGTGTTAGGGTGTAGTCTAGTATGAATAATATGTGTATTCAGTTATTTTATATGTTTTAGTAAAAGTGTATTCCTTCAGAAAGCATCATGAGAAAGTTAGACACAGATTAATTCTGTTACTGGCTTGTGAATCTATTCAAATCAAATCACAGCTTGGAGATCCTTTGTGAAATCAGAAAGTGAGAGGACCAATTAAGTGGCAATGGGGTCCTAAAAATTGAGCCCAGGACTTTAGAAATACTTTGATATAAGGCTTTAGAATTTATTTGATACATGCCTTATGGTGCACACTTGAATATATATCTTTGGGAAAATCAATTTCATCTCCTGTAAAATAGGTGTAAGAATAATACTTGTTTCACAGCATTATGGTGAGGCTCTCTTTAACGACTGAACATGTGTCATAAGCTGCTCCTAATTAAGTATTTTTTAGACCTATTATGAGATGTTAAGGACAAGGACTATGGCTTCCATCCCTTGTAGATATCTGGCATAGGTAGTCAGTAGATACCATGGTTAATTAGAGATTTTAATAATGGAATTTTAACTTTTTCTGTTGTGCTCTTCAATGCAAAAGATAAACTCACTCTCTTTTAATGTGAGGGTTAAATTTAGGCTTCTTTAAAGATAGGTGAAGACCTCAAAGGGGTTTTGAATTGTCTCTACCTCTTTCTTTCTGCCCTTCCTACATATAAAGGCAAAAAGGAAAGGCTTGGCCATGACAGCTTCTAGCAGGAATTCATTGGTAGTCACTGTGCAGTTGTTGTAAAATACAGCTTCGTATTTTATGGCAGCTTAATCCACTTTGCCTTTCATCTCTGCATCTGTGAAAAAATAGTGACAACAGGGAAAACATTCTAAATCAAACATATGGAGTGCCGGAGACTGCAGCCAAATCCTGTTCTTACCAAACTGTTATGGAGAAACAGTGAAATCTCAAGCCTGGTTTTGAATAATAGATGGCTATAATACACTTAAGCAGTCATTGCCTCAGTTAAAAAGTATTTTTAATATACTCCGCAAAAGCAGATGCAGAGACCCATGGCCAAACCTTAGGCATACCTCAAGAATCTCCATTTGTGGAAGATGGAGAGGAAGGATTATGGGAGCCAGAGGGGTGAAGAACACCACAAGGAAACCCATAGAGTCAGCTAACCTATGCTCATAGTGGCTCACAAACACTGAAATGCCAACCAGAGGGCTTGCTTGAGACTGACCTCTTTATGTATGTTATGAACAGTTGTGTGACTTATTTTTCTGGAACTCCTATTAGTGGGATCAGGAGCTGACTATGACTCTGTAACCCACTTTAGGGACCATTTCCTCCTGCTGAGTTGCCTCTTTTAGGAGAGGATGTGCCTAGTTTTACTACAACTTGATATGCCATGGCTGACTGACATACTTGGGAGGTCTTTCCTTTTCTGAAGAGAAACAAGCAGAGTGGATGGGGATGTCATGTGGGACAGTGGTCTATATTCTGTCAATTATATTTTAAATAAATGCTGATTGGCCAGTAGCCAGGCAGGAAGTATAGGCAGGACAACCAGACAAGAAGTAGAGGTGAGTCAATGAGAACAGGAAGAAGCCATTCCTCTGCAATCCTGCCCAGACACAGAATAAGGAAGATGTGACTGCCTCACTGAAAAAGTTACCGAGCCTTGTGGCTAACATAGATAAGAAAATGGGTTAATATAAGTTACAAGAGTTAATAAGAAGCCTGAGCTAATGGGCCAATCAGTTTATGATTAATGTAGACCTCTTTGTGATATCTTGGGGACTTAACAATTGAGGGAATGGGGCAAGATAGAAACCTCAGACAACAGGGATGCAGGGAGAAAAGAGATAGGAAGGAGAAATTGGGGAAAGAGGAGGAAGGAGAAGCTGTGATCAAGTTTAATGTTTAAAAATACCTTCTTGTAAATCCTGTCTTCTGCAAACAATGCACATACAAAAAAATCCCCATACATATGCAAGAGAAGATTTGAATAGCAATGATGATCAATGGATTCTAAATGTAAGAAGTCTGATATTAAAATTTTGTAATAAATAAATTTGGGCATAAATATTATTTATCACAATTTTTATATTTCATTCCATGCTTTGCTCCATAATTTGTCAATGAGATAAAGAATGGAGCTCATGAATCATTATCAACACAAACAAGGATGACCATGATATACATATCTGTGTAGGAGTCCAGTCACATAGACCATGATAGAAATGCATGTACAACAAGCATTACCATAGCAACCAGTCTATAAAGAATATGGCATCACTCTGTAGTGTCATTGTATTGATTTAATTTCTGCTAGGTATAATATGCAATCTTTCCCCTAAAATAATGTTCTCCAAATATTAGCTCCTTATAATAATGGGAAATTTCCAGAGGGTAGAAAGATTCAAATATTGAAGGGGTGGGAAATATAAAAGTTTCTATTCCTAGAATAAGTATCCTATAGGCAGCCACTCTCTATGTCAAACCTTCTATTTTAAAAGAAGGAACACAGGAGTATGCTTGGATTCTCTGACATTTGGTCAGTATGGAACAGATCCACTTCCATGGGCCATCTTAATGACCAAAACAGCAAGTAACCACATCCTAAGTCAGGATATCTTGTTTTGTAGCCACACCTGTTCTCGACAATTTTGAAACCACAAAAATAAAACTCAAACTCTCTGATCTCCAGTCAAGGTGGAACAGGGTCACATCTGAAAGGTTTAAGTGAGAAAAAGGCAGAGTGATGACGCGAGAAAAAATAAATATGGTTGATGAAACATCACAGAAATCCACCTACGTATAAGGCAATTGAATTCATAATATGCATTAAAAAGGAGTTTGGACAAAAGTACCAGTCATGGATGGACACATGAATAAAAGATATGGGTTGTAACCAAAAACCTCATTGTCAGACATTGCATACATCCAAGTTTTTAGTTAGGGAATCATCGGTGGTACTAGAAAGAACACAGAAAATTGTTATTGTTCTTGGCTGCCAGCATAACTAGGTAATGCTCTACTGTTGAAGAAACATTCATGTTGGGATGCAGGACATAAAGAAATCATACTCAATAATTCTGGAACTTCTTCCCTTTTAAATGGAGGTTTCTGTCCTACCTGGTTCCATAGCCATTCAGTCCCAGAGAAACACATAGAGGCCTACAGTAATTATAAACTGGTTGGCCTATTAGTTCAGACTTTTTATTAATTAACTCTTACATTTTACATTTATCCATAATTTTTGTTTGTGTTGGCCACATTGCTTGATAACTTTTATCAGTGAGGCATTCTCATCTTGCTTCCACTGCATCTGGGTGATGACTGCAGACTGAGCCTTTCCTTTTCCCAGAATTCTCTTGTTCTGGTCACTCCACATATACTTACTGCCTGACTACTGGGCAATCAGCTTTTTATTAAACCAATACAAGTGACAAATCTTTTCAGGGTACAAGACCATTGTCCCACAGCACTTCCTGTTTACTTACATAGGCCAGAAGATTCAATGCAGGCTTCTCAGTGAGAAAGCACATCAGTGATCATAAGAGGTTTGAAATTCTGTATGTTATAAAGCCAACCCATCTGGTAGGACCAAGTGGTATAATGGCAACATTATGGTTTTTGAGATAATCAGCCACTTTCTAATGGGATATGAAGCCTGCTCTATGGTTCTGGTCAAAAGTCCAATACTGGGAAATAATAGGCCTTACAAAGCAATTTATTGCTTTTGCTACGTTAAATGGTCCTTCAGTTAAACTGCCTCCTAAATATTTATGTCTTTGCATGTAGATTTGTGTTGCTCTCATCTTTGGGCAGAGAAGCTTCTCTTTGTAGTTAGTTTCCTGGGTAGCAGTTAATTTGTGTCTGGGCAAAATATCAAGTATAAGTGAATCTTCAGCTGTGGATGAATCACCTATATTAATCTTCCTCCAGTATAGGCAAGGTAGTATCTTGGAAGAGTGGGTAGAAATAATGCAAGAACTGATCGATGTGGGATTCCCCTCTGTATGCTGTGATTATGTTTTATTACCCCTGGTTAGTAAAGAAACTGCTTGGGCCCATGACAGTGTAAAGAGAGCAAGTCAGGCATTCCAAGTAGAGATAGAGGAGAAAATCAGCAAAGACAGAGAGGTGCCATGTAGCCGCTGAAGGAGACAGATGCCCAGGAACCTTACCAGTAAACTATGCACCTTGTGGCAAAATACAAAATAATAATAGGAATGGGTTAATTTAAGATGTAAGAGTTAGTTAATAAAAAGCGTAAGCTTATCGGCCAAGCAGTGTTGCAATTAATATAGTTTGTGATTATTTTGGTTCTGGGCAGCTGGAAATGAATGAACAGCCTCGACCCACAGCTGGTGGGTGAGGGGAAAAGCCATGACATACTTCTGTACATGATATGCTTATTGCACACACCACTTTACAGCACCCATGTGACCTGCACAAGATTGAGCCAATCAAAATTCCAGCATGAATGGGAGAAGGGCCCAGATGTACCATTCTTGAAACGGAAGATTTTGACAGTCGATACTTTGTAAGGGAAGGGAAGTCGTTCTCCTTTGGGGATTGGTCACTGGACAGTTGCTTTATCCCAGTGGATTGCCCTATTCCTCTGTGCGCATATGTTCTGCAGTAATTGGAGTAAGGTCGCTATCAATAGCAGTAAAGCAGGGCATGGTATTGAGAGGGTGTCTAGTTGGGGGTCTCTAGGAAGAGCTGAGTGTAGGCAATGGTAGGCAGATATGATCAAAATATATTGTGTAATATATGAAGGTTTCAAACACTAACGAATGTTTCTAAGATATGTTAGTTTCTAAAATTAAATTCGATTATAATAGTATTCTTTGTAAACTACAACTTCCTTATCAAATATTATTTTAAATGTAATAATTTAACAGATTTTAAGTAATCCTTTCTGAATTTCATCCGCACAGTTTCAGAGACTGAGGTAGTGTCAGTAAGTAGAGACTGCAGATTTATATTTCCAACTAGATGAAACTGCTTTAGCCGACATACTGTTGATGTACTAAGAACTCCTTTCCCATGCCGATTGAAACCAAGTACATATGCATAAATGGGCTAAGTCATAGAAACCTCAATATTTGCAACAATTATTTTTTAATTTGCTATATTAATATATTTTCATATAGCAACGAATAGAAAACATCATTATTATATAGCTGGATGTTTTCTATACCCAGCCTTAGTCATCCAGATGGTTGGTCTGTTTTCTCTTGACTGTGACACAGTTTTGATAAATGCAGATGAGGGGAAGAGGGGTTTATTTTGTCTCAGTGCTTGAAGATACAGTATAGCCTGAAAAGAAAGGCATGGTAATGGGATCATGAGGCATATGGTCACAATATGTCCAGAGCTAGAAAGCAGAGCCATGGACAATGGTGTTCAGCTCTTTTTTGCCTTGTTTATGCCCAGAGCTATGTCTGCTAGGTGATTTTAGACCTTCTTAACTTGAAATATTTTAACAGTCACAACTTACACCATGTAGATATTTGCTTTGATTGCTGTACCTTTTAACTTCAGCCTTTAAAAAATAGCTTTTATTAAATGTCTTCTTTGAAACTTTCATGTATACAGTACATTCACACTGCCACCTCTATTCTCATGAATATCTCTTAAATTACCTGTGGCTGAACATTCCTAAGCTGCAAACCTGAGTTATTAATGAAAGCACCAAAAGATTGTCCTGAAAATGAAGCAGGTACTCCAGAGAAATAACAACACATATTTGACATATATTATTATAATCACATATGTGATTGTATACACACACACACATATGTTTGTATATATATTAGATTTGAAATATAAAGCAACTACTCTTTCTTCCAAATTCAGGAGAAATTGAGAATTAAAAATATTAATATTTATTATTTTAAGAAAAGTATAGCAAGTGATACTATAGAAGCTTCTTTTATATGAAAAATACAAAAAATAAAAAATAGCAAAATGATGTATTATTTATCACAAATGTTTATTGCTTAGTATTTGCCAGCCTAGTTAAATATAGTCCATTACATTTTTTAAAATATCGCAACTAGAATAAAATATTCTAAGACAGAAAATTCTAGAATAAAACGAGATAGTTACTCAGGCATAGTAATAAAAGTCTTTAATTCCAGCATTCTGGAGGCTGAGAAGTAGGATCTCTGAGTTCAAGGTCAGCCTTGCTTACATACAGAGTTGCAGGCCAGGCTGGTCTGCATAGTGAAATGCTATCTCAAAATGAATGAATAAATAAATAGTAAACACCAAATGACAAAAAGGATGATGTAATTGGGTATAGTGCTCCTGTATCTTTCTAGTCCTTTAATTGGTCGTTTTGGCGTTCAGAAAGAGATATCTGAAGCTGTTCTATAGGGAATGGCTACAAAACTAGAGATTCACAAAGGTTGAAGCAATAGACCATAAAAATTCAAGGACTATGGTAGCTCCAGGTCCTAGAATTTGTCTTCCCTCTTCTCCTGTTTTGAAAACAGATATGTCATTCTTTCATATTCAGATTTAAAATTTTCTTGGAGAGTTTAATGGGTTACCCAGCAAGTGACTGATAGATCATTTAATCACCTCTCTCTCTCTCTCTCTCTCTCTCTCTCTCTCTCTCTCTCTATATATATATATATATATATATATATATATATATATATCAGAGCACATATGGAACTTGATTTAAAATATGAGGGCTTAGTAGATGCAATAGACAAATGAATTTTTACAACATTCATAGAGGAGGTCATATTGGCTAAGCCATAAGATTATAAGTAAAAGCTGGTGATTTATATGCTATGTAGACTCAGGGTTATGTGAAAATATTAAAGGGAAATAAATGCTCTCTTGAGAATAAGATTAAAATTTATAAATTAATGAAATCATAACTATCTGAAAGCAAAGTACAGAATTCTTTGAGGCAGCAAAATGCTCCCTATGGTGAAGTCCTATTTCACATGGAAGGAGATAGATAGGGCTTTCCTATAATAAAATGTACTTAATCCAGAAGAAGTCCCTTGGAGATTGTGATGAATACTTAATCAAACCAACTTGTGATGCTTTGTTATAACTTTAGGATTCTTCTATCAGTTGAATAATTTAAATATTGCATCCCCAGATACTAATAATATCTACTTTTATTCATATAGTTAGAAATAATAATACTAATAATAACTACTTTTGTCCAGTCATAGAATTTCCCACTAATGCCTTAGTATTTAATATATAGTTCATATAGTTAGAAATACTGAGATTTTCACATTTTTATATTGTACTTGTGGTCCTTAAATAAGGCCTTGCTCTGGGTATCATGGGCAGAGTAGAAAATGGAATGAGATATTATCTTTACATATAACAGATTTGGTAACATTTGATAAAACTTGCTTGAAAACATAAATGTTGTGAAATATTCAGGTCGATGATAGAAATAACAGTGGGAGGAATAGGACAAATTTGTAGAGAAGAAATCAAATTATTTAGAAAGGATTATATTAGAAATTAATGTTTCATATGTATGAAGAAGATGAAATTCTATGCATTCAATTTGTAGGGAAAGCTCATTCTTGGAGTAGAGATTAATTTTTGGCAGTGGGCGCACTGAAGCACGGAAGTTGTTCTATAAGTTCCAGGAAGTTCCGTCAGTCAAACAGAAAGTCCTGCTCTTCAGAACATGTTTTCAGCTCCCGCCCTGAAGTTTTTATGCTTATGTGTTTATGTGAGAAGCTGAGTATCTGTGGAGAGGCCCTTTGAGATTCTTATGAATAAATAAGCATGTGGTCCCAAGTCTTATGGTTGAAAAATTCATTCATAAATTGAATTATCTTCTTTAGTCTATGTTAAAAATAAAAATATAAAGGTAATCATATAGGACCAACTTAGCAAAGGTTATAATTTAGAGAATTGCCTGATCTGGACAGTGTTCAAATACTGGCTTTGTGTATTCCTTTAGAATTATTGTTGTCTTGAAGAAATGTCCTTTTGCAGATGTGGTTTATATTAAATTTATTAAACAAATATACTTATATTCACTTCAGAATGACATGACACCTGGAAAATAATAAAACTGCAGCAATCTACCTTCCACCAATTTCCCTCCATTGTTTTCAGTCTCAGCAAACCACATCCGTTTTCATCATTTAATATAACCCAGAAATCCAGGTGCTCACTGTGATTACCTCTACTGAAGAGATCTGCATCAGCCATAAATCCAGGTTCTAATACCCAAGCATGCAGCGCATTTGTTCATCTCTGTGTCCCACCTTCCTGGCTTACTCTCTGACATTATTCTCTCACGTGGACTCCTGTGGGGTTTCCTAAACAACCTGTCTCTTTCATTCTCTTTATCCACCAGCTCTTCTCCCCACAGGCTTCCCATCAGACTGAAATCTCAAGCTGCCTCATCATCCAGTTCTCCCACTTCTTAGATGTCCCCTCATAAATCCTTCCCAATGGCTAATAACGTTTTAGTCTTACTATCTTTTTCTAAATTTGTTAAACTTTTTCTTACTCTTTGACTTTGGCAATGACCTTATATTACACTTGGAATTTTCCTTCCAATTTGTCTACTGATTGTTCGGCTCCTTTCATTAAGAATTTCACATATAGCCTGGTGGTGGTGGTGCACACCTTTAATCCCAGCACTGGGGAGACAGAGGCAGGCGAATCTCTCAGTTTGTGGCCGACCTGGTCTCCAAGAGCTACTTCCAGGACAGGCTTCACAGCTACAGAGAAGCCCTATCTCAAAAAACCATTTAAAAAAAAGAATTTCACATACATAAATGCACTTACTGAGATTCACTTTTGTTGGTGGTGTGCTTACGGTTTCAAGTCTGACCTTTATGTATTGGAAAACTAATAAGGGAGCCCATCCTTCTAACAAGAGGCTAGTTACCCTCATCCCTGTCATTTTCTTGCCTGTTATTCTTTGTTTAGGAATAGGACCCTGAAAAAATTCTCCTTTCCATGTTAGCATATCCATTGATAGCCCCCTGAGCAATAGATGCAGAAGCTGTCATATGGATCTATCTGTTGTGTCTGGACTCTCCACGATCTACTGATCTCTGTGATTTTTCTATGATAATTTCCATTTGCTTTAAGGAGAGGCTTTTTTGATGGGGGTGGTGGCCACACTTAAAAGTATAAAACTTTTTAATAAAACTTTGTTTTATATATATATATATAAATATATATAAATTATATATATATATATAAAAAATCTTTGCAATTTAGAGTATAGTCAAGAATTATACTAGTCTAGCAAAGTGACTGACATTTCCAATGTCTATGACTTCGCTAGCCTCAGAAAGCCGGCTAGATTTTCACTACCAGACATGATTTTCCTTACAGTGAGTGGACCTAAAGTCCAATTTGAGAGCTGTTGGTTGCCACTTACTGCAACTTTATGCAATAACCATGTTGTGAATGGAAGAATAGCTGGGAGGACCAAGATAGGGAAAAGAGAGGAGGGAAAGTGTTGTAATTATATTTCAATTTGAAATACAGTAGTAAAGGATTTTTACATAAATATTACCTTCACAAATACATCCCTTCATATATTATTAACTGTTTTGTAGATAATTAAATATTAAGACATTTGAAGACCATAGGGGATGAATCCATTTGTGATAATTTGTAGCATGTAAAACAAGGATTGGCTTGAAATCTAAAGAATACGATCTGGATCACAGCTTTTGTACTGGGTGGAGAAATCAGATTCTAAATTGGCTGGAAGGTCATTAATAGAAAATTATCTACAATCTGTAAAATTATATCTAGCTGGTAAAGAGCACATCATATCATTCCTCCTTCCCTCAAGTGTTAATCCACATGGTCACATGAATCACCTGGAAAGAAAATGCCCCTAGGAAGCGCTGCTTGTTGAGAATAGTATCAAGGTTGCTTTCAGTGTTTGGTGCAGTAGTTTCTTTGACCGGTTCACTCTTATCCCTTGACAGCACTCAGTTTACTCGCCAATAAATCTTACCTTTCTTCTATGTTCATGCTTTCTGCATTCCTAAGAGTTCTTTTCACAGAGATCACAATAAAGAAGGAGCCAACAGGAGCCTAGAACAAGTAGCCTGATATATTAACCAATATGTACTACCTAAATATCTATTATAAATCCCATTAATAAAATATAATAGGAGTCTCGCGTATGTCTTAATTACTGTCCTATCTGCAGTGCTAAAATATAGACAAGTATATATCACATGGTAACAATTTTATAAAATGGATTTATTTAGTTACAATATTTTTGATACCTGGTGTAATTCTCAAAGCAAACGAGAAGCAGTTTTCAAACAAATCACATGAATAGATTGCATCTCAGAAGCATGGTAATGATAATCTCAGTGATATGTTCCTGTAAGAATAACATATTCATGTAAACTCTGGGATATATGTTCTGTACTCAATTCAGATACTCAAGTTTATGTGCCTCCCTCTGCATCCTTCTTTATCCATATACTTGTGATACTTTCCAAACGGTATTGTTATCATAATCATTTTCTTTATTTTGCATGAAGGAATCAACTCATTCAGAGTAGACTCATTAGTATTTCCGGCTCAAGATCAGACATGGACAATCACTTGAACTCTTACGGTGGAGTTACTGAAAAAGATAGAGCATTTCTGCTTGATTTTAGATCCTGAGTCACCTTAGTTAGGAAACCTTATTTAGGTATGGTCTGAGCAACCCAATGTTGTCAGCTTAAAAAATTCTGACAGTTTAGGAGGTTATCCATTAGGAACCCAGAATTTGTTTAGAAAAGACTAAATTCATCACTACCCAGATCTTAATTACGGCTCAATGTACATCGGACACAAATGATTCTGGTAATAATGAATTTAACTCTTTTCACAAAGGGTCATGTACCCCAGTAGAGAACAAATGGATGAAGAAAGTGCTTAGTTCCATCGTTCCATGTTCTAAGAATTTGTCTGGATTCTTTGCTTTAGTTGAGAAAAGGAATACATTGAAATCAGATGGACACTCTGTGGAATATTCTAATTGTTTTAAAAATAATCGTCAATTCCCTGCTTTATACATTAGAAATAGGGTTACTAACGTGCTTCACAGGTAATTTGCATTTTGTCATTTCTGTGATCTGGATGTTTTGTCATCCCTAAATTCATAAGCTGAAATCCTAACCCCATGGTCAGGGCATTCACTGTCAGTTTGCAGACTTTTGGGGAAGTGGCAAGTATTGATCAAATAAATAGAATCAGTGTTCTCAAAAGAGAGATCCTATGCAGCTTATTGATCCTCTCCACCATATGAAGACATTAAAAGGGAAGTAAACATTTTCACTTTACAGAGGAGCACAATAAAAAGTGGCTTAATACTGAACTTTATATTGTACATAAAAATTTAAAGTCATGTGTAAGCAACTCTTTTAAGATTCCAAATGCTGCACACTTCATTATCACCCTAGAACTGTTTACTGAACCCGTTTCCCTGCATATTTCTTTTCCCAAAGTGATGTTATTTGTACAGCGAACTTAACAATGGTCAAGAATAGCTTGAAACAGTGCCCAAGAATTGCAGCATTGGGTTCTGACCATCATCGGCATCAGTGAAGGTTTTCTTCATGGTCCATTAAGCAGACCACCCCAACAGCATTGTTTTTGCTGAGGAGCCAAAAAAGAAGACAAAGAAAAAAATTTGAATGCTTCCAGTTATTAAACAAGGGCCAGAAAAACTAGTGCTCCCCATTTTCTGTGGGCAGTTGTCTCTTTACCTAGAGACACACTGTGATTAGGGATATAGAGAAAGTGCAGGTTACCTGGAAGTTTATTTAATTCATGTGACTGAAAGTTCCTCAAGGCCAATGTTGCTGAAAAAGTAGTGAGTACCTCTAGATTCTTCTCTCATGCTATCAGAAGAGCTTATTTCCTAATATACTGAAAGGGGATCTACTTTCTTGTACAAAAATACTACCACCGTGTGTTATTTTAAGGCTTAAGTTGACATCCTTTTGAGTTACCCAAGAAGATGTTTGGGGAATTGGGCTCCCAAGGACACAGACTACTCAGATCATGGAAGTAAAACTTAAAGGTTTAAGCTGTGCTTTTTTCCTGATACAATTTTATTGAAACTGGACACATAAAAAGGTTCTGCTTCTTTTGTGATTTGGAAAAAAATCAATAAGGGCAAAAGAAGGCCTAAATCAGGCGCTCTCTGCTTTGATAGAAAAATCCCACAGACAGGCAGAGATGTGTAATCTAAAAAAGGTAGAGGCGTAATTGGAGGGGTGAGGTTCTCAAGAGCAATGATCAAAGCAGGGCGAGAGCACATGAAAAACAGAGTACAAGAGCCTCACAAATAGATTTCCAGAAGATAAAGTTATGTAGCTGATACACAGCCTTGCGAGGTTTATGACTGGGGCTTTAGATAGATATTTCTAAAGGCGAGAGCAAAAGTTAGAATTAAACATGAAAGAAAGACAAGAGAAAAACAGTGACATTTTAGCAGATAAGAAACGTGACTCTTAAGACACTAGCTATATCCTTTGGGACAAAGTATAAAACGAAATAAAGCTG